>NC_139546.1:42254699-42854699 GCF_965153285.1 Podarcis tiliguerta | reverse complement strand
AAACAATACATTTTTATTGTCTGAGGCAATCTGGTACGCATGGGAACCTCTCTGGCAGTGCACTCACTACTGATGGGTGGTCCCATCAGTAATAGTGAACACAATGTGCTCCAGGTCTTGCTGAACTGCAGGTCCCATCATCCACCCATTTACATCCATTTCTTAAATGATTCAGTATATTTAAAGGACATGGTTGGATTGGTGATTAACACAGTGCAATTTCTTTATGGGCTTCTTTGTGTCAGCTTTGCCTTTGAGCCAGTGCCAACGACTGGGCTCAACCTCTTCAGCCCCGACTGGGGCAGGCGACCTGGGAAAACACTCCCAGAGACCTTCCACTGCAGGGAGCAGGTCTAAGTGCTGTGGACTCACAACTTAGAGCTGTGAGCACCAAACTCAGTTCCAAAAGTCAGCGGAGCACAGCAGAGCATGAACCACACAAACGACAGCTCTGAAGTATAACGTCTTTATTTTCTACAGCTACTGCACTAACTAACTAAAGACTAATCGGAGACGCTGGACTGCATGAGTGTTACAGCTGCTTGAGCAGTCACCTTATCTATATACAGATAACACTTAGACTCCCTTTGAAGTTAGGTCCAATCAGCACAACCGGGGGCATGGCCGTAGGCTGTTTAAACAATAGCGTAGCTCAGTAGCTCGGGGACACCCTCCTGTTCACCTCCTCACTGGATCTCCCAGCCCACCCTTCCTCTTTTCATGCATTGCTATAACAGCGATCTTGTTATAGACAAAAGGGCTCCCCCTACTGGTGTTTTAAGGGGAAAGTTTGACTCTCGTTTGTATTTTTACTCATTGGGAAAGAAGTAATCATCCAAAAAGCAGATAGGTGTAAAGGTGGTTGTCAGGGGTTCAGGAGCAGAGGCACAGGGAAGAGAGGAAATGGAGAGCGAGGGGGAGGAGTCTGAAGGAAATGTCAGCGATGACAACGGTCCGAGGTCTCTGAGTCTTTCCAGTGAATCGGATGATTCACAGAAAGGGGCTCCCATGGTCAGGGCAAGGGGGGTGCCTAGGGGGACACCCCAGGAAGAAGGGGCCAGAGGGGACTCAGAGAACAGCAGTTGGAAATCCGGACCAGCGTCCACACCAGAGCGCAGTAGGGGGGAGGAGTCCCAGGCATCGGGATCAGGCAGCGCGCTGCCAGCGGGAGAACATGAGGGAGGATTGACCACGCCTCCGTCGGGGAGCGAGGAAACGGTCAAGAGGAAGGTTGAAGGCTGCGCGCGCGCGCCAAGTTCAAATGTACAGGAGGGCGGCACTGTTGGCAGCCCGGATAGGGAGCCAGGTCCTAAAGCCCGCCAAAGAGAGAGGGAGGACTCAGGGGGGTCAACGTCTGCGTCGGAAGAGTCCAGGAAGGAAGGAACCCCGGGGGGTAGCAGGACCCAGAGGAGAAAGGAGAGACGGAAGAGGTGGAGTAAGGCTAGAGTCTTAAACTGGTGTACAGGGGGCGGAGATTCAGACGGAGCTTCGCCGGTCTAGACCCTAGACGTAGAGCTGGGGCGCTGAGGCTTGGAAATGGAAACTATACTTCAATAAAGACTTTGTTACATTACTACCGGCTAGCGTTGGTCCTCTGTGAGCTGGGACCAGGAGCCAGCTCTGACAGTAAGCTCCGTCTCCTTACTGAAAGTTTTGGCACCAAGAACCTCGCAACGTGAGTCGACGCAGCGAGGGCAGAGGAGTGTGCTTCGAGAGCTCACACAGATCAGGCAAGATGAGTGCAGAACAGCAACTGACAGAACTGCGAAATGCAGTGACTCAACTCAACGCGGAGGTACGGGCCTCCAAAAAAAGGGAAGAGGAAATGGATGCCGCTTGCAGAGATCTCAGAACCAGGTTGGAAATGCTTTCTACACTGGGGCAACAGGGACCCAAATCAGAGGGCATTGGACTGGGGAGAAGGGGAGGCAGTCTGGTATCTCATTTCGACGGGAGTTTACAGCAGTACCCTAACTTCAGAGCCGACCTGCTGTTTGCGCTGGATCTGCTAGAAAAAGACTTTAGAGATGAGAGAGAGAAAGTGGGGTTTATCTTGTCCCATTTGCATGGGGAGGCCAAGACGTGGCTGAGGAATTTATGGAGAGATAATGATCCGGCGCTCCAAGATGCGAAGGCTTTCATTAAAGCGATGGATTCGTGTTTTTTATCAGAGATAGACATCGATATTGCCAGAAGAGACATACACGGGCTTAAACAGGGCAGAGCCAGTGTGAGGCAGTACCATGCACGCTTTTTTGGATTAGTTCATGCGCTTGGATGGGAGAAAGATTCTGCTCCAGTGAGAGACCTCTTTTGGGAAGGCTTGAATGCAGATGTAAAAGCTGAGATTGCAAGGGGGGAGAGGCCAAAGAACACTCAACAAGTGGTCCAGAGGGCGCTGGAGATTGGGGTGCGTCTGGAGGAGCGTCCTTGGAACAGAGAAGAAGGACGTTGGGGAAGGGCGCCAGCCAGAGCACCTCCCTTCTCTCCCAAAGATGCAGCGCGTGCGCAATCCACACCCTCGCAGGGAGGGGGAGAAGAACCGATGGAGATTGGAGGTGCCAGGGCTCAGTCAGCTACCAGAGCCCTGACACCGGGAGCAGTCAAAACGAAGCCTCCTAGAGGGAACAGGAAGTGCTACATCTGCGAGAGTGCTCAGCACATGGCGAAAGAGTGTCCCCAGAGGCTCCACAAGCACACTGCAGCCTCGGCAACAGTCACAGACGCAATTCAGCAGAGAACACCACAACAGGGAAACGACGGAGTCTGGCTGGAGGAAGAGGCACTGGGGTCCAGCCAGACAAGTCAATGAAGCAATCCCCAGCAATTTTGCAGCCCACAGACCCCCTCCCACCCAAACCAGTGGTGCAGTTTACAGCGTCACTCCAACTGCCCAATGGACGCACTCTGGAAGTGCCAATCACCATTGACTCTGGCAGCAACGCAGACTTTATAGGACTGGATTTCATTCAGCAGCACAATATAGCACTACTGCCAGCCACGCTGCCTCTGAAGGTTGTCACGGTGGATGGCAGAGACTTGTTGGGGGGGCAGGTGGTGCAACAAACGCCTCCAATGGTGATGCGAATTGGAAATCACCGAGAAGTCATCAGCTTCAATGTCACCCACCTGTCGGACACGCCTGTAGTCTTGGGCATGAGTTGGCTGCACAGGCACAGCCCAGCATTGGCGTGGTACCAGCGCCAACTGACCTTCGGCTCATCCTATTGCGCGGAACATTGCATCCTACCTAGCCCGGAAGAGGGAGAGGATGACCCGCAGCTACAATTAGGCACGCTGCAAGCAGTGCCACGCAAGTACGCAGCGTTTTTGGAGGTTTTCTGCGAGAAAGAAGCAGACAAGCTGCCTCCCCACAGGCCCTATGACTGCAAGATTGACCTCCTGCCAGGGGCGACGCTGCCAACCGGGAAACTGTATTCAATGTCTGAAGACGAGCTGCAGGAGCTCAGGGAGTTCATAGACCTCAACTTGAAGCGCGGTTTCATCCGGGAGTCGAAGGCAGTGGGGGGCAGCCCTGTATTCTTTGTGAAGAAAAAGGACACGCCCCAAAAGAGGCTTGTAGTGGATTTCAGGCTCTTAAATTCCAAGACCAAGCCCACGGCCTTTCCCATGCCCAAAATAGATGACCTGCTCGCAACGGTGAGGAAAGGACGCATTTTCACAAAGTTGGATCTGCGAGGGGCGTACAACCTGATTCGCATACGGGAGGGCGACGAGTGGAAGACTGCCATGTTCACTCCCCTGGGCACCTATGAATACAGAGTTATGCCCTTTGGTTTACAAAATGGCTCTCACTGTTTTCAAGCCTTCATGCATCACGTCCTGGCGGGTCTCCTCTACAAGAAATGCGTCTGCTTCTTGGACGACATCCTGATATTCTCAGAATCAGAGGAGACCCACGAGGGAGAAGTCAAGGAAGTTCTGCAGAGACTGCAGGAGCATCGGCTGTACGCCAAGCTGGAGAAGTGCCAGTTCGACAGGAAGGAGGTGGATTTCCTGGGCTACAAGTTGTCGGACAAGGGGCTCGCCATGGACAGCGCCAAGGTTCGCGCAGTGTTGGACTGGAAGAGCCCGCGCAATCGGAAGGAGGTCCAGCGGTTTGTGGGTTTCGCCAACTTTTACCGCAAGTTCATCAAGGGGTTCGCGATGCAGACAGCGGCCATTACCGACACGCTCAGCTCCAAGAAGAAGAAGTTCATCTGGACGGAGTAAGCGGAGCAGTCCTTTCAGAACCTTAAGCGTCTCTTCTCGTCCGAAGAGCAGCTGCTGCACGTGAATCCCAGCAGACCGATGAGAGTTGAAACGGACGCCTCAGACAGAGCCGTGGGCGCAGTACTGTTGCAGCAGGACCCGCATGGGGACTGGAGACCGTGTGCCTTCTACTCTAGAAAGCTCAGCAAGTCAGAGCAGAACTACACCATCTGGGACAGGGAGTTGCTGGCCATTCATGCAGCATTCAAGGCGTGGCAGCACTTCCTCATCGGAGCCAAACACACAGTGCAGGTTCGCACGGACCATAAGAACCTGGAGTACTGGCGTACGGCAAGGTTCCTGAACCAGCGGCATATCCGATGGGCGGAGTTCTTTGCGGATTTCGACTTCCGGATAGAGTACATCCCAGGCGACAACAACATCATGGCAGATGCACTGTCCAGAAAGCCGCAATACCTCGAAGAGGCGGCACCAGCAGCGGCCAAGCACATTTTCGCACCGAAAGCGTGGGCGTGCGCTTCAGCAACCGTGGACCTGGATGCTGTCCGTCGAGCGCTGCAGGAGGACCCCTTCGCACAAGCCAAGATGGAGGAGGTGCACAAGGGCACGGTGAAGGACGACGAGTTCCAGATACGCGACGGATTGCTCATCCGCAGAGGGGCCCTCTACGTACCGGGAGACGACCTCCGCGCGAAGGTACTGCAGCAGTTGCACGACGCACCCACCGCCGGGCACTTTGGCAAAGAGAAGACGGCAGAATTAGTAGCCAGAGATTTTTGGTGGCCCAAGATGCGGGGGGAAGTCGCGGATTACGTCTCGAGGTGCGACACCTGCCAAAGGGCCAAGTCAGTGCACAAACCACCGGCGGGACTGCTCGAACCGCTGCAGACACCGAGCGAACCGTGGGAGAGGGTGGCCCTGGATTTTGTCACGGATTTACCCAGCTCGAGGGGCAAGACGGCAGTGCTAGTGGTGGTGGACATGTTCACCAAAATGGCCCACTTCATTCCGTGCGCGAAGGTGGCCACGGCGGAACAGACCGCCAAACTGTTCATAGACCACGTGTTCAAGGCTCACGGTCTGCCACGGTCTATCCTGTCCGACCAGGGGCGGCAGTTCATCTCAAACTTCTGGCAGAAGCTGATGGGTTTCCTGAACGTCAAGATCAACCTAGCGTCCGCAAGACACCCGCAGACCAACGGACAAGCGGAGCGAGTCAACGCAGTCATGCAGCAGTACCTGAGATGCTACGCAAATCAGCAACCGGCAACATGGGTGGACTACCTGCCGCTCGCTGAGTTCGCCTACAACAACACGAAGCACGTGTCCACGGGGGTGACACCGTTCTTCGCCAACAACGGGAGGCATCCCAGAACCTTCCCGGGATTAGAGAGACTGGGGGAGGGGGAGCCACAGGCAGCGGAAGTCTTAGCGTCCGAATTGCAGGAAGTTCACGAACAGCTTCGGAGGCAGTTAGAACTAGCTAAGCACGCATACAAACTGCAGGCTGACAAGCACAGAAGGGTTGGGGAAGACATACAGGTGGGAGACTGGGTTTGGTTAGCAGCCCAGGCAGTGCCGACCAGATCGTTAGCGAAGAAGAAGCTCGGACATAAGCAGCTAGGACCTTACCAAGTCGAGGCTCAGGTCAATCCAGTGGCCTTCCGGTTGACACTTCCGGAGGGATCCAGAATGCACCCAGTGTTCCATAGATCAGTACTCACGCCCTACAAAGCACCTCACAGATTTCAGGAGCCGGGCACGGCACCAGACCAGCTCAGGGAGAAGTCCACAAGGCGGGGGTCGCCAAGAGGGGAACCCATCAACGAGGTCACAGAGATTTTAGACTCGAGATGGGGGGAAGAGGGAGTAGAATATTTTCTCGCCAGCGAAGGTACCCCGGCCAGCGCCAACCGTTGGGTGCCGGACTATGCATTGGACGAGCCTCTTCTCAAGGAAGAGTTTCATGCCTTGTTCCCGCACAGGCCCATGCCAGCAGCGTATTTCGACGTCTGGCTTTTCACACCCACGCTTTCAACCAGCACGTTCCAGGGGTTCACCTCGGACGAAGAACCGGCACTAGACACACGTTCCCCGGAGGGATCGCCCTCGGGGTCTGCCTCAGACCGCTCTTATTGGTGGGACTATCGGCCAGAGGAGCGGTGGAGCAGGCAGTGGCTGGGGGGTCCTTGGCAAGCAACGGCCCCAGAGGTGACCGGGGGAGAGACGGACATGGACGTGTTGGGGGAGGACCTTGGGTTCGAGCATGGCGGCACAGAGATGGAAGCAGAGGAAATCGAGGTCGACGAGAGCACGGAGGACGAGCTGGACTTATCCGGCTGGAGGCACGCCAAGGGGGACGAACTGTATCCGCCATTCACCCCCACAACGACGGAGCACCCAGCACCCACACCTGAAGGAGGGGAGGGGGGAAGGGGGGGCTTCGAGGGGGGGATGGATGTCAGGGGTTCAGGAGCAGAGGCACAGGGAAGAGAGGAAATGGAGAGCGAGGGGGAGGAGTCTGAAGGAAATGTCAGCGATGACAACGGTCCGAGGTCTCTGAGTCTTTCCAGTGAATCGGATGATTCACAGAAAGGGGCTCCCATGGTCAGGGCAAGGGGGGTGCCTAGGGGGACACCCCAGGAAGAAGGGGCCAGAGGGGACTCAGAGAACAGCAGTTGGAAATCCGGACCAGCGTCCACACCAGAGCGCAGTAGGGGGGAGGAGTCCCAGGCATCGGGATCAGGCAGCGCGCTGCCAGCGGGAGAACATGAGGGAGGATTGACCACGCCTCCGTCGGGGAGCGAGGAAACGGTCAAGAGGAAGGTTGAAGGCTGCGCGCGCGCGCCAAGTTCAAATGTACAGGAGGGCGGCACTGTTGGCAGCCCGGATAGGGAGCCAGGTCCTAAAGCCCGCCAAAGAGAGAGGGAGGACTCAGGGGGGTCAACGTCTGCGTCGGAAGAGTCCAGGAAGGAAGGAACCCCGGGGGGTAGCAGGACCCAGAGGAGAAAGGAGAGACGGAAGAGGTGGAGTAAGGCTAGAGTCTTAAACTGGTGTACAGGGGGCGGAGATTCAGACGGAGCTTCGCCGGTCTAGACCCTAGACGTAGAGCTGGGGCGCTGAGGCTTGGAAATGGAAACTATACTTCAATAAAGACTTTGTTACATTACTACCGGCTAGCGTTGGTCCTCTGTGAGCTGGGACCAGGAGCCAGCTCTGACAGTGGTGTTCCCTCTTTGCAGTAAAACTCCAACATACACAGAATGATATTTACAGTCTTTATTACATATATACAAAGAACAGCTGCAGTTCAAAATCATGCATCCGAACCTGTTGGGTCAGTTTCGGGGAGTGGCTTCCTTTGATTTTGGCGCCAACAAAGTTGGTATGGAAACCTCGTGATACATCTTTGCTCTTTACATTTCATTTCCCTCCTTGCCTGTGCTGGTGTGAAAGCCCCCCCCCCCATTTTCTGACACTGAACTTCCTCCTACTGGCTCTGGTGGCTTGTAGGGCTCTTCACCATCCCTGACCCCCTGGTTCTTCTGACTACTCCCATCCCCCTGCTCTGCTTCGTGCTTCAGTTCCCTGTCTTCCTCTTCTGCCAGTTCCTGCTCAAAACCCTCCCCTGCTACTGATGAAACTGCACATTCTGGCTCTTCCTTGACAATAGGGTGCTATCTGTGTCCAACCATGAGTAGAAAAGACTTCCATATGTATAGAAGTGAAGGGTCTTAGCTCACTGGTATGTTCTTTTCAAGGTTCTCACAGGACCAGTGGTCAGGGATTATGGGAGTTGTAGGCCAAAAACATCTGGGGAACCAAGGTTGAGAAAGGCTGAATTAGAGCATAGTAGTGAGCTACCTGTAGATGGGAAGAAGCATCAATCCTGTGGGGTGGGGTGTCTGGCACAGAGGAGAGTCAGGTCGCATCAGGCTTTTACATTCTCCTGATGCTTGCCTAAGAACTCCCACCTCTGATCAGGAGAGTTTCAGGAGCTCTTGGGGGGGGGAGGGGGGTGCACACCTGTGGCTGCAACCAAATAAGAGGAAGGGGACATGTAGACATTCATTGACACAATGTTGGATATTGTCCATAGTTTCATTCATACACACAGTGTCAATTCATTTACACCTCATATGTTACTATGCTACATATCAATAAAATAAATGATAAAGCATTCTCTTCTGTTATTTATATCTTTTCAGGAAATTTCATTTCTAGGAAAATCTTGGTAAAATGACAATGCCAACAAGTCTAAATAGCCTAAATCCCAACAAAATGGACTCCCTTGGGAGGTAGGATGGCCATCTGTCATGGATAGTTTAGTTGAGATTCCTGCATTGCAGGGATTGGACTAGATGACCATTGAGGGGGGAACTCTACAGTTCTGTGATTTGATGAGATATTACAAACTATTCTGTCATTACATCTTTCTCCGTATCAGCTGCTCTCTGTTATTCAGCTCAGGCCTCACCACAATGATGTAGCATTTGGGGGAAAAGATGCAAGCCAGTAATCCAGCACTAGAAGCCAAGATGGAGAAGATCTCCACAGCCACCATATATTTTCCTCTGGTGCTCAGGTAAGTTGGAATGAAGGAGAGCCAAACACTGCAGAAGACCAGCATGCTGAAGGTGATGAACTTGGCTTCATTGAAGCTGTCTGGCAACTTCCTTGCTAGGAAGGCCACAGTGAAGCTGACAGTAGCCAGGAAGCCCATGTAGCCCAAAACACAATAGAACATGAAGACTGACCCTTCATTACAAAGAAATATGATTTCTTCTGTCATTGAGTCCATGTCCACATCTGGAAATGGGGGAGAGGTTGCCAGCCAGAAGACACAGATTCCTACTTGAACAATGGAGCAGGAAAAGACAATGGAATAAGCCAGTTTTTTGCCTACCCACTTCCTGATTGTAGATCCTGGCTTGGTAGCCATGAATGCCAAAACCACCGATATAGTTTTGGCCAAGATACTGGAGAGGGCGACAGAGAAGACAATGCCAAAATTTGTCTGTTGGAGAAGGCAGGTTGCCTCCTTAGGTGTCCCAATGAACATCAAGGAGCAAAGGAAACACAAGAGGAGGGACACAAGGAGAATGTAAGTGACGCTTCTGTTATTGGCTTTGACTATGGCAGTGTCTTTGTGCTTAATGAAGATGGCAAGCACAAGAATTGTGATCAGAGAGAATAAAAGCACAGAGAAAGTTAAAACAATGGCCAAAGTTTCATCAAAGCCCAGGAAATTTGGTCTCTTTGAAATGCATTGATCCTGGTCTTTATTTGGATACTGACCTGCAGGGCACCTGACACATATTTCCATCTCTGTAAATACAATGTACAAGAAAAATGAAAGAACCATGATTATGCTAAAGAATTTTGTTATCAGAAGTGTGGGAGATTTTATGAAACCAAACATAATTGTGCGTAACTGCCAGTAAGTAACCCCTGTTAAGGGACACAGAGCTGTAAGTTACTATAAAGAGTGAGTCAAGCCCTTCACATTTTCTTCAATTCAGGCAGCTGTTTTTTTCTTTGTAGTTCCCTACACATGTTGGACTTTATTCTTAATTGGTATTCAGTAGTTATTAAATGAAAGAAAAATGAAAGAACCATGATTATGCTAAAGGATTTTATTATCAAAAGAGGGGGTGATCTTATGAAACCATACATAAGGTAAAGGTACCCCTGCCCGTACGGGCCAGTCTTGACAGACTCTAGGGTTGTGCGCCCATCTCACTCAAGAGGCCGGGGGCCAGCGCTGTCCAGAGACACTTCCGGGTCACGTGGCCAGCGTGACATCGCTGCTCTGGCGAGCCAGAGCCGCACACAGAAACGCCATTTACCTTCCCACTAGTAAGCGGTCCCTATTTATCTACTTGCACTTAAGAGTGCTTTCGAACTGCTAGGTTGGCAGGCACTGGGACCGAATGACGGGAGCGCACCCCGCCGCAGGGATTCGAACTGCTGACCTTTCGATCGGCAAGCCCTAGGCGCTGAGGCTTTTACCCACAGCGCCACCCGCGTCCCATGAAACCATACATAATTGTGCATAATTGCCAGTAAGTAAGGGGTTAAGGGACACAGGGCTGTAAATTTATAGAAAAGACTTTGATATCACATCTTCACTTTTCCAAGAAGGGAGGAAGTATGTATTATTTCCAGATCCCTCCCCACCCCCAACCCCCAATAATATATCAAGCCATAATATAAGCATTCTCTCTTCCAGAAATTTAAAGGCAACAAAACTGCCCAGAATTTACTAAAATAAATTGTATAGTTTGGTTTATGCTAACACGGCATCTCTTACCCTTCTCATTTGAGAACATCTCATGTGGACACGGATCACAATCATAACAGCAAAACTTCTCCCCCTCCTTCTTTCTCTTCCCATAACCAGGACGGCAGTAGGCATTACATAATGAAAGTGGCGGTTCCTATCCAAAGATATAAGAAAAGGTTAATATTAAGATAATGTTTGCGGCAAATAAATCTAACATAAGGTGATCTATCAGTAAATAATGTGAAATTCATATTTACACAGGTGAAACGTCCTTTGGAAGAAAACTTTCTTTTCCCTTCCAATGAATTACAAATTTAATTATGTATTCAGTGCAGAACTGCTTCCTTCCCCCACTCATACCCCATCTTATTGGATAACTATGAATGTTGCCATTTGAGAGCCAGTGCAGTTCTTTTCTCACCTGAGTGAAGCCACTGTGCCATTTGATTCTGTCTGCATTGATGGTGAGCTCTTTGCCAGGAGGGGCCTGAGGATCTAGCCTCCCCACTTTGACCCTGACATATGATCCATTTCGGAAAGTGACTAAGTTTGTAATATCAAAGCCAGCTGCTAACTCTCCGTATTCATTTAATGTGATTTCATCACCAGCACTATTATTGAATGAGATCTTCTGCAGGAATGAGTGGACCTAGATTAAAAGAGAACCACAAGGTCTACAAGGCAGGGGATGGACAGGTGTGTGGGGGACACCCTAGTCCTGAATGGAGTAATTGCGCCCCTAAAGGTTGGGTTGCCATATGTTGTGAATTTGCCAGACATATCCGGAATACTGCAGTCAGAGGTGCAGATAAATTCTGTGATACAGGTTACTGCAGCAGCCCCATCTCTGTCTATGTTTCCTTGGTTCTACATACACCAAGAAATAGCACTCCAGGCATTCTCCTTAAAGGTCCCTGCTAAATGCCCCTGTTTGCAAGTCCTGTTCATGAACTTCTGCAAAAGAGACTGCAAGCAGTTAAGCAGAACTTGTTTCCTTATCCATCACTGTCACTCAGTATGTGGCATATTGGGAACAAGGTTTCCCTTTCAAAACTGCTTTTGCTTTTGATGGTGATGGCAGCAAAGAAGGCTGGTTAAAGGTTTGCAAAGCTTGGGTGGGTGAGGCAGACATTTGTGTGTTGGGGAGATTGCATATTTTCTTCTTTACTTGAGTTTAATATCACAAGGCAGCCAACTGGAGGATGTGCTTGACTTCCATTTTCTTTGCCTCCTGGAACCCCTGCATTTTACTAGTTCACTGTAGCATGACCCCCCAACCCCCATAGTCAAATAGCCTGGCTCTGTGTGCTGGAGTTACCGTGGAAACCAGAAATGTTCATGTAAATTTTCATGGACACTGCATCTGGTTTTGATAAACTACAGAAAGTTGCAAGGGTCATTTCAGACAGTTTGACGTGCACTCAACTTGGCCAATTTTTGCTGTTAACAGACAGGCACACTTAAGCCACAAGTTTCTTAACAAAATCCATATCCCCAACCAAAACTTGGTTCAGATTAATGTTACTGCCCACCGCCCCTAGCGTATAACAATTGTCAATTTAATTGCCACTTGATATTTAGGACGACCCTTAGTTCTAACTGTATAAATTGCAGCTGTTATTTGAGAGCATCTTAAAAAGCAGAGACATCACCTTGCTGACAAACGTCCCTATAGTTAAAGCTATGGTTTTCCCAGTAGTGATGTATGGAAGTGAGAGCTGGACCATAAAGAAGGCTGATCGCCGAAGAATTGATACCTTTGAATTATAGTGCTGGAGGAGACTCTTGAGAGTCCCATGGACTGCAAGAAGATCAAACCTATCCATTCTTAAGGAAATCAGCCCTGAGTGCTCACTGGAAGGACAGATCCTGAAGCTAAGGCTCCAATATTTTGGCCACCTCATGAGAAGAGAAAGCTCCCTGGAAAAGATCCTGATGTTGGGAAAGATGGAGGGCACAAGGAGAAGGGGACGACAGAGGACGAGATGGTTGGACAGTGTTCTTGAAGCTACTAACATGAGTTTGGCCAAACTGTGAGAGGCAGTAGAAGGCGGGAGTGCCTGGCGTGCTCTGGTCCATGGGGTAATGAAGAGTCAGACACGACTAAACGATCAAAAAACAACAACAAGTTATTCAAGTAGTTGCTGTTATTTTCTGGCTTATGAAAACATATGTAATTTAAATTATTTTTATTCAATTCCTAATATCCATTTTAGATACCACAACAAGGTTTATTTTTAGTTATCAAGGTCTATTCTTTTATTTCTTTACTGACAGTACATTGCCAATTCACATAATATAATCAAGGCAGTGCACAACACTGAAAACTCTGTAAACTGAACACTTTGTAACAGGAAATCCTACCTGCCAAGGTTCCAGATTCTGATGAGAGAGCCTGTCTCCACTCTCTGCTCCTTTGTGGTCGGCTCCAACCAAAGACATGAACTGTAAGGCATGTGCCAAAGCATAGACAGCATTATAGATACTGTAGCTGTGGCCGGTCATGCTCATTTCAAAAACTGGTGCAGGAAGGCTCTCCAGCTTCTCCTCTCCGGTACATGTGCCATCAACGTATTTTGACACAGTGGAGTTTGAAACTGAACAACGAAATGCTTGTTCCCATAAATCGTTGATAAAACCATCTCCATCTGCCCAATAAGGGTTTACTTGCTGAAGAAAACCTTGGAAGCTGTGAGTCTCCTTGGAGTGGATAGCAAAGGAGATAGCACCATGGAACATTTGTAAGTTAAAGCCTAAATCTTTTTGAAACATATCTAATATGAAATCGATTTGAGCTGTTGTAATCCATACTTTTCCTTCAGGTAACTTACTATATTCATGATATATTAGCAGATTTATCTTTATTGTCATTGTAGCACGTGACAGCCATGAAATAGACTGACTTTCTCCATATATAATAACAGCAGTGGCTTTGCTCATTATGAAAGCTTGTGTGACCAGCTTCGATCTACGCTTCATATCGTCTATCATATCAAGGATGTTACTGCTGAAACGCTGATGGTACTCAATAGTTTCTGTGAATGCTGAACAGATCTGATTCTTGAAAAGCATTGGCTCAATAGTCTGCAAGAAACGTTCTCCAGCTTCATTATCTGTGGTAATGAGCCCAACCCATTTCCATCCGAAATGCAAAAGTAACTGGATAATTCCCTGATACTGAAGTCCTTCATTGGGGACCATGCGGTAAAAGGAAGAGAATTTGATTTGATTATCCACGGCTCTTTGAAATGAACCATATGAAATCTGAAAAAAAGAAAAAGCCAAACTGTCCAAGTGGAAACAAGAACTCACAACACACCCATTTTATCTGAATATAAATCTTATTTTACCAAATGTACTCATTTTAGGGACAACACCAATCTCTTTACATAGAAAAATGCACACAAATAATTGTGCTTAATAATTTCCAATTGCTACTCATTCTTAACATTAGTGAGTCATCGCATTTGTACACACTGATTGTCTCCAAGTATTTGGTGCATTTATTATTGCTGGTTGTTACTGCTTTCTGCACTAAGTGCAGATTCAACAAAACTCCAATCTGGAGCTGGAGCAACAGAAACCACTGATCCTGTTCTTTTGTTCTATAATCCTTACAGTGATTGTAGAGAGAAGTTGATACTCCCACCTATTATGAACTCTCCTGAAAAGGTATTCTGGGAACTCCAGAAGATCTCCAGAAGAGTATGTATGTTGTTGGTTTGTGAGCTCAATAAACCATATACAGTGGTGCCTCGCAAGTCGAAATTAATTCTTTCTGTGAGTCTCTTCGTCTAGCGGTTTTTTCGTCTTGCGAAGCAACCCTATTAGCGGCTTAGCGGCTTAGCGCTATTAGCGGTTTAGCGGCTATTAAAGGCTATTAAAGGCTTAGCGGATTAGCTGCTAAAAGGCTATTAGCGGTTTAGCGGCTTAGAAAAAGGGGGTGGGGAGCGAAAAAAAATCTCAAGACTCGCAAGACATTTTCGTCTTGCGAAGCAAGCCCCTAGGGAAATTCGTCCTGCGAAGCGCATCGAAAAACGGAAAACCCTTTCGTCTAGCGGGTTTTCCATCTTGCGTGGCATTCGTCTTGCGGGGCACCACTGTATCAGTAAAATACAAAAATAGGGTGGCAATCATTGCCAGCAAAAGTTAGAGCAACTAAGATGAACTCAAACAATGCAGCAGAACAGCACAAAATAGTCTTCTCAATTAACCTCTGAAAATCAACAATGCTGAATAACATCATACATCCCCACATAGGAAATCTCATAATTCTTAGGGAGAGAGACATTCTTAGTTGTATATACTTCCAGGGAGGAGATGACATACAGAACATCTTCTGTTGACAGCTTGTTGACAGAGATAATTGTGTGGTGACTCCCAATAGCCAAGTCTTGGCTGTTGAATTTGGTCTGGGCATTTGGGTCTGAAGACTGGGTAAATGCTGCTTTGCAGAATGAAGAACAGCTGGAAGTCATTGCAGAGTTAATAATTTGAATAATCATTTTCATGACAGGTGGGCCTTCCTCTTTTATTTCATCTCTCTCTCTCTCTCTCTCTCTCTCTCTCTCTCTCTCTCTCTCTCTCTCGCCTTCTGCTTTGGGCCAGTATTGGGAGTATAGACAAATGAAAGTGATGGTTGGTTGGTTGGTGAAGCATCCTATGTGAAAAGCAAAGAAGGGAAGATCTCCAAGGGTGGAAGACTGGAATAAGAAATAGCTCATAGTTGAGAGCTGTGAGGATCCACCCCTTTCTGTTTGAGAGAAGGGTTATGATCTGAGCCAGCTGAACCTCAAGCAACAGCTAAGGATCCCGGAGTACCTGCAAGCTATTAGCTGCTCCTTCAGAGAGAATGTAACCCAGCAAGAGCAGGCCACCTTCCATTCATCTGGCCAGTTTCTTGGCTCTCAGCCAGTCCATTACTGAGGCATGACATTGGTCCAGAACATCCACTGCAGATGTAAAGAGAAGTAGAGCTACGTGCTATCAGTATATTGCTGACAATGTACTCCAAAACTCTGGATGACCCCACTCAGTGTTTTTATGTAGATTTTAAACACTTTGGGATATAAGGAACTCAAAATGAAGGCTCCACAGGCCTCTGGAAATGACCACCCAAATAGGACTGGAACCACCTCAAAGAAGTGCTGTCCACCCACAATTCAGAAAGCTGTTCCAGAAGGACACCATGGTTGAGGGTATTGAAAACCACTGAGAGGTTGAGGAGAATTAACAGGGACACGTTTTTCCTCTATCTCTAGTCATTGTGTTCTGAATTATTTATGCCTCTGTAAGCCAATACTGACATCATGAATTTACATGGGCAGCTCACAAGCAGCAAGTGCAATGCTTTCAGGATTGTTGAATGCATCTAGGTGCCCTATTTACCAACCTGGTGCGGGGTGACAAGTCTCATAAAACCAGCATGCTGAAGTCTAATTAATGCATGGAGGGGTTAATGCTATAGAGCAAGTTGTTCTGCCAGGCTGGGTCCTCCCCCCCTCACTTCTGGAGGAGGGTAATCAAGCCTATTTTTGTCCTTCAGTCTACCTGAGAAGCTTAGCATGTAGAGAGGTCTGAGTTAGCTCACATCACATGGCTCTAACAGGCCATACAAATTTAGGGACTTTGACAGCTGAAACGAAGCCAAGTTACTGCCTGTGTTTTCTGACTTGGGGAAAAGGGGACTATTTTGGAACTCACAAGGTCATACTGTAAAAGTCTTACAGCTTATATTTCAATGCTATACTTTGCTGCATGTTTTGTTATTTTAATTCTCTGCTGGGATTCTCTCACCAAAGAGTAGTTGCCCCAAACCTGCATTTTGCCATCCAGGGAATTCTCCTTCCTATATTTTAGTTTTTACCTTGCCACCAACACCTGGAACCTTTCAAGTGATCTTCCATTACATGCAATAAACATCCATTCTTTGGAACCCTCTTTGACACCCCTACACATTGTTGGTTGCCTATGTTATACCTCCCCAATATATGCATATATTGCAGCCTCTTTTACTCCTTTCATTTCACCAGTCCATATTCAGAAAGCAGCAGATCCCTAGCAGAAGAAGGGAAGAGTTTCTCTTTTTTTATTCCCATATTCCACCTAAGATTTCTGCCATGCACAAGGAGGTCACTGAGCCAAATCCCCCAATGACAGCTGCTCCATTCTTTTGGATCCTACATTACCCTTTTCCATTACCCATTTCAATTTAACCAATAAATTTATGCATCAACAGATTCCTAGTGGAAGGAAAAAAAAGTGAATTCTGGCATGAAATATCAATTTTGTGAATACCCACCTGTGGAATCTTGTAAAGACCTAAGACATCTGCCATGGATGAGGAGGTGTCAGAGCTAAGTCCCCCAATGACTCCTACTACTTTTTTCTGAATGCCACATATGTAGTTGGGGACAAAGTGATGTGATTTAAAGAGCAGATCCAGAGTGGTTTGGTAGGCCATCCTTGAATCAAAATAGCTATCATAGATGTGGAATCCAAGAGTGACATTGGGCAAGATCTTGGGGTTCTCATTGATCTCATCAACAGCAAACACCAAGGCAAGGATGTGTTGGTAGAACTTGGTTATCACCCTGCAAATGAAGTGAGTTACCATTTCATGAGGGAATTAAACAGTGCATGAAATTCAGAATGGAAAGATTCACCTGCCTGCCTTTCCATCTCTATCTTGGCTTCTTAAAACAAGCTGTAGGCAATTGACTGAGGAGGTGTGGGGATCGATCAAAGCCTTGTTGGAGGATGGAGAGACACCATCTTCCTTGAAGCAGGGGATGGTGTCCCCTCCTTCAGAGACTTGCCCAGAATCAAAAAATGTTAAACAACCATTGCCAAGTTGCAAATATTCCACTTTGGGATGCTTGGCAGAGATTGAATATCTGGATCCTATTTCAGTCTGGCTTCTAAGAAGTTTTAAGGGCCTTCTATGTAACAAGCCCTAAGGTGTGGAATCCCCTCCCCACATAAGCATGTCTGGCACATTCATTACCTAGCTTTACAGCAAACACTGTACCTCTTTACCCTGACATTTGAGACCTGTGAAATGTGTTTCCAGGATCGCCCCTCTGCCTGTGACACTATTGCTTTAACTGATTTTAATACTGAAATTTAAAATGTTGTGGCCCACTCTGGCTCTTGATTGACTGTTTAATGAACAGTATTCTGAGTGAGGGATACTACTTTTCCCTCATTCCACATCTTGTTGCTGTTTAGTCATTTAGTCGTGTCCGACTCTTCGTGACCCCATGGACCAGAGCACGCCAGGCACTTCTGTCTTCCACTGCCTCCCACAGTTTGGTCAAACTCTACATCTTACATAACCCTAAACATATTGATCATGTCACCTCTTGCATGCATTTTCTCTAACTTAAAAAGGGGAGTTGTTCTATCCCTTTTATCATTCTGAATGTAATTTCTAAAGTTTTTCCAGCTCTACAATATCGCCTTGTGTGTGAAATGACCAGAACGGTACATTGTGTTCCAAGTGTGGTCATACCAGAGATTAGTAGAACTGCATAATGATATTGAAGTACTGTTTCCCGTCCATTGAGGGCTGCTTGCTGGAATGAATTTGCCATTTTCACAGCTGCTGCACAATGGGTGCACATTTTCACTGAGGTATCCACTACGCCTCCAAGGTCTCATTCCTGGTCAATTGCCACTAGTTCAAATGCCCCATGTTTATTTGTGAAATTAATATATTTTTTGCCTGAATAAGCCTCATCTTACACTTGTTTATACAGTGGTACCTCAGGCTAAGTACTTAATTCATTCTGCCGCGCCACCGGAGCACAATTTCTGTTCTCATCCTGAAGCAAAGTTCTTAACCCGAGGTAATATTTCTGGGTTAGCGGAGTCCGTAACCTGAAGTGTATGTAACCCGAGGTACCACTGTACTTTTCCAGTTTACTGCCTTTTCCAGTTTACTGCCCCTGCCCCTAATCTGCAGTCTGGAAACTGCTTTCTGTTCTCTCTCTCTCTCTCTCTCTCTCTCTCTCTCTCTCTCTTTAACAACTGACCATTTGGGCATCATCAACAAACTTGACTACCTAACTGCTTCTCTATATGTTACAGGGCATTTTTTTGTTTCTTTCTTATGCACTTTTTCTTTTCCTGCTCTCTCTTTTCTGTGTCTTTCCAGAAAAATGTGAAACACCTTCCATAAAAAACCTTTTTTAATAAGTTCTAAAACTAGCTTCCCCCCCAAAAAAGTGATCAAAGTACTTTTCTGTAAGATATAAACATATAAAGAACACATAAAATAATGTTAACCACAATTTACTTACACTGGAATGTCAATAAAGACCTGAGAAGGGTGTTTCTTGAAGGAAAGCTTGGGGAATAAGTAACGGATAAGAGACACTATTCCACCAATGACAAGGTCACCTTCTTCATACCATTCATGTGCAATATCCACAGGATTATTTCTACTGCAAACAACAGTATGCACTTGGGGCACCATGTTGGGAAGCAGCAAGAGAAGCAGAAGAAGTAACATATTGATCACAAATATCCTTCTACACATATATTCTCCTTTATCTCCCTAGAATGTTGTGACTATCATCAGCCTTACCTGTATAGGAAGGATTTGGTGACAGCCAACTCTGGCAATGCAGTATGTAAATGGACATGTATCCACCTTCTCATTAACTTCAACACTGTCACAAAAAATTCAGTGAATCCTAAATAAGCTACAGTGATTTGAAATCTGACCTACACCATGAAAGAGGGGGAAAGATTGAAATAGCAGAGCCTGTTTTGATTTTTTATTTCACATTCTGCCTTCTGAAGCTTTGCCAAGTGGATTGATTATAATAATTTTAATAATTACAGGGGAGATAACCATTTGTGCAATGTTTTTGGACTATGGTGCATCATCAGTAGGAGAACTGCCAAACTAAACATATCTGTCACATCACAGAATCATAGACTAGGAAGAGACCTCCAAGGTCATCAAAGTAAAAAAAACCATTTATGGTCAGGCATAATACCCATTTATGGTCTTCCTATAATACCTTGCTTTACACACACTCTCTTATGTAACATTGATCAGACACTCCCATCCACCCTACTAAGTGGATATTTTGGGGAAATGTGGGAGAGAGTTGTAACCATGTCCAGATGTCTGGATCCAAGCGAATACAGTCTAACCCCTTTTGAAAAAACAAACAAAGAATGAAGCAATGTGACATGCATGAGGACATCTCTGCCATCATTCTCTGTGGTAAAAAATGTAGTTCAGAAGAATGACAGGATGGTCCCATCCATGTAAACAAATGATAGACAATGTTGTTCCCTCTGAATTTTGCTGCATTACAGCTTCCTTCCTCCCTGATAATAATGGTCTGTTGTAAACGGATGGGAGTTGTAGTCCAGCAACAACTGGAGGGGAACAGATTGGCTACCTCTGGTGTAAGGGAAAGTGTGGTTTGGAGAAATAGGCTTCATCTCTGACGTGATCTTTATCTGCCAGGGATGTGTCATATAATAGAGCCTTTTGAGTCTGGTGCACTTGCTAAGGCAAGAACCATGATTTCCTGACTCCTATGCAAACGTCACATCAGTCCAGAAATGAGATTCAAGGAGTTTAGATGTCCTGGTTCACCCTGAGAGCTTTTAGATTGGTTTGAGGTGTGTCACATAATGCGTCATGTGATGCTGCCTGGCATGTGCTGAGTAGGGGCGGAACACACAGAAGGCAATCTCTGTGCTTGCTCGTCCCAGGCCCAGCCCGGCTATTGGGCTGCCAGACTGCCGGGCTGCGGCTGGGATGAGTGAAGCAAGATCATACAAGATCATACCAGCCATGGTGGGGCATGGCATCCCCCTAAACATTGGGGAAGCTGAAGCCCCCTCTGCCCCCTATACCTGGTGCCACTGATTGTTCTTGAGTTCTTACCAGAGCAGAAAGTGAATCTCTTCATTGCCCAACTGCCTACACTTAGTGGTCTTTAACTCCTTTAGTTTCTGGACTCACAAAGCCAACCATATACACTGGTTTGGTTGCTATTGCAATTAGGCAGAGGGTGGATAATAAAGCATCAAAATTGAACTAAAACACAATTAGCTTTTAATACAGGTGCTTTTGTAATGTGGCAATAGAAACAATGGCTGTGAAGAGATCTTTAAAAAAAGAATTTTATTTTAAAACAGTTGAGTAGTTAAACTGAAGAGCACACAAATATAGCAAGAGTCTTCCCCCTAAACAGTGCCTAGATTTGTTCCTTGAATCACACTGCTATTTTTATATATTATATTTCTCAACCTTCCAGCCATAGTAGAGTTCTGCTTAGGTTCCCATTAGTCCAAACTATAGCTGGGTATCTTGTGTATTTTTACATATCTCATAAGAAGCGTTTCAAGGAAACAATCATTATTCAAAAAAGAAACACAACAAGATAGGTGACATCCATTCACGAGTAGAAAACACTTCCATGACAAGAGAAGGGAAGAGTCATAGCTCACCAGCATCTTCTTGTGCTGATGATCAAGCTGCAGGTTGAAAGAGACATTGGTCCCGGGGTTTGGGGTACAAGGCAGGGAGGAGAATCAGGAGGCATCCAGCTTTTACATTCTCTGGGGAAGACGTACCTGATGATCAGATATGTTTCAGAGTAAACACAGCTTTTCCAGCCTGGTGCCTGCTTCCAATTTCCTGATATCCGTCTCCAACAGCCCCTGATCAGTTTGCATCATACAACACAAACCAGAGCAACTCAACACGAGTGATCCAAAATCCTCCCAAATAGATTGAGCAACACTCTCACTCACTATATGGCAGATTCTGATGTTCTCCTTTCCCTTTCCCCCTCTCTGCAGTTTTCTAAGAATTCCCAAAAACTGCTCAAGAGAGTTTCAGAACATCTTGGGAAAATATGGGGATCACTCTGTAGATGCAGGAGAAGGAGAGTATAGGATGGTTATTGTACAATCAGACTTTCACTCATGCGATGCTGGGTATCACATATAGTTTTATTCCATCACAGAGTGTCAATTTCTTTACACCAAAAATGTTTGTATGCTGAATACAAAGAACATGATAAAAAATCTTTTATAATATTCATCTATTTTCAGATATCATTTCTCAGACAAGCACAGTGAAACGGAACCTGGCCAGAATGAATACAGAACCTAAGTCTCAAAATAAACGACAATCTCTTCTACCATTTATATCTTTCTCCGTATCAGTTGCTCTCTGTTGTTCAGGTCGGGCCTCACCACAATAATGTAGCATTTTGGGGAAAAGATGCAACCCAGCAGGCCAGCACTGGAAGCCAAGATGGAGAAGATCTCCACAGCCACCATGTATTTTCCTCTGGTGCTCAGATAAGTTGGAACAAACGAAAGCCAAACACTGCAAAAGACCAACATGCTGAAGGTGATGAACTTGGCTTCATTGAAGCTGTCGGGCAGCTTCCTGGCTAGGAAGGACACAGTGAAGCTGACAGTAGCCAGGAAGCCCATGTAGCCCAAAACACAATAGAACATGAAGACTGACCCTTCATTACAAAGAAATATGATTTCTTCTGTCATTGAGTCCATGTCCACATCGGGAAATGGGGGAGAGGCTGCCAGCCAGAAGACACAGATTCCTACTTGAACAATGGAGCAGGAAAAGACAATGGAATAAGCCAGTTTTTTGCCTACCCACTTCCTGATTGTGGAATCTGGCTTGGTAGCCATGAATGCCAAAACCACCGATATAGTTTTGGCCAAGATACTGGAGAGGGCCACAGAGAAGACAATGCCAAAACTTGTCTGTCGGAGAAGGCATGTTGCCTCATTAGGCATTCCAATGAACAGTAAGGAGCAGAGGAAACACAAGAGGAGGGACACAAGGAGAATGTAAGTGAGGCTTCTATTGTTGGCTTTGACGATGGCAGTGTCCCTGTAGTTAATGAAGATGCCAAGCACAAGAATTGTGATCAGAGAGAATAAAAGTACAGAGAAAGTTAAAACAATGGCCAAAGTTTCATCAAAGCCCAGGAAATTTGGTCTCTTTGAAATGCATTGATCCTGGTCTTTATTTGGATACTGACCTGCAGGGCACCTGACACATATTTCCATCTCTGTAAATACAATGTACAAGAAAAACGAAAGAACCATGATTATGCTAAAGAATTTTGTTATCAGAAGTGTGGGAGATTTTATGAAACCAAACATAATTGTGCATAACTGCCACTATGTAACCCTTGTTAAGGGACACAGAGCTGTAAGTTACTATAAAGAGTGAGTCAAGCCCTTCACATTTTCTTCAATTCAGGCAGCTGTTTTTTTCTTTGTAGTTCCCTACACATGTTGGACTTTATTCTTAATTGGTAATCCGTAGTTATTAAATGAAAGAAAAATGAAAGAACCATGATTATGCTAAAGGATTTTATTATCAAAAGAGGGGGTGATCTTATGAAACCGTACATACAGTAATTGTGCATAATTGCCAGTAAGTAAGGGGTTAAGGGACACAGGGCTGTAAATTTTTAGAAAAGACTTTGATATCACATCTTCACTTTTCCAAGAAGGGAGGAAGTATGTATTATTTCCAGATCCCTCCCCACCCCAACCCCCAATAATATATCAAGCCATAATATAAGCATTCTCTCTTCCAGAAATTTAAGGCAACAAAACTGCCTAACCCTTTCTAAAATATGTTCTTCCAGATTTGTTAAGGATAACTGTCAGGGAACTGCAGGCAGCGAGGGAGGAAAGAATTAGGGGATACAGGGAGCGGTCTCCACTGATCAGTACTGAGTCCTCCTCAGAAAACCGAGAAGAGAGTAGTGAGTCTGGGGAGGAAGGGGTGCTTCAGAGAGAGGGGGATCCACGTCACAGGGAAAGATGGAAGGGGCTGAGCCGTTGGCTCTGTTGGTCTCGAGGGAGAGGGAAAAGAGAAGGTAGTTAGAGCAACGTGTCATGAGAGACGGGTCGCTTTGTTTATTCTGCATGTAATCTTGTCAGAAAGCAATAAAGAAAGGAATTCATGGCTGTCTGCCGGGAGTGTTTCTCTGCTAAGTGCAGCAACGCATGGAGCTGGCTAGCTGACAATAACATTATATTGATTTTATCTATAAACCAAGAGAATAAAATATCAAGCCATAATTTAAACATTTTCTCTTCCAGAAATTTAAAGACAAGAAAACTGTCCAGAATTTACTAAAATATATTGTATAGTTTGGTATATGCTAACACGGCATCTCTCACCCTTCTCATTTGAGAACATCTCATGTGGACACGGATCACAATCATAACAGCAAAACTTCTCCCCCTCCTTCTTTCTCTTCCCATAACCAGGACGGCAGTAGGCATTACATAATGAAAGTGGCGGTTCCTATCCAAAGATATAAGAAAAGGTTAATATTAAGAAAATGTTTGCGGCAAATAAATCTAACATAAGGTGATCTATCAGTAAATAACGTGAAATTCATATTTAGACAGGTGAAACATCCTTTGGAAGAAAACTTTCTTTTCCCTTCCAGGGAATTACAAATTTAATTATGTATTCAGTGCAGAACTGCTTCCTTCCCCCACTCACACCCCATTTTATTGGATAACTATGAATGTTGCCATCTGAGAGCCAGTGCAGTTCTTTTCTCACCTGAGTGAAGCCACTGTGCCATTTGATTCTGTCTGCATTGATGGTGAGCTCTTTGCCAGGAGGGGCCTGAGGATCTAGCCTCCCCACTTTGACCCTGACATATGATCCATTTCGGAAAGTGACTAAGTTTGTAATATCAAAGCCAGCTGCTAACTCTCCGTATTCATTTAATGTGATTTCATCACCAGCACTATTATTGAATGAGATCTTCTGCAGGAATGAGTGGACCTAGATTAAAAGAGAACCACAAGGTCTACAAGGCAGGGGATGGACAGGTGTGTGGGGGACACCCTAGTCCTGAATGGAGTAATTGCGCCCCTAAAGGTTGGGTTGCCATATGTTGTGAATTTGCCAGACATATCCGGAATACTGCAGTCAGAGGTGCAGATAAATTCTGTGATACAGGTTACTGCAGCAGCCCCATCTCTGTCTATGTTTCCTTGGTTCTACATACACCAAGAAATAGCACTCCAGGCATTCTCCTTAAAGGTCCCTGCTAAATGCCCCTGTTTGCAAGTCCTGTTCATGAACTTCTGCAAAAGAGACTGCAAGCAGTTAAGCAGAACTTGTTTCCTTATCCATCACTGTCACTCAGTATGTGGCATATTGGGAACAAGGTTTCCCTTTCAAAACTGCTTTTGCTTTTGATGGTGATGGCAGCAAAGAAGGCTGGTTAAAGGTTTGCAAAGCTTGGGTGGGTGAGGCAGACATTTGTGTGTTGGGGAGATTGCATATTTTCTTCTTTACTTGAGTTTAATATCACAAGGCAGCCAACTGGAGGATGTGCTTGACTTCCATTTTCTTTGCCTCCTGGAACCCCTGCATTTTACTAGTTCACTGTAGCATGACCCCCCAACCCCCATAGTCAAATAGCCTGGCTCTGTGTGCTGGAGTTACCGTGGAAACCAGAAATGTTCATGTAAATTTTCATGGACACTGCATCTGGTTTTGATAAACTACAGAAAGTTGCAAGGGTCATTTCAGACAGTTTGACGTGCACTCAACTTGGCCAATTTTTGCTGTTAACAGACAGGCACACTTAAGCCACAAGTTTCTTAACAAAATCCATATCCCCAACCAAAACTTGGTTCAGATTAATGTTACTGCCCACCGCCCCTAGCGTATAACAATTGTCAATTTAATTGCCACTTGATATTTAGGACGACCCTTAGTTCTAACTGTATAAATTGCAGCTGTTATTTGAGAGCATCTTAAAAAGCAGAGACATCACCTTGCTGACAAACGTCCCTATAGTTAAAGCTATGGTTTTCCCAGTAGTGATGTATGGAAGTGAGAGCTGGACCATAAAGAAGGCTGATCGCCGAAGAATTGATACCTTTGAATTATAGTGCTGGAGGAGACTCTTGAGAGTCCCATGGACTGCAAGAAGATCAAACCTATCCATTCTTAAGGAAATCAGCCCTGAGTGCTCACTGGAAGGACAGATCCTGAAGCTAAGGCTCCAATATTTTGGCCACCTCATGAGAAGAGAAAGCTCCCTGGAAAAGATCCTGATGTTGGGAAAGATGGAGGGCACAAGGAGAAGGGGACGACAGAGGACGAGATGGTTGGACAGTGTTCTTGAAGC
This sequence comes from Podarcis tiliguerta, assembly GCF_965153285.1. NCBI lineage: Eukaryota > Metazoa > Chordata > Lepidosauria > Squamata > Lacertidae > Podarcis > Podarcis tiliguerta. Next base: position 42,828,983 of record NC_139546.1, on the reverse strand, counting down.
TACTAACATGAGTTTGGCCAAACTGTGAGAGGCAGTAGAAGGCGGGAGTGCCTGGCGTGCTCTGGTCCATGGGGTAATGAAGAGTCAGACACGACTAAACGATCAAAAAACAACAACAAGTTATTCAAGTAGTTGCTGTTATTTTCTGGCTTATGAAAACATATGTAATTTAAATTATTTTTATTCAATTCCTAATATCCATTTTAGATACCACAACAAGGTTTATTTTTAGTTATCAAGGTCTATTCTTTTATTTCTTTACTGACAGTACATTGCCAATTCACATAATATAATCAAGGCAGTGCACAACACTGAAAACTCTGTAAACTGAACACTTTGTAACAGGAAATCCTACCTGCCAAGGTTCCAGATTCTGATGAGAGAGCCTGTCTCCACTCTCTGCTCCTTTGTGGTCGGCTCCAACCAAAGACATGAACTGTAAGGCATGTGCCAAAGCATAGACAGCATTATAGATACTGTAGCTGTGGCCGGTCATGCTCATTTCAAAAACTGGTGCAGGAAGGCTCTCCAGCTTCTCCTCTCCGGTACATGTGCCATCAACGTATTTTGACACAGTGGAGTTTGAAACTGAACAACGAAATGCTTGTTCCCATAAATCGTTGATAAAACCATCTCCATCTGCCCAATAAGGGTTTACTTGCTGAAGAAAACCTTGGAAGCTGTGAGTCTCCTTGGAGTGGATAGCAAAGGAGATAGCACCATGGAACATTTGTAAGTTAAAGCCTAAATCTTTTTGAAACATATCTAATATGAAATCGATTTGAGCTGTTGTAATCCATACTTTTCCTTCAGGTAACTTACTATATTCATGATATATTAGCAGATTTATCTTTATTGTCATTGTAGCACGTGACAGCCATGAAATAGACTGACTTTCTCCATATATAATAACAGCAGTGGCTTTGCTCATTATGAAAGCTTGTGTGACCAGCTTCGATCTACGCTTCATATCGTCTATCATATCAAGGATGTTACTGCTGAAACGCTGATGGTACTCAATAGTTTCTGTGAATGCTGAACAGATCTGATTCTTGAAAAGCATTGGCTCAATAGTCTGCAAGAAACGTTCTCCAGCTTCATTATCTGTGGTAATGAGCCCAACCCATTTCCATCCGAAATGCAAAAGTAACTGGATAATTCCCTGATACTGAAGTCCTTCATTGGGGACCATGCGGTAAAAGGAAGAGAATTTGATTTGATTATCCACGGCTCTTTGAAATGAACCATATGAAATCTGAAAAAAAGAAAAAGCCAAACTGTCCAAGTGGAAACAAGAACTCACAACACACCCATTTTATCTGAATATAAATCTTATTTTACCAAATGTACTCATTTTAGGGACAACACCAATCTCTTTACATAGAAAAATGCACACAAATAATTGTGCTTAATAATTTCCAATTGCTACTCATTCTTAACATTAGTGAGTCATCGCATTTGTACACACTGATTGTCTCCAAGTATTTGGTGCATTTATTATTGCTGGTTGTTACTGCTTTCTGCACTAAGTGCAGATTCAACAAAACTCCAATCTGGAGCTGGAGCAACAGAAACCACTGATCCTGTTCTTTTGTTCTATAATCCTTACAGTGATTGTAGAGAGAAGTTGATACTCCCACCTATTATGAACTCTCCTGAAAAGGTATTCTGGGAACTCCAGAAGATCTCCAGAAGAGTATGTATGTTGTTGGTTTGTGAGCTCAATAAACCATATACAGTGGTGCCTCGCAAGTCGAAATTAATTCTTTCTGTGAGTCTCTTCGTCTAGCGGTTTTTTCGTCTTGCGAAGCAACCCTATTAGCGGCTTAGCGGCTTAGCGCTATTAGCGGTTTAGCGGCTATTAAAGGCTATTAAAGGCTTAGCGGATTAGCTGCTAAAAGGCTATTAGCGGTTTAGCGGCTTAGAAAAAGGGGGTGGGGAGCGAAAAAAAATCTCAAGACTCGCAAGACATTTTCGTCTTGCGAAGCAAGCCCCTAGGGAAATTCGTCCTGCGAAGCGCATCGAAAAACGGAAAACCCTTTCGTCTAGCGGGTTTTCCATCTTGCGTGGCATTCGTCTTGCGGGGCACCACTGTATCAGTAAAATACAAAAATAGGGTGGCAATCATTGCCAGCAAAAGTTAGAGCAACTAAGATGAACTCAAACAATGCAGCAGAACAGCACAAAATAGTCTTCTCAATTAACCTCTGAAAATCAACAATGCTGAATAACATCATACATCCCCACATAGGAAATCTCATAATTCTTAGGGAGAGAGACATTCTTAGTTGTATATACTTCCAGGGAGGAGATGACATACAGAACATCTTCTGTTGACAGCTTGTTGACAGAGATAATTGTGTGGTGACTCCCAATAGCCAAGTCTTGGCTGTTGAATTTGGTCTGGGCATTTGGGTCTGAAGACTGGGTAAATGCTGCTTTGCAGAATGAAGAACAGCTGGAAGTCATTGCAGAGTTAATAATTTGAATAATCATTTTCATGACAGGTGGGCCTTCCTCTTTTATTTCATCTCTCTCTCTCTCTCTCTCTCTCTCTCTCTCTCTCTCTCTCTCTCTCGCCTTCTGCTTTGGGCCAGTATTGGGAGTATACACAAATGAAAGTGATGGTTGGTTGGTTGGTGAAGCATCCTATGTGAACAGCAAAGAAGGGAAGATCTCCAAGGGTGGAAGACTGGAATAAGAAATAGCTCATAGTTGAGAGCTGTGAGGATCCACCCCTTTCTGTTTGAGAGAAGGGTTATGATCTGAGCCAGCTGAACCTCAAGCAACAGCTAAGGATCCCGGAGTACCTGCAAGCTATTAGCCACTCCTTCAGAGAGAATGTAACCCAGCAAGAGCAGGCCACCTCCCATTCATCTGGCCACTTTATTGGCTCTCAGCCAGTCCATTACTGAGGCATGACATTGGTCCAGAACATCCACTGCAGATGAAAAGAGAAGTAGAGCTACGTGCTATCAGTATATTGCTGACAATGTACTCCAAAACTCTGGATGACCCCACTCAGTGTTTTTGTGTAGATTTTAAACAGTTTGGGATATAAGGAACTCAAAATGAAGGCTCCACAGGCCTCTGGAAATGACCACCCAAATAGGACTGGAACCACCTCAAAGAAGTGCTGTCCACCCACAATTCAGACAGCTGTTCCAGAAGGACACCATGGTTGGTTGAGGGTATTGAAAACCACCGAGAGGTTGAGGAGAATTAACAGGAACACGTTTTTCCTCTCTCTCTAGTCAATGTGTTCTGAATTATTTATGCCTCTGTAAGCCAATACTGACACCATGAATTTACATGGGAAGCTCACAAGCAGCAAGTGCAATGCTTTCAGGATTGTTGAATGCATCTAGGTGCCCTATTTACCAACCTGGTGCGGGGTGACAAGTCTCATAAAACCAGCATGCTGAAGTCTAATTAATGCATGGAGGGGTTAATGCTATAGAGCAAGTTGTTCTCCCAGGCTGGGTCCTCCCCCCCTCACTTCTGGAGGAGGGTAATCAAGCCTATTTTTGTCCTTCAGTATACCTGAGAAGCTTAGCATGTAGAGAGGTCTGAGTTAGCTCACATCACATGGCTCTAACAGGCCATACAAATTTAGGGACTATGACAGCTGAAACGAAGCCAAGTTACTGCCTGTGTTTTCTGACTTGGGGAAGATGGGACTATTTTGGAACTCACAAGGTCATATTTTAAAAGTCTTACAGCTTATATTTCAATGCTTTACTTTGCTGCATGTTTTGCTATTTTAATTCTCTGCTGGGATTCTCTCACCAAAGAGTACTTGCCCCAAACCTGCATTTTGCCATCCAGGGAATTCTCCTTCCTATATTTTAGTTTTTACCTTGCCACTAACACCTGGAACCTTTCAAGTGATCTTCCATTACATGCAATAAACATTCATTCTTTGGAACCCTCTTCGACACCCCTACACATTGTGGGTTGCCTATGTTATACCTCCCCAATATATGCATATATTGCAGCCTCTTTTACTCCTTTCATTTCACCAGTCCATATTCAGAAAGCAGCAGATCCCTAGCAGAAGAAGGGAAGAGTTTCTCTTTTTTTATTCCCATATTCCACCTAAGATTTCTGCCATGCACAAGGAGGTCACTGAGCCAAATCCCCCAGTGACAGCTGCTCCATTCTTTTGGATCATACATTACCCCTTTCCATTACCCTTTTCAATTTAACCACTTCAAATTTATGCATCAACAGATTCCTAGTGGAAGGGGAAAAAAGTGAATTCTGGCATGAAATATCAATTTTGTGAATACCCACCTGTGGAATCTTGTAAAGACCTAAGACATCTGCCATGGATGAGGAGGTGTCAGAGCTAAGTCCTCCAATGACTCCTACTACTTTTTTCGGAATGCCACATATGTAGTTGGGGACAAAGTGTTGCGATTTAAAGAGCAGATCCAGAGTGGTTTGGTAGGCCATCCTTGAATCAAAATAGCTATCATAGATGTGGAATCCAAGAGTGACATTGGGCAAGATCTTGGGGTTCTCATTGATCTCATCAACAGCAAACACCAAGGCAAGGATGTGTTGGTAGAACTTGGTTATCACCCTGCAAATGAAGTGAGTCACCATTTCATGAGGGAATTAAACAGTGCATGAAATTCAGAACGGAAAGATTCACCTGCCTGCCTTTCCATCTCTATCTTGGCTTCTTAAAACAAGCTGTAGGCAATTGACTGAGGAGGTGTGGGGATCGATCAAAGCCTTGTTGGAGGATGGAGAGACACCATCTTCCTTGAAGCAGGGGATGGTGTCCCCTCCTTCAGAGACTTGCCCAGAATCAAAAAAATGTTAAACAACCATTGCCAAGTTGCAAACATTCCACTTTGGGATGCTTGGCAGAGATTGAATATCTGGATCCTATTTCAGTCTAGCTTCTAAGAAGTTTTAAAGGCCTTCTATGTAACAAGCCCTAAGGTGTGGAATCCCCTCCCCACATAAGCATGTCTGGCACACTCATTACCTAGCTTTCAGCAAACACTGAAGATGTACCTCTTTACCCTGACATTTGAGACCTATGAAATGTGTTTCCAGGATCGCCCCTCTGCCTGTGACACTATTGCTTTAACTGATTTTAATACTGAAATTTAAAATGTTGTGGCCCACTCTGGCTCTTGATTGACTGTTTAATGAACAGTATTCTGAGTGAGGGAGACAACTTTTCCCTCATTCCACATCTTGTTGCTGTTTAGTCGTTTAGTCGTGTCCGAGTCTTTGTGACCCCATGGACCAGAGCACGCCAGGCACTTCTGTCTTCCACTGCCTCCCGCACTTTGGTCAAACTCCACATCTTACATAACCCTAAACATATTGATCATGTCACCTCTTGCATGCCTTTTCTCTAACTTAAAAAGGGGAGTTGTTCTATCCCTTTTATCATTCTGAATGCAATTTCTAAAGTTTTTCCAGCTCTACAATATCGCCTTTTATGTGAAATGACCAGAACTGTACATTGTGTTCCAAGTGTGGCCAGAGATTAGTAGAACTGCATTATGATATTGAAGTTCTGTTTCCCGTCCATTGAGGGCTGCTTGCTAGAATGAATTTGCCATTTTCACAGCTGCTGCACACTGAGTGCACATTTTCACTGAGGTATCCACTACGCCTCCAAGGTCTCATTCCTGGTCAATTGCCACTAGTTCAAATGCCCCATGTTTATTTGCGAAATTAATATATTTTTTGCCTGAATAAGCCTCATCTTACACTTGTTTATACAGTGGTACCTCAGGTTAAGTACTTAATTCATTCTGCCACGCCACCGGAGCACAATTTCTGTTCTCATCCTGAAGCAAAGTTCTTAACCCGAGGTAATATTTCTGGGTTAGCGGAGTCTGTAACCTGAAGCGTATGTAACCCGAGGTACCACTGTACTTTTCCAGTTTACTGCCTTTTCCAGTTTACTGCCCCTGCCCCTAATCTGCAGTCTGGAAACTGCTTTGTGCGCTCGCTCTCTCTCTTTTTAACAACTGACCATTTGGGCATCATCAACAAACTGGACTACCTAACTGCTTCTCTATATGTTACAGGGCATTTTTTGTTTCTTTCTTATGCACTTTTTCTTTTCCTGCTCTCTCTTTTCTGTGTCTTTCCAGAAAAAATGTGAAACACCTTCCATAAAAAACCTCTTTTAAAAAAGTTCTAAAACTAGCTCCCCCCCCAAAAAAGTGATCAAAGTACTATAAAGAACACATAAAATAACGTTAACCACAATTTACTTACACTGGAATGTCAATAAAGACCTGAGAAGGGTGTTTCTTGAAGGAAAGCTTGGGGAATAAGTAACGGATAAGAGACACTATTCCACCAATGACAAGGTCACCTTCTTCATACCATTCATGTGCAATATCCACAGGATTATTTCTACTGCAAACAACAGTATGCACTTGGGGCACCAAGTTGGGAAGCAGCAAGAGAAGCAGAAGAAGTAACATATTGATCACAAATATCCTTCTACACATATATTCTCCTTTATCTCCCTAGAATGTTGTGACTATCATCAGCCTTACCTGTATAGGAAGGATTTGGTGAAAGCCAACTCTGGCAATGCAGTACATAAATGGACATGTATCCACCTTCTCATTAACTTCAACACTGTCACAAAAAATTCTGTGAATCCTAAATAATCTACAGTGATTTGAAATCTGACCTACACCATGAAAGAGGGGGAAAGATTGAAATAGCAGAGCCTGTTTTGATTTTTTATTTCACATTCTGCCTTCTGAAGCTTTGCCAAGTGGATTGATTATAATAATTTTAATAATTACAGGGGAGATAACCATTTGTGCAATGTTTTTGGACTATGGTGCATCATCAGTAGGAGAACTGCCAAACTAAACATATCTGTCACATCACAGAATCATAGACTAGGAAGAGACCTCCAAGGTCACCAAAGTAAAAAACCCATTTATGGTCAGGCATAATACCCATTTATGGTCTTCCTATAATACCTTGCTTTACACACACTCTCTTATGTAACATTGATCAGACACTCCCATCCACCCTACTAAGTGGATATTTTGGGGAAATGTGGGAGAGAGTCGTAACCATGTCCAGATGTCTGGATCCAAGCGAATACAGTCTAACCCCTTTTGAAAAAACAAACAAAGAATGAAGCAATGTGACATGCATGAGGACATCTCTGCCATCATTCTGCGTGGTAAAAAATGTAGTTCAGAAGAATGACAGGATGGTCCCATCCATGTAAACAAATGATAGACAATGTTGTTCCCTCTGGATTTTGCTGCATTACAGCTTCCTTCCTCCCTGATAATAATGGTTTGTTGTAAACGGATGGGAGTTGTAGTCCAACAACAACTGGAGGGGAACAGATTGACTACCTCTGGTGTAAGGGAAAATTGGGGTGTAGAAATAGGCTTCCTCTCTGATGTGATCTTTATCTGCCAGGGATGTGTCATATAATAGATCCTTTTGAGTCTGGAGCAGTTGCTAAGGCAAGAACCATGATTTCCTGACTCCTATGCAAACCTCACATCAGTCCAGAAATGAGATTCAAGGAGTTTAGATGTCCTGCCCCGAGAGCTTTTAGATTGGTTTGAGGTGTGTCACATGATGCATCGTGTGATGCTGCCTGGTATGTGCTGGGTAGGGGCGGAGCACACAGAAGGCAATCTCTGTGCTTGCTCATCCCAGCCCCAGCCCGGCTATTGGGCTGCCAGACTGCTGGGCTGCAGCTGGGACGAGTGAAGCAAGATCATACACGCTTGCCCCAGCTACCACATGGCTCCTGGGCTGCCAGGCAGAAGCTGGGGCTGTAGAGAGCGCCCAGCCATGGTGGGGCGTGGCATCCCCCTAAACATGGGGGAAGCTGAAGCCCCCTATACCTGGTGCCACTGATTGCTCTCGAGTCCTTACCAGAGCAGAAAGTGAATCTCTTCATTGCCTAATTGCCTCCACCTAGTGGTCTTTAACTCCTTTAGTTTCTGGACTCACACAGCCAACCATATACACTGGTTTAGTTGCTAGTGCAATTAGGCAGAGTGTGGATAACAAGGCTTCAAAGTTGAACTAAAACGTAATTAGCTTTTAATACAGGGTGCTTTTGTAATGTGGCAATAGAAACAATGACTGTGAAGAGATCTTTAAATTTTTTTTTATATTTTAAAACAGTAGAGTAGTTAAACTGAAGAGCACACAAATATAGCAAGACTCTTCCCTCTAAACAGTGCCTAGATTTGTTCCTTGAATCACACTGCTATTTTTATATATTATATTTCTCAACCTTCCGGCCAATCAGAAGCATAGTAGAGTTCTGCTTAGGTTCCCATTAGTCCAAACCATAGCTGGGTATCTTGTGTATTTTTACGTATCTCATAAGAAGCGTTTCAAGGAAACAATCATTATTCGAAAAACAAACACAACAAGATAGGTGACATCCATTCACGAGTAGAAAATACTTCCATGACAAGAGAAGGGAAGAGTCATAGCTCACCAGCATCTTCTTGTGCTGATGATCAAGCTGCAGGTTGAAAGAGACATCAGTCTTGTGTTGTTGGGTACAAGGCAGGGAGGAGACTCAGGAGGCACCCGGCTTTTAAAGTCTCTGGGGAAGACATACCTGATGATCAGATATGTTTCAGAGTAAACACAGCTTTTCCAGCCTGGTGCCTGCTTCCAATTTTGCCTGCTATCCGTCTCCAACAGCCCCTGATCAGTTTGCATCGTACAACACAAACCAGAGCAACTCAACACGAGTTATCCAAAATCCTCCCAAATAGATTGAGCAACACTCTCACTCACTATATGGCAGATTCTGATGTTCTCCTTTCCCTTTCCCCCTCTCTGCAGTTTTCTAAGAATTCCCAAAAACTGCTCAAGAGAGTTTCAGAACATCTTGGGAAAATATGGGGGGTCACTCTGTAGATGCAGGAGAAGGAGAGTATAGGATGGTTATTGTACAATCAGACTTTCACTCATGCAATGCTGGGTATCACATATAGTTTTATTCCATCACAGAGTGTCAATTTATTTACACCAAAAATGTTTGTATGTTGAATACAAAGAACATGATAAAAAATCTCTTATATTATTCATCTATTTTCAGATGTCATTTCTCAGACAAGCACAGTGAAACTGAACCTGGCCAGAATGAATACAGAACCGAAGTCTCAAAATAAATGACAATCTCTTCTACCATTTATATCTTTCTCCGTATCAGTTGCTCTCTGTTGTTCAGGTCGGGCCTCACCACAATAATGTAGCATTTTGGGGAAAAGATGCAACCCAGCAGGCCAGCACTGGAAGCCAAGATGGAGAAGATCTCCACAGCCACCATGTATTTTCCTCTGGTGCTCAGATAAGTTGGAACAAACGAAAGCCAAACACTGCAAAAGACCAACATGCTGAAGGTGATGAACTTGGCTTCATTGAAGCTGTTGGGCAACTTCCTGGCTAGGAAGGACACAGTGAAGCTGACAGTGGCCAGGAAGCCCATGTAGCCCAAAACACAGTAGAACATGAGGACTGAACCTTCGTTACAAAGAAATATGATTTCTTCCGTCATTGAGTCCATGTCCACATCGGGAAATGGGGGAGAGGTTGCCAGCCAGAAGACACAGATTCCTACTTGAACAATGGAGCTGGAGAGGACAATGGAATACGCCAGTTTTTTGCCTATCCATTTCCTGATTGTGGATCCTGGCTTGGTAGCCATGAATGCCAAAACCACCGATATGGTTTTGGCCAAGATGCTGGAGAGGGCCACAGAGAAGACGATGCCAAAACTTGTTTGTCGGAGAAGGCAGGTTGCCTCCTTAGGTGTTCCAATGAACATCAAGGAGCAGAGAAAACACAAGAGGAGGCAGAATAGGAGAATGTAGGTAAGGCTTCTGTTGTTGGCTTTGACGATGGCAGTGTCCCTGTACTTAATGAAGATGCCAAGCACAAGAATTGTGATCAGAGAGAATAAAAGTACAGAGAAAATTGAAACAATGGTCAAAGTTTCATCAAAGCCCAGGAAATTTGGTCTCTTTGAAATGCAGTGATCCTGGTCTTCATTTGGATAGTGACCTGCAGGGCACCTGACACATATTTCCATCTCTGTAAATACAATGTACAAGAAAAATGAAAGAACCATGATTATGCTAAAGAATTTTGTTATCAGAAGTGTGGGAGATTTTATGAAACCAAACATAATTGTGCATAACTGCCAGTAAGTAACCCCTGTTAAGGGACACAGAGCTGTAAGTTACTATAAAGAGTGAGTCAAGCCCTTCACATTTTCTTCAATTCAGGCAGCTGTTTTTTTCTTTGTAGTTCCCTACACATGTTGGACTTTATTCTTAATTGGTATTCAGTAGTTATTACCCAACATGAAGTCCACTTTGCATACTGTTTTTCACCCGGAAAAACTTCAAAACTCCTAGCCAGAATGCTTTTGCCCTAGATGCTTCACAAATAAACCCATGTTACAAATGTGGATAAGCTATATGTTTTCACTGGTGCTTTTCTTTTTTTCTCAGAACGTCCAATACTGCATAGTTAAATGAGAGAAATATTACAGGTGAAATGGGAGCAAGAGAGGTGATTTTGACAGGACTTTCACCCTCACTCCCCCAAATCCGGCTCCTAAAGAAGGGGCCACCACTTCTATTCCACCCTAAGTTAGTCAATGTTGGTGGGAAAAGTCAATACCTCCCTTTCTAAAATATGTTCTTCCAGATTTGTTAAGGATAACTGGCAGGGAACTGCAGGCAGCGAGGGAGGAAAGAATTAGGGGATACAGGGAGCGGTCTCCACTGATCAGTACTGAGTCCTCCTCAGAAAACCGTGAAGAGAGTAGTGAGTCTGGGGAGGAAGGGGTGCTTGAGAGAGAGGGGGATCCACGTCACAGGGAAAGACGGAAGGGGCTGAGCCGTTGGCTCTGTTGGTCTCGAGGGAGAGGGAAAAGAGAAAGTAGTTAGAGCAACGCGTCATGAGAGACGGGTCGCTTTGTTTATTCTGCATGTAATCTTGTCAGAAAGCAATAAAGAAAGGAATTCATGGCGGTCTGCCGGGAGTGTTTCTCTGCTAAGTGCAGCAACGCGTGGAGCTGGCTAGCTGACAATAACATTATATTGATTTTATCTATAAACCAAGAGAATAATATATCAAGCCATAATTTAAACATTTTCTCTTCCAGAAATTTAAAGACAAGAAAACTGCCCAGAATTTACTAAAATAAATTGTATAGTTTGGTATATGCTAACACGGCATCTCTCACCCTTCTCATTTGAGAACATCTCATGTGGACACGGATCACAATCATAACAGCAAAACTTCTCCCCCTCCTTCTTTCTCTTCCCATAACCAGGACGGCAGTAGGCATTACATAATGAAAGTGGCGGTTCCTATCCAAAGATATAAGAAAAGGTTAATATTAAGAAAATGTTTGCGGCAAATAAATCTAACATAAGGTGATCTATCAGTAAATAATGTGAAATTCATATTTACACAGGTGAAACGTCCTTTGGAAGAAAACTTTCTTTTCCCTTCCAGGGAATTACAAATTTAATTATGTATTCAGTGCAGAACTGCTTTCTTCCCCCACTCACATCCCATCTTATTGGATAACTATGAATGTTGCCATTTGAGAGCCAGTGCAGTTCTTTTCTCACCTGAGTGAAGGCACTGTGCCATTTGATTCTGTCGGCACTGATGGTGAGCTCTTTGCCAGGAGGGGCCTGAGGATCCAGCCTCCCCACTTTGACCCTGACATATGACCTGTTTCGGAAAGTGACTAAATTTGTAATATCAAAGCCAGCTGCTAACTCTCCATATTCATTTAATGTGATTTCATCACCACCACTGTTGTTGAATGAGATCTTCTGCAGGAATGAGTGGACCTAGATGAAAAGAGAACCACAAGGTCTATAAAGGCAGGAAAAGGACAGTTGTGTGTGGGACCCCCCCAGTCCAGAAGGGAGTAACTGTGTCCCTAAAGGTTGGGTGTCCAGAATTTCCCTAATTTTCAAAAATGTCCAGGGAAATCCGTACGTATGGCAACCCACAGTGGTATTGCTGTAATATTTTCTTTTTGTTCGAAATTGGCAAAAAAGCTCAATAACTCTTGGTAAAGCTTTTCTGTCTGGATCTTCACTATTTGAAATATAGCAAACTTCAGTTCTTAAGTATTACTATTATTATTATTTCATCTTATACACTGCCCTATACCCGGAATCTAAGGGCGGTTCACAACAAGACCACAACATATAAAATCAAACCAAAAGCACATAATACAATTACGGCACACTTAAGCCACACGTTTCTAAAAAAAATCCCTATCCCCAACGAAAACATCGTTCAGATTTATGTTACTGCCCACCGCCCCTAGCATATAACAATTGTCAATTTAATTGCTGCTTGTTATTTAGGATGAGCCTTGGTTCTAACAGTTCAAATAGTAGCTGTTACTTGAGAGATATTAGTGTTTCAAGTATTATTATTATTATTATAATATAAAATCAAACCAAAAGCAATAACCCAATAAAACCAACAGGAGTTGCTGTTACTATATTTTTCGTCCCATAGGACGCTCCGTCCCATAGGACGCAACTAGTTTTTTTGGGGGGGAAATAAAAGAAATTCCCCCCTTTATTTCCCCCCCCAAAACCAGGTCGGGGAACAGCGGGATGGCGGTGCTGCGCCTCCCCGCTGTCCCCCGAGCTTGTGGGGCTGGCCGATGTCTGCCTGAAGCGCGGGGCGCTCTGCTTCAGTGTGCCTCGCGCTCCGTGCAGCAGGCTGCTATCCGCAGCGTGGGGAGCCCTGCGGGAACTCCCGCAGGGCTCCCCACGCTGCAGATATATGCCCAGCGTGTGAGGCGCTCTGCTTCAGGGCGTCCTCCGTGCGGGGCGGCAGGCTGCTATCCGCAGCGTAGGGTGCCCTGTGGGAACTCCCGCGGGCTCCCCAGGCTTGCTGATAGCTTCCTGAAGCCTGGAGAGCAAGAGGGGTCGGTGTGCACTGACACCTCTCGCTCTCCAAGCTTCAGTGAAAGCCTGTATTCGCCCCATAGGACGCACACAGATTTCCCCTTCATTTTTGGAGGGGGGAAAAGTGCGTCCTATAGGGCGAAAAATACGGTAGTTTCTTGCTTATGAAAGCACATGTCATTTAAATTATTTTTATTCATTTTCTAATACCCAACTTGGATACCACAACATTAAAGGTAAAGGTAAAGGTACCCCTGCCCGTACGGGCCAGTCTTGACAGACTCTAGGGTTGTGCGCCCATCTTACTGAAGAGGCCGGGGGCCAGCACTGTCCAGAGACCCTTCCGGGTCACGTGGCCAGTGTGACATTGCTGCTCTGGCGAGCCAGAGCCACACACGGAAACGCCGTTTACCTTCCTGCTAGTAAGCAGTCCCTATTTATCTACTTGCACCCGGGAGTGCTTTCGAACTGCTAGGTTGGCAGGCGCTGGGACTGAACAATGGGAGCGCACCCTGCCGTGGGGATTCGAACTGCCGACCTTTCGATCGGCAAGCCCTAGGCGCTGAGGCTTTTACCCACAGCGCCACCCGCGTCCCTACCACAACATTAATTAAGGTTTATTTTTATCGAGGTCTATTCTTTTATTTCTTTACTTAGAATGCATTGCCGGGGGGCCCCACCAGGGGGCGCAATGAAAGATGGCTGATGATAACATCTCTCCGACCCACACGAGGTAATTAAGAAGCTGATATGGGAGTATGCAGCCTCCCTTGCCCCCCAAGGGAATGGGGGACACTGCCTTGCCTGCTGTGTCCATAATTCACCCGGATTCGAAAGAAGGGGGTGAGGGCACTAGGCACAAAGCCCTCGGGTGGGTCTGATCACGCTGTCTCTGATCGCACACTGGTTTGCATCAGCTCGAAATATATAATTGGAAAAGAAGCAAATGCACATATTTCAAGTGAAGATTGGGAGTAAAGACTGCTAATTAAAGGGATCTCTGTGATGTGGAGTGACGGGCTGGATTCAATAATAAATCAAGAAGAAGTCTCATCAAAGGATCAGTATGTCAGAGTGAGACTGAAAAGGGGGGGGGGCTTTTCTTTTTTTGTCTTATGTGAGTACCAAATAACCCTCCCTCCTAAGAAAGAATCGTTGCAAATTACTGATTACAAGCAGGAGGATTAAGAACTGTGTGGAAATTAATTACTAATCAAAGATATGGCTTGTGGAACATCGAGAAAAGAAAGAAGGTTCTCTGTGACGCAGTTAGAAAAAGAGGCTGTTATGGCAGATCTGTCCTCAGAAGGAGGGGGAGGAGGACTATGGCTCGTAACTATATTGGAATGTGAGTTTGGCCTGGCAGGGCCCCCTGAAAAAAATTTATGAGAGCGGCAGGTCTGTGGAAAACAGAACAGACTGTGGGAATTGCTTTGTACGGAGTGTTGAAATGAGGTCTGTTTATTTTGATATGGCTCTTGGATGAATGTAAAAGCCACACAGGATATAACAATGTTTGTTTTCAACCCGCTTGTGGAAACTATCAGAGATCACAAAGAAAGGAATATATGATAACAACAAGAAGAAGAGGAAAACAACAAAGAGAAGATTGAACAGAACTGTGATTATTATTTGGACAGAACTATGTCATCAAAGCAGCAGCAAGAGAGATATTTGGATCCCGTTTGAAGCTGGAAATATGGGTACCCCCAACAAAAATTTTAAAATTTGGCTATGTATTTGGAATTGATGTGATTTGGAATTAATGTGATCTGATTGGCCTGTTAATAAAAATTATTTTCAAAAAATATATATAATGCATTGCCAACACACATAATACAATCAAGGCAGTGCACAACACTGAACACTTCATAAACTGAACACTTTCTAGCAGAAAACTCTACCTGCCAAGGTTCCAAATTTTGATGAGAGAGTCTGTCTCCACCGTCTGTTCTTTTGTGGATGGTTCTAGCTGAATACATGAACTGTAAGGCATGTGCCAAAGCATAGACAGCATTATAGATACTGTAGCTGTGGCCGGTCATGCTCATTTCAAAATATGGTGCAGGAAGGCTCTCCAGCTTCTCCCCTCCGGTACATGTGCCGTCAATGTATTTTGACACAGAGGAGTTTGAAACTGAACAACGAAATGCTTGTTCCCATAAATCTTTGATAAAACCATTTCCATCTTCCCAATAAGGGTTTACTTGCTGAAGAAAACCTTGGAAGCTGTGAGTCTCCTTGGAGTGTATAGCAAAGGAGATAGCACCATGGAACATTTGTAAGTTAAAGTCAAAATCTTTTTGAAACTTATCTAATATGAAATCAAATTGAGCTGTTGTAATCCACACTTTTCCTTCAGGTAACTTAATATATTGATGATTTATTTGCAGAATTATCTTCATTGTCTTTTCAGTCCTTAACAGCCATGCAATAGTTTGACTTTCTCCATATATAACAACAGCATTGGCTTTGCTCATTATGAAAACTCGTATGAATAGCTTTGAGAAATGCACCAAATCGTCTACCATATTAAGCATGTTATGTTTGAAATGCAGATGGTACTCAATCGTTTCTGTGAATGCAGAACAGATCTGATTCTTGAAAAGCATTGGCTCAATTGTCTGTAAGAAACGTTCCCCAGCTTCATTATCTGTAGTGAGGAGCCCAACCCATTTCCATCTGAAATACAAAAGTAACTGGATAATTCCCTGATACTGAAGTCCTTCATTGGGGACCATGCGGTAAAAGGAAGAGAATTTGATTTGATTATCCACGGCTCTTTGAAATGAACCATATGAAATCTGAAAAAAAGAAAAAGCCAAACTGTCCAAGTGGAAACAAGAACTCACAACACACCCATTTTATCTGTATATAAATCCTATATACCCAAATGTACTCATATTAGGGGCAATGCCAATCTCTGTACATGGAAAAATGCACAGAAATAATTGCACTTATTAATTTCTGTAGCTATTGATTCTTAATATTATTGAGTCATCACATTTGTACACATTGATTGTACAAATCCGAGTATTTGGTGCATTTATTATTTTTGATTGTTACTGCTTTCTGCACTAATTGGATGATTTAACAAAACTCCAATGTGGAGCTGGAGCAACAGAAACCACTGATCCTGTTCTTTTGTTCTATAACCCTTATTTCAGGGGTCGGCAACACTGTATGTTGTAGCAGGATTGGTATCTGAGAGCAGCAAGGAAGTAAAGATTGTTGGACACCCATACACATTGTTGGATGCCCATGTTATACCTCTCCAATATATGCATATATTGCAGCCTCTTCTACTCCTTTCATTTAAGCAGTCCATATTCATGAATCAGCAGATTAATAGAGGAAGAAAAAGGGAAGAGTTTATTTTTGCGTGAAATCTCTCCTCCCGCCCCCCAAATTGTACCTGTGGAATCTTGTGAAGACCTAAGATGTTTGCCATGGATGAGGAGGTGTCAGAGCTGAGTCCCCCAATGACTCCTACTACATTTTTCTGAATGCCACATATGTAGTTGGGGACAAAGTGCTGTGATTTAAAGAGCAGATCCAGAGTGTTTCGGTAGGTCATCCTTGAATCAAAATAGCTATCATAGATGTGGAATCCAAGAGTGGCATTGGGCAAGATCTTGGGATTCTCATTGATCTCGTCAACAGCAAACACCAAGGCCAGGATATGCTGGTAGAACTTTGTAATCACCCTGAAAATGAAGTGAGTTACTGTTTCACGAGGGGATTAAACAGTGAATGAAATCTAGATCTGAAAGATTCACCTGCCTGCCTATAATGAAAGGGCAGAGCCAGAAAGTTTAGTCATGAATGAAGTCTTATTAACATTATTATTATCATCAAAATTTCTATACTGTCCTTAATCTGAGGATCAGAGGGTGGTTTGCCATAAAAAACAACAGCACCAAAATAGGCATGACCACTTATTTACTATATTTTTACACCATCTTTTATCAAGGAAGCTCAGGTCCCTTTATCCTTGAATCCTTACAACAACTCCTACCCTGTAGGTGACCCCAAAAATGGAGATATGAACCAAGAGCTCTTGTGTGCAGGTCTGTGTCTGAAGAAACAGAAGGGCTGGTGGTTGGAGCACAGCCACGTAAATCATAGCATCAATCATGTATGTGTGAGACTGTATTAGCACACTGCAATGTGGTAGTAGCATTGGCACAGAAAGCTTACCTTTCTGCCATGACTGTGTCCACAAGTAGCCATCTGACAGAGCTTTTCCAAGTGGTGAATGGAAAATTGTCATCTGGCCAAGAGGGGTGTTTCTTTGACATCTTCAGAAGCCTGGTGTAATGATTTTAAGACAATTTAGAGGAAAAATCTCTCAAATCTAGGCAAGTCAAATGGTATGCAGTGGGCTGCCTGTTCCAACTTTACTGAATCCACATTGCCTATTGCTTTTTATAAAATAGGTTCTAAACCCACCCCACCGCCGCCCAAAAAGCACACATAAAATAATGTTAACGACCATTTACTTACACTGGGATGTCAATAAATTCCTGAGAAGGGTGTTTCTTGAAGGAAAGGTAGGGGAATAAGTAAAAGATATGAGACGCTATCCCACCAATGACAAGGTCACCTTCTTCATACCATTCATGTGGAATATCCACAGGATTATTTCTACCGCAAACAACAGTATGCACTTGGGGCACCATGTTGGGAAGCAGAAGCAGTAACATATTGATCACAAATATCCTTCTACACATATATTCTCCTTTATCTCTCTACAATGTTGTTACTATCATCAGCCTGACCTGAATAGGAAGGATTTGGTGACAGCCAACTCTGGCAATGCAGTATGTAAATGGACATGTATCCACCTTCTCATTAACTTCAACACTGTCACAAAAAATTCCGTGAATCCTAAGTAATTTACAGTGATTTGAAATCTGTCCTTTACAATGAAAGAGGGGGAAATATTGAAATAGCAGAGCCTGTTTTGATTTTTTATTTCACATTCTGCCTTGTGGAGCTTTGCCAGGTGGATTGATTATAATAATTTTAATAATTACAGGGGAGATAACCATTTGTGCAATGTTTTTGGACTCTATGGTGCATCATCAGTAGGAGAACTGCCAAACTAAACATATCTGTCACATCACAGAATCATAGACTAGGAAGAGACCTCCAAGGTCATCTAGTCCAACATCTTGACTAAGACAAGAAATTGATAAGTAAAATAGCCCATTTATGGGCAGGAATCAATCCTCTTCTTATAATACGTTGTTTACACACTCTTTCCTATGTAACATTGACCAGACACTCCCATCCACCCTACTAAGTGGATATTTTGGGGAAATGTAGGAGAGTCCTAACCATATCCAGATGTCTGGACCCAAGTGAATACAGTCTAGCCACTTTTGAAAAAGAAATAAAGAATGAAGCAATGTGGCATGCATGAGGACATCTCTGCCACATTCTCTGGTAAACAATGTAGATCAGAAGAATGACAAGATGGTCCCATCCATGTAAACCAATGATAGGTAATTGTTCCCTCTGGATTTTGCCGCATTACAGCTTGCTTCCTCCCTGATAATAATGGTCTGTTATAAATGGATGGGAGTTGTAGTCCAGCAAGTTGTAGTCCAGTGTGGTTTGGAGAAATAGGCTTCATCTCTGACGTGATCTTTATCTGCCAAGGATAAGTCATATAATAGATCCCTTTGAGTCTGGCACACTTACTAAGGCAACAACTGTGATTTCCTGACTCCTATGCAAACTCCAGATCAGTCCAGCAGTGAGATTCAAGGAGTTTAAATGTCCCAGTTCACCCTGAGAGTTTTTACATTGGTTTGAGGTGTGTTTTTGAACATTGAGTTTCTAGTGAGAGACCCATATGATTTCCAATTTGGAGCACTTTTGAATGCTCCACTCCCATTAGTTTGTGGAGTTGCAAAAGAGGTGGGTAATTATCTACATATTATGAAGAAAACAAATGAATACAGTGGGGCCCCGCAAGACTAATGCCTCGCAAGACGGAAAACCCGCTAGACGAAAGGGTTTTCCGTTTTGGAGGTGCTTCGCAAAACGAATTTGCTATGGGCTTGCTTCGCAAGACGAAAATGTCTTGCAAGTTCCTGCAGGGTTTTTTTTCCTTTCCCCCCCTTTTCCCCAAGCCGCTAAGCCGCTTAACAGCTGATCCGCTAAGCCGCTTATCAGCTGATCCGCTAAGCCCGCTAAGCCGCTAATAGCGCTAATACGCTAAGCCGCTAATGGGCTTGCTTCGCAAGACAAAAAAACCCGCAAGACGAAGAGACTCGCGGAACGGATTCTTTTCGTCTTGCGAGGCACCACTGTACATAGATGTTCTGGCTTCAAAATGAGTCACACAAATAATGATGCATGATTTAACAGAATTAAAGTCCACAGGACTTTGTCACTTTCCATTCATTTCTTAAAAGAAACAGTGTGTGTAAGGATTATGGTTGGGTTGGTAATTAGCATAGAGTCATTTCTTGAGGGACTTCTTTCATATGCGATGGCATGCCTCTTCAGTTGGCTAAAACAATTCCAGTGAACAGTGCCTAGATCTGTTCCGTAAATCAGACAAGCTACTCTGCCTCACAGTGCTATTTCTATACCTCTTATTTCTGTACCTGTATTTCTATTTCTCTACCTTTGGCCATTCTGAAGCATAGTAGAGTTCTGCTCAGGTTCCCATTAGTCCAAACTATAGCTGCCACTAGAGTTGCCCTAAGTCAGGAATTTCCCGGAGAAATAAGTGTCCAGTGAAATTAGTGTCCTGGAGGGAATTTTGGGAAATCTGCAAAATGTCCAGGTTTTTGCCAACAGAATCAGGAAGTGTGTGTTTGATTAACACCTGTGCTAACACCTTTTATGTTTATGTGAGTCATAATCACTTTTAACTATTAGCTTTTATCGCTTTGCTCTCTAAGTCCTATGTGCCTAATTTTATTCGCATGTTTTTGTCATATGCTGGTCTGCGACCGTAATAAAATTTAATGATGATGATGATGATGAGTAATACTTTTTGCCTTATTTGGGTGAATTCCTAAAACAGCTCAAAAGCTCAACAACCTTTGTGTCCAGATTTTTACTTCTTGATATATGGCAACCCAAGCTGACCCTCTTGTAGATTTTTATCCACTTCAAAAGAAGTGTCCTACCGGGCTATAGCTCAGAAAACTCTTATTTTTATTAAAGATAGTAGTGATCAGGAACGCGGGTGGCGCTGTGGGTAAAAGCCTCAGCGCCTAGGGCTTGCCGATCGAAAGGTCGGAGGTTCGAATCCCCGCGGCGGGGTGCGCTCCCGTCGTTCGGTCCCAGCGCCTGCCAACCTAGCAGTTCGAAAGCACCCTCGGGTGCAAGTAGAAAAATAGGGACCGCTTACTGGCGGGAAGGTAAACGCCGTTTCCGTGTGCTGTGCTGGCTCGCCAGATGCAGCTTTGTCACACTGGCCACGTGACCCGGAAGTGTCTCCGGACAGCGCTGGCCCTCGGCCTCTTAAGTGAGATGGGCGCACAACCCTAGAGTCTGTCAAGACTGGCCCGTACGGGCAGGGGTACCTTTACCTTTTAGTAGTGATCAACCAGCAGATTGGAAGAGGCATTAATCCCGTGGTGTGGGGTACAAGGCATGGAGGAGACTCAGGAGGCATCAGGCTTTGACATTCTCCATGGAATACATAGTTGATGATCAGCTAGGTCTCAAACTACAAACAGGTTTTCCAGCATGGTGCCAGCCTCCACTTCTTGCGTGATATTAGTCCCTAACAGCCCTACATCATTCTGTGCCATACAACCCAAACAAGAGAAAACCATGGCTACTCCAACTCAATATGGCTGATGCCCAAATCTTTCCAAATAAGCATAATTTGGATGGAGACTTGGCTGAATTTAGAGCATGGTCCTGATAGATTGAGCAATGCTCTCACTCAGTATAAGGCAGCTTCCAATGTTCCCCTTCCCCTTTCATCTCTCTCCTGATTCCTAAGGACCCCCACTTCTGCTCAGGAGTTTCAGAACCTATTGCGAAAGTGGATGCGGGAGAAGTAGAGTGAGGGAAGGTGTAGAAATTCAATACCACCCATAGCTTCTTTCATACATGTAATCACAGTTCATTTACACCTCATATGTAACTATGCTGAATACCAAGAACATAAAAAATAGGACAATCTCTTCTGTTATTTTGATCTTTTCAGGAAACTACCTTTCTTGGAAAACCACAGTAAAATTATCATACCAACAGTCTACAAACAGAAACAGCAAACTATTCTGTTATTTACATCTTTCTCCTTATCAGCTGCTCTCTGTTATTCAGCTCAGGCCTCACCACAATAATGTAGCATTTAGGGGAAAAGATGCAACCCAGCAGCCCAGCACTGGAAGCTAAGATGGAGAAAATCTCCACAGCCACCATGTATTTTCCTCTGGTGCTCAAGTATGTGGGAATAAAGGAGAACCAAACACTGCAGAAGACCAGCATGCTGAAGGTGATGAACTTGGCTTCATTGAAGCTGTCAGGTAACTTCCTGGCTAAGAAGGCCACAGTGAAGCTGACAATGGCAAGGAAGCCCATGTAGCCTAAAACACAATAGAACATTAGAACTGACCCTTCATTACATAAGAATATAATTTCTTCAGTCATTGAGTGCATGTCCACATCTGGGAATGGGGCAGAGGTTGCCAGCCAGAAGGCACAGATCCCTACTTGAATCACAGAGCAGGAAAGGACAATGGAGTAAGCCAGTTTTTTGCCTACCCACTTCCTGATTGTGGAATCTGGCTTGGTAGCCATGAATGCCAAAACCACTGAAATAGTCTTGGCCAAGATGCTGGAGAGGGCCACAGAGAAGACAATGCCAAAAGCTGTTTGTCGGAGTGGGCAGGTTGCCTTATTAGGCATTCCAATGAACATCAAGGAGCACAGGAAACACAAGAGGAGGGAGATGAGGAGAATGTAAGTGAGGCTTCTGTTATTGGCTTTGACGATGGCAGTGTTCCGGTGCTTAATGAAAATGCCAAGTACCATAGCTGTGAAAAGAGAGAATAAAAGTGTAGAGAAAGTTGAAATAATGGCCAAAGTTTCACGAAAGCCTAGGACGTTTGTTTTCTTGGGAATACACTGATTCTGCTCCTCATTTGGATATTGATCTGGAGGACATCTGGCACAGGTTTCCAACCCTGGGGGGGGGGGGGGAAAGGTTGTATGACAATTGGAAACAATCCAGAATATGCTTAAGAGTTTTGTTTTTTTTTTAAATCAGGAGTACCCTTAGCATGTTGTTTCGATGAGGAAATATTTCAAAACTTCTAGTCCAAATGCTTGTGCCCTTGATGATTTGATTATAAAGTCATGCATGAAATCTGACATTTCCTATATGGGGAAAATATGCTTTTAGACATCTTCCTTCATTTTCTTAGAACCCCAGATTAAATGAGAGAAATATTACAGCTGCGATCTTGGCAGCAAGAAAGGTGATTTTTATCAGATTTAAATCCTGTCCCCAAAGATCCTTGTTCTTAGAGAAATGTCCACCACTTCTATTCCATCCTCCCTTCCCCAAAGGTAAGAGTTTAGTGTCTTCCAGGACAGAATGCATGTACAAATTTTATGTCTTTTTACAGTAAAACAGAGGGGTGGGTCTATACTCATGGTGTATATTGTTAAAATGTGTTATTAAAATGTGGCAGCACAGCTGTGAGCCACCGTCAATGAGAAACTGCATTAAACATTAGAGAATGTTACGTAGATATAGCGATGTAAAAGCTTTACATTACAAATTAGCTCACATCTTCATGGTATACTCTCTTGAAGGTTAAGATAATTTCTTCATAGTGGCAGCTATTACAGAGACAGAAGGGCAATAATTATACTATTGTTAATAAAAAGGTAAAGAACCCTTGACAGTTAAGTCCAGTCATGAACGACTCTTGGGTTGCGGTGCTCATCTCGCTCTATAGGCCAAATTAGCCGACATTTGTCCGCAGACAGTTTTTCTGGGTCATGTGGCCAGCATGGCCAAGCTGCTTCTGGCAAAACAAGAGCAGTGCATGGAAACGCCATTTATCTTCTCGCTGGAGCGGTACCTATTTATCTACTTGCACTTTGACATGCTTCCGAACTGCTAGTTTGGCAGAAGCTGTGAGTGAACAAGGGGAGCTCACCCCGTCGCGGGGATTTGAACTGCTGATCTTCTGATCAACAAGTCCTAGGCTCAGTGGTTTAGACCACAGCACCATCTGCATCCCAATACTATTGTTAATAAACAATATTAATTGAGACCATACAGAGCAAACCTCATTGCCAATTTGCTCAGAATTTACTAAAATAGCTTGTATATGGTAATATGGCATGTCTCACCCTTCTCATTTGAGAACATTCCATGAGGACATGGATCACAATCATAACAACAGAACTTCTTCCCCTCCTTCTTTTTCTTCTCATAACCAGGAAGGCAGTTGGCATTACATAATGAAAGGGGTGGCACCTATCCAAAGAGACACGGAGAAGTTAATATGAAGAAAATGTTTTAGGAGATTCATCTAACATCAGGTGATCTACCAGTAAGTAGGAGGGCCAGAAATGTTAACTGTAGGATCTATATGTGCTGAAGCAGCACATACAGTGGGAGAAAAAGTTACAGTTCTAAGCATCATACAAACACAAGAAGATTACACTGTTCATACCAAGATTGACCACCGCTACAACCATCAGATATTTTAATCTAATACACTACTGGTTATTTCTTCTTATGGAACTACAGTCTCCTGCACTTTGCTGCTGTAATTTCACTTGATGTCCCCTTAGTGGGCTTCAAGGATTTGGGATTTGGAGTTAGTGAATTACTGTGGTTCTGCTCCTATTTGGACAACCCTATCAACCCTATCAACCAGCTGTGGTTGGCAGCACCGGACTATGACAAGCAACTGGATTCCTCCACTGAGGCATTGAGAGGATCCTGCATGCCTTGTCCACAGCTGATGGAGTATATGGATGAGCAGCCGGGCTAGTAACCACTCCGAGCAAGGCATGATTTGGGGGGCTCCCCCTGGGCCTGGGCCTGTGGCAGGAGCCAACCTGACACACAATTACGTACATCCCGGCTTCTAGCATTCCAACTCGACACTAGAGTTACAAGAGGCACAAGAAGATTATAATGTTAGCAATCTATCTAATGCTACTAACCGGAAAACCACCGGAAAACCACTGTCTGATAGCCATTGGTCCTTCTTGGTGTGACATGTCTTCTGTGCATATTGCTCTTTCTGATTACGTGGTTCATTTGTTATTAATAAAATTATTAGTAGCAACATTATTACTAGTGGCAGCAGCAGTTGGGCAGCACCTCCCCCCACAGTGATTTCCTTACCTGAGTGAAGAGTCTGTGCCATTGGATTCCGTTCCCATTAATGAGGAGTTCTTTGCCAGGAGGGGCCTGAGGATCCAGCTTTCCGACTTTGACCCTGACATATGAATTATTTGGGAAAGTGACCAGGTTTATAATATCAAAGCCAGCTGCTAATTCTCCATGTTCATTTAATATGATTTCATCCCCAGCACTGTTGTTGAATGAGATCCTTTGTAGCAATGAGTGGACCTAGGTGGAAAGAGAATCAGAAGGCCTAGAAAATGTTGTAATAGTCTTAAATCCCAGAAGGATTTGAGTTATTTTCCTGCAGGAGTTAACCAGTTCAGTTCCCAATGGAGAGCACCCAAATTTCAGTAGCAGATACAGAGAGAGAGGGAAATCATGTATCAGCATAAACTCAGCAGTCAAGAGACCTCCGGGAAGATACATAATGGAGGCATAAGGCTATAGGTGTTTTTGACACTGTCAACCATGCTATCCTCATGGACCATTTTGGAGGGCTGGGAGTTGGAAGCACTGTTATGCTCCTTCCTCCTGGGTCATGTCCAGAAAGTAGTGTTGGGAGTTGAGTGTTTGGACCCCTGGGAGCTCATTTGTGGGGTGCATCAGGGTTCTGCCCTCTTTCCCATGCTTTTCCACCTCTCATTTAAACTATAACCAGCGAAGGCAGTGAACATCCTGTTTGGGTGTCTGAAGGCAGTTGGTGGGTGGGTGGTGCCAATGGATTGAGATGTAATGCCAGCAAGACAGAAGTACTGTTTCTGCAGGACAGGGGGAGGGTAGGTGTGTGGGGATTCCTTAGTCCTGAGTGGGGTAACTATCCCCTTAAGGACCAGGGTAGCCGTTTTGGACTCACAGATGTCCATGAAGTTGCAAGTCAATTCTGTGTCCAGGGCAGCTGTCTACCAGCTCTACCTGCTGAGACCCTACCTGCCTGTGCACTGTCTTGCCAGAGTGGAACACGCTCTGGTTATCGCCTGCTTGGAATACTACAATGCACTTTATGTGGGGCTACCTTTGAAGTTGACTCAGAAACTAAAACTAATCCAAAACACAGCTGCCAGACTGGTGACTGGGAGTGGCTGCCAGGACCATATAACATGGTCTTAAAGAAACTACATAGGCTCCAAGTATGTTTCCAAGCAAATTTAAAATTTTGATGCTGACCTTTATAGCCCTTAGCCTCTTTGGTCCCATATATCTGAAGGAGCAGCTACACCGCTATCATCCAGCCTGGAATAATTAACTGCCGGAGTCTAGTCGTGGGGAGGGGGGGAAACACCAACCTGACAGGTTTTTTATTGAACAAAGTGCATATAAAAAAAGGTTAGAGAGGGTAAAAAGAAATAAATTCTGGGAGAACTGAATAGAAATGAAAAGGAATTGATTTAAAAACCAGGAAAAGATTCAGTAAAACAGAATATAAAATTGTTACAGACCGAATTCTCAATGGTAGTGAATCAAGAAATCGAATGGGAGATTAAAATGCTAAGGCAGAAAAAAATTGAATTTGCAAACAAACCAGGAAAACTGCTTACTTGGCAATTAAAAAAAGAAACAGGGATTGAATGTATCCTTGAAAAAGACTAATGTAAAAAGGGAATGGGAGACCCATAAAGAGTTGCTAAGGGAAGTAGAAGAACAACTAAACCTGAAGACATTTAGTAACAGACTGGTTGCAATATCACCAATTCAATGATGTTTTTAAAATTGATTAGTAAAATGGGTTTAGCAAGGAAAGTTCAAGGTTTGAAAAAGAATTATTGGAAAACAATGTGAAGTTGCCTTCCAAAATGTGTAAGTTATTGCTAGAGTGGCATACTAAAGATGAAGAAATTAAATCGGTAATGAGACAAGGGGCAAAAGATATTGGGCACAATATCCAATTTTCATCTTGGGAAAAGTTATGGAGGGAGGATCTAAAATTTGCAGCATGCTGTGCGTTGAAGGAGAACTAGATGAAATTGATGTCTCATTGATATTTTACACCTACAAAATTAGCAAAGATGCATAGAACTGCTTCAAATGAGTGACTGGGTGTCATGTAAATGATAATTTTTGTTGTTGTTGTATATTCTGGAATCCCTGCATTGTGTTGAACATTGTAAAATGACATCATTTCCCTCTCTAGTAAAACAGCCTGGCTCTGTTTGCTCAGATTACCATAGACATTTTCATGCACATTATCAGATGATGAGAAACTACAGAAAGCTACAAGCACAGGCACCATCTCTGGGGGCCCCGGGCCCCAGGCACCCACAAATTGTTCAGTGAGGGGGCCAGGCCCCTTCAATATTCTGCAGCCAGAAGGGCCTGCTACAGCAGTGGGCTCCTACGGAGCAGTGGGAGGGGGCGATGAAGCCCCTTAGAGACTCTGAAGGCCATTAGGAGATACCCTAGAAAGGCCCACGGAGGGGGCAGCTGGGGCTCCTCCCAGTGTGTAACATCACAGGAGCGCGTGACATCATACACATGCACGGGACACCCACAATGTGGGGAGGAACATGGTGCAGGTGGCCCCAAGCATCATTTTTGACAGCTTCAGATACATTCCACTTGGCCACTTGATGCCATTAACCTCACACAACAAGTTGTCTAATTCCGTGGCTTGCTCCATGGAGTGGGTTCACGTGCTTTTCAATATATATATATATATATATTTGCTTTCGTAGATTTTCACGGGTACAGGAATGCAGGTTTTGGTGTCCTCGGGTGTCTTCCCGTGTAAAAGTTGGGGTGTCTAGGCGACGTTTCGACGAGGTCTCACTCGTCATCTTCAGGCTGGTGCTTTCGGCTTCTTGTTACTGGAACAGAGCAGGATCTCAGTGTTTGAGTTCCTATAAATACTGTTGAGGAGGTGTGGTGTATAGCCTCCAATGTTCTGGGCAGAGAGGAGGTTCCCAGGCTAGTGTGCCTTTTCTTATATATATATAGCACTATATATATATATATATATATTTTCCTATATATATATAGCACTATCCCACTGCTTCTGTGGAATCTTTAAGTGAATCTTGCCTTATGTGTTTGAGAATTCATCTCATCTTAGAAATCCAGCAGAGGTTTAGTGTGTTTTTAACATTTTGTGGCGAGCTGCCCAGAGTGGCTGAGGCAACCCAGCCAGATGGGTGGCGCACATATAAAAACATAACAAAACATCAAACATTAAAAACTTCTGGATGCAGGGCTGCCTACAGATGTCTTCTAAAAGTTTTGTAGTTCTTTATCTCCTAGATATCTGAAGGGAGGGTGTTACCCAGGGAAGGTGTCACTACCAAGAAGGCCCTCTGCATGGTTCCTACTTGATAGATAGATATAGATAGATAGATAGATAGATGATAGATGATAGATAGATAGATAGATGATAGATGATAGATGATAGATGATAGATGATAGATAGATAGATAGATAGATAGATAGATAGATAGATAGATATAGATAGATAGATCAATGATAGATAGATAAGTTTCAAAGCTGCTAGAAGTGTTCAAAAATTGTTCATTTGTGCTATACTTTAATAAAATAGAATTGGTCTGTGCTCCAGCTAATTCTTTGTCATTTTTGCATGGTAAAATCACAAATTTCATGGTATGTTTTTTAGTAGACTAAAAATCCTCTGCTTATTTGGGGCTACCCCACATTTTCTTCGAAAAATTGCTTTGCTACCTTACAGTTATCAAAATTTTCAAAAGCAGGGATTCCATGGTTTAGCTCTTGAAAAATAGTGGAAACTATTAGCTAATTAGGAAATTAGCTAATTAGGAACCACTGGTCTAATTAAATGCCAGTTGAAATACTGGAACAGTGCCAGTTTAAATAGCAGCGAATTTTTAGAACAATTATTAAACGTTCAAGTAGTTGCTGCTATTCTGTCACTTAAGAAAGTCTGTGTAATCTAAAGTCTGTTTAGGAAATAAAATAATTTAAGGTTAATCTTTCATGTATTTATTACTATTAATTATTTACTTATAGATGAAGGCCAACTCACATTATAGATCAATACAGCGCACAACACTGAATACTTTGCAAGGTGAACAATTTATAAGAGGAAACACTACCTGCCAAGGCTCTACATTCTGAGAAGAGAGTCTGTCTCCACCCTTTATCCTTTTGCTGATGGCTTCAGAGGAGTGCCTAATATGTAAGGCGTGTGCCAGAGCATAGACAGCATTATAGACACTGTAGCTGTGGCCGGTCATGCTCATTTCAAAATATGGTGCAGCAAGGCTGTCCAGCATCTCCTCTCCAGTACACATGGTTGCTGACCCAGTGGAATTTGAAAGTGAACAACTAAATGCTTGTTCCCAGAAATCGTTGGTAAAACCATCCGCATCTGCCCAGGAAGGCTTTACATTCCTCAGAAAGTCTGAGAAGTCTTGAATGTCCTTGGAGTGAATGGCAAAGGAGAATGCACCGTGGCATATTTGTATATTTATTTCAATAGGTTTTTTTAAAAAAGCTAATGAGAAATCAGTTTGGGCTGTTGTTATCCATACTTTTCCTACATGTTGCTTCCTCTTAGATGGAGGCAATAGCAGCTGAATCATATTCCTTGCCTCTATAGCAATAGTTACCCACAAAATAGATTCTCCATATATAACAACCACGTTTGCTTTGCTTGATATGAAAGCTGGGGTCAAAATCCCTGTGTCATCCAACATATCCAGGATGTTACCCTTGAAATGCAGATGGCATTCAACTTTTTCAGTGAATTCTGAACAGATTCCATTCTGGAAAAGCATTGGTTCAATGATCTGCAAGAAACGTTCTCCAGCTTCATTAATTGGAGTGATGAGCCCGACCCATTTCCATCCAAAATGCAGAAGTAACTGGATAATTCCCTTGTACTGAAGATCTTCATTGGGGACCATGCGGTAGAAGAAACCACGTTTGATTTGATCATTTGTGGCTGGTTCAAATGAACCATATGAAATCTGAAAAGGAAAAAGTCAAACCTTTCCATGTGAAAACAAGAATTCAAAACACACTCATTTATCTGAGTATAAATCCTGTATATCCCATATTTACTAATCTTCGCCGTGGCGAACCCCCATTTACATAGAAAATATATTTCTCAAAAACCAAAGAAACAACATTTCTCATTTAATTTTGTAGATATTAATTCCTATTATTATGGGAGTCATCACAGCTGCATACTTGGACACAAGGATTCTCTCCAGGAATAGGCGAGCTTTTATCCTTGGACTGCCTTCAACAATACTCTAAAGTGGACCAGGAGAAATACAAGCAATTGATCAGGATCTTTTTGTCTATAATCTTTAAAACACTTGTAGAGAGAGGTTGATGGCATTTCTACTAAGAACTCTTGTGGGAGGATCTCCTGGAAATCCTGTACGTATCCTGCATATTGTACATTTTATTTTTTTTGACCATGGTAAACCATATCCTATAAAAGTAAAATACCAGCAAAAATTAAGGCAACTAATACGAAGTCTAGTAATGCAGCAGAAGCACACCATATGGTAACACAATATCCCTCCCCAAAGGCCTCAAAAATAACAAGAAATTTGTTATCGATTAGCCTCTGAAAATGGACAGTACTAAACATCATCATGCGTATACAGGGAGGGGATCTTATGATTCTTAAGGTGAGAGACATTGTTGTCTCAAGTTATTTATGGCTTTGTAAGCCGGCTTCAGGGGGACGTGGGTGGTGCTGTGGTCGAAACCACTGAGCCTCTTGGGCTTGCCGATCAGAAGGCCAGTGGTTCGAATCCCCGCGACGGGGTGAGCTCCAGTTGTTTGGTCCCAGCTCCTGCCAATCCAGCAGTTCGAAAGCCTGCCAAAAAGTGCAAGTAGAGAAATAGGTACTGCTCCAGCGGGAAGGTAAATGGTGTTTCCGTGCACTGCTCTGGTTTCGCCAGAAGCAGCTTAGTCATGCTGGCCACATGACCCAGAAAAACTGTCTGTGGACAAACGCCGGCTCCCTCGGCCTGTAAAGCAAGATGAGTGCCGCAACCCCAGAGTTGTCTGTGACTGGACTTAACTGTCAGGGGTCCTCTACCTTTACCTTTTTTTAAACGCCAGCTTCATCACTATGAATGGGGATTGTTATACCTTTCATGCAGCTAGGGCAGTGCTTTCAGGAATGATGTAATGTGAAATTTATCAAACTGGATTATTCGAACAATTTTTCATTAAATATACTGTACACACATTCTATAGAACCTGGGTCATTTCATGTACATTGTTGGGTACTAATATTATACCCCCCAAAATATATCCATATATGGCAACCCATTTCCCTTCTCCATTTTACCACTTCATATTGATGTATCAACAGATTCCTATTTGAAGGAGAAAAGAGTGAATTATAATATGAAATAACAATTTTTCAATACCCATATTCTACCTGTGGAATCTTGTAAAGACCTAAGATATCTGCCATGGATGAGGAGGTGTCAGAGCTAAGTCCTCCAATGACTCCTACTACATTTTTCTGAATGCCACATTTGTAGTTGGGGACAAAGTGATGTGATTTAAAGAGCAGATCCAGAGTGGTTCGGTAGGCCATCTTTGAATCAGAATGGCTATCATAGATGTGGAATCCAAGAGTGAAATTGGGCAAGATCTTGGGATTCTCATTGATCTCATCAACAGCAAACACCAAGGCCAGGAGGTGTTGGTAGGACTTGGTCGTCACTCTGCAAATAAAGTGCCTTATTATTTTATGGGCAATTAAACAGTGCACAACACCTAGATCTGAGGGATACAACTGCCTCAAGTAAATAATGTTGGAAATATAGAAATTGTTTTCTGCCTTTAGAGCTATTGTTTGGCTCTCTCTTCCACCGGAAACAGATTTCCCCCCCTTTTTTGAACACATATATTGAGAAGTGATCTTCACTTGTTTTTCTAACCATGATGCTTTTTATCACTAGCAACATGCGTCGTTATTGACATCATTACTACCCCCCTTTTGTCAGTTGTTGTCCCTAGCAAAACAAACTGGTATGAAATGAAAATAATTTAGAAATGCCTTCAGTTTTATACCATCCTTCAACAAAGCAGCTCAAGCTGGTTTTCATAGCTTTTCTCTCTCCCCTTGCATACTCATGAAAGCCCCTAGGGTGTAGCTGGCAAGTAAATAGAGATTTGAACCCAGATCTCCCCAATGCAAGGCTGCCATGTGATATTACTGTGGGCAGGAGGATCAATGACTAGAGAGGAAGTGGTGGTGATCTGAAACAGAATCAGCTCAAACATGGTTGAGGTTTCATTTCTGTACCTGGTAATGGAAGGGAAGGGGCAGTGGTAAAGACAGCCTACTTCTTCACCACAATTGTGTCCACAACTAGCTGCCTGGAAGAGCTTTTCAATTGCTGAATATACATTTGTTATCTGGCCAGGAGAGCATTTTTCTTATAACGTTAGCAACCTGCTATTATAACTTTAGAAACTCTTTAGGGATGGAATCAATCAGATTCAGAGTTGCATACCATGATTAGAGCCTGTCAAATGGTATTCACAAAAAGTGTCCTCTGTGTTCCATCTTTGCTGGATCAGTTTAGATTATCGTAGCCTGAGGATGTAGTGAATGGGATTTGAGAAATGAAGCTGCCCAATGGACCCCACGACCCTTGCCTATCTTGTCTTTTAAAAACTAGCTATATGGGATTGACCAACAGTGGCAGACTTCGGTACTATGGCACCCTGGGCAAGGCCAAAATTTTACACCCACTTGGCCCTTCCTAAAGGTGGGCAAAGCTGTGCCAGGCTTAAGGAAGGAGGCACAAGGCTTGCTTGGGTAGGATCCAAGAGCCCCCCTCCCCCCCCGGTTCCCAAAGCTGAGGAAGTGCTAACTAGGCTTTGGGAAGGAAGCAGGAGGACTCCAGGACCTCGTCAGAGCCCATGACTCCTTCCCAAAGCCAAGTGCCTTGCTTGCCAGGTTTGGGGACAGCAATCCAATGGCTCTGTGTCCAATGTGTGCACACTGCTCGCAGATGCTAAACATCACCCTTGCGACTAGTGAGGTCTAGCGAGTGAACTATGCTTCATCGGAGGATAGAGAGATACCATGAATCTTGTAGCAGGTTATAAAATAGTCATAAAATCATAGGATCATAGAGTTGGAAGAGACCACAAGGGCCATTGAATCCAACCCCCTGCCAAGCAGGAAACACCATCAGAGCACTCCTGACATATGGTTGTCAAGCCTCTGCTTAAAGACCTCCAAAGAAGGAGACTCCACCATACTCCTTGGCAGCAAATTCCACTGTCGAACAGCTCTTACTGTCAGGAAGTTCTTCGTAATGTTTAGGTGGAATCTTCTTTCTTGTAGTTTGGATCCATTGCTCCGTGCCTGCTTCTCTGGAGCAGCAGAAAACCTTTCTCCCTCCTCTATATGACATCCTTTTATATATTTGAACATGGCTATCATATCACCCCTTAACCTTCTCTTCTCCAGGCTAAACATTACTATTGGTTTTCATCTTACTTAGGGTTTCAAAGTAAAGCAAGTGCTTTATAGTCAGATATAAATGTAGAAAGAATAAATGAAATGATCTTAAGAGCCATTTACTTACATTGGGCTGTTAATAAAGGCCTGAGATGGGTGTTCATCAAAGGAAATGCTGGGCAATAGGTAATAGATATGAGACATTATCCCACCAATGATAAGGTCACCTTGTTCATACCATTCATGTGGAATATGGACAGGATTATTTCTGCTGCAAACGACAGTGGTCACTTTGGGCACCATATTGGGAAGCAGCAGGAGAAGCAGCAGTAACAAGAACATCCTCATCTCAACTATCCTTCTACACATGGAATCTCCTTTACCTGTCTACAATATTGTTACTATCATCAGCCTAACTTGAACAGGATGTATTTTGTGACCACTGACTCTGCCAATTCTGTACTTAAAGGGGCAGGTATCCACCTGCTCATTAACTTCAACACTGCCACAAAAAAGTCATTGAATGCTATGATATGACATCTAACCAATACAATGAAAAGCAAAAGCTGGCCTCACCTCTCCTCCCTTACCTTAGCTCTCTATGGAACACCCGGGTGCTTTTAATCATTTCAGATTTGATTATTTTTTCTTATTTCCCATTCAGCCTTCTGGAGCTTTTCTAGGTGAATTGATTACCATAATTTTAATAATTATAGAGAAGATAATTACTTTTGCAATGTTGTTGGACTCTGTGTTGCATCACCAGTAGGAGAACGGCCAAAGTAAACATATTTGTCACATTGCAGAATCAAAGGTTAGGAAGAAGCCTCCAAGGTGATCTTGTCCTATCTGCTTGCTGTTGCAGGACATCCAGAACTAAAAACAAACCAAGAAAAAGAAAAACACACTACCTGTAGACAGGCATCCATATTTTATTGCTGTCCAGCAGCTTCAAAGTAGGGTGCATATCATAAAGAAATTACACAGAGACAGCATATTTTCCTGGAGGAGGGCAGCTCATTCAGACCTCTCCCTCCGGCAGCTTTTTTTTGTGTCCTTTGTTCTCTCCCTCTCTGCATGGCGTCTGCCAGCATCTCACATTACAAGCCCCATCATGCTTTGCAGCCCCATCTCCATATAAGGGCATACATTCAAATGAACTGCAAGGCACAGATATACAGAGCACTGAGATGAATGAGGCACAAGGTGGCGCTATAATCCTTTTGTATGACTTCAGGTTTCCCACATCCCCTCTTTCTTTATTTTATTTAATCAGAGTCATATATTTCATTCCCAATACAATTATACCGAGCACAATAGGCAACGCTTGTAAGGCCTGAGGCAGCCTGCCGACGGGAAAACCATGCAGTACATACAGAGATTAAAGAAAGAATACATTGTATACAGCAACACAAAATAATGCAAATAACTACTATAATGATTACTAAAATCAATAAATGTCGAAGCCAACTTCCATCCAGAAGCCAAGAATATAACCATGCCCAGGGATCAACGGACGGGGGGGGGGGGGGGCAAACGGATTGTGAGCTACCATGGTTTCCATATGATCAATCGTCGCAGATATGCTGACATTATTATCAGGAATAAACATACAACAATGAGAATGAACAAGTGCACATATCCCTCCTTTTGAGGCCAAAATGACATCCAAAACATAAACATTTTGTAAAACTACTCCTCTCATTTCAGAAACCTCCTGGTTGAGATACTTCAATGCTTTAATGGTGTCATTGAATAATCCTTCAGTCCAATTTGCTAGCAGATGAAGGTCCCTATAATTCATTGCTGCGCCCACTGAGGGCATCAAGGCTCGAGAAATCTGGGTACCGGTATATTGATTTATGGGTGAATTAACCTCACGACGATTCCGTAGTCTAAGAGAAGATGGCAACTTATCAACCTTATACAACAACGGAACCACAAGACCCAATGTACATGTGCCTGTGAGGTTTCGAGGAATGGCTTTATATGCTTTTTCGCCAGAAAGCAACCATAACTCTCTTTGGAGTAAATAGCTGATATTGCTACTCTGTTGGGACCAAATAAAGGCTGCAGTAAATAAAGAACTGATATGAAATTGCTCATCAGCGGCATTTGCTAAGCCAGGAATAGAAGAATTCTGATTCCAAGCTGTATGGTAGGCCTCTTTTCTAGTTTTTAGCCATGCACTGGTGTCACTCTTATAGCACTGAGATTGGTCACTGTATGTTCCTGTAAGAGAACAAGAGCTATTAAAGGTGAATTTGAATGTATATTGACAGTTTGGATATATGCCCCATGATTTTCCCCCCTCATTAATTTGAAAACAAATGGGAGCAGGCTCATGGAGGGTCAATTGTACTGGAGGCCAAAAAGTTTGGTTAGGGGATATAACATTTGTAAATTGAAAGGATCCATTAACAGGCATGCCCTGAAGCATTAAGCCTGAATGACGGGCAAAGGGGGGCATATGCATACACAACCAACATTTAGAAGCATGTAATAAACTGGCAAACTTAATCATATCTTGTACAAAAATATTATCCTTCCATATCTTATGATAATTTTCTCCTCTAAGAGTCTTATTCAACAATGCTGTTCTTCTATTTCGAGTGTGGCTGAGCTGTGGATACTGCCAGCCAGAGTAGAATTCTGACGACAGCGGCTTGCCAGCTGATAAGGTGAAATATGGTGGTTTCAACTGGACTGGATTGTCTACTTTTCTTCCTTGTATAACGATAAGGCAAAGGATTGCGAGGCAGATGGTGAGGAAGGCACCTCTGCAGTTGAAGGAACTCGCCATGGTCGTATGCATCGTGCTGGAACCCACAAAGGCTTGTCCTCGACGTCCACTGCCACATACCCTCGTCCCCATGTGATCAGCGGGACAGGTCCATGCCACACAGGATCAGGCAAGCGTCGGTACACCACCAAGGGGCGAGGGAGTGCCTCCTCCTTCCTAAAATGCAATTCAGTGGGGGTATGGGCCCTATTATGTGGAAATAAAAGATGATTAAGCACAAAAAGAACTTGGTGAACTTCAGAAGGGATATCTGCTGTCGGTATGCTTCGGCTGCCAAGCTGCTTAATCAACAGTGTTTTAAACGTCAGGTGCTTCCTTTCCACTATCGCTTGCCCTGTGGAGTTAAAGGGTATACCATGAGTTAATTTCACATTCCACAACATACAAAATTCCGAAAATGTTTTAGAAATATATGCTGGACCATTATCAGTTTTGATGCGCGCAGGTTTACCCATGACTGAGAAATAGCGAATAGTGTGCTGGATTACATGACGAGCTGTCTCCCCCCTCATGGGCGTAGCCCACATGAATCCAGAGTGGGTGTCTACCGTGAGGTGGACCTTGGAGAGTGGAGCCAACACAGGTGTGTGTGTGACATCCATCTGCCAACATGCCAATGCAGACGTGCCCCTAGGATTGACAGCATCAAAAGGAATTGCCAGCTGTGATTTAGAACAAGAAGCACATTGGGAAACAACATCCCTTGCTTGTGCCAAAGGAATAGAAAACTGCTTTGCCAATGCTTTTGCAGGGAGGTGAAAAGTGTTATGACATAGTACAGGATCAGAAAAGAGAGAAAAGGCAGAAATGTCCCTCAACGCTGCATCTGCTCTTGCATTGCCCTCTGCTAAATATCCTGGGTGTGAAGTGTGAGCTCGAAGATGAGCAACGTAATAAGGGAACTCTCTGTGCTGGAGCAAGGCTTGTAGAGCAAGAAACAAGGAGAACAAGTCAGAATCCAAGGAAGGAGTTACCTAAGATATTGGTAAAACTGCAAAAAGGCGATACACATACTGAGTATCCACAATGAGATTGAAAGGTTGAGCCGAAAAGGATTGAAAGGCAAGAATCACAGCCGCTAGCTCAGCTCGCTGAGCGGAAGACTGTGGAGGGGTAAATAAACATTTCCATTTTCCTCCCTCCTCCCATGTCACCACCCCCCTACTTTTTGTTCCAACTGTGAAGAGGGTCAATGCAGAGGGGAGAGGTGTGAGAGACAAGGGGGTGGCCAAAACATAGGTGACTTGTGTCAGAAATGTCAAACGGTCATCTTTCGGAGGGTTGAAATTGATGACTCCTATAAAATCAGCCAAAGCGATTTGCATGGCAGTATTAGTGATCCATAGATGCTGCTGTTCAGTCTGTGAGAAAGGCAAATAAATTGATGCAACATCAAAACCACTCAAGGCTATGGCGCGAGAACGTCCTTTAATGACAATGTCTGATGTGGATTCAATTACTGAATAAATGTTTTTTGGTGGGGTATGTGGCAAATGTAGCCATTCTATAATGCAGATAGTCTTCTTCTTGTCCGTCTGAGCATATAATATTCCTGTTGGCAACAATGGTGTAGCAAACACTGCCAAATGCAGCTCGTGCGCAGAGGCTTCTGTGATCCTGTCCACAAGAATAGATTGCAGGTGCTGATTGACGATTTGTAATGCAGTGATCATTTCTGGAGTGACGTGGATTACCTCTGCTGGATCCTTCTATCCCGCGAGCACTGAAAACAATGATGATAATGTACTGGTAGGTAATGCAAGGAAGGAGCGAGCCCAATTCAAATGCCCAAGAAGTTGCTGTAATTCCACAAGCTTCATACTTGAAGGGATTGTCAATTGGGGGACAATAGGCATCGCTGCTTGTGCAGTGACTTTATGTCCCAAGTAGGTGGCTGGCAACGTCAATTGAATTTTTTCAGGTGCTATAGAGAGTCCTGCTTCCGCCAATGTGGCAGAAAGTTCTTGCAAAATGCCTGGCGGGAGTTTCTTTGCCGCTAATAAGATGTTATCCGTGAAATGGTAATAAATCATCTCTGGGTGGCGCATGCGGAAAGGTTTCAATGCTTCCCTCACAAAATGTTGACAAAGTGTAGGAGAGTTCCGCATGACCTGAGGCAAAACAACCCACTGATATCGCTGGGTGGGCTGCGAATTGTTATATACTGGCAATGTAAAAGCAAAACGTTCCCTGTCTGCTGGTACCAGTGGGATAGAAAAGAAACAGTCCTTTAAATCAATGATGCAGAAGCATATTTGGATTTGGCATGCCAGGTTGTAAGGTTTCCATTGGCTGCATTTGTTCATTAACTTTTCTCAGATCCTGAAGGAGACGCCAAGACCCCAATTTCTTTTTAATGACAAAAATTGGGGTGTTCCAAGGGGATGAGGATGGTTCAATGTGGCCAAAGGTCAATTGTTCGGAAATAAGCTGGGCCACTGCTGCAGATTTTTCTTTTGGTAGGGGCCACTGTTCTACCCACACTGGAGTAGTGGTGATCCATTGTAACGGTAATGCTGTACGTGGAAATGCAGGGGCAGCCCTTAGAATAAATTCGACTCCAATTTGGTGTCTGTGATGGCCAAAATACCACGCCCCCATAAGGATACTGGAATGTCCATTATCAACGGATAGAGGGTAATCTGAACCCCGCTATCGCTCTGGATGAGAATGGGGTGGACACTGCGTCGTGCTTGTGATTCACCCCCCACACCAATAACTTGTGTGGCTGGACAAGTGGGCCAACTGGATGGCCACGCAGATTTCGCTACAACTGTTACATCTGCTCCTGTGTCCACTACCCCCACAATGCGCAGTTCAAATGAACTGCAAGGCACAGACATACAGAGCACTGAGATCAATGAGGCACAAGGTGGCGCTATAATCCTTGTGTATGACTTCAGGTTTCCCACAATATTTCACTTAAAAACTTCTCTATCAAAATGTGTTTAGAGGTGAGACAACTGCATCTTATCCCCATTTGTTTAATTTCCTACTGCTATTGGTCCTGACACTCCCTGACATATGAAACATTGATTCCAGTTGCTACATCTTGGAAACAGAGATGGAAATGTTCCTAACCATATCAGGATATAGAGACCCTGGATAATACAGTCCAGCTACTTTTGAAAGGACATGAAAGGATACTGTATGAAGCAGAGTGACATGCTTGGGAACACCTAAGACAGTGTCAGGGCCTGGCTGGACGAGGAGAGTAGTGTCAGCCGGTGGCCCAGGAGGCACTTGAGGGGGAAGGAGACTTTGAACCAGGTTCAGACAGGTGGGACAGAGAGGAATCATCAGCAGAGACTGAACAGGAAAGGGAGAGGCTTGAGGTAGCCACGGAGGTGATAGAGAAGGAATAGGGGGTGTCTTCTGCTCTGCCATGCAGAACTGATTCATCTCCTTCCCCTTTCCTATTCTCAGTGCAGGAACAAAGCGTTGAGAAAAGGCTGGAACAATTAAGAATGGAGGTATAAATGGGGGATGGAAGGGGCAGGAATTTAATTTCTGCAACTGACCTGCTTAGCTGATGGAAGTCCCATGTGATGTCTCCTTGGTTACTGAGCTATGAAATTGATTACTCTCAAGCCCTGCCTTTTTCTGCTTACATGTTGAACCACAAATGGAAGGGCTTTTCTGGCAGCCTTACAGACAGAGGCTTTTGAGTCCATGGGTCGCTTCTCCAACTACATTCTTTCTGTGGTACCCCTGTGAGGCTCAGGACCCCAGTTATGTTACCCCTTGTCATGCAGCTACATTGAGATGGAGTTTGATCTGTAAATAACTTGCTTTTTGGGACAATAAAGAGACTGTAAAACAGAAGCAACGTCTTGGGGAATCCTCTTTTCATCACACGTGTCTGCTGTGCTATTCTGCTGATTGTTTTATGACCTGCAGAGGCTCACAAGAGGAAGCGTGCTGGACGCCAGCAATAAAGCCATAAATCTATCGAAAGAGATTTATCAGAGCAGGTCAATCCAAGAGGTTATGGACCCGACGCGAAGCGAGTGAGAAAAGGGCTTTGAAGCTGTGTGAGCTGAACGTCAGTTTGATCGACTGCCGAGACTTCAGAGGGCAGATCGGAGAGACTCTGACGGAGGGAGCTGAAAGCCGCGGAATACCCAGTTTGGCAGCAAAGAGTGAGTACATGCCAACAGAAGGGAGGAGAAGGGAAATGGCTCTGAAAGGTGGACCTTGAAGCCGTGAGAAGCTGAATGCAGCTAGAGGCTTCAAGGCCAGCCACCTGGAGCAAGCAGAGATAAGAGCTGTGGACTTGTGTGGGAACGTCGAGATAAGTCCAGTCTCCATGGCAACTGAGAGAGTTGCATCTACGGAAGCTGTGAAGGTCGTGGGCAAGTCTTCCTGCCGGGGGGAGTCTGTTGCCATGACAACCAGAGAGAACATCTGCAGAAGCCCCAAGGAGGGGGGTAGCGAGAAGATTGTTGCTATGGCGACCCAGGAATGTCAACAACACAACTTTCTAACTATAATAATCGACTCTGGTGCCACGAATACGCTAGTGCCGTCTAGCTGTCTGTTAAGAAATTGCAAGACAGTAAAAACTGAGAAATTTGTGACGATTGCGGACGGGAGCAGAAAAAGACTGACAGAGACGGGCTTTTTCTTCTGTCCTTTTCTTAAGCATGAAGTCAAAGCTTTTGCAGTGCCTGGTTTAACTAACTGTTTGTTAAGTGTGCATGATTTACTTAATGATGGTTTTCAAATTTCTTTTGCAGGTACCAAGTGTGAGTTTTCCAAGGATGGGAAACACGTGTATACAGTGCAGGCTAAAGACAATTTGTTTGCTGTTAATGTGCCTTTTTCTACAGGAGAAGGAGAGGACACCGAAGATGCCAAGGGGCAATGTGTGAATGTAGCGCCCCACAATGGTTGTTCCCATATTTGGCACAGACGCTTCGCCCATTTGAATTGGGGCCATCTTCAGAAGGCACCAGAGCTAACGCAGGGGTGCAAATTTAGGAGTTGTGGAAAATTTTTAGATTGCAATGCATGTAAACAGGCAAAAGTTGTGACATGCTCCTATCCAAAGTCAGAGAGACAGACCACACAACCCTTTGAATTGATTCATGCAGATTTGTGTGGACCCATGTCTGTTGAGTCACTGGGAAAGTCAAGGTTCTCTCTGATCTTGATTGATGATTTTTTGAGATCTGCTTGGACCTTTGCTCTTAGGTCTAAAGTGGAGGCGGCTAAAATGATCAGGGATTGGATCACCGCAGTTGAGGTAACCTTTTCCACCAAAGTTCATGGTTTTCAAAGTGACAGAGGTTCAGAATTCACTGGTTCTGCTTTACAGGATTTCTTTAAGGAGAAGGGGATTAGCCACAGATTGACCGCTCCTTACTCTCCGCAACAGAATAGAGTCGCAGAGAGAAGGAACAGGACGGTGCAAGAAGCAGTGTCTGCGATCCTGTGGGACGCAGGGCTACCCCAAAAGTTTTGGTCTGAAGCTTGGAAATATGTGGTCCATACACAGAACAGTGTACAACTCTAGTGTAGGAAATACACCGTATTTCTTACTACATGGAAAGAAGCCAAAGGTTCACTACCTTCGTGTGTTTGGTTGTGAGGCCTGGGTGCTCATTCCAAAGGCTCTACGAAAGAAAGGTGAGCCAAGGTCTAAAAGGATTATCTTTGTAGGGTATGAGCCTGGCTCAAAAGCCTGGCGATTTGCGTACCCAAGTGGAGATCAGTCTAGGTTGGTTGTCAGCAATAGCGCTGAGTTCTGTGAACAAGCCGGTTGGAAACGTCTGCACGCTAATCCAGACGTGATTTCACAGCAGTTCTATGACTCAGACGTTGAGGAGGAAGAGGAATTTGTTGCTGGGGACCACGGTCCAGAGCAACAGGAACAGAGTCCAAGGCAGGGACAGATCAGGATCCCTCAGAGGGGGGAACCTAGAACACCTCCTCAGGCAAGTGTCAAGTTTGAGCCAAACAGTGAGCCTTCTTCACCTGCTGAACCAGCTGTAAGGCCCAAGAGGCGCAGCAGGTCAGAGGGGGAAGACACTGAAGTTGAGGGTGATTTAGCTGGACCCAGTGAAGCAGCAGGGTCACCAGGATTCACACTGAGGAGATCAGTGAGGACAAGGAGACCTCCTGATTGGTACGAAGCTTCAGGCATCTGGGTAGGTTCAGCCAGATGTGAACCTGATTCCTTTGAGGATATTCAGAGTTTACCTGAGGAAGAAGCAGTTAAGTGGCACAAGGCAATGGACAAAGAGATGAAGTCCATGAAAGATCTAGGTGTGTTTTCACTCACAGAGTTGCCACCAGGCAAACAGGATGTGAGTTGCAGGTGGGTTTACCATTTGAAACCCACGGACACTGGACAACCGCAGTATAAAGCCAGATTAGTTGCTTGTGGATTTACTCAGAAAAAGGGAATACACTTCACGGAGGTGTATTCGCCAACATCATGAGCAGAGACTCTGAGAACGCTTTTAGCTTGTGCAGCACAGAGAGGCTGGAAGGTAAACCATTTTGATGTGGATGTTG
Organism: Podarcis tiliguerta; assembly: GCF_965153285.1. Lineage (NCBI taxonomy): Eukaryota > Metazoa > Chordata > Lepidosauria > Squamata > Lacertidae > Podarcis > Podarcis tiliguerta. The sequence continues at coordinate 42,786,918 of NC_139546.1, read as the reverse complement.
CCTACCTAAACTCAGATCTCCAGGAGGAGCTGTACATGATCCCTCCTCCGGGGTTTGAGAACTTGAGGCAGGGTGTTGTGTGGAGATTGCACAAATCCATCTACGGATTGCGTCAATCTGCTAGAAACTGGAACATGTGCCTGAATGAAGCCTTAGAAGAGTTAGGTTTCAGAAGAAGTGCTGCTGATAGTTGTGTCTATTTGAGAGGTTCAGGTGCAACGCAAGAGTTCTTACAGATTTGGGTTGATGACGTGTTATATTTCTCAGCAACAGATAAACAGGCAGAGAAGTTTGCCAAAGAGCTAGGTAAACGGTTCAAGCTTAAACAGCTTGGTGCTGTCAAAACTTATCTCGGTGTCAGTGTTGATCGTGCACAGGATGGAAGTTTCTTGCTCAGCCAGAGAGGTAAAATTGAGCAACTGCTTCAGAAAATGAGGATGAGTGATTGTGCAGGAGTGAGAAGTCCTATGGAAACAAGTTTTGTGAAAGACAGCCAGCAAGTAGAACGCGCTGCGTTCGAAAATACTGAAGTGTTTCAGTCAGCCCTAGGGAGTTTGTTGTACTTGTCCCAGTGGAGCAGACCGGATATAGCATTTGCTGTCAATCTGCTCAGCAGGGAAGCTTCAAACCCTAGTGTGCAAGCCTGGAATGGCATCAAGAGAGTTCTGAGGTATTTGCAGGAGACCAAAGACCTTTGTCTTAGGTTACCAGCACAGGGAGAAGTCAAACTGACCGGCTATGTGGACTCAGACTGGGCTAATCTTGAGGATCGCAAGTCTGTGTCTGGCCTAGTGGTTAAGTTTGGGAACTCAGTAGTTGGATGGAGGTCCAAGAAGCAAAGTCTGATAGCGCTCTCATCCACTGAGACTGAGTTCAGTGCTCTTTCTGAGGTGTGCAGAGAAGTAGAGTTCTATGCTTGCTTAGTGCAGGAAGTCTGTGAAGTGGATTGTCAACCGATACGTGTTTTCGAGGACAATCAACCATGCCTACGTTTGGCAGAGTCAGGTCAGTTCAAAGCCAGAACGAAACACTTAGACATTCGCTTTCGGAATGTGTGCCAAAGCGTTCAGGAGGGATTAGTAGCACTGAAGTATTGTCCCTCTGCGAAGAACCTAGCTGATGGGTTCACGAAGCCACTCTCCTTCCAGAGACATGGAGAGTTTTGCGAAAGTCTGGGTTTGGGACGACCAAGGGTCGATTCTTCCCTCAGATGCGAGGCAAGAGGGGGTGTTGGGTGTAGTGAAGGGTTAACCTTCTGTGCCTCGAGGCTGAGGGGAAGGGCCTGCGAGGGAAGTGAGCCAGGATGTGACGGAAGCAGTTTGGAATGCTGTGAGCTCAGTGGAAATTGAAAGCGCAGTCTGCTAACTGCGTAGCTCCGAGGAGAGAGGCAGAAACATGCAGCTACATTGAGAAGGAGTTTGATCTGTAAATAACTTGCTTTTTGGGACAATAAAGAGACTGTAAAACAGAAGCAACGTCTTGGGGAATCCTCTTTTCATCACACGCATCTGCTGTGCTATTAGCCGATTGTTTTACGACCTGCAGAGGCTCGCAAGAGGAAGCGTGCTGGACGCCAGCAATAAAGCCATAAATCTATCGAAAGAGATTTATCGGAGCAGGTCAATCCAAGAGAGACCTCTGAATCTGGAGCAGTCTCTACATATGGCAAGGTGAGTCACTTCCTGGCTCCCTGCACAGTTTTAAGTCAATCGACATAAGACTGGCTCCCTGCACAGTCTTATGTCGATTGAGTTAAATGATTCCAGAAATGTAGAAATCCAGGTTTATACTGGAAATTCTAAAATTGGTTAGAAGTGTCTTTTTGTGCCTGGAATTTCTAGTGGAATGCCCATATGATTTTCAGTTTGGAGCACTTTTAAATGTTCTGCTTCCACATATAATGAACATCGTAAATGAATACGTACATAAATGTAGACTCCTCAAAATGAATCACACAAAACATGACCCATGGTTTAATGGAACTACTGTTACCATGAAATTCTCACTTTCCATTCATTTCTTAAAATAATCAATACATGTAGGGGAATGGTTGGGTTGGTAATGAACATAGAGTCATATTCTTGATTGGCTTCCTTGAGGTGTGATGACACAAGCTGCAAACTGAATCTTGAGAGTGGCAGTGGGCAAGCAATCATTGGCCATTACTACTGGATTCTTCCCTTCTTCTTCATCCTTACCTAAACATAAAGTATCTTTACTGCCTGGCTCCCTTCATTTACTTGCGCAAACGTTTTGAAATGGCTAAGCCTCTTTGCTAGTGCAGTTAGGGATATAGTGAAGACAAAGTATCTCAGATCCAATCCCCTGCAATTTTATGGCTGTCTAACACAAACTTAATAGACAATCACCCAAAATAGGGACAATATGGCTTGGGGCATGGTCAAATCTGGAGCACAGCCCTGCTGGATAGACTCATGGACTCATTATAAGACAGCTTCTCAAATTTTTGTGTTCCCTTTCATCTCTTCTCTCTGTACCCCATCACCTCCTCCTCAGGAGAGGTTCAGGGCCTCTTGGAAAGATAGGGGGGCATTTCTTTGGATGCAGGAGAAGAAGAGAAACGGAATGTATAGGCATTCAAACTTTTTGCATATAATCCATGGTTTCTTAAATAAACATAATCACATTCATTTACATCTCGTATGCAACTATGCTGGATATCAAGAACATAAATGATAACACCAATGATTCCCCCACCCCCCGAAGGGATGCAGGGAGATGCAAAACCCTCATTAAGGGGCAGAATTTCAATATCAGTAGCAAAATGAGAGTACTACTAAACATTTTCTCTCCTTTTTATAAAACAAGCAGTGGATAAGACAATCTCTTCTGTTATTTTCATTTAACTTCCCTTCTTCAAAAAAACACAGTGAAATTACCATGCCAACAAGTCTACAGAGTCTAAATACAGAAATGACAAACTATGGTGTTATTTACATCTTTCTCCGAATCAGCTGCTCTCTGTTATTCAGCTCAGGCCTCACCACAATAATGTAGCATTTAGGGGAAAAGATGCAACCCAACAGCCCAGCACTGGAAGCCAAGATGGAGAAGATCTCCACAACCACCATGTATTGTGAAGCTGATAATGGCCAGGAAGCCCATGTAGCCTAAAACGCAATAGAACATGAGAACTGACCCTTCATTACATAAGAATATAATTTCTTCAGTCATTGAGTGCATGTCCACATCTGGGAATGGGGCAGAGGGAATGGGGCAGAGGTTGCCAACCAGAAGGCACAGATTCCTACTTGAATCAAAGAGCAGGAAAGGACAATGGAGTAAGCCAGTTTTTTGCCTACCCACTTCCTGATTGTGGAATCGGGCTTGGTAGCCATGAATGCCAAAACCACTGAAATAGTCTTGGCCAAGATGCTGGAGAGGGCCACAGAGAAGACGATGCCAAAAGCCGTTTGTCGGAGAAGGCAGGTTGCCTCCTTAGGTGTTCCAATGAACATCAAAGTGCAGAGGAAACACAAGAGAAGGGACACAAGGAGAATGTAAGTGAGGCTTCTGTTATTGGCTTTGACAATGGCAGTGTCCCGGTTCTTAATGAAAATTCCAAGTACCATAGCTGTGATAACAGAGAAGAAAAGCGCAGAGAAAGTTGAAACAATGGCCAAAGTTTCCCCAAAGCCTAGGACGTGTGGTTTCTTGGGAATGCACTGATTCTGCTCTTCATTTGGATATTGCTCTGGAGGACATCTGGCACAGGTTTCCAATCCTGAAAAAAGGTAGTATGACAATTGGAAACAATCCAGTATATGCTTAAGAGTTTTTTTTAAAATCATGAGTTCCCTTACCGTAGTGTTTCCACGAGCATAAGTTTCAAAACTTCTAGTCGAAATGCTTGTGCCCTAGAAGCTTTGAAGATAAAGTTCCCAAGGAACCTTGTTCTTAGAATAAAGACCCCAATTCTTTTCCATCCTCCCTCCCCTAAAAACCTTGGTTTCTTCCAGGGCAGAATGCATGTACAATTTTTATGTCTTTTTGCATCAAAACAGAGCGTGCGGATCTACACTCATGGTGTATATCATTAAAATGTGTTATTAAAATGTGGCAGCACAGCAGTGAGCCACCATCAATGAGAAACTGCATTAAACATTAGAGAATATTACCTAACAACAAGGAAACTAGCGCTAATACACCCAGGAACCTCACCAAAATGCTGGAGATGGTGTACCTCCACAGGCACATACCTACACATGTGGTGGGAATGCCCCGAAATCCAACTCTTCTGGACAACAGCTATGCAAGAAATGTAAAATAACTAAGCAAGTATTAGAAATCACCCCAGTACTGGCCCTACTAATCATATTCCAAGACAACAATGCCCACTCGCATCACAAAGAACTCATAACCCACCTACTCTCAGCAACCACAAACATCATAGTCAGACACTGGAAAGACCTGTCAGGGGTAAGCATGGACCAATTGTACCAAATAGTATGGGAAACAGCGCTACTAGAAAAATTAACCAATAAACTGAAAGTGACACGATGACAAATAGAAGAAGATACCTTCACTCCGGTATGGCTCCCCTTTATCACATACACAGCCCAACAAGACAATGACAAGGATCCACCAACAGCATATGAATCAATATTTCTAACCTGATCCAAAACACCCACCTACTCCCACTCACACACGAAAACAATGTTCACCACAATCAACCACAAACAAGCAACTGCACCCTAGGCCAACCCCAATCTCTCTCACCACCAAAGGAACACATGCAAATAGCAAAGAGCACATGCACAATGTACACTGACACAAAACCCCACACATACATTAAGCAAAATAGAAATATCGACACCTGACCCCACCACCACGCACCATGGCCCCCTCCACCTCTTCCCCCCTTTTCTCTTCCTAATGTAACCCTAATGTCTCAATAAATGAACTCACCTATGGAAAATGTAACTTGAAAAAAGACACTGCATATACCTTTGTAAACCAAGAAAACTTTAATAAAAATATATTTTTTTAAAAAATTAGGGAATATTATATGCAGTAATGTTTAGAATGGGACGTGGGTGGTGCTGTGGGTTAAACCACAGAGCTTAGGACTTGCCAATCAGAACGTCGGCGGTTTGAATCCCCGTGACGGGGTGAGCTCCTGTTGCTCGGTCCCTGCTCCTACCAACCTAGCAGTTCGAAAGCACATCAAAGTGCAAGTAGATAAATAGGTACCGCTCCGGCAGGAAGTGTTGGGTTGAAATAAACGACAGACGAGTAGTGGGTGTCATCTGGGAAGCATCTCCTCGAGCATCTCTCGGAGAGTCCCTTTTATTGAACATTACAGCATTGCCTCGTATGGAGCTTGCTGCTGATTGGTTTAACATGAATGCGTATACAAGGGTTACAAGGGTTACGTATTAGACATTAATCATCAATAGGTAAAAGGAGCACAGAGTTAGCCAGGCATGGAGACTTCCTTAGTAAACAATCCATAGTGATTGATATGGTGGGACTCAGAGAACGTACAGAGTGCACTTAACATTCCAACATTCCGGGGTGATAAGGAGAGGATGTATACAGATAGATAATAAGGTCAGGACTGAACATTCCAGGATGGTGCCAGGCTGGTGGTGAGTAAGGAATGTACAGAAAGACAAACTACGCATCATCTCCCCCTTTCTTTTCTTAAAAGAGATACTTCCAGCCCCACTGGTCTGATATAAAATATTACCCTCCAACGAATGGAGTGAACCAGTTAAACTGATTACCTGGGGAAAGGGTTACGCTGCTGTTTCTACTCCACAGGGTGTTCGCTGGATTCCAGCACGCTGCGTCCGCCTCTACCATGGCGTGGCAACAGGCCCTGCAGAATCCGATACCGCAGTTCAACCATCAACTCCAGATCGCTCAGGATGCGCCGCCCAGCCCCGCCCAGGACTCGCAAGCGGGAAATCGTAATGGACCAGTGACGTGGGGCCAAATAAAATCACTCTCCTCTCAAGCTGAACAACTTAGAAAGGAAAAGCAGCTAGAAGCAACCCCGATAATTTGCTTCTGTGTCTTATTTCCTGCCTTAACATGAATTCCATGATAGTGCTCATTTTCAGCATTTTGTTTTTGCCCCTTTCTGCTTCCACTCCTATTAGCGGTGGCTCCACACCAACAAATGTGTGGGAATCTTTTGCAAAAACCCTCAATGTTTCTTCCTTTTGTCTAACCCAGCAGGTATCAGTAGGTGAAATCCTTGGCTCTTGCCTTATCCCTGTTTGTCATGACCCTTCTGATATCCAAATGATACCTGGTTTTATTCATCCCTAACCCAAAATGACTCTCTCCACACCCTTGGCTATTCTGGTTACCATAACTGGGGTATCCAAGTGCGCCGACGCCCACCTTCGGCCATTGATTTGTTGACCCCATACGTGGCTTCCTTTAATGTCACTTGTGCCCGTATGGTCAATTGTACAAAAATCAACGGTGAAAATGGGCAAGGATAATTTTAATTGCTCTAATTATGTTAATATTTCCTATGTATATAAATACACAGAGTTGCCTGAAGGCGCTGCTCTGGTTCGCCAGAAGTGGCTTAGTCATGCTGGACACATGAACCTGAAGCTGTACGCCGGCTCCCTCGGCCAATAAAGTGAGATAAGTGCCGCAACCCCAGAGTTGGCCACGACTGGACCTAATGGTCAGGGGTCCCTTTACCTTTAATGTTTAGAATATCAATGTATGTAGGTACACTGATGGAAAATCTTTACATTACAGATTACGGTGACATCCTCATGGTATAGTCTCTTGAAGGTTAAGATAATTTCTTCATAGTGGCAGCTTTTACAGAGATAGAAGGGAGATTATTCTACTACAGTGGTACCTTGGGTTAAGTACTTAATTCGTTCCAAGGTCCGTTCTTAACCTGAAACTGTTCTTAAAGTGAAGCACCACTTTAGCTAATGAGGACTCCTGCTGCTGCTGCCACGCAGCTGGAGCACAATTTCTGTTCTCATCCTGAAGCAAAGTTCTTAACCCAAGGTACTATTTCTGGGTTAGCGGAGTCTGTAACCTGAAGCGTGTGTAACCTGAAGCGTATGTAACCCAAGGTACCACTGTATTCTTAATAAACAATATTAATTGAGACCATACAGAGCAAACCTCATTGCAAATTTGCTGAGAATTTACTATAATAGCTTATATATGGTGATATGACATCTCTCACCCTTCTCATTTGAGAACATCCCACGAGGACATGGATCACAATCATAACAACAGAACTTCTCCCCCTCCTTCTTTTTCTTCTCATAACCGGGAATGCAGTTGGCATTACATAATGAAAGGGGTGGCACCTATCCAAAGAGACACGAAGAGGTTAATATTAAGACAATATTTCAGGGGATTCAGGTGATCTACCAGTAAGTAGGAGGGCCAGAAATGTTAACTATAGGTTTTCTATGTGCCAAAGCAGCACATACACAGTGGGAGAAAAAGTTATAGTTCTAAGCAACATACAAACACAAGAAGATTACAATGTTCATATCTAGATTGACCATTGCTACAACCATCAGATGTTGTTGTTTAGTCGTTCAGTCGTGTCCGACTCTTCGTGACCCCATGGACCAGAGCACGCCAGGCACTTCTGTCTTCCACTGCCACCCGCAGTTTGGTCAGATTCATGTTTGTAGCTTCGAGAACACTGTCTAGCCATCTCGTCCTCTGTCGTCCCCTTCTCCTTGTGCCCTCCATCTTTCCCAACATCAGGGTCTTTTCCAGTGAGTCTTCTCTTCTCATGAGGTGGCCAAAGTATTGGAGCCTCAGCTTCACAATCTGTCCTTCCAGTGAGCACTCAGGGCTGATTTCCTTAAGAATGGATGCGTTTGATCTTCTTGCAGTCCATGGGACTCTCAAGAGTCTCCTCCAGCACCATAATTCAAAAGCATCAATTCTTTGGCGATCAGCCTTCTTGATGGTCCAGCTCTCACTTCCATACATCACTACTGGGAAAACCATAGCTTTTACTATACGGACCTTTGTTGGTAAGGTGATGTCTCTACTTTTTAAAATGCTATCTAGGTTTACCATTGCTTTCCTCCCAAGAAGCAGGCGTCTCTTAATTTCGTGGCTGCTGTCACCATCTGCAGTGATCATGGAGCCCAAGAAAGTAAAATCTCTCACTGCCTCCATTTCCTCCCCTTCTATTTGCCAGGAGGTGATGGGACCAGTGGCCATGATCTTCGTTTTTTTGATGTTGAGCTTCAGGCCATATTTTGTGCTCTCCTCTTTCACCCTCAATAAAAGGTTTTTTAATTCCTCCTCACTTTCTGCCATCAAGGTTGTGTCATCTGCATATCTGAGGCTGTTGATATTTCTTCCAGCAATCTTAACCATCAGATAATTTGATCTAATACACTACTGGTTATTTCTTTTTATGGAACTACAGCCTCCTGCTCTTTGCTGCTGTAATTTCACTTGATGTCCCCTTAGTGAGCTTCAAGGAGGTGGGATTTGGAGGTAGTGAATTACTGCGGTTTTGCTCCTATTTGGACAGCCCTATCACTTATACCATTGGAAAAAAGAGAGGCAGCGAAGATGGTGTACAGAAAATGTAGGTACACGGATGGAAAATGTATTGGGGTTGTGGTGGACTGGTTTTAGAAAACCAACTTCATAAAAAGCAGGGAACTACAATAAAATGTGTACATAAAATAAGTTGCAACTTTTTCAAAAAGAATTATTTCCAACATTTTTCCCGGCTTCTAGCATTCCAACTCGACACTAGAGTTACAAGAGGCACCAGATGATTACAGTGTTAGCAATCTATCTAATGCTACTAACTGGAAAACCGCCTTGGACCAACAAGCATGTTGGACAACACTGTCTGATAGCCATTGGTCCTTCTTGGTGTGACATGTCTTCTGTGCATATTGCTCTTTCTGATTACGTGGTTCATTTGTTATTAATAAAATTATGAGTAGCAGCATTATTACTAGTGGCAGCAGCAGTTGGGCAGCACCTCCCCCCACAGTAATTTCCTTACCTGAGTGAAGAGTCTGTGCCATTGGATTCCATTCCCATTAATGAGGAGTTCTTTGCCAGGAGGGGCCTGAGGATCCAGCTTTCCGACTTTGATCCTGACATATGAATTATTTGGGAAAGTGACCAGGTTTGCAATATCAAAGCCAGCTGCTATTTCTCCATGTTCATTTAATGTGATTTCATCCCCAGCACTGTTGTTGAATGAGATCCTTTGTAGCAATGAGTGGACCTAGGTGGAAAGAGAATCAGAAGGCCAGAAGGATTTACGTTATTTTTAGTTATCCACTTCAAGCAATCTTTTTTTATTACCATCATAGACGAGCATAAGTAGGGTGGGGTACTGTCATTTGAAATCTGTAAAATGGTTTGGAAAGCTAAAAAGTATTTAAACAGAAGGTACCATATTTTTCCATGTATAAGACGATGCTCATCTTATATGCGGATAGGCATATGCCCATGCACCCACAAATTGTTCAATGAGGGGGTCAGACCCCCCTCAATATTCTGCAGCCAGAAGGGCTCTGGTGGGCCGCCTACTACAGCAGTGGGCTCCTATGGAGCAGTGGGAAGGGGCGATGAAGCCCCTTATAGACTCTGCAGGCCATTAGGAGATACCCTAAAAAGGCCTCTGAAAAGCCCGGAGGGGGCAGCTGGGGCTCCTCCCAGTGTGTGACAACACATGGAGCATATGACATCACACATGTGCATGGGACACCCACAATGTGGGGAGGAACATGGTGCAGGTGGCCCCAAGCGTCATTTTTGACAGCTTCAGATACATTCCACTTGGCCAATTGATGCCATGAACCTCATACAACAAGTTGTCTAATTCAGTGGTTCACTATTAGAGGTCTGGGGACCCCAGAGTTTCCACAGAACACACCCAGGGGGTTTGCAGTACCATCCCCTGCTGGGGTACTCACTTTTCTTGTTAATTGCACAGGGAAAACCTTCCACGGATCATTCAGCCTCTGCTTGCGGCCAATTCCTGCTTTCTGGCAGGGGAAAAACTTGTGAAAGAGTCACTGGATGGCAAGCGAGGTGGGATTGGGGGAAAAACCTCGGACACATTTTCTTAGTGCTCTTTAAATTGGAGAGTGGGGGGGACTTCTGGGTTGGCGCTTCTGGCAATGGCGTATCTCCTCTGTCTCGGAGGAATCAGCTCTTTGGAAGCAAGGGTCTGACCGCCACGGCGAGGCGGAGACCCGCTAAAAACCATGGGCGGAAGAAGCCCGTGGACTTGGGATTTGGCAGGTACCTTTTGCGCCTACTTGCGGGGAGACCCGGTTTCGGGTGAGCGACGTGGGGTGAGTGGCACGGTACATCGAATCAACCGCTACTTTCAAGGAGTGAAGCCGCATAGCTGTTGCCAGAAAGCGCTGACTTTTCCTGTGGACATTTGGACTTTAAGTAAATATTCGTAAGTAAATCAAAAATTGGATTACTAAACATTTTAATTTGGCATTTGAACGTGAAGGTCTAAACAGGAAGTCCGCCTTCCGTTTTGTAAAAAGATTAAAGCAAAGCTGCCGTAAGCTGAAGCCTGGGAAAAGTATTCTGTAAAGTATTAATTCTCACTATTTAAGACATTGAACACCCCGTCTGAAGCAGGGGAAGAGGGGGGAATTCTTTTGTGGACGATTTAAACATGCAGGACAGTGAGGAAGACGACTTAATTTACCACTGTCTCGAGCCTGGGATCGGGCTGTCAAAAAGCTTTATGACTTGAAAAAATAATAACAGGGAATGGATCACATCTTGATGGTCGGTTGAATAGAGATATATATCTTTTCGTATTGATTTTGTGGTACTTAAAAAGAAGAAGAGCAGATCTGTAATTTTGTTACTGAATTCTGAATTGAAAATAACAAAAAATAGAAACTGTTGCCGATAGAGGGAGCTTCAGAAACTGTTGCGACTGTTACATTTGTGAAGTGGAAATTTCCACCAAAGAATGGAGGCTGAGAATTAAGTGGCCTTGAAGAGTCTTAAGATAATACTGGAAAAACAAGAAGCTCTAGGGAACATGTCTGATAAAATAAGTGCTCTGTTGGAGCAATTGATAAAGACAGTGGACACTTTTGAACAAAGTGTTTCTGACTTGGAACAGAATGTATCTGTCTTGGAACAGAAAGTAAGTAATTCAACAGGTGCTGTTTGGGATGTGGAACCAACTTTGAAATGGCAAGCACTGGAGAAGAGGATGGAACAACAAAAACAAACTGTTTTGTCTCTGCAAGATAAAACTCAAGTGGAGGCCCTGGCCTCAGGGAATCAAATTGATGGATATAAATTGAAGTTCGAGGTTATGGACTTTGAAAGTCAGAATTGGAGAGGCAGTGCCCCACTTGGACTGAATAAGGCAAGATGGATGGACTTTTTGTTGGAGGGTGGCACTGCGGGAAAGCTTGGGAAAGTGGAGTTCGGCAACCTCAAAGAGACTGTGGAGTATGCTTTGGAATACCTCTTGGATTATAATTTTGAACATGGAGTATGGGTAATCATGTTGAAATCGAACAAAAGAGCTGCCGAGAAGAAAGCCCTTTGGGATTTAATTTTAGGTACTGAAAAAAATCCGCAGACAGAACAGGGAGAAGAGCTAAGAGCCTCGGACATAAGAGCACCAGGTTGATGGAATTAATGGAACTGACAGAAAAGACTGATAAAATTGGCAGAAAAGACTGATAAAATCCGAAACCAGGGGGAAGAGATGGTGGGGAAAATTGGGAATTTTTTTAAACAGTACTTAGTATAATATTGTATAATTAAGGAATGTTGGGAGATGGTGGAATGAATTTATATGACTTTAGTGGAAATATGATTTGAGATTTTAGGATTTAAGGGTATAAGATTTAAGGTTTTTCTCCTTTCTCTTTTTATTAGATTGGAGTATAGATAATCTTTTAGATGTTGATGGGAAGATGAGGTTGAAATGGATTAAGATAAATAAGTGAGTAAGCAGTGAAAGATGGAAAGAATTTGCTGACTTAATTATTAACTGGAATACAAAAAGGGAGGTGGGAGGAGGTCGAGGAAATAAGTTATTGAAGGATGGAATTGTGAAAAATGGAAGTGTTTCTTTTTTAAATGCTTTTGGTTTTTTTCTTCTGTTGGTGGGGTGGAGGTGTGGTTTTTATCTATTTTTTATTTTTTTTCTATCCTTGTTTTTTCCCTTTATATTATTGTATTTTGTCTTTTTCAATTTTTTTCTGTATTTGTTAAAATTGGAATAAATATCATTTAAAAAAATAAATAAATTGGAGAGTGGGAGGGAGAAAAAGTTTTTTAGTTCTTTATCTCCTTGACCTCTGAAGGGCAGGTGTTACCCAGGGAAGGCGTCACTACCAAGAAGGCCCTCTGCCTGTTTCCTACTTAGACGGATGATAGATAGATAGATGATATAGATAGATAGATGATAGATAGATAGATAGATGATAGATGATAGATGATAGATGATAGATGATAGATGATATAGATAGATAGATAGATAGATGATAGATAGATAGATAGATGATAGATAGATAGATAGATAGATAGATAGATAGATAGATAGATAGACAGATAGATGATAGATGATAGATAGATAGATAGAGATAGATAGATAGATAGATAGATAGATAGATAGATAGATAGATAGATAGATGATAGATGATAGATGATAGATAGATAGATGATAGATGATTGATAGATAGATAGAGCTAGATATATGCATAAAGGTTTCGAAGCTTCTAGAAATGTCAAAATTTGTTCATTTGTACTATACTTTAATAAAATTGAATTGGTCTCTGCTCCAACTAAATCTTTTTCATTTTTGCATGGTAAAATCACAAATTTTATGGTCTGTTTTTTTAGTAGACTAAAAATCCTCTGCTTATTTGGGGCTACCCCACATTTTCTTCGAAAAATTGCTTTGCTACCTTACAGTTATCAAAATTTTCAAAAGCAGGGGTTCCATGGTTTAGCTTCTGAAAAATATTGGATCCTCACTAATTAGCTAATTAGGAACCACTGGTCTAATTAAATGCCAGTTGAAATACTGGAACAGTGCCAGTTCTGATAGATAGATGATATAGATAGATAGATGATAGATAGATAGATAGATAGATAGATAGATAGATAGATAGATAGATGATAGATAGATAGATGATAGATGATAGATGATAGACGATTCCTTCTTAGATAGATGATAGATAGATGATTAGATAGATAGATGATAGATAGATAGATAGATGATAGATAGATAGATAGATGATAGATAGATGATAGATGATAGATAGATAGACCTAGATATATGGATAAAGGTTTTGAAGCTGCTAGAAATATCAAAATCTGTTCATTTGTACTATAATTTAATTATAGTGCCAGTTCTAAATGTTTAAATAGCAGAGTATTTTTAGAACAATTATTAACCTTTCAAGTAGTTGCTGCTATTCTGTCACTTATGAAAGTCTGTGTAATCTAAAGTCTGTTTAGTGTAATTGTAGGAAATAAAATAATTTAAGATTAATCTTTCATGTATATATTACTTTCAGTTATTTACTTATAGATGAATGCCAACTCACATTATATATCAGTACAGCACACAACACTGAATACTTTGCAAGGTGAACACTTTAGAAGTTACCTGCCAAGGCTCTACATTCTGAGAAGAGAGTCTGTCTCCACCCTTTATCCTTTTGCTGATGGCTTCAGAGGAGTACCTAATATGTAAGGCGTGTGCCAGAGCATAGACAGCATTATAGATACTGTAGCTGTGACCGTTCATGCTCATTTCAAAATAGGGCGCAGCAAGGCTCTCCAGCATCTCCTCTCCAGTACATATGTCTGCTGACCCAGCGGAATTTGAAAGTGAACACACGAATGCTTGTTCCCAGAAATTGTTGGTAAAACCATCCGCATCTGCCCAGGAAGGCTTTACATTCCTCAGAAAGTCTGAGAAGTCTTGAATGTTCTTGGAGTGAATGGCAAAGGAGAACGTGCCATGGCATATTTGTATATTAATTTCAATGGGTTTTTTTGAAAAACCTAATGAGAAATCAATTTGGGCAGTTGTAATCCATACTTTTCCTACATGTTGCTTCCTCTTAGATGGAGGCAATAGCAGCTGAATAATATTCCTTGCCTCTATAGCAACAGTTACCCACCAAATAGAATCTCCATATATAACAACCACATTTGCTTTGCTTGATATGAAAGCTGCGGTCAAAATCCCTGTGTCCTCCAGCATATCCAGTATGTTACCAGTGAAATGCGGCAGTTCTTCAATTTTATCTGTGAATTCTGAACAGATTCCATTCTGGAAAAGCATTGGTTCAATGATCTGCAAGAAATGTTCTCCAGCTTCACTCTTTGGAGTGATGAGCCCGACCCATTTCCATCCAAAATGCAGAAGTAACTGGATAATTCCCTTGTACTGAAGCTCTTCATTGGGGACCATGCGGTAGAAGAAACCACGTTTGATTTGATCATTTGTGGCTGGTTCAAATGAACCATATGAAATCTGAAAAAGGAAAAAGTCAAACCTTTCCATGTGAAAACAAATATTCAAAACACACACATTTATCTGAGTATAAATCCTGTATATCCCATATTTACTAATCTTTGCCATGGCCAACCCCCATTAACATAGAAAATATATTTCTCAAAAACCAAAGAAACAATATTTCTCATTTAATTTTGTAGATATTAATTCCTATTATTATGGGAGTCATCACAGCTGCATACTTGTACACAAGGATTCTCTCCAGGAACAGGCGAGCTTTTATCCTTGGACTGCCTTCAACAATACTCTAAAGTGGACCAGGAGAAATACAAGCAATTGATCAGGTTCTTAGTGTCTATAATCTTTAAAACACTTGTAGAGAGAGGTTGATGGCATTTCTACCAAGAACTCTTGTGGGAGGATCTCCTGGAAATCCTGTCCGTATCCTGCATATTGTACATTTTATTTTTTTTGACCACAGTAAACCATATCCTATAAAAGTAAAATACCAGCAAAAATTAAGGCAACTAATACGAAGTCTAGTAATGCAGCAGAAGAACACCATATGGTAACACTACATCCCTCCCCAAAGGCCTCAAAAATAACAAGACATTTGTTATCGATTAGCCTCTGAAAATGGACAGTACTAAACATCATCATACGTATACAGGGAGGGGATCTTATGATTCCTAGGGTGAGAGACATTGTTGTCTCAAGTTATTTATGGCTTTGTAACGCCGGCTCTCTCGGCCAGTGGTTCGAAACCCTGCGACAGGGTGAGCTCCAGTTGTTTGGTCCCAGCTCCTGCCAACCCAGCAGTTAGAACGCATGCCAAAAAGTGCAAGTAGATAAATAGGTACTGCACCAGCGGGAAGGTAAACGGTGTTTCCGTGCACTGCTCTGGTTTCGCCAGAAGCGGCTTAGTCATGCTTAGTCATGCTTAGTCACAGACCCGGAAAAACTGTCTGTGGACAAACGCCGGCTCCCTCAGCCTGTAAAGCAAGATGAGCGCCGCAACCCCAGAGTCGTCTGTGACTGGACTTAACTGTCAGGGGTCCTCTACCTTTACCTTTTTTTAAAAAGCAAGTTTCATCACTATGAATTGGGACTGGTATACCTCTCATGCAGCTAGGGCATTGCTTTTAGGAATGATGTGATGTGAACCGATCAAGATGCCCCATTTATCAAACTGGAATATTCAAACAATTTCCCATTAAATATACTGTACACACATTCTATAGAACCTGGGTCATTTCATGTACGTTATTGGGTACTAATATTATACCCCCCCAAATATATCCATATATGGCAACCCATTTCCCTTCTCCATTTTACCACTTCATATTGATGTATCAACAGATTCCTATTTGAAGGAGAAAAGAGTGAATTATAATATGAAATAACAATTTTTCAATACCCATATTTTACCTGTGGAATCTTGTAAAGACCTAAGACATCTGCCATGGATGAGGAGATGTCAGAGCTAAGTCCCCCAATGACTCCTACTACATTTTTCTGAATCCCACATTTGTAGTTGGGGACAAAGTGATGTGATTTAAAGAGCAGATCCAGAGTGGTTCGGTAGGCCATCTTTGAATCAAAATAGCTATCATAGATGTGGAATCCAAGAGTGACATTGCGCAAGATCTTGGGATTCTCATTGATCTCGTCAACAGCAAACACCAAGGCAAGGAGGTGTTGGTAGGACTTGGTTGTCGGTCTGCAAATAAAGTGCCTTATTATTTTATGGGCAATTAAACAGTGCACAACACCTAGATCTGAGGGATACAACTGCCTCAATTAAATCATGTTGGAAATATAGAAATTGTTTTCTGCCTTGAGAGCTAATGTTTGGCTCTCTCTTCCATCCGAAACAGATTTCCCCCCCTTTTCTGAACACATAGATTGAGAAGTGATCTTCACTTGTTTTTCTAACCATGATGCTTTTTATCACTAGCAACATGCGCCGTTCTTGACATCCTTACTACCCCCCTTTTGTCAGTTATTGTCCCTAGCAAAACAAACTGGTATGAAATGAAAATAATTTAAATATGCCTTCAGTTTTATACCATCCTTCAACAAAGCAGCTCAAGCTGGTTTTCATAGCTTTTCTCTCCCCCCTTGCATACTCATGAAAGCCCCTAGGGTGTCGCTGGCCAAGTAAATGGAGATTTGAACCCAGATCTCCCCAATGCAAGGCTGCCATGTGATATTACTGTGGGCAGGAGGATCAATGACTAGAGAGGAAGTGGTGGTGATCTGAAACAGAATCAGCTCAAACATGGTTGAGGTTTCATTTCTGTACCTGGTAATGGAAGGGAAGGGGCAGTGGTAAA
Source organism: Podarcis tiliguerta (assembly GCF_965153285.1). Classification (NCBI taxonomy): domain Eukaryota; kingdom Metazoa; phylum Chordata; class Lepidosauria; order Squamata; family Lacertidae; genus Podarcis; species Podarcis tiliguerta. The sequence continues at coordinate 42,770,088 of NC_139546.1, read as the reverse complement.
GACAGCCTACTTCTTCACCACGATTGTGTCCACAACTAGCTGCCTGGAAGAGCTTTTCAATTGCTGAATATACATTTGTTATCTGGCCAGGAGAGCATTTTTCTTATAACGTTAGCAACCTGCTATTATAACTTTAGAAACTCTTTAGGGATGGAATCAATCAGATTCAGAGTTGCATACCATGATTAAAAGGTAAAGGTAAAGGTACCCCTGCCCGTACGGGCCAGTCTTGACAGACTCTAGGGTTGTGCGCCCATCTCACTCAAAGAGGCCAAGGGCCAGCGCCGTCCGAAGACACTTCCGGGTCACGTGGCCAGCGTGACATCGCTGCTCTGGCGAGCCAGAGCCGCACACGGAAACGCCGTTTACCTTCCCGCTAGTAAGCGGTCCCTATTTATCTACTTGCACCCGAGAGTGCTTTCGAACTGCTAGGTTGGCAGGCGCTGGGACCGAACAGCGGGAGCGCACCCCGCCGTGGGGATTCGAACCGCCGACCTTTCGATCGGCAAGCCCTAGGCACTGAGGCTTTAGCCCACAGCGCCACCCGCGTCCCGCATACCATGATTAGAGCCTGTCAAATGGTATTCACAAAAAGTGTCCTCTGTGTTCCATCTTTGCTGGATCAGTTTAGATTATCGTAGCCTGAGGATGTAGTGAATGGGATTTGAGAAATGAAGCTGCCCAATGGACCCCACGACCCTTGCCTATCTTGTCTTTTAAAAACTAGCTATATGGGATTGACCAACTGTGGCAGACTTTGGTACTATGGCACCCTGGGCAAGGCCAAAATTTTGCACCCACTTGGCCCTTCCTAAAGGTGGGCAAAGCTGTGCCAGGCTTAAGGAAGGAGGCACAAGGCTTGCTTGGGTAGGATCCAAGAGCCCCCCTCCCCCCCCGGTTCCCAAAGCTGAGGAAGTGCTAACTAGGCTTTGGGAAGGAAGCAGGAGGACTCCAGGACCTCGTCAGAGCCCATGACTCCTTCCCAAAGCCAAGTGCCTTGCTTGCCAGGTTTGGGGACAGCAATCCAATGGCTCTGTGTCCAATGTGTGCACACTGCTCGCAGATGCTAAACATCACCCTTGCGACTAGTGAGGTCTAGCGAGTGAACTATGCTTCATCGGAGGATAGAGAGATACCATGAATCTTGTAGTTATAAAATAGTCATAAAATCATAGGATCATAGAGTTGGAAGAGACCACAAGGGCCATTGAATCCAACCCCCTGCCAAGCAGGAAACACCATCAGAGCACTCCTGACATATGGTTGTCAAGCCTCTGCTTAAAGACCTCCAAAGAAGGAGACCACCATACTCCTTGGCAGCAAATTCCACTGTCGAACAGCTCTTACTGTCAGGAAGTTCTTCCTAATGTTTAGGTGGAATCTTCTTTCTTGTAGTTTGGATCCATTGCTCCGTGCCTGCTTCTCTGGAGCAGCAGAAAACCTTTCTCCCTCCTCTATATGACATCCTTTTATATATTTGAACATGGCTATCATATCACCCCTTAACCTTCTCTTCTCCAGGCTAAACATTACTATTGGTTTTCATCTTACTTAGGGTTTCAAAGTAAAGCAAGTGCTTTATAGTCAGATATAAATGTAGAAAGAATAAATGAAATGATCTTAAGAGCCATTTACTTACATTGGGCTGTTAATAAAGGCCTGAGATGGGTGTTCATCAAAGGAAATGCTGGGCAATAGGTAATAGATATGAGACATTATCCCACCAATGATAAGGTCCCCTTGTTCATACCATTCGTGTGGAATATGGACAGGATTATTTCCACTGCAAAGAACAGTATGCACTTGGGGCACCATACTGGGAAGCAGCAGGAGAAGCAACAGCAGCAACAACAGCATCCTTATCTTAACTATCCTTCTACACATGCAAACTCCTTAGACTATCTACAATATTGTTACTATCATCAGCCTAACTTGAACAGGATGCATTTGGTGAAAGCTGATTCTACCAATTCTGTACTTAAAGAGGAAGGTATCCGCCTTCTCATTAACTTCAACACTGCCACAAAAAATGTCATTGAATGCTATGATATGACATCTAACCAATACAATGAAAAGCAAAAGCTGGCCTCACCTCTCCTCCCTTACCTTAGCTCTCTATGGAACACCGGGGTGCTTTTAATCATTTCAGATTTGATTATTTTTTCTTATTTCCCATTCAGCCTTCTGGAGCTTTTCTAGGTGAATTGATTACCATAATTTTAATAATTATAGAGAAGATAATTACTTTTGCAATGTTGTTGGACTTTGTGTTGCATCACCAGTAGGAGAACGGCCAAAGTAAACATATTTGTCACATTGCAGAATCAAAGGTTAGGAAGAAGCCTCCAAGGTGATCTTGTCCTATCTGCTTGCTGTTGCAGGACATCCAGAACTAAAAACAAACCAAGAAAAAGAAAAACACACTACCTGTAGACAGGCATCCATATTTTATTGCTGTCCAGCAGCTTCAAAGTAGGGTGCATATCATAAAGAAATTACACAGAGACAGCATATTTTCCTGGAGGAGGGCAGCTCATTCAGACCTCTCCCTCCGGCAGCTTTTTTTTTTGTCCTTTGTTCTCTCCCTCTCTGCATGGCGTCTGCCAGCATCTCACATTACAAGCCCCATCATGCTTTGCAGCCCCATCTCCATATAAGGGCATACATTCAAATGAACTGCAAGGCACAGACATACAGAGCACTGAGATGAATGAGGCACAAGGTGGCGCTATAATCCTTTTGTATGACTTCAGGTTTCCCACATCCCCTCTTTCTTTATTTTATTTAATCAGAGTCATATATTTCATTCCCAATACAATTATACCGAGCACAATAGGCAACGCTTGTAAGGCCTGAGGCAGCCTGCCGACGGGAAAACCATGCAGTACATACAGAGATTAAAGAAAGAATACATTGTATACAGCAACACAAAATAATGCAAATAACTACTATAATGATTACTAAAATCAATAAATGTCGAAGCCAACTTCCATCCGGAAGCCAAGAATATAACCATGCCCAGGGATCAACGGACGGAGGGGGGGCAAACGGATTGTGAGCTACCATGGTTTCCATATGATCAATCATCGCAGATATACTGACATTATTATCAGGAATAAACATACAACAATGAGAATGAACAAGTGCACATATCCCTCCTTTTGAGGCCAAAATGACACCCAAAACATAAACATTTTGTAAAACTACTCCTCTCATTTCAGAAAGCTCCTGGTTGAGATACTTCAATGCTTTAATGGTGTCATTGAATAATCCTTCAGTCCAATTTGCTAGCAGATGAAGGTCCCTATAATTCATTGCTGCGCCCACTGAGGGCATCAAGGCTCGAGAAATCTGGGTACCGGTATATTGATTTATGGGTGAATTAACCTCATGACGATTTCGTAGTCTAAGAGAAGATGGCAACTTATCAACCTTATACAACAACGGAATCACGAGACCCAATGTACATGTGCCTGTGAGGTTTCTAGTTTTTAGCCATGCACTGGTGTCACTCTTATAGCACTGAGATTGGTCACTGTATGTTCCTGTAAGAGAACAAGAGCTATTAAAGGTGAATTTCAATCTATATTGACAGTTGGATATATGCCCCATGATTTTTCCCCCTCATTAATTTGAAAACAAATGGGAGCAGGCTCATGGAAGGTCAATTGTACTGGAGGCCAAAAAGTTTGGTTAGGGGATATAACATTTGTAAATTGAAAGGATCCATTAACAGGCACGCCCTGAAGCATTAAGCCTGAATGACGGGCAAAGGGGGGCATATGCATACACAACCAACATTTAGAAGCATGTAATAAACTGGCAAACTTAATCATATCTTGTACAAAAATATTATCCTTCCATATCTTATGATAATTTTCTCCTCTAAGAGTCTTATTCAACAATGCTGTTCTTCTATTTCGAGTGTGGCTGAGCTGTGGATACTGCCAGCCAGAGTAGAATTCTGACGACAGCGGCTTGCCAGCTGATAAGGTGAAATATGGTGGTTTCAACTGGACTGGATTGTCTATTTCTCTTCCTTGTATAACGATGCAGCAAAGGATTGCGAGGCAGATGGTGAGGAAGGCACCTCTGCAGTTGAAGGAACTCGCCATGGTCGTATGCATCGTGCTGGAACCCACAAAGGCTTGTCCTCGACGTCCACTGCCACATACCCTCGTCCCCACGTGATCAGCGGGACAGGTCCATGCCACACAGGATCAGGCAAGCGTCGGTACACCACCAAGGGGCGAGGGAGTGCCTCCTCCTTCCTAAAATGCAATTCAGTGGGGGTATGGGCCCTATTATGTGGAAATAAAAGATGATTAAGCACAAAAAGAACTTGGTGAACTTCAGAAGGGATATCTGCTGTCGGTATGCTTCGGCCGCCAAGCTGCTTAATCAACAGTGTTTTAAACGTCAGGTGCGCCCTTTCCACTATCGCTTGCCCTGTGGAGTTAAAGGGTATACCATGAGTTAATTTCACATTCCACAACATACAAAATTCTGAAAATGTTTTAGAAATATATGCTGGATCATTATCAGTTTTGATGTGCGCAGGTTTACCCCTGACTGAGAAACAGCGAATAGTGTGCTGGATTACATGACGAGCTGTCTCCCCCCCATGGGTGTAGCCCATATGAATCCAGAGTGGGTGTCTACCGTGAGGTGGACCTTGGAGAGGGGAGCCAACACAGGTGTGTGTGTGACATCCATCTGCCAACATGCCAATGCAGACGTGCCCCTAGGATTGACAGCATCAAAAGGAATTGCCAGCTATGATTTAGAACAAGAAGCACATTGGGAAACAATATCCCTTGCTTGTGCCAAAGGAATAGAAAACTGCTTTGCCAATGCTTTCACAGGGAGGTGAAAAGTGTTATGACATAGTACAGGATCAGAAAAGAGAGAAAAGGCAGAAATGTCCCTCAACGCTGCATCTGCTCTTGCATTGCCCTCTGCTAAATATCCTGGGTGTGAAGTGTGAGCTCGAAGATGAGCAACGTAATAAGGGAACTCTCTGTGCTGGAGCAAGGCTTGTAGAGCAAGAAACAAGGAGAACAATTCAGAATCCAAGGAAGGAGTTACATAAGATATTGGTAAAACTGCAAAAAGGCGATACACATACTGAGTATCCACAATGAGATTGAAAGGTTGAGCCAAAAAGGATTGAAAGGCAAGAATCACAGCCGCTAGCTCAGCTCACTGAGTGGAAGACTGTGGAGGGGTAAATAAACATTTCCATTTTCCTCCCTCCTCCCATGTCACCACCCCCTACTTTTTGTTCCATCTGTGAAGAGGGTCAATGCAGAGGGGAGAGGTGTGAGAGACAAGGGGGTGGCCAAAACATAGGTGACTTGTGTCAGAAAAGTCAAACGGTCATCTTTCGGAGGGTTGAAATTGATGACTTCTATAAAATCAGCCAAAGCGATTTGCATGGCAGTATTAGTGATCCATAGATGCTGCTGTTCAGTCTGTGAGAAAGGCAAATAAATTGATGCAACATCAAAACCACTCAAGGCTATGGCGCGAGAACGTCCTTTAATGACAATCTGATGTGGATTCAATTACTGAATAAATGTTTTTTGGTGGGGTATGTGGCAAATGTAGCCATTCTATAATGCACATAGTCTTCTTCTTGTCCGTCTGAGCATATAATTTTCCTGTTGGCAACAATGGTGTAGCAAACACTGCCAAATGCAGCTCATGCGCAGAGGCTTCTGTGATCCTGTCCACAAGAATAGATCGCAGGTGCTGATTGACGATTTGTAATGCAGTGATAATTTCTGGAGTGACGTGGATTACCTCTGCTGGATCCTTCTGTCCCGCGAGCGCTGAAAACAATGATGATAATGTACTGGTAGGTAATGCAAGGAAGGAGCGAGCCCAATTCAAATGCCCAAGAAGTTGCTGTAATTCCACAAGCTTCATACTTGAAGGGATTGTCAATTGGGGGACAATAGGCATTGCTGCTTGTGCAGTGACTTTATGTCCCAAGTAGGTGGCTGGCAACGTCAATTGAATTTTTTCAGGTGCTATAGAGAGTCCTGCTTCCGCCAATGTGGCAGAAAGTTCTTGCAAAATGCCTGGCGGGAGTTTCTTTGCCGCTAATAAGATGTCATCCGTGAAATGGTAACAAATCATCTCTGGGTGGCGCATGCGGAAAGGTTTCAATGCTTCCCTCACAAAATGTTGACAAAGTGTAGGAGAGTTCCGCATGCCCTGAGGCAAAACAACCCACTGATATCGCTGGGTGGGCTGCGAATTGTTATATACTGGCAATGTAAAAGCAAAACGTTCCCTGTCTGCTGGTACCAGTGGGATAGAAAAGAAACAGTCCTTTAAATCAATCAAGGGGAAGCATATTTGGATTTGGCATGCCAGGTTGTAAGGTTCCCATTGGCTGCATTTGTTCATTAACTTTTCTCAGATCCTGAAGGAGACGCCAAGACCCCGATTTCTTTTTAATGACAAAAATTGGGGTGTTCCAAGGGGATGAGGATGGTTCAATGTGGCCAAAGGTCAATTGTTCGGAAATAAGCTGGGCCACTGCTGCAGATTTTTCTTTTGGTAGGGGCCACTGTTCTACCCACACTGGAGTAGTGGTGATCCATTGTAACGGTAATGCTGTACGTGGAAATGCAGGGGCGGCCCTTAGAATAAATTTGACTCCAATTTGGTGTCTGCGATGGCCAAAATATCACGCCCCCATAAGGAAACTGGAATGTCCATTATCAACGGATAGAGGGTAATGTGAACCCCGCTATCGCTCTGGATGAGAATGGGGTGGACACTGTTATGCCGTCCAGATGTTTTTGGTCTACAGCTTCCATCATCCTTGATAGCAATGGTCTGTTGTAAGCTGGTGGGAGCTGCAATTCAGCAACATCTGGAGGGCCACAGATTGATGACCCCTGGTGCAAACAAGAGTGGGGTGTAGAATAAGGCTCCATCGCTAGGATGATATTGATCCACTAAGGGGTATGGTAGGTATTAGAGACCTCTGAATCTGGAGCAGTCTCTACATATGGCAAGATGAGTCGCTTCCTGGCTCCCTGCACAGTCATATGTCGATTGAGTTAAGAGATTACAGAAATGTAGAAATCCAGGTTTATACTGGGAATTCTAAAATTGCTTAGAGGTGTCTTTTTGTGCCTGGAATTTCTAGTGGAATGCTCATATAATTTTCAGTTTGGTGCACTTTTAAATGTTCTGCTTCCACATATAATGAACATCGTAAATGAATACATACATAAATGTAGACTCCTCAAAATGAATCACACAAAACATGACCCATGATTTAATAGAATTACTGTTACGATGAAATTCTCACTTTCCATTCATTTCTTAAAATAATCAATACATGTAGGGGAATGGTTTGGTTGGTAATGAACATAGAGTCATTTCTTGATCGGCTTCCTTGAGGTGTGATGACACAAGCTGGAAACTGAATCTTGAGAGTGGCAGTGGGCAAGCAATCTTTGGCTGTTACTACTGGATTCTTACCTTCTTCTTCATCCTTACCTAAACATAAAGTATCTTTACTGCCTGGCTCCCTTCATTTACTTGCACAAACTTTTTGAAATGGCTCAGCCTCTTTGCTAGTGCAGTTAGGCATATAGTGAAGACAAAGTATCTCAGATCCAATCTGCTGCAATTTTATGGCTGTCTAACACAAACTTAATAGACGGTCACCCCAAATAGGGACAATATGGCTTGGGGCATGGTCAAATCTGGAGCACAGCCCTGCTGGATAGACTCATGGACTCATTATAAGACAGCTTCTCAAATTTTTGTGTTCCTTTTCATCTCTTCTCTCTGGACCCAATCACCTCCGCCTCAGGAGAGGTTCAGGGCCTCTTGGGAAGATGGGGGGGGGGCATTTCTTTGTATGCAGGAGAAGAAGAGAAACAGAATGTATAGGCATTCAAAGTTTTGGCATATAATCCATGGTTTCTTAAATAAACATAATGCCGTTTCATTTACATCTCATATGCAACAATGCTGGATACCAAGAACATAGATGATAACACCAGTGACCCCCCCCCCCCCCGAGGGGACGCAGAGAGATGCATAATCCTAAGCATTTTGTGAATCTAAGTTTGGCCTCATTAAGGGGCAGAATTTCAATATGAGTAGGAAACTGAGAGTACCACTAAACCTTTTCTCTCCTTTTTATAAAATAAGCACTGGATAAGACAATCTCTTCTGTTATTTTCATCATTTCATTTAACTTCCCTTCTTGAAAAAAACACAGTGAAATTACCATGCCAACAAGTCTACAGAGTCTAAATACAGAAATGACAAACTATACTGTTATTTACATCTTTCTCCGAATCAGCTGCTCTCTGTTATTCAGCTCAGGCCTCACCACAATAATGTAGCATTTAGGGGAAAAGATGCAACCCAGCAGCCCAGCACTGGAAGCCAAGATGGAGAAGATCTCCACAGCCACCATGTATTTTCCTCTGGTGCTCAAGTATGTGGGAATAAAGGAGAACCAAACACTGCAGAATACCAGCATGCTGAAAGTGATGAACTTGGCTTCATTGAAGCTGTCAGGCAGCTTCCTGGCTAAGAAGGCCACAGTGAAGCTGATAATGGCCAGGAAGCCCATGTAGCCTAAAACGCAATAGAACATGAGAACTGACCCTTCATTACATAAGAATATAATTTCTTCACTCATTGAGTGCATGTCCACATCTGGGAATGGGGCAGAGGTTGCCAACCAGAAGGCACAGATTCCTACTTGAATCAAAGAGCAGGAAAGGACAATGGAGTAAGCCAGTTTTTTGCCTACCCACTTTCTGATTGTGGAATCGGGCTTGGTAGCCATGAATGCCAAAACCACTGAAATAGTCTTGGCCAAGATGCTGGAGAGGGCCACAGAGAAGACGATGCCAAAAGCTGTTTGTCGGAGAAGGCAGGTTGCCTCCTTAGGTGTTCCAATGAACATCAAAGTGCAGAGGAAACACAAGAGAAGGGACACAAGGAGAATGTAAGTGAGGCTTCTGTTATTGGCTTTGACAATGGCAGTGTCCCGGTTCTTAATGAAAATTCCAAGTACCATAGCTGTGATAAGAGAGAATAAAAGCGCAGAGAAAGTTGAAACAATGGCCAAAGTTTCCCCAAAGCCTAGGACGTGTGGTTTCTTGGGAATGCACTGATTCTGCTCTTCATTTGGATATTGCTCTGGAGGACATCTGGCACAGGTTTCCAATCCTGAAAAAAGGTAGTATGACAATTGGAAACAATCCAGTATATGCTTAAGAGTTTTTTTTTTAAATCATGAGTTCCCTTACCGTAGTGTTTCCACGAGGATAAGTTTCAAAACTTCTAGTCGAAATGCTTGTGCCCTAGAAGCTTGTGCCCTAGCAGGAACCTTCTTCTTAGAATAAAACCCCAATTCTTTTCCATCCTCCCTCCCCTAAAAACCTTGGATTCTTCCAGGGCAGAATGCATGTACAATTTTTATGTCTCTTTGCATCAAAACAGAGCGTGCGAATCTACACTCATGGTGTATATCATTGATTTGCTGCCAAGGAGTGTGGTGGAGTCTCCTTCTTTGGAGGTCTTTAAGCAGAGGCTTGACAACCATATGTCAGGAGTGCTCTGAGGGTGTTTCCTGCTTGGCAGGGGGTTGGACTCGATGGCCCTTGTGGTCTCTTCCAACTCTATGATTCTATGATTCTATGAAAATGTGTTATTAAAATGTGGCAGCACAGCAGTGAGCCACCATCAATGAGAAACTGCATTAAACATTAGAGAATATTACCTAACAACAAGGAAACTAGCGCTAATACACCCAGGAACCTCACCAAAATGCTGGAGAGGGTGCACCTCTACAGACACATACCTACACATGTGGTGGGAATGCCACCAAATCCAACTATTCTGGACAACAGCCATGCAAGAAATGTAAAATAACTAAGCAAGTATTAGAAATCACCCCAGAACTGGCCCTACTAATCATATTCCAAGACAACAATGCCCACTCGCATCACAAAGAACTCATAACCCACCTACTCTCAGCAACCACAAACATCATAGTCAGACACTGGAAAGACCTGTTAGGAGTAAGCATGGACCAATTGTACCAAATAGTATGGGAAACAGCGCTACTAGAAAAATTAACCAATAAACTGAAAGTGACACGATGACAAATAGAAGAAGATACCTTCACCCCTGTATGGCTCCCCTTTATCACATACACAGCCCAACAAGACAATGACAAGAATCCACCAACAGCATATGAATCAATATGGCTAACCTGATCCAAAACACCCACCTACTCCCACTCACACATGAAAACAAAGTTCACCACAAGCAACCACAAACAAGCAACTGCACCCTAGGCCAACCCCAATCTCTCTCACCACCAAAGGAACACATGCAAATAGCAAAGAGCACCTGCACAATGTACACTGACACAAAACCCCACACATACATTAAGCAAAATAGAAATATCGCCACCTGACCCCACCGCCACGCACCATGGCCCCCTCCACCTCTTCCCCCCTTTTCTCTTCCTAATGTAACCCTAATGTCTCAACAAATGAACTGACCTATGGAAAATGTAACTTGAAAAAAGACACTGCATATACCTTTGTAAACCAAGAAAACTTTAATAAAACTATATTTTTTAAAAAAATTAGGGAATATTATATGCAGTAATGTTTAGAATGGGACGCTGGTGGTGCTGTGGGTTAAACCACAGAGCTTAGGACTTGCCAATCAGAACGTCGGCGGTTTGAATCCCCGTGACGGGGTGAGCTCCTGTTGCTCGGTCCCTGCTCCTGCCAACCTAGCAGTTCGAAAGCACATCAATGTGCAAGTAGATAAATAGGTACCCCTCCGGCGGGAAGTGTTGGGTTGAAATAAACGACAGATGAGTAGTGGGTGTCATCTGGGAGGCATCTCCTCGAGCATCTCTCGGAGAGTGCCTTTTATTGAACATTACAGCATTGCCTCGTATGGTGCTTGCTGCTGATTGGTTTAACATGAATGCGTATACAAGGGTTACAAGGGTTACGTATTAGACATTAATCATCAATAGGTAAAAGGAGCACAGAGTTAGCCAGGCATGGAGACTTCCTTAGTAAACAATCCATAGTGATTGATATGGTGGGACTCAGAGAACGTACAGAGTGCACTTAACATTCCAACATTCTGGGGTGATAAGGAGAGGATGTATACAGATAGATAATAAGGTCAGGACTGAACATTCCAGGATGGTGCCAGGCTGGTGGTGAGTAAGGAATGTACAGAAAGACAAACTACGCATCATCTCCCCCTTTCTTTTCTTAAAAGAGATACTTCCAGCCCCACTGGTCTGATATAAAATATTACCCTCCAACGAATGGTGTGAACCAGTTAAACTGATTACCTTGGGAAAGGGTTACGCTGCAGTTTCTACTCCACAGGGTAGAAAGCTGCGTTGAAAGGTAGAAAGCACGCTGTGTCCGCCTCTACCATGGCGTGGCAACAGGCCCTGCAGAATCCGATACCGCAGTTCAACCATCAACTCCAGATCGCTCAGGATGCTCCGCCCAGCCCCCCCAGGACTCGCAAGCGGGGAAATCGCAATGGACCAGTGACGTGGGGCCAAATAAAATTACTCTCCTCTCAAGCTGAACAACTTAGAAAGGAAAAGCAGCTAGAAGCAACCCCTGATAATTTGCTTCTGTGTCTTATTTCCTGCCTTAACATGAATTCCATGATAGTGCTCATTTTCAGCATTTTGTTTTTGCCCCTTTCTGCTTCCGCTCCCATTAGCGGTGGCTCCACACCAACAAATGTGTGGGAATCTTTTGCAAAAACCCTCAATGTTTCTTCCTTTTGTCTAACCCAGCAGGTATCAGTAGGTGAAATCCTTGGCTCTTGCCTTATCCCTGTTTGTCATGACCCTTCTGATATCCAAATGATACCTGGTTTTATTCATCCCTAACCCAAAATGACTCTCTCCACACCCTTGGCTATTCCGGTTACCATAACTGGGGTATCCAAGTGCGCCGACGCCCACCTTCGGCCATTGATTTGTTGACCCCATACGTGGCTTCCTTTAATGTCACTTGTGCCCGTATGGTCAATTGTACAAAAATCAACTGTGTGAAAATGGGCAAGGATAATTTTAATTGCTCCAATTATGTTAATATTTCCTATGTATATAAATACACAGAGTTGCCTGAAGGCGCTGCTCTGGTTCGCCAGAAGTGGCTTAGTCATGCTGGACACATGAACCTGAAGCTGTACGCCGGCTCACTCGGCCAATAAAGTGAGATGAGTGCCGCAACCCCAGAGTTGGCCACGACTGGACCTAATGGTCAAGGGTCCCTTTACCTTTGATGTTTAGAATATCAATGTATGTAGGTACACTGATTGAAAATCTTTACATTACAGATTACGGTCACATCCTCATGGTATACTCTCTTGAAGGTTAAGATAATTTCTTCATAGTGGCAGCTTTTACAGAGATAGAAGGGAGATTATTCTACTACAGTGGTACCTTGGGTTAAGTACTTAATTCGTTCCAAGGTCCGTTCTTAACCTGAAACTGTTCTTAAAGTGAAGCACCACTTTAGCTAATGAGGACTCCTGCTGCTGCTGCCACGCAGCTGGAGCACAATTTCTGTTCTCATCCTGAAGCAAAGTTCTTAACCCTAGGTACTATTTCTGGGTTAGCGGAGTCTGTAACCTGAAGCGTGTGTAACCTGAAGCGTATGTAACCCAAGGTACCACTGTATTCTTAATAAACAATATTAATTGAGACCATACAGAGCAAACCTCATTGCAAATTTGCTCAGAATTTACTATAATAGCTTATATATGGTGATATGACATCTCTCACCCTTCTCATTTGAGAACATCCCACGAGGACAATCACAATCATAACAACAGAACTTCTCCCCCTCCTTCTTTTTCTTCTCATAACCGGGAATGCAGTTGGCATTACATAATGAAAGGGGTGGCACCTATCCAAAGAGACACGAAGAGGTTAATATTAAGACAATATTTTAGGGGATTCAGGTGATCTACCAGTAAGTAGGAGGGCCAGAAATGTTAACTATAGGTTTTCTATGTGCCAAAGCAGCACATACACAGTGGGAGAAAAAGTTATAGTTCTAAGCATCATACAAACACAAGATTACAATGTTCATATCTAGATTGACCATTGCTACAACCATCAGATAATTTGATCTAATACACTACTGGTTATTTCTTTTTATGGAACTACAGCCTCCTGCTCTTTGCTGCTGTAATTTCACTTGATGTCCCCTTAGTGAGCTTCAAGGAGGTGGGATTTGGAGGTAGTGAATTACTGTGGTTTTGCTCCTATTTGGACAGCCCTATCACTTATACCATTGGAAAAAAGAGAGGCAGCGAAAATGGTGTACAGAAAATGTAGGTACACGGATGGAAAATGTATTGGGGTTGTGGTGGACTGGTTTTAGAAAACCAACTTCATAAAAAGCAGGGAACTACAATAAAATGTGTACATAAAATAAGTTGCAACTTTTTCAAAAAGAATTATTTCCAACATTTTTCCTGGCTTCTAGCATTCCAACTCGACACTAGAGTTACAAGAGGCACCAGATGATTGCAATGTTAGCAATCTATCTAATGCTACTAACCGGAAAACCGCCTTGGACCAACAAGCATGTTGGACAACACTGTCTGATAGCCATTGGTCCTTCTTGGTGTGACATGTCTTCTGTGCATATTGCTCTTTCTGATTACGTGGTTCATTAATAAAATTATGAGTAGCAGCATTATTACTAGTGGCAGCAGCAGTTGGGCAGCACCTCCCCCCACAGTGATTTCCTTACCTGAGTGAAGAGTCTGTGCCATTGGATTCCATTCCCATTAATGAGGAGTTCTTTGCCAGGAGGGGCCTGAGGATCCAGCTTTCCGACTTTGACCCTGACATAGGAATTATTTGGGAAAGTGACCAGGTTTGCAATATCAAAGCCAGCTGCTATTTCTCCATGTTCATTTAATGTGATTTCATCCCCAGCACTGTTGTTGAATGAGATCCTTTGTAGCAATGAGTGGACCTAGGTGGAAAGAGAATCAGAAGGCCAGAAGGATTTACGTTATTTTTCTACAAGAGTTATCCACTTCAAGCAATCTTTTTTTATTACCATCACAGACGAGCATAAGTAGGGTGGGGTACTGTCATTTGAAATCTGTAAAATGGTTTGGAAAGCTAAAAAGTATTTAAACAGAAGGTACCGTATTTTTCCATGTATAAGACGATGCTCGTCTTATATGCGGATAGGCATATGCCCATGCACCCACAAATTGTTCAATGAGGGGGTCAGACCCCCCTCAATATTCTGCAGCCAGAAGGGCTCTGGTGGGCCGCCTACTACAGCAGTGGGCTCCTATGGAGCAGTGGGAAGGGGCGATGAAGCCCCTAATAGACTCTGAAGGCCATTAGGAGATACCCTAAAAAGGCCTCTGAAAAGCCTGGAGGGGGCAGCTGGGGCTCCTCCCAGTGTGTGACAACACATGGAGCATATGACATCACACATGTGCATGGGACACCCACAATGTGGGGAGGAACATGGTGCAGGTGGCCCCAAGCGTCATTTTCGACAGCTTCAGATACATTCCACTTGGCCAATTGATGCCATGAACCTCATACAACAAGTTGTCTAATTCAGTGGTTCACTATTAGAGGTCTGGGGACCCCAGAGTTTCCACAGAACACACCCAGGGGGTTTGCAGTACCATCCCCTGCTGGGGTACTCACTTTTCTTGTTAATTGCACAGGGAAAACCTTCCACGGATCATTCAGCCTCTGCTTGCGGCCAATTCCTGCTTTCTGGCAGGGGAAAAACTTGTGAAAGAGTCACTGGATGGCAAGCGAGGTGGGATTGGGGGAAAAACCTCGGACACATTTTCTTAGTGCTCTTTAAATTGGAGAGTGGGGGGGACTTCCGGGTTGGCGCTTCTGGCAATGGCGGATCTCCTCTGTCTCGGAGGAATCAGCTCTTTGGAAGCAAGGGTCTGACCGCCACGGCGAGGCGGAGACCCGCTAAAAACCACGGGCGGAAGAAGCCCGTGGACTTGGGATTCGGCAGGTACCTTTTGCGCCTACTTGCGGGGAGACCCGGTTTCGGGTGAGCGATGTGGGGTGAGTGGCACGGTACATCGAATCAACCGCTACTTTCAAGGAGTGAAGCCGCATAGCTGTTGCCAGAAAGCGCTGACTTTTCCTGTGGACATTTGGACTTTAAGTAAATATTCGTAAGTAAATCAAAAATTGGATTACTAAACATTTTAATTTGGCATTTGAACATGAAGGTCTAAACAGGAAGTCCGCCTTCCGTTTTGTAAAAAGATTAAAGCAAAGCTGCCGTAAGCTGAAGCGTGGGAAAAGTATTCTGTAAAGGCTTAATTCTCACTATTTAAGACATTGAACACCCCGTCTGAAGCAGGGGAAGAGGGGGGAATTCTTTTGTGGACGATTTAAACATGCAGGACAGTGAGGAAGACGACTTAATTTACCACTGTCTCGAGCCTAGGATCGGGCTGTCAAAAAGCTTTATGACTTGAAAAAATAATAACAGGGAATGGATCACATCTTGATGGTCGGTTGAATAGAGATATATATCTTTTCGTATTGATTTTGTGGTACTTAAAAAGAAGAGCAGATCTGTAATTTTGTTACTGAATTCTGAATTGAAAATAACAAAAAATAGAAACTGTTGCCGATAGAGGGAGCTTCAGAAACTGTTGCGACTGTTACATTTGTGAAGTGGAAATTTCCACCAAAGAATGGAGGCTGAGAATTAAGTGGCCTTGAAGAGTCTTAAGATAATACTGGAAAAACAAGAAGCTCTAGGGAACATGTCTGATAAAATAAGTGCTCTGTTGGAGCAATTGATAAAGACAGTGGACACTTTTGAACAAAGTGTTTCTGACTTGGAACAGAATGTATCTCTCTTGGAACAGAAAGTGAGTAATTCAACAGGTGCTGTTTGGGATGTGGAACCAACTTTGAAATGGCAAGCACTGGAGAAGAGGATGGAACAACAAAAACAAACTGTTTTGTCTCTGCAAGATGAAACTCAAGTGGAGGCCCTGGCCTCAGGGAATCAAATTGATGGATATAAATTGAAGTTCGAGGTTATGGACTTTGAAAGTCAGAATTGGAGAGGCAGTGCCCCACTTGGACTGAATAAGGCAAGATGGATGGACTTTTTGTTGGAGGGTGGCACTGCGGGAAGGCTTGGGAAAGTGGAGTTCGGCAACCTCAAAGAGACTGTGGAGTATGCTTTGGAATTCCTCTTGGATTATAATTTTGAACATGGAGTATGGGTAATCATGTTGAAATCGAACAAAAGAGCTGCCGAGAAGAAAGCCCTTTGGGATTTAATTTTAGGTACTGAAAAAAATCCGCAGACAGAACAGGGAGAAGAGCTAAGAGCCTCGGACATAAGAGCACCAGGTTGATGGAATTAATGGAACTGACAGAAAAGACTGATAAAATTGGCAGAAAAGACTGATAAAATCCGAAACCAGGGGGAAGAGATGGTGGGGGAAATTGGGAATTTTTTTAAACAGTACTTAGTATAATATTGTATAATTAAGGAATGTTGGGAGATGGTGGAATGAATTTATATGACTTTAGTGGAAATATGATAAGGATTTGAGATTTTAGGATTTAAGGGTATAAGATTTAAGGTTTTTCTCCTTTCTCTTTTTATTAGATTGGAGTATAGATAATCTTTTAGATGTTGATGGGAAGATGAGGTTCAAATGGATTAAGATAAATAAGTGAGTAAGCAGTGAAAGATGGAAAGAATTTGCTGACTTAATTATTAACTGGAATACAAAAAGGGAGGTGCGAGGAGGTCGAGGAAATAAGTTATTGAAGGATGGAATTGTGAAAAATGGAAGTGTTTCTTTTTTAAATGCTTTTGGTTTTTTTCTTCTGTTGGTGGGGTGGAGGTGTGGTTTTTATCTATTTTTAATTTTTTTTCTATCCTTGTTTTTTTCCTTTATATTATTGTATTTTGTCTTTTTCAATTTTTTTCTGTATTTGTTAAAATTGGAATAAATATCATTTAAAAAAATAAATAAATTGGAGAGTGGGAGGGAGAAAAAGTTTTGTAGTTCTTTATCTCCTTGACCTCTGAAGGGCAGGTGTTACCCAGGGAAAGCGTCACTACCAAGAAGGACCTCTGCCTGTTTCCTACTTAGACGGATGATAGATAGATAGATGATATAGATAGATAGATGATAGATAGATAGATAGATAGATGATAGATGATAGATGATAGATGATAGATGATAGATAGATAGATAGATAGATAGATAGATAGATGATAGATAGATAGATGATAGATAGATAGATAGATAGATAGATAGGTAGACAGATAGATGATAGATGATAGATGATAGATAGATAGATAGATAGATAGATGATAGATGATAGATGATAGATAGATAGATGATAGATGATAGATGATAGATAGATAGATAGATAGATAGATAGATAGAGCTAGATATATGCATAAAGGTTTCGAAGCTTCTAGAAATGTCAAAATTTGTTCATTTGTACTATACTTTAATAAAATTGAATTGGTCTCTGCTCCAACTAAATCTTTGTCATTTTTGCATGGTAAAATCACAAATTTTATGGTCTTTTTTAGTAGACTAAAAAACCTCTGCTTATTTGGGGCTACCCCACATTTTCTTCGAAAAATTGCTTTGCTACCTTACAGTTATCAAAATTTTCAAAAGCAGGGGTTCCATGGTTTAGCTTTTGAAAAATAGTGGATCCTCACTAATTAGCTAATTAGGAACCACTGGTCTAATTAAATGCCAGTTGAAATACTGGAACAGTGCCAGTTCTGATAGATAGATGATATAGATAGATAGATGATAGATAGATAGATAGATAGATAGAGATAGATAGATAGATAGATAGATAGATAGATAGATAGATAGATAGATAGATATAGATAGATAGATGATAGATAGATGATAGATAGATAGAGCTAGATATATGGATAAAGGTTTTGAAGCTGCTAGAAATATCAAAATCTGTTCATTTGTACTATAATTTAATTATAGTGCCAGTTCTAAATGTTTAAATAGCAGCGTATTTTTAGAACAATTATTAACCTTTCAAGTAGTTGCTGCTATTCTGTCACTTATGAAAGTCTGTGTAATCTAAAGTCTGTTTAGTGTAATTGTAGGAAATAAAATAATTTAAGATTAATCTTTCATGTATATATTACTTTCAGTTATTTACTTATAGATGAATGCCAACTCACATTATATATCAGTACAGCACACAACACTGAATACTTTGCAAGGTGAACACTTTATAAGTTACCTGCCAAGGCTCTACATTCTGAGAAGAGAGTCTGTCTCCACCCTTTATCCTTTTGCTGATGGCTTCAGAGGAGTACCTAATATGTAAGGCGTGTGCCAGAGCATAGACAGCATTATAGATACTGTAGCTGTGACCGGTCATGCTCATTTCAAAATAGGGTGCAGCAAGGCTCTCCAGCATCTCCTCTCCAGTACATATGTCTGCTGATCCAGTGGAATTTGAAAGTGAACACATGAATGCTTGTTCCCAGAAATTATTGGTAAAACCATCCGCATCTGCCCAGGAAGGCTTTACATTCCTCGGAAAGTCTGAGAAGTCTTGAATGTCCTTGGAGTGAATGGCAAAGGAGAACGCGCCATGGCATATTTGTATATTAATTTCAATGGGTTTTTTTGAAAAACCTAATGAGAAATCAATTTGGGCAGTTGTAATCCATACTTTTCCTACATGTTGCTTCCGCTTAGATGGAGGCAATAGCAGCTGAATAATATTCCTTGCCTCTATAGCAACAGTTACCCACCAAATAGAATCTCCATATATAACAACCACATTTGCTTTGCTTGATATGAAAGCTGGGGTCAAAATCCCTGTGTCCTCCAGCATATCCAGTATGTTACCAGTGAAATGCGGCAGTTCTTCAATTTTATCTGTGAATTCTGAACAGATTCCATTCTGGAAAAGCATTGGTTCAATGATCTGCAAGAAATGTTCTCCAGCTTCACTCTTTGGAGTGAGGAGCCCGACCCATTTCCATCCAAAATGCAGAAGTAACTGGATAATTCCCTTGTACTGAAGATCTTCATTGGGGACCATGCGGTAGAAGAAACCACGTTTGATTTGATCATTTGTGGCTGGTTCAAATGAACCATATGAAATCTGAAAAGGAAAAAGTCAAACCTTTCCATGTGAAAACAAAAATTCAAAACACACACATTTATCTGAGTATAAATCCTGTATATCCCATATTTACTAATCTTCGCCATGGCCAACCCCCATTTACATAGAAAATATATTTCTCAAAAACCAAACAAAAAATATTTCTCATTTAATTTTGTAGGGATTCTCTCCAGGAACAGGCGAGCTTTTATCCTTGGACTGCCTTCAACAATACTCTAAAGTGGACCAGGAGAAATACAAGCAATTGATCAGGTTCTTAGTGTCTATAATCTTTAAAACACTTGTAGAGAGAGGTTGATGGCATTTCTACTAAGAACTCTTGTGGGAGGATCTCCTGGAAATCCTGTACGTATCCTGCATATTGTACATTTTATTTTTTTTGACCACAGTAAACCATATCCTATAAAAGTAAAATACCAGCAAAAATTAAGGCAACTAATACGAAGTCTAGTAATGCAGCAGAAGAACACCATATGGTAACACTATACCCCTCCCCAAAGGCCTCAAAAATAACAAGAAATTTGTTATCGATTAGCCTCTGAAAATGGACAGTACTAAACATCATCATACGTATACAGGGAGGGGATCTTATGATTCCTAGGGAGAGAGACATTGTTGTCTCAAGTTATTTATGGCTTTGTAACGCCGGCTCTCTCGGCCAGTGGTTCGAAACCCTGCGACGGGGTGAGCTCCAGTTGTTTGGTCCCAGCTCCTGCCAACCCAGCAGTTAGAACGCATGCCAAAAAGTGCAAGTAGATAAATAGGTACTGCTCCAGCGGGAAGGTAAACGGTGTTTCCATGCACTGCTCTGGTTTCGCCAGAAGCGGCTTAGTCATGCTGGCCACATGACCCGGAAAAACTGTCTGTGGACAAACGCCGGCTCCCTCAGCCTGTAAAGCAAGATGAGCACCGCAACCCCAGAGTCGTCTGTGACTGGACTTGACTGTCAGGGGTCCTCTACCTTTACCTTTTTTTAAAAAGCAAGTTTCATCACTATGAATTGGGACTGGTATACCTCTCATGCAGCTAGGGCATTGCTTTTAGGAATGATGTGATGTGAACCGATCAAGATGCCCCATTTATCAAACTGGAATATTCAAACAATTTCCCATTAAATATACTGTACACACATTCTATAGAACCTGGGTCATTTCATGTACGTTATTGGGTACTAATATTATACCCCCCAAAATATATCCATATATTGCAACCCATTTCCCTTCTCCATTTTACCACTTCATATTGATGTATCAACAGATTCCTATTTGAAGGAGAAAAGAGTGAATTATAATATGAAATAACAATTTTTCAATACCCATATTTTACCTGTGGAATCTTGTAAAGACCTAAGACATCTGCCATGGATGAGGAGATGTCAGAGCTAAGTCCCCCAATGACTCCTACTACATTTTTCTGAATGCCACATTTGTAGTTGGGGAAAAAGTGATGTGATTTAAAGAGCAGGTCCAGAGTGGTTCGGTAGGCCATCTTTGAATCAAAATAGGTATCATAGATGTGGAATCCAAGAGTGACATTGGGCAAGATCTTGGGATTCTCATTGATCTCGTCAACAGCAAACACCAAGGCAAGGAGGTGTTGGTAGGACTTGGTTGTTGGTCTGCAAATAAAGTGCCTTATTATTTTATGGGCAATTAAACAGTGCACAACACCTAGATCTGAGGGATACAACTGCCTCAATTAAATCATGTTAGAAATATAGAAATTGTTTTCTGCCTTGAGAGCTAATATTTGGCTCTCTCTTCCATCTGAAACAGATTTTTCCCCCTTTTCTGAACACATAGATTGAGAAGTGATCTTCGCTTGTTTTTCTAACCATGATGCTTTTTATCACTAGCAACATGCGCTGTTCTTGACATCCTTACTACCCCCCTTTTGTCAGTTGTTGTCCCTAGCAAAACAAACTGGTATGAAATGAAAATAATTTAAATATGCCTTCAGTTTTATACCATCGTTTACTAAAGCAGCTGAAGCTGGTTTTCATAGCTTTTCTCTCTCCCCTTGCATACTCATGAAAGCCCCTAGGGTGTCGCTGGCCAAGTAAATGGAGATTTGAAGCCAGATCTCCCCAATGCAAGGCTGCCATGTGATATTACTGTGGGCAGGAGGATCAATGACTAGAGAGCAAGTGGTATTGATCTGAAACAGAATCAGCTCAAACATGGTTGAGGTTTCATTTCTGTACCTGGTAATGGAAGGGAACGGGCAGTGGTAAAGACAGCTTACTTCTTCACCACAATTGTGTCCACAACTAGCTGCCTGGAAGAGCTTTTCAATGCTGAATATACACTTGTGATCTGGCCAGGAGAGCATTTTTCTTATAACGTTAGCAACCTGCTATTAAAACTTTAGAAACTGTTTAGGGATGGAATCAATCAGATTCAGAGTTGCATACCATGATTAGAGCCAGTCAAATGGTATTCACAAAAAGTGTCCTCTGTGTTCCATCTTTGCTGGATCAGTTTAGATTATCGTAGCCTGAGGATGTAGTGAATGGGATTTGAGAAATGAAGCTGCCCAATGGACCCCACAACCCTTGCCTATCTTGTCTTTTAAAAACTAGCTATATGGGATTGACCGACAGTGGCAGACTTTGGTACTATGGCACCCTGGGCAAGGCCAAAATTTTGCACCCACTTGGCCCTTCCTAAAGGTGGGCAAAGCTGTGCCAGGCTTAAGGAAGGAGGCACAAGGCTCGCTTGGGTAGGATCCAAGAGCCCCCTCCCTCCCCCGGTTCCCAAAGCTGGGGAAGTGCTAACTAGGCTTTGGGAAGGAAGCAGGAGGACTCCAGGACCTCGTCAGAGCCCATGACTCCTTCCCAAAGCCAAGTGCCTTGCTTACCAGGTTTGGGGACAGCAATCCAATGGCTCTGTGTCCAATGTGTGCACACTGCTCGCAGATGCTAAACATCACCCTTGTGACTAGTGAGGTCTAGCGAGTGATCTATGCTTCATCGGAGGATAGAGAGATACCATGAATCTTGAAGCAGGTTATAAAATAGTCATAAAATCTTACTATTGGTTTTCATCTTACTTTGGGTTTCAAAGTAAAGCAAGTGCTTTATAGTCAGATATAAATGTAGAAAGAATAAATGAAATGATCTTAAGAGCCATTTACTTACAATGGGCTGTTAATAAAGGCCCGAGATGGGTGTTCATCAAAGGAAATGCTGGGGAATATGTAATAGATATAAGACATTATCCCACCAATGATAAGGTCACCTTGTTCATACCATTCATTTGGAATATGGACAGGATTATTTCCACTGCAAAGAACAGTATGCACTTGGGGCACCATATTGGGAAGCAGCAGGAGAAGCAGCAGCAGCAACAACAGCATCCTCATCTTAACTATCCTTCTACACATGCAAACACCTTTGACTCTCTACAATATTGTTACTATCATCAGCCTAACTTGAACAGGATGTATTTGGTGAAAGCTGATTCTGCCAATTCTGTACTTAAAGAGGAAGGTGTCTGCCTTCTCATTAACTTCAACACTGCCACCAAAAGTCATTGAAAGCTATGATATGACATCTAACCAATACAATGAAAAGCAAAAGCTAGCCTCACCTCTCCTCCCTTACCTTAGCTCTCTATGGAGCACCGGGGTGCTTTTAATCATTTCAGATTTGATTATTTTTTCTTATTTCCCATTCAGCCTTCTGGAGCTTTTCTAGGTGAATTGATTACCATAATTTTAATAATTATAGAGAAGATAATTACTTTTGCAATGTTGTTGGACTCTGTGTTAAATCGCCAGTAGGAGAACGGCCAAAGTAAACATATTTGTCACATTGCAGAATCAAAGGTTAGGAAGAAGCCTCCAAGGTGATCTTGTCCTATCTGCTTGCTGTTGCAGGACATCCAGAACTAAAAACAAACCAAGAAAAAGAAAAACACACTACCTGTAGACAGGCATCCATATTTCACCTAAAAACTTCTCTATCAAAATGTGTTTAGAGGTGAGGCAACTGCATCCTCTCCCCATTTGTTTAATGGGGAGGATACTGTTTGAAGCAGAGTGACATGCTTGGGAACACCTAAGACAGTGTCAGGGCCTGGCTGGACGAGGAGAGTAGTGTCAGCCGGTGGCCCAGGAGGCACCTGAGGGGGAAGGAGACTTTGAACGAGGTTCAGACAGGTGGGACAGAGAGGAATCATCAGCAGAGACTGAACAGGAAAGGGAGAGGCTTGAGGCAGCCACGGAGGTGATAGAGAAGGAATAGGGGCTGTCTTCTGCTCTGCCATACAGAACTGATTCATCTCCTTCCCCTTCCCCATTCTCAGTGCAGGAACAAAGAGTTGAGAAAAGGCTGGAACAATTAAGAATGGAGGTATAAATGGAGGGTGAAAGGGGCAGGAATTTAATTTCTGCAACTGACGTGCTTAGCTCATGGATGTGCCATGTGATGTCTCCTTGGTTACTGAGCTATGAAGTTGATTACTCTCAACCCCTGGCTTCTTCTGCTTACAGCGTTGAACCACAAATCGAAGGGCTTTTCTGGCAGCCTGACAAGAGGCTTTTGAGTCCATGGGTCGCTTCTCCAACTACATTCTTTCTGTGGTACCCCTGTGAGGCTCACGACCCCAGTTATTTTACCCCTTGCCTGCAGAGCTGGCTGCCTCCCACCTTTTTTTAAACACCCACCCTTGTGGTGTTTTCCCTCAGCCTCCTCTCCTCTGCCCTCTCCAGGAAGCTGATGCTGCTGACCCTGGTTTCTGAGCTGCCCCCTTACCCCAAACAGGGGTGCCTCCTAACACTGCCCTACTGCTGGGAAGCACCCCCTGGCCTGTCCCAGAGACACCATTCATCTGGAGAGCATGTAGCCAAGGCTGTGGAACCCTTTGGGGGTCCGAGTCACAAGAGGGCATGAGAGGAGGGAGGGAAGGAAAGAGGAACAGAGGCCAGTGTTGTCGGCGGCACCCCTGACCATCATTCAAGGCACCCCAGTGTAAGGCACTGATAGGCACTGTTATGCCGTCCAGATGTTTTTGGTCTACAGCTTCCATCATCCGTGATAGCAATGGTCTGTTGTAAGCTGGTGGGAGCTGCAATTCAGCAACATCTGGAGGGCCACAGATTGATGACCCCTGGTGCAAATAAGAGTGGGGTGTAGAATAAGGATCCATTGCTTGGGTGACATTGATCCACTAGGTGTATGTTAGGTATTAGAGACCTCTGAATCTGGAGCAGTCTCTACATATGGCAAGGTGAGTCACTTCCTGGCTCCTTGCAGAGTCTTTTCTTTTTTTAAAAAAATAATATTTATTAAATATTTTATAATTATGAAAAGAAAGACAATAGAAAAGAACAATACATAGATTCAACAAACAATACGTCAACAATAAAAAATACAATACAACAATACAACATAAAGAAAACAAAAACATTTAAACACACATCCAAATTTCATATCTGTATCTTTCATTTGCTTATTTCCTCGACTTCCTCGCACCTCCCTTTTTGTATTCTAGTTCAAATTTGCTAATTCAACAAATCCTTTCCCTCTTCTTCAATTTTTGTTCTATAATTTATCCTAACACAATTTAACTTTAAATTTTCCACTTTAACACATTAACAATTAATATTCATATAATTCTTAATAACACTTCTGCTAAAACCATATAACTTCATTCCAATATTCTTCTAACATTCATTAATTTTGCAATATTTCTGTAAATATACTTTAAATTTTTTCCAATCTTCCTCCATCGACTCTTCTCCCTGGACTCTGATTCTGCCAGTCATTTCCGCCATTTCCATGTAGTCCATCAGTTTCATCTGCCATTCTTCCCGGGTGGGTAGCTCTTGTGTCTTCCAATACTTTGCGATGAGTATTCTTGCTGCTGTTGTGGCATACATAAAAAAGGTTCTGTCTTTCTTTAACACCAATTGGTCGGCCATGCCCAGGAGAAAGGCCTCTGGTTTCTTCAGAAAGGTATATTTGAATGCCTTTTTCATTTCATTATATATCATTTCCCAGAAGGTCTTAATTCTTGGGCACGTCCACCAAAGGTGAAAGAAGGTACCTTCCATTTCTTTACATTTCCAGCATTTGTTGTCGGGCAAATGATAAATTTTTGCAAGCTTGACTGGTGTTAAGAACCACCTAAAAATCATTTTCATTAAATTCTCCTTTAAGGCATTACATGCCATGAATTTCATACCAGTGGTCCATAACTGTTCCCAATCAACCACCATAATGTTGTGTCCGACATCTTGTGCCCATTTAATCATAGCAGATTTCACCGTTTCATCATGAGTATTCCATTTCAACAGCCAGTTATACATTCTTGACAAGTTTTTAACTTTGGGTTCTAACAATTCAGTTTCCAATTTTGATTTTTCCACCTGGAAGCCTACTTTTTTGTCCAATTTATATGCCTCCATTATTTGATAAGAATGGAGCCAATCTGTCACTCTGTTTTTTAATTTATCAAAATTCTGCAGTTTTAGCCTGTCTCCCTCTTGCTCCAGAATTTCCCAATACTTTGGCCACTTGGCCTCCATATTGAGTTTTTTCAATGCTTTCACTTCCATTGGTGACAACCATCTTGGGGTTTTATTTTCTAGCAAGTCTTTATGCCTTATCCAAACATTAAACAGTGCTTTCCTGATAATATGGTTCTTAAAGGCCCTATGGACCTTAACCTTGTCATACCACAAGTATGCATGCCGTGGCTCCCTGCACAGTTTTAAGTCAATCGACATAAGACTGGCTCCCTGCACAGTCTTATGTCGATTGACTTAAAATATTCCAGAAATGTAGAAATCCAGGTTTATACTGGAAATTCTAAAATTGGTTAGAGGTGTCTTTTTGTGCCTGGAATTTCTAGTGGAATGCCCATATGATTTTCGGTTTGGAGCACTTTTAAATGTTCTGCTTCCACATATAATGAACCTCGTAAATGAATTCATACATAAATGTAGACTCCTCAAAATGAATCACACAAAACATGACCCATGGTTTAATGGAACTACTGTTACCATGAAATTCTCACTTTCCATTCATTTCTTAAAATAATCAATACATGTAGGGGAATGGTTGGGTTGGTAATGAACATAGAGTCATATTCTTGATTGGCTTCCTTGAGGTGTGATGACACAAGCTGGAAACTGAATCTTGAGAGTGGCAGTGGGCAAGCAATCTTTGGCCGTTACTACTGGATTCTTACCTTCTTCTTCATCCTTACCTAAACATAAAGTATCTTTACTGCCTGGCTCCCTTCATTTACTTGCACAAACTTTTTGAAATGGCTCAGCCTCTTTGCTAGTGCAGTTAGGCATATAGTGAAGACAAAGTATCTCAGATCCAATCTGCTGCAATTTTATGGCTGTCTAACACAAACGCGGGTGGCGCTGTGGGTTAAAGCCTCAGTGCCTAGGGCTTGCCGATCGAAAGGTCGGCGGTTCGAATCCCCGCGGCGGGGTGCGCTCCCGTTGTTCGGTCCCAGCGCCTGCCAACCTAGCAGTTCGAAAGCACTCCCGGGTGCAAGTAGATAAATAGGGACCGCTTACTAGCGGGAAGGTAAATGGCGTTTCCGTGTGCGGCTCTGGCTCACCAGAGCAGCGATGTCACGCTGGCCACGTGACCCGGAAGTGTCTTCGGACAGCGCTGGCCCCCGGCCTCTTTGAGTGAGATGGGCACACAACCCTAGAGTCTGTCAAGACTGGCTCGTACGGGCAGGGGTACCTTTACCTTTTAACACAAACTTAATAGACGGTCACCCAAAATAGGGACAATATGGCTTGGGGCATGGTCAAATCTGGAGCACAGCCCTGCTGGATAGACTCATGGACTCATTATAAGACAGCTTCTCAAATTTTTGTGTTCCCTTTCATCTCTTCTCTCTGTACCCCACCACCCCCTCCTCAGGAGAGGTTCAGGGCCTCTTGGAAAGATAGGGGGGCATTTCTTTGGATGCAGGAGAAGAAGAGAAACGGAATGTATAGGCATTCAAACTTTTTGCATATAATCCATGGTTTCTTAAATAAACATAATCACATTCATTTACATCTCATATGCAACTATGCTGGATATCAAGAACATAAATGATAACACCAATGATTCCCCCACCCCCCGAAGGGATGCAGGGAGATGCATAACCCTCATTAAGGGGAAGAATTTCAATATCAGTAGCAAAATGAGAGTACTACTAAACATTTTCTCTTCTTTTTATAAAACAAGCAGTGGATAAGACAATCTCTTCTGTTATTTTCATTTAACTTCCCTTCTTGAAAAAAACACAGTGAAATTACCATGCCAACAAGTCTACAGAGTGTAAATACAGAAATGACAAACTATGGTGTTATTTACATCTTTCTCCGAATCAGCTGCTCTCTGTTATTCAGCTCAGGCCTCACCACAATAATGTAGCATTTAGGGGAAAAGATGCAACCCAGCAGCCCAGCACTGGAAGCCAAGATGGAGAAGATCTCCACAGCCACCATGTATTTTCCTCTGGTGCTCAAGTATGTGGGAATAAAGGAGAACCAAACACTGCAGAACACCAGCATGCTGAATGTGATGAACTTGGCTTCATTGAAGCTGTCCGGCAGCTTCCTGGCTAAGAAGGCCACAGTGAAGCTGATAATGGCCAGGAAGCCCATGTAGCCTAAAACAGCATAGAACATGAGAACTGACCCTTCGTTACATAAGAATATAATTTCTTCAGTCATTGAGTGCATGTCCACATCTGGGAATGGGGCAGAGGTTGCCAACCAGAAGGCACAGATTCCTACTTGAATCAAAGAGCAGGAAAGGACAATGGAGTAAGCCAGTTTTTTGCCTACCCACTTCCTGATTGTGGAATCTGGCTTGGTAGCCATGAATGCCAAAACCACTGAAATAGTCTTGGCCAAGATGCTGGAGAGGGCCACAGAGAAGACGATGCCAAAAGCTGTTTGTCGGAGAAGGCAGGTTGCCTCGTTAGGTGTTCCAATGAACATCAAAGTGCAGAGGAAACACAAGAGAAGGGACACAAGGAGAATGTAAGTGAGGCTTCTATTATTGGCTTTGACAATGGCAGTGTCCCGGTTCTTAATGAAAATTCCAAGTACCATAGCTGTGATAACAGAGAATAAAAGCGCAGAGAAAGTTGAAACAATGGCCAAAGTTTCCCCAAAGCCTAGGACGTGTGGTTTCTTGGGAATGCACTGATTCTGCTCTTCATTTGGATATTGCTCTGGAGGACATCTGGCACAGGTTTCCAATCCTGAAAAAAGGTAGTATGACAATTGGAAACAATCCAGTATATGCTTAAGAGTTTTTTTTAAAATCATGAGTTCCCTTACCGTAGTGTTTCCACGAGCATAAGTTTCAAAACTTCTAGTCGAAATGCTTGTGCCCTAGAAGCTTTGAAGATAAAGTTCCCAAGGAACCTTGTTCTTAGAATAAAGACCCCAATTCTTTTCCATCCTCCCTCCCCTAAAAACCTTGGTTTCTTCCAGGGCAGAATGCATGTACAATTTTTATGTCTTTTTGCATCAAAACAGAGCGTGCGGATCTACACTCATGGTGTATATCATTAAAAAGTGTTTTTAAAATGTGGCAGCACAGCAGTGAGCCACCATCAATGAGAAACTGCATTAAACATTAGAGAATATTACAGTGGTGCCCCGCAAGACGAATGCCTCGCAAGACGGAAAACCCGCAAGACGAAAGGATGTCACATAGAGGATGTCACATAGAGGAGGGAGAAAGGTTGTTTTCTGCTGCTCCAGAGAAGCGGACATGGAGCAATGGATCCAAACTACAAGAAAGAAGATTCCACCTAAACATTAGGAAGAACTTCCTGACAGTAAGAGCTGTTCGACAGTGGAATTTGCTGCCAAGGAGTGTGGTGGAGTCTCCTTCTTTGGAGGTCTTTAAGCAGAGGCTTGACAACCATATGTCAGGAGTGCTCTGATGGAGTTTCCTGCTTGGCAGGGGGTTGGACTCGATGGCCCTTGTGGTCTCTTCCAACTCTATGATTCTATGATTCTATGAAAGGCTTTTCCGTCTGCAGAGGCGCTTCGCAAGATGAATTTCCCTATGGGCTTACTTCGCAAGACGAAAAATGACGAATTTTTTTTTTTTTGCTCCAAAACCCCTTATTCTGAATCGCTAAGCTGCTAATACTTGCTTAGTTATTTTACATTTCTTGTATGGCTGTTGTCCAGAATAGTTGGATTTTGGGGCATTCCCACCACATGTGTAGGTATGTGCCCGTGGAGGTGAGGTTCCTGGGTGTATTAGCGCTAGTTTCCTTGTTGATAGGTACAGTGGTGCCTCGCAAGACGAAAAGAATCCGTTCCGGGAGTCTTTTTGTCTTGCGGTTTTTTTGTCTTGCGAAGCAAGCCCATTGACGGAGTAGCGCTATTAGCGCTATTGGCTAAAAAAGGGGCTAAAAACGGCTTTTTTAGGGGGGGATTAGCGGTTTTGCTGCTAAAATGCTTTTAGAAATCACCCCAGAACTGGCCCTGCTAATCATATTCCAAGACAACAATGCCCACTCGCATCACAAAGAACTCATAACCCACCTACTCTCAGCAATCACAAACATCATAGTCAAACACTGGAAAGACCTGTCAGGAGTAAGCATGGACCAATTGTACCAAATAGTATGGGAAACAGCCCTACTAGAAAAATTAACCAATAAACTGAAAGTGATACGATGACAAATAGAAGAAGATACCTTCACTCCGGTATGGCTCCCCTTTATCACATACACAGCCCAACAAGACAATGACAAGAATCCACCAACAGCATATGAATCAATATGGCCAACCTGATCCAAAACACCCACCTACTCCCACTCACAGACGAAAACAAAGTTCACCACAAGCAACCACAAACAAGCAACTGCACCCTAGGCCAACCCCAATCTCTCTCACCACCAAAGGAACACATGCAAATAGCAAAGAGCACCTGCACAATGTACACTGACACAAAACCCCACAATTCTATTTTTAAGCAAAATAGAAATATCGCCTCCCGACCCCACCGCCACGCACCATGCCTCCTCCACCTCTTCCCCCCTTTTCTCTTCCTAATGTAACCCTAATGTCTCAACAAATGAACTGACCTGTGGAAAATGTAACTTGAAAAAAAGAGACACTGCATATACCTTTGTAAACCAAGAAAACTTTAAAATATATATATATATATTTTAAAAATAGAGACTATTGTATGCAGTAATGTTTGGAATGGGACGCAGGTGGCGCTGTGGGTTAAACCACAGAGCTTAGGACTTGCCAATCAGAAGGTCAGCAGTTTGAATCCCCGCGATGGGGTGAGCTCCCGTTGTTTGGTCCCTACTCCTGCCCACCTAGCAGTTCGAAAGCACATCAAAGTGCAAGTAGATAAATAGGTACCGCTCCATCGGGAAGGTAACGGGCGTTTCCATGCACTGCTCTGGTTCGCCAGAAGCGGCTTAGTCATGCTCGACACATGACCCTGAAGCTGTACGCTGGCTCCCTCAGCCAATAAAGTGAGATGAGCGCCACAACCCCCGAGTCGGCCACAACTGGACCTAATGTTCAGGGGTCCCTTTACCTTTACCTTTAATGTTTAGAATATCAATGTATGTAGGTACACTGATGGAAAATCTTTACATTACAGATTACGGTCACATCCTCATGGTATACTCTCTTGAAGGTTAACATAATTTCTTCATGTGGCAGCTTTTACAGAGACAGAAGGGAGATTATTCTACTACAGTGGTACGTTGGGTTAAGTACTTAATTTGTTCCGGAGGTCCGTTCTTAACCTGAAACTGTTCTTAACCTGAAGCACCACTTTAGCTAATGAGGCCTTCTGCTGCTGCCGCCATGCCACTGGAGCACAATTTCTATTCTCATCCTAAAGCAAAGTTCTTAACCCAAGGTACTATTTCTGGGTTAGCGGAGTCTGTAACTTGAAGCGTATGTAACCTGAAGCTTATGTAACCCAATGTACCACTGTATTGTTAATAAACAATATTAATTGAGACCATACAGAAGAAACCTCATTTCCAATTTGCTCAGAATTTACTAAAATAGCTTGTATATGGTGATATGGCATCTCTCACCCTTCTCATTTGAGAACATTCCATGAGGACATGGATCACAATCATAACAACAAAACTTCTTCCCCTCCTTCTTTTTCTTCTCATAACCAGGAAGGCAGTTGGCATTACATAATGAAAGGGGTGGCACCTATCCAAAGAGACACGAAGAAGTTAATATTAAGAAAATGTTTTAGGGGATTCATCTAACATCAGGTGATCTACCAGTAAGTAGGAGGGCCAGAAATGTTAACTATAGGTTTTCTATGTGCCAAAGCAGCACATAAACAGTGGGAAAAAAAGTTATAGTTCTAAGCATCATACAAACACAAGAAGATTACAATGTTCATATCTAGATTGACCATTGCTACAACCATCAGATAATTTGATCTAATACACTACTGGTTATTTCTTTTTATGGTACTACAGCCTCCTGCTCTTTGCTGCTGTAATTTCACTTGATGTCCCCTTAGTGAGCTTCAAGGAGTTGGGATTTGGAGGTAGTGAATTACTGCGGTTTTGCTCCTATTTGGACAGCCCTATCACTTATACCATTGGAAAAAAGAGAGGCAGCGAAAATGGTGCACAGAAAATGCAGGTACACTGATGGAAAATGTATTGGGATTGTGGTGGACTGGTTTTAGAACACCAACTTCATATAAAGCAGGGAACTATGATAAAATGTGTACATAAAATAAGTTGCAACTTTTTCAAAAAGAAATATTTCCAACATTTTCCCAATGACTTTTTAAAAATTTATATGATTTTGTAGGCAACTAGTGCTGACCTGCCTTGGATTGAATAAATCAGAAACATGAGGCTTTGAGAGGAGCCTGCATGCCTTGCCCACAGCCGATGGAGTATATGGATGAGCAGCCAGGCTAGTAACCACTCCGAGCAAGGCATGATTTGGGGGCTCCCCCTGGGTCTGGGCCTGTGGCAGGAGCCACCCTGACACACAATTACGTACATCCCGGCTTCTAGCATTCCAACTCTACACTAGAGTTACAAGAGGCACCAGAAGATTACAATGTTAGCAATCTATCTAATGCTACTAACTGGAAAACCACCTTGGACCAACAAGCATGTTGGACAACACTGTCTGATAGCCATTGGTCCTTCTTGGTGTGACATGTCTTCTGTGCATATTGCTCTTTTTGATTACGTGGTTCATTTGTTATTAATAAAATTATTAGTAGCAGCATTATTACCAGTGGCAGCAGCAGTTGGGCAGCACTCCCCCCCCTTACCTGAGTGAAGAGTCTGTGCCATTGGATTCCGTTCCCATTAATGAGGAGTTCTTTGCCAGGAGGGGCCTGAGGATCCAGCTTTCCGACTTTGACCCTGACATAGGAATTATTTGGGAAAGTGACCAGGTTTGCAATATCAAAGCCAGCTGCTATTTCTCCATGTTCATTTAATGTGATTTCATCCCCAGCACTGTTGTTGAATGAGATACTTTGTAGCAATGAGTGGACCTAGGTGGAAAGAGAATCAGAAGGTCCCGAAAATGTTGTAATAGTCTTAAATCCCAGAAGGATTTAAGTTATTTTCCTGCAAGAGTTATCCACTTCAAGCAATCTTTTTTTATTACCATCATAGACGAGCATAAGTAGGGTGGGGTACTGTCATTTAAAATCTGTAAAATGGTTTGGAAAGCTAAAAAGTATTTAAACAGAAGGTACCGTATTTTTCCATGTATAAGACGATGCTCGTCTCATATGCGGATAGGCATATGCGCATGCACCCACAAATTGTTCAATGAGGTGGTCAGACCCCCCTCAATATTCTGCAGCCAGAAGGGCTCTGGTGGGCCCGCCTGCTACAGCTGTGGGCTCCTGTGGAGCAGTGGGAAGGGGCGATGAAGCCCCTTATAGACTCTGAAGGCCATTAGGAGATACCCTAAAAAGGCCTCCGAAAAGCCCGGAGGGGGCAGCTGGGGCTCCTCCCAGTGTGTGACAACACATGGAGCATGTGACATCACACATGTGCATGGGACACCCACAATGTGTGGAGGAACATGGTGCAGGTGGCCCCAAGCATCATTTTTGACAGCTTCAGATACATTCCATTTGGCCAATTGATGCCATGAACCTCATACAACAAGTTGTCTAATTCAGTGGTTCACTATTAGAGGTCTGGGGACCCCAGAGTTTCCACAGAACACACCCAGGGGGTCTGCAGTACCATCCCCTGCTGGGGTACTCACTTTTCTTGTTAATTGCACAGGGAAAACCTTCCATGGAGCATTCAGCCTCTGCTTGCGGCCGATTTCTGCTTTCTGGCAGGGGAAAAACTTGTGAAAGAGTTGCTGGATGGCAAGCGAGGTGGGATTGGGGGGAAGCTGCTAGAAATGTCAAAATTTGTTCATTTGTACTATAATTTAATTATAGTGCCAGTTCTAAATGTTTATATAGCAGCGTATTTTTAGAACAATTATTAACCTTTCAAGTAGTTGCTGCTATTCTGTCACTTATGAAAGTCTGTGTAATCTAAAGTCTGTTTAGTGTAATTGTAGGAAATAAAATAATTTAAGGTTAATCTTTCATGTATATATTACTTTCAGTTATTTACTTATAAATGAATGCCAATTCACATTGTATATCAGTACAGCACACAACACTGAATACTTTGCAAGGTGAACACTTTATAAGTTACCTGCCAAGGCTCTACATTCTGAGAAGAGAGTCTGTCTCCACCCTTTATCCTTTTGCTGATGGCTTCAGAGGAGTACCTAATATGTAAGGCGTGTGCCAGAGCATAGACAGCATTATAGACACTGTAGCTGTGGCCGGTCATGCTCATTTCAAAATATGGTGCAGAAAGGCTCTCCAGCATCTCCTCTCCAGTACATATGTCTGCTGACCCAGCGGAATTTGAAAGTGAACACATGAAGGCTTGTTCCCAGAAATTGTTGGTAAAACCATCCGCATCTGCCCAGGAAGGCTTTACATTCCTCAGAAAGTCTGAGAAGTCTTGAATGTCCTTGGAGTGAATGGCAAAGGAGAACGCACCATGGCATATTTGTATATTAATTTCAATAGGTTTTTTAAAAAAAGCTAATGAGAAATCAATTTGGGCAGTTGTAATCCATACTTTTCCTACATGTTGCTTCCTCTTAGATGGAGGCAATAGCAGCTGAATCATATTCCTTGCCTCTATAGCAATAGTTACCCACAAAACAGATTCTCCATATATAACAACCACATTTGCTTTGCTTGATATGAAAGCTGCGGTCAAAATACCTGTGTTATCCACCATATCCAGTATGTTACCAGTGAAATGCGGAGATTCTTCATTTTTATCTGTGAATTCTGAACAGATTCCATTCTGGAAAAGCATTGGTTCAATGATCTGCAAGAAACGTTCTCCAGCTTCATTATTTGTAGTGATGAGCCCGACCCATTTCCATCCAAAATGCAGAAGTAACTGGATAATTCCCTTGTACTGAAGATCTTCATTGGGGACCATGCGGTAGAAGAAACCACGTTTGATTTGATCATTTGTGGCTGGTTCAAATGAACCATATGAAATCTGAAAAGGAAAAAAACCTTTCCATGTGAAAACAAAAATTCAAAACACACACATTTATCTGAGTATAAATCCTGTATATCCCATATTTACTAATCTTTGCCATGGCAAACCCCCATTAACATAGAAAATATATTGTTCAAAAACCAAACAAACAATATTTCTCATTTAATTTTGTAGATATTAATTCCTATTATTATGGGAGTCATCACAGCTGCATACTTGGACACAAGGATTCTCTCCAGGAACAGGCGAGCTTTTATCCTTGCACTGCCTTCAGCAATACTCTAAAGTGGACCAGGAGAAATACAAGCAATTGATCAGGATATTTTTGTCTATAATCTTTAAAACACTTGTAGAGAGAGGTTGAAGGCATTTCTACTAAGAACTCTCCTGGATCTCCTGGAAATCCTGAAGATTTCCTGGCCATTATGCATTTTATTATTATGTGACCACAATAAACCATATCCTATAAAAGTAAAATACCAGCAAATATTAAGGCAACTAAACAGAAGTCTAGTAATGCAGCAGAAGAACACCATATTGGTAACACTACATCCCTCCCCAAAGGCCTCAAAAATAACAAGAAATTTGTTTTCGATTAGCCTCTGAAAATGGACAGTACTAAACATCATCATGCGTATACAGGGAGGGGATGTTATGATTCTTAGGGTGAGAGACATTGTTGTCTCAAGTTATTTATGGCTTTGTAAGCCAGCTTCAGGGGGACGTGGGTGCTGCTGTGGTTGAAACCACTGAGCGTTTGGGCTTGCCGATCAGAAGGCCAGTGGTTCGAATCCCCGCGATGGGGTGAGCTCCAGTTGTTTGGCCCCAGCTCCTGCCACCCCAGCAGTTCGAAAGCATGCGAAAAAGTGAAAGTAGATAAATAGGTACTGCTCCAGCAGGAAGGTAAACGGTGTTTCCGTGCACTGCTCGGGTTTCACCAGAAGCGGCTTAGTCATGGTGGCCACATGACCCGGAAAAACTGTCTGTGGACAAACGCCGGCTCCCTCGGCCTGTAAAGCAAGATGCGCGCCGCAACCCCAGAGTCGTCTGTGACTGGACTTAACTGTCAGGGGTCCTCTACCTTTACCTTTTTTAAAAAAGCTAGGGCATTGCTTTTAGGAATGACGTGATGTGAACCGATCAAGATGCCTCATTTATCTAACTATCA
This sequence comes from Podarcis tiliguerta, assembly GCF_965153285.1. Classification (NCBI taxonomy): domain Eukaryota; kingdom Metazoa; phylum Chordata; class Lepidosauria; order Squamata; family Lacertidae; genus Podarcis; species Podarcis tiliguerta. The sequence continues at coordinate 42,734,087 of NC_139546.1, read as the reverse complement.
TTTATATAACTGGAATATATTTATCATTTATATAACTGGAATATTCGAACAATTTTCCATTAAATATACTGTACACACATTCTATAGAACCTGGATCATTTCATGTACATTGTTGGGTACTAATATTATACCCCCCCCCCAAATATATCCATATATGGCAACCCATTTCCCTTCTCCATTTTACCACTTCATATTGATGTATCAACAGATTCCTATTGGAAGGAGAAAAGAGTGAATTATAATATGAAATAACAATTTTTCAATACCCATATTTTACCTGTGGAATCTTGTAAAGACCTAAGACATCTGCCATGGATGTGGAGGTGTCAGAGCTAAGTCCCCCAATGACTCCTACTACATTTTTCTGAATGCCACACATGTAGTTGGGGACAAAGTGATGTGATTTAAAGAGAAGATCCAGAGTGGTTCGGTAGGCCATCTTTGAATCAGAATAGCTATCATAGATGTGGAATCCAAGAGTGACATTGGGCAAGATCTTGGGATTCTCATTGATCTCATCAACAGCAAACACCAAGGCCAGGAGGTGTTGGTAGGACTTGGTCGTCACTCTGCAAATAAAGTGCCTTATTATTTTATGGGCAATTAAACAGTGCGCAACACCTAGATCTGAGGGATACAACTCCCTCAATTAAATCGTGTTGGAAATATAGAAATTGTTTTCTGCCTTTAGAGCTAATGTTTGGCTCTCTCTTCCATCCGAAAGAGATTTTTTCCCCTTTTCCGAACACATATATTGAGGTGTGATCTTCACTTGTTTTTCTAACCATGCTGCTTTTTATCACTAGCAACATGCGCCGTTATTGACATCATTACTACCCCCCCTTTTGTCAGTTGTTGTCCCTAGCAAAACAAACAAATGAAAATAAAGAAATTTAGATATAGCTATATGGGATTGACTGGCAGTGCAGACTTTGGTACTATGGCACCCTGGGCAAGGCCAACATTTTGCACCCACTTGGCCCTTCCTAAAGGTGGGCAAAGCTGTGACAGGCTTAAGGAAGGGGACACAAGGCTTGCTTGGGTAGGATCCAAGAGCCCCCCTCTCCCCGGTTCCCAAAGCTGGGGAAGTGTTAACTAGGCTTTGGGAAGGAAGCAGGAGGACTCCAGGACCTTGTCAGAGCACATGACTCCTTCCCAAAGCCAAGCGCCTTGCTTACCAGGTTAGGGGACAGCACTCCAATGGCTCTGTGTCCAATGTGTGCTCACTGTTCGCAGATCTTAAACATCACCCTTGTGACTACTGAGGTCTAGCGAGTGATCTTTGCTTCATCGGAAGATAGAGAGATACCATGTATCTTGAAGCAGGTTATACAATAGTCTTATAAAATCTTATAATTGGCTTTAATCTTCCATTGGGTTTCAAAGCAAACCAAGTGCTTTATAGTCAGGTATAAATGTAGAAAGAATAAATGAAATGATCTTAAGAGCCATTTACTTACATTGGGCTGTTAATAAAGGTATGAGATGGGTGTTCATCAAAGGAAATGCTGGGCAATAGGTAATAGATATGAGACATTATCCCACCAATGATAAGGTCACCATGTTCATACCATTCATGTGGAATATGCACAGGATTATTTCTGCTGCAAACAACAGTGGTCACTTTGGGCACCATACTGGGAAGCAGCAGCAACAGCAACATCCTCATCACAACTATCCTTCTACACATGGAATCTCCTTTAGCTGTCTACAATATTGTTACTATCATCAGCCTAACTTGAACAGGATGTATTTTGTGACCACTGACTCTGCCAATTCTGTACTTAAAGGGGCAGGTATCCACCTGCTCATTAACTTCAACACTGCCACAAAAAAGTCATTGAATGCTATGATTTGAAATCTAACCAATACAATGAAAAGCAAAAGCTGGCCTCACCTCTCCTCCCTTACCTTAGCTCTCTATGGAACACCGGGGTGCTTTTAATCATTTCAGATTTAATTATTTTTTTCTTATTTCCCATTCAGCCTTCTGGAGCTTTTCTAGGTGAATTGATTACCATAATTTTAATAATTATAGAGCAGATAATTACTTTTGCAATGTTGTTGGACTCTGTGTTGCATCACCAGTAGGAGAACGGCCAAAGTAAACATATTTGTCACATTGCAGAATCAAAGGTTAGGAAGAAGCCTCCAAGGTCATCTTGTCCTATCTGCTTGCTATTGCAGGACATCCAGAACTAAAAACAAGCCAAGAAAAAGAAAAACACTCTACCTGTACACAGGCATCCATATTTCACCTAAAAACTTCTCTATCAAAATGTGTTTATAGGTGAGCCAACTGCATCCTCTCCCCATTCGTTTAATTTCCTACTGCTATTGGCCCTGACACACTCTGACATATGAAACATTGATTCCAGTTGCTAGATCTTGGAAACAATGATGGAAATGTTCCTAACCATATCAGGATATAGAGACCCCGGATAATACATTCCAGCTACTTTTGAAAGGTCATGTATATACTGTTTGAAGCAGAGTGACATGCTTGGGAACACCTAAGACAGTGTCAGGGCCTGGCTGGACGAGGAGAGTAGTGTCAGCCGGTGGCCCAGGAGGCACCTGAGGGGGAAGGAGACTTTGAACCAGGTTCAGAGAGGTGGGACAGAGAAGAATCATCAGCAGAGAATGATCAGGAAAGGGAGAGGCTTGAGGTAGCCACGGAGGAGATGGAGAAGGAATAGGGGCTGTCTTCTGCTCTGCCATACAGAACTGATTCATCTCCTTCCCCTTTCCTATTCTCAGTGCAGGAACAAAGAGTTGAAAAAAGGCTGGAACAATTAAGAATGGAGGTATAAATAGGGGATGAAAGGGGCAGGAATTTAATTTCTGCAACTGAACTGCTTAGCTGATGGAAGTCCCATGTGATGTCTCCTTGGTTACTGAGCTATGAAGTTGATTACTCTTAAGCCCTGCCTTTTTCTGCTTACAGCGTTGAACCACAAATGGAAGGGCTTTTCTGGCAGCCTTAGAGACAGAGGCTTTTGAGTCCATGGGTCGCTTCTCCAACTACATTCTTTCTGTGGTACCCCTGTGAGGCTCACGACCCCAGTTATGTTACCCCTTGTCTGCAGAGCTAGCAGCCCCCCACTTTTTTTTAAACACCCACCCTTGTGGTGTTTTCCCTCAGCCTCCTCTCCTCTGCCCTCTCCTTGGGAGTCCTCCAGGAAGCTGATGCTGCTGAGCCTGGTTTCTGAGCTGCCCCCTTACCCCAAACAGGGGTGCCTCCTAACACAGCCCTACTGCTGGGAAGCACCCCCTGGCCAGTCCCAGAGACACCATTCATCTGGAGAGCATGCAGCCAAGGCTGTGGAACCCTTTGGGGGACCGAGTCACAAGAGGGCATGAGAGGAGGGAGGGAAGGAAAGTGGAACAGAGGCCGGTGTTGTCTGTGGCACCCCTGACCATCATTCAAGGCACCCCAGTGTAAGGCACTGATAGGCCATCCAGATGTTTTTGGTCTACAGCTTCCATCATCCTTGATAGCAATGGTCTGTTGTAAGCTGGTGGGAGTGCAATTCAGCAACATCTGGAGGGCCACAGATTGATGACCCCTGGTGCAAATAAGAGTGGGGTGTAGAATAAGGCTCCATCACTGGGATGATATTGATCCACTAGGGGTATGTTAGGTATTAGAGACCTCTGAATCTGGAGCAGTCTCTACATATGGCAAGGTGAGTCACTTCATGGCTCCCTGCACAGTCTTATGTCGATTGACTTAAAATGTTCCCGAAATGTTCCAGGTTTATACTGGGAATTCTAAAATTGGTTAGAGGAGTCTTTTTGTGCCTGGAATTTCTAGTGGAATGCCCATATGATTTTCAGTTTGGTGCACTTTTAAATGTTCTGCTTCCACATATAATGAACATGGTAAATGAATACGTACATAAATGTAGACTCCTCAAAATGAATCACACAAAACATGACCCATGGTTTAATGGAACCAGTGTTACCATGAAATTCTCACTTTCCATTCATTTCTTAAAATCATCAATACATGTAGGGGAATGGGTGGGTTGGTAATGAACATAGAGTCATATTCTTGATTGGCTTCCTTGAAGTGTGATGAAACAAGCTGCGAACTGAATCTTGAGAGTGGCAGTGGGCAAGCAATCTTTGGCCATTACTACTGGATTCTTACCTTCTTCTTCATCCTTACCTTACATAAAGTATCTTTACTGCCTTGCTCCCTTCATTTACTTGCACAAACTTTCTGAAATGGCTCAGCCTCTTTGCTAGTGCAGTTAGGCTAGTGAAGACAAAGTATCTCAGATCCAATCTGCTGCAATTTTATGGCTGTCTAACACAAACTTAATAGACGGTCACCCAAAATAGGGACAATATGGCTTGGGACATGGTCAAATCTGGAGCACAGCCCTGCTGGATAGACTCATGGACTCATTATAAGACAGCTTTTCAAATTTTTGTGTTTCTTTTCATCTCTTCTCTCTGTACCCCATCACCTCCTCCTCAGGAGAGGTTCAGGGCCTCTTGGGAAGATAGGGGAGCATTTCTTTGGATGCAGGAGAAGAGAAACAGAATGTATAGGCATTCAAAGTTTTTGCATATAATCCATGGTTTCTTAAATAAACATAATGCCGTTTCATTTACATCTCATATGCAACTATGCTGGATATCAAGAACATAGATGATAACACCAGTGATCCCCCTCCCCCCGAGGGGACGCAGGGAGATGCATAACCCTAAACATTTTGTGAATCTAAGTTTGGCCTCATTAAGGGGCAGAATTTCAATATGAGTAGCAAAATGAGAGTACCACTAAACCTTTTCTCTCCTTTTTATAAAATAAGCACTGGATAAGACAATCTCTTCTGTTATTTTCATCATTTCATTTAACTTCCCTTCTTGAAAAAAACACAGTGAAATTACCATGCCAACAAGTCTACAGAGTCTAAATACAGAAATGACAAACTATACTGTTATTTACATCTTTCTCCGAATCAGCTGCTCTCTGTTATTCAGCTCAGGCCTCACCACAATAATGTAGCATTTAGGGGAAAAGATGCAACCCAGCAGCCCAGCACTGGAAGCCAAGATGGAGAAGATCTCCACAGCCACCATGTATTTTCCTCTGGTGCTCAGGTATGTGGGAATAAAGGAGAACCAAACACTGCAGAAGACCAGCATGCTGAAGGTGATGAACTTGGCTTCATTGAAGCTGTCAGGCAGCTTCCTGGCTAAGAAGGCCACAGTGAAGCTGATAATGGCCAGGAAGCCCATGTAGCCTAAAACGCAATAGAACATGAGAACTGACCCTTCATTACATAAGAATATAATTTCTTCAGTCATTGAGTGCATGTCCACATCTGGGAATGGGGGAGAGGTTGCCAGCCAGAAGGCACAGATTCCTACTTGAATCACAGAGCAGGAAAGGACGATGGAGTAAGCCAGTTTTTTGCCTACCCACTTCCTGATTGTGGAATCGGGCTTGGTAGCCATGAATGCCAAAACCACTGAAATAGTCTTGGCCAAGATGCTGGAGAGGGCCACAGAGAAGACGATGCCAAAACTTGTTTGTCGGAGAAGGCAGGTTGCCTTCGTAGGTCTTCCAATGAACATCAAAGTGCAGAGGAAACACAAGAGAAGGGACACAAGGAGAATGTAAGTGAGGCTTCTATTATTGGCTTTGACGATGGCAGTGTCCCGGTGCTTAATGAAAATGCCAAGTACCATAGCTGTGATAAGAGAGAATAAAAGCGCAGAGAAAGTTGAAACAATGGCCAAAGTTTCCCCAAAGCCTAGGACGTGTGGTTTCTTGGGAATGCACTGATTCTGCTCTTCATTTGGATATTGCTCTGGAGGACATCTGGCACAGGTTTCCAATCCTGAAAAAAGGTAGTATGACAATTGGAAACAATCCAGTATATGCTTAAGAGGTTTTTTTAAAATCATGAGTTCCCTTACCGTAGTGTTTCCACGAGCATAAGTTTCAAAACTTCTAGTCGAAATGCTTGTGCCCTAGAAGCTTTGAAGATAAAGTTCCCAAGGAACCTTGTTCTTAGAATAAAGACCCCAATTCTTTTCCATGCTCCCTCCCCTAAAAATCTTGGTTTCTTCCAGGGCAGAATGCATGTACAATTTTTATGTCTTTTTGCATCAAAACAGAGCGTGTGGATCTACACTCATGGTGTATATCATTAAAATGTGTTATTAAAATGTGGCAGCACAGCAGTGAGCCACCATCAATGAGAAACTGCATTAAACATTAGAGAATATTGCCTAACAACAAGGAAACTAGCGCTAATACACCCAGGAACCTCACCAAAAAGCTGGAGAGGGTGCACCTCCAAAGGCACATGCCTACACATGTGGTGGGAATGCCCCCAAATCCAACTATTCTGGACAACAGCCATACAAGAAATGTAAAATAACTAAGCAAGTATTAGAAATCACCCCAGAACTGGCCCTACTAATCATATTCCAAGACAACAATGCCCACTCGCATCACAAAGAACTCATAACCCACCTACTCTCAGCAACCACACAAACATCATAGTCAGACACTGGAAAGAACTGTCGGGAGTAAGCATGGACCAATTCTACCAAATAGTATGGGAAACAGCCCTACTAGAAAAATTAACCAATAAACTGAAAGTGATACGATGACAAATAGAAGAAGATACCTTCAGTCCGGTATGGCTCCCCTTTATCACATACACAGCCCAACAAGACAATGACAAGAATCCACCAACAGCATATGAATCAATATGGCTAACCTGATCCAAAACACCCACCTACTCCCACTCACACATGAAAACAAAGTTCACCACAAGCAACCACAAACAAGCAACTGCACCCTAGGCCAACCCCAATCTCTCTCACCACCAAAGAAACACATGCAAATAGCAAAGAGGACCTGCACAATGTACACTGACACAAAACCCTACACATACATTAAGCAAAATAGAAATATCGCCTCCCGACCCCACCACCACGCAGCATGGCCCCCTCCACCTCTTCCCCCCTTTTCTCTTCCTAATGTAACCCTAATGTCTCAACAAATGAACTGACCTATGGAGAATGTAACTTGAAAAAAAAGACCCTGCACATACCTTTGTAAACCAAGAAAACTTTAAATATATATATATATATATTTAAAAATAGAGACTATTGTATGCAGTAATGTTTAGAATGGGACGCGGGTGGCGCTGTGGGTTAAACCACAGAGCTTAGGACTTGCCAATCAGAAGGTCAGCAGTTTGAATCCCCGCGATGGGGTGAGCTCCCGTTGTTTGGTCCCTACTCCTGCCCACCTAGTAGTTCGAAAGCACGTCAAAGTGCAAGTAGATAAATAGGTACCGCTCCGGCGGGAAGGTAAAGGGCGTTTCCATGCGCTGCTCTGGTTCACCAGAAGTGGCTTAGTCATGCTGGCCACATGACCCTGAAGCTGTACGCCGGCTCCCTTGGTCAATAAAGTGAAATGAGCGCCGCAACCCCAGAGTTGGCCACGAGTGGACCTAATGGTCAGGGGTCCCTTTACCTTTACCTTTAATGTTTAGAATATCAATGTATGTAGGTACACTGATGGGAAATCTTTACATTACAGATTACGGTCACATCCTCATGGTATCCTCTCTTGAAGGTTAACATAATTTCTTCATAGTGGCAGCTTTTACAGAGACAGAAGGGAGATTATTCTACTACAGTGGTACCTCGAGTTAAGTACTTAATTCGTTCCGGAGGTCCGTTCTTAACCTGAAACTGTCTTAAAGTGAAGCACCACTTTAGCTAATGAGGCCTTCTGCTGCTGCTGCCACGCCGCTGGAGCACAATTTCTGTTCTCATCCTGAAGCAAAGTTGTTAACCCAAGGTACTATTTCTGGGTTAGCGGAGTCTGTAACCTGAAGTGTATGTAACCTGAAGCGTATATAACCCAAGGTACCACTGTATTGTTAATAAACAATATTAATTGAGACCATACTATTTCTCCATACAGTGCAAACCTCATTGCCAATTTGCTCAGAATTTACTAAAATAGCTTATATATGGTGATATGGCATCTCTCACCCTTCTCATTTGAGAACATCCCACGAGGACATGGATCACAATCATAACAACAGAACTTCTTCCCCTCCTTCTTTTTCTTCTCATAACCGGGAAGGCAGTTGGCATTACATAATGAAAGGGGTGGCACCTATCCAAAGAGACACAAAGAAGTTAATATTAAGAAAATGTTTTAGGGGATTCATGTAACATCAGGTGATCTACCAGTAAGTAGGAGGGCCAGAAATGTTAACTATAGGTTTGCTATGTGCCAAAGCAGCACATAAACAGTGGGAGAAAAAGTTATAGTTCTAAGCATCATACAAACACAAGAAGATTACAATGTTCATATCTAGATTGACCATTGCTACAACCATCAGATAATTTGATCTAATACACTACTGGTTATTTCTTTTTATGGTACTACAGCCTCCTGCTCTTTGCTGCTGTAATTTCACTTGATGTCCCCTTAGTGAGTTTCAAGGAGTTGGGATTTGGAGGTAGTGAATTACTGTGGTTTTGCTCCTATACCATTAGAAAAAAGAGAGGCAGCGAAAATGGTGCACAGAAAATGCAGGTACACTGATGGAAAATGTATTGGGGTTGTGGTGGACTGGTTTTAGAAAACCAACTTCATAAAAAGCAGGGAACTACAATAGAATGTGTACATAAAATAAGTTGCGACTTTTTCAAAAAGAATTATTTCCAACATTTTTCCCGGCTTCTAGCATTCCAACTCGACACTAGAGTTACAAGAGGCACCAGGAGATTACAATGTTAGCAATCTATCTAATGTTACTAACTGGAAAACCACCTTGGACCAACAAGCATGTTGGACAACACTGTCTGATAGCCATTGGTCCTTCTTGGTGTGACATGTCTTCTGTGCATATTGCTCTTTCTGATTACGTGGTTCATTTGTTATTAATAAAATTATTAGTAGCAGCATTATTACTAGTGGCAGCAGCAGTTGGGCAGCACCTCCCCCCACAGTGATTTCCTTACCTGAGTGAAGAGTCTGTGCCATTGGATTCCATTCCCATTAATGATGAGTTCTTTGCCAGGAGGGGCCTGAGGATCCAGCTTTCCTACTTTGACCCTGACATAGGAATTATTTGGGAAAGTGACCAGGTTTGCAATATCAAAGCCAGCTGCTATTTCTCCATGTTCATTTAATGTGATTTCATCCCCAGCACTGTTGTTGAATGAGATCCTTTGTAGCAATGAGTGGACCTAGGTGGAAAGAGAATCAGAAGGCCTAGAAAATGTTGTAATAGTCTTAAATCCCAGAAGAATTTAAGTTATTTTTCTACAAGAGTTATCCACTTCAAGCAATCTTTTTTTATTACCATCATAGACGAGCATAAGTAGGGTGGGGTACTGTCATTTAAATTCTGTAAAATGGTTTCGAAAGCTAAAAAGTATTTAAACAGAAGGTACCGTATTTTTCCATGTATAAGACGATGCTCATCTTATATGCGGATAGGCATATGCCCATGCACGCACAAATTGTTCAATGAGGGGGTCAGACCCCCCTCAATATTCTGCAGCCAGAGGGGGCAGCTGGGGCTCCTCCCAGTGTGTGACAACACATGGAGCATGTGACATCACACATGTGCATGGGACACCCACAATGTGTGGAGGAACATGGTGCAGGTGGCCCCAAGCATCATTTTTGACAGCTTCAGATACATTCCACTTGGCCAATTGATGCCATGAACCTCATACAACAAGTTGTCTAATTCAGTGGTTCACTATTAGAGGTCTGGGGACCCCAGAGTTTCCACAGAACACACCCAGGGGGTCTGCAGTACCATGCCCTGCTGGGGTACTCACTTTTCTTGTTAATTGCACAGGGAAAACCTTCCATGGATCATTCAGTCTCTGCTTGCGGCCAATTTCTGCTTTCTGGCAGGGGAAAAGCTTGTGAAAGAGTTGCTGGATGGCAAGCGAGGTGGGATTGGGGGGAAGCTGCTAGAAATGTCAAAATTTGTTCATTTGTACTATAATTTAATTATAGTGCCAGTTCTAAATGTTTATATAGCAGCGTATTTTTAGAACAATTATTAACCTTTCAAGTAGTTGCTGCTATTCTGTCACTTATGAAAGTCTGTGTAATCTAAAGTCTGTTTAGTGTAATTGTAGGAAATAAAATAATTTAAGGTTAATCTTTCATGTATATATTACTTTCAGTTATTTACTTATAAATGAATGCCAGCTCACATTATATATCAGTACAGCACACAACACTGAATACTTTGCAAGGTGAACACTTTATAGGTTACCTGCCAAGGCTCTACATTCTGAGAAGAGAGTCTGTCTCCACCCTTTATCCTTTTGCTGATGGCTTCAGAGGAGTACCTAATATGTAAGGCGTGTGCCAGAGCATAGACAGCATTATAGACACTGTAGCTGTGGCCGGTCATGCTCATTTCAAAATATGGTGCAGGAAGGCTCTCCAGCATCTCCTCTCCAGTACATATGTCTGCTGACCCAGCGGAATTTGAAAGTGAACAACTAAATGCTTGTTCCCAGAAATCGTTGGTAAAACCATCCGCATCTGCCCAGGAAGGCTTTACATTCCTCAGAAAGTCTGAGAAGTCTTGAATGTCCTTGGAGTGAATGGCAAAGGAGAACGCACCATGGCATATTTGTATATTAATTTCAATAGGTTTTTTTAAAAAAGCTAATGAGAAATCAATTTGGGCAGTTGTAATCCATACTTTTCCTACATGTTGCTTCCTCTTAGATGGAGGCAATAGCAGCTGAATCATATTCCTTGCCTCTATAGCAATAGTTACCCACAAAATAGATTCTCCATATATAACAACCACTTTTGCTTTGCTTGATATGAAAGCTGCGGTCAAAATCCCTGTGTTATCCAGCATATCCAGTATGTTACCAGTGAAACGCGGAAGTTCTTCATTTTTATCTGTGAATTCTGAACAGATTCCATTCTGGAAAAGCATTGGTTCAATGATCTGCAAGAAACGTTCTCCAGCTTCATTATTTGTAGTGATGAGCCCGACCCATTTCCATCCAAAATGCAGAAGTAACTGGATAATTCCCCTGTACTGAAGATCTTCATTGGGGACCATGCGGTAGAAGAAACCACGTTTGATTTGATCATTTGTGGCTGGTTCAAATGAACCATATGAAATCTGAAAAGGAAAGAAGACCTTTTCATGTGAAAACAAAAATTCAAAACACACACATTTATCTGAGTATAAATCCTGTATATCCCATATTTACTAATTTTCGCCATGGCGAACCCCCATTTACATAGAAAATATATTGTTCAAAAACCAAACAAACAATATTTCTCATTTAATTTTGTACATATTAATTCCTATTATTATGGGAGTCATCACAGCTGCATACTTGTACACACAGATTCTCTCCAGGAACAGGAGAGCTTTTATCTTTGCACTGCCTTCAACAATACTCTAAAGTGGACCAGGAGAAATACCAGCAATTGATCAGGTTCTTAGTGTCTATACTCATTAAAACACTTGTAGAGAGAGGTTGATGGCATTTCTACTAAGAACTCTTGTGGGAGGATCTCCTGGAAATCCTGTACGTATCCTGCATATTGTACATTTTATTTTTTTTGACCACAGTAAACCATATCCTATAAAAGTAAAATACCAGCAAAAATTAAGGCAACTAATACAAAGTCTAGTAATGCAGCAAAAGAACACCATATGGTAACACAATACCCCTCCCCAAAGGCCTCAAAAGTAACAAGAAATTTGTTTTCGATTAGCCTCTGAAAATTGACAATACTAAACATCATCATACGTATACAGGGAGGGGATCTTATGATTCCTAGGGTGAGAGACATTGTTGTCTCAAGTTATTTATGGCTTTGTAAGCCAGCTTCAGGTTGACGTGGGTGGTGCTGTGGTCGAAACCACTGAGCCTCTTGGGCTTGCGGATCAGAAGGCCAGTGGTTCGAATCCCCGCGACGGGGTGAGCTCCAGTTGTTTGGTCCCAGCTCCTGCCAAACCAGCAGTTCGAAAGAATGCCAAAAAGTGCAAGTAGATAAATATGTACTGCTCCAGCGGGAAGGTAAACGGTGTTTCCGTGCACTGCTCTGGTTTTGCCAGAAGCGGCTTAGTCATGGTGGTCACATGACCCGGAAAAACTGTCTGTGGACAAACGCCGGCTCCCTCGGCCTGTAAGTGCCGCAGCCCCAGAGTCGTCTGTGACTGGACTTAACTGTCAGGGGTCCTCTACCTTTACCTTTTTTTTAAAAGCCAGCTTCATCACTATGAATGGGGACTAGTATACCTCTCATGCAGCTAGGGCAGTGCTTTCAGCAATGATGGAATGTGAAATTTATCAAACTGGAATATCCAAACAATTTCCCATTAAATATACTGTGCACACATTCTATAGAACCTGGGTCATTTCATGTACATTGTTGGGTACTAATATTATACCCCCCAAAATATATCCATATATGGCAACCCATTTCCCTTCTCCATTTTACCACTTCATATTGATGTATCAACAGATTCCTATTTGAAGGAGAAAAGAGTGAATTATAATATGAAATAACAATTTTTCAATACCCATATTTTACCTGTGGAATCTTGTAAAGACCTAAGACATCTGCCATGGATGAGGAGATGTCAGAGCTAAGTCCCCCAATGACTCCTACTACATTTTTCTGAATGCCACACATGTAGTTGGGGAGAAAGTGATGTGATTTAAAGAGCAGATCCAGAGTGGTTCGGTAGGCCATCTTTGAATCAGAATGGCTATCATAGATGTGGAATCCAAGAGTGACATTGGGCAAGATCTTGGGATTCTCATTGATCTCATCAACAGCAAACACCAAGGCCAGGAGGTGTTGGTAGGACTTGGTCGTCACTCTGCAAATAAAGTGCCTTATTATTTTATGGGCAATTAAACAGTGCGCAACACCTAGATCTGAGGGATACAACTGCCTCAATTAAATTGTGTTGGAAATATAGAAATTGTTTTCTGCCCTTAGAGCAAATGTTTGGCTCTCTCTTCCATCCAAAACAGATTTTTTTACTTTTCTGAACACATAGATTGAGAAGTGATCTTCACTTGTTTTTTCAACCATGCCGCTTTTTGTCACTAGCAACATGCGCCGTTATTGACATCATTACTACACCCCTTTTGTCAGTTGTTGTCCCTAGCAAAACAAACTGCTATGAAATGAAAATAAAGAAATTTAGATATAGCTATATTGGATTGACTGGCAGTGCAGACTTTGGTACTATGGCACCCTGGGCAAGGCCAAAAGTTTGCTCCCACTTGGCCCTTCCTAAAGGTGGGTAAAGCTGTGCCAGGCTTAAGGAAGGAGGCACAAGGCTCGCTTGGGTAGGATCCAAGAGCCCCCCTCCCCCCGGTTCCCAAAGCTGGGGAAGTGCTAACTAGGCTTTGGGAAGGAAGCAGGAGGACTCCAGGACCTCGTCAGAGCACATGACTACTGTCCAAAGCCAAGTGCCTTGCTTACCAGGAATCCAATGCAATCCAATGGCTCTGTGTCCAATGTGTGCTCACTGTTCGCAGATCTTAAACATCACCCTTGTGACTACTGAGGTCTAGCGAGTGAACTATGCTTCATCGGAAGATAGAGAGATACCATGTATCTTGAAACAGGTTATACAATAGTCTTATAAAATCTTATTATTGGCTTTAATCTTCCATTGGGTTTCAAAGCAAACCAAGTGCTTTATAGTCAGATATAATTGTAGAAAGAATAAATGAAATGTTCTTAAGAGCCCTTTACTTACACTGGGCTGTTAATAAAGGCCCGAGATGGGTGTTCATGGAAGGAGATGCTGGGCAATAGGTAATAGATGTGAGACATTATCCCACCAATGATAAGGTCACCTTGTTCATACCATTCATGTGGAATATGCACAGGATTATTTCTGCTGCAAACGACAGTGGTCACTTGGGGCACCATACTTGGAAGCAGCAGAAACAGCAACATCCTCATCACAACTATCCTTCTACACCTGGAATCTCCTTTAGCTGTCTACAATATTGTTACTATCATCAGCCTAACTTGAACAGGATGTATTTTGTGACTACTGACTCTGCCAATTCTGTACTTAAATGGGCAGGTATCCACCTGCTCATTAACTTCAATGCTGTCACAAAAAAGTCATTGAATGCTATGATTTGAAATCTAACCAATACAATGAAAAGCAAAAGCTGGCCTCACCTCTCCTCCCTTACCTTAGCTCTCTATGGAACACCGGGGTGCTTTTAATCATTTCAGATTTGATTATTTTTTCTTATTTCCCATTCAGCCTTCTGGAGTTTTTCTAGGTGAATTGATTACCATAATTTTAATAATTATAGAGAAGATAGTTACTTTTGGAATGTTGTTGGACTCTGTGTTGCATCACCAGTAGGAGAACGGCCAAAGTAAACATATTTGTCACATTGCAGAATCAAAAGTTAGGAAGAAACCTCCAAGGTCATCTTGTCCAATCTGCTTGCTATTGCAGGACATCCAGAACTAGAAACAAGCCAAGAAAAAGAAAAACACTCTACCTGTAGACAGGCATCCATATTTCACTTAAAAACTTCTCTATCAAAATGTGTTTATAGGTGAGCCAACTGCATCCTTTCCGCATTTGTCTAATTTCCTACTGCTATTGGCCCTGACACTCTCTGACATATGAAACATTGATTCCAGTTGCTAGATCTTGGAAACAATGATGGAAATGGTCCAAACCATATCAGCATATAGGGACCCTGGATAATACAGTCCAGCTACTTTTGAAAGGACATGTATATACCGTTTGAAGCTGAGTGACATGTTTAGGAATATCTAAGACAATGTCAGGGCCTGGCTGGATGAGGAAGAGTAGTGGCAGCCAGTAACCCAGGTGGCACCTTAGGGGGAAAGGGACTTTGAACCAGGTTCAAAATGGTGGGACAGAGAGGAATCACCACTCGAGAGTGAAGGTGAAATGGAGATGATTGAGGTAGCCACAGACCTGCTCTGCCATACAGAACTGATTCATCTCCTTCCCCTTCCCCATTCTCAGTGCAAATTCTCAGGAACAAGGAGTTGAGAAAAGGCTGGAACAATTAAGAATGGAGGTCTAAATAGGGGATCAAAGGGGCAGGAATTTGGGGGGCCACTAGGGGCGCATTGGAAGATGGCCGACAATACCATCTCTCCGACCCACACGGGGTAATTAAGAGGCTGTTCTGGGAGTAGGCAGCCTCCCTTGTTGCCCCAAGGGAATGGGGAACACTGCCCTTGCCTGCTGTGCCCATAAATCACCCCCAAATTCGAAAGAAGGGGGTGAGGTCACTAGGCAGAATGCCCCCTTGTGGACCTCGGCTCTCCTGGACGCTGTCTCTGATCGCGCACTAGCTGCAGTAATTTGGAATAATTAGTTACAAAAGAAGCAAATGCACATATTTCAAGTGAAGTAGGGGAGTGAAGTCTGCTAATTTAAGGGACCTCTGCGAAAGAAGACGACGGGTTGGAGCAACAGGAATATTTTACGATGAAGATACACCAAAGGCTGGGTATGTCAGCAACGGGACTGAATGGGGGGGGGGGGGACCTTTCTTACTTTCCTTCTATGTGATTTACCAAGAACCCCTCCTCATTAGAACCCTCGGTTTAACTGACCCAAGCAGGATGATTAAGGTCTGTGTGGAGATAAACTTTAACCAAAAGTAGGCTTTATGGAGATCGAGAAGCAATAAGAGCTTTTGGAATGGCGCAGCAATTAATTCTGAGACGCCATTTTGCCAAAGGATTTATAGCCGGGAGGAGGAACAGACTGTATGGAAGTGATGTTATATGGAAAACCTCTGGATATGGCTACTGGATAAAAAAATAATAATATCTACGCAGGATTAAAACTGT
Organism: Podarcis tiliguerta; assembly: GCF_965153285.1. Lineage (NCBI taxonomy): Eukaryota > Metazoa > Chordata > Lepidosauria > Squamata > Lacertidae > Podarcis > Podarcis tiliguerta. The sequence continues at coordinate 42,718,183 of NC_139546.1, read as the reverse complement.
TTTAACCAGCTTGTGGAGACTATCAGAGGTCACAAGGAGAAAGGAAAAATATATGAAAATAACAACAAGAGATATGGAAAAACAATAAGAAAGGACTGGATAGTACAGTGAACATCATATGGTTAGATTTGTGGACATTAAAACAGGAACAAGAAGCAAGAAGTTGATTGGATCCCCTTCAGAACTTGAAATATGGGTACACCCAACAAAAAATTAAAATTCGGCTGTGCAATTTGGAATTTATGTAATATGGTTTGATTTGACGTGATTGGTCGGTTAATAAAAATTATTCTGAAAAGGGCAGGAATTTAATTTCTGCAACTGACCTGCTTAGCTCATGGATGTGCCATGTGATGTCTCCTTGGTTACTGAGCTTTGAAGTTGATTACTCTCAAGCCCTGACATTTTCTGCTTACAGCATTGAACCACAAATGGAAGGGCTTTTCTGGCAGCCTGACAAGAGGCTTTTGAGTCCATGGGTCGCTTCTCCAACTACATTCTTTCTGTGGTACCCCTGTGAGGGGTTATGTTACCTCTTGCCTGCAGAGCTGGCAGCCTCCCACCTTTTTTTTTAAACACCCGCCCTTGTGGTGTTTTCCCTCAGCCTCCTCTCCTCTGCCCTCTCATTGAGAGTTCTCCAGGAAGCTGATGCTGCTGACCCTGGTTTCTGAGCTGCCCCCTTACCCCAAACAGGGGTGCTTCCTAACACTGCCCTACTGCTGGGAAGCACCCCCTGGCCTGTCCCAGAGACACCATTCATCTGGAGAGCATGTAGTCAAGGCTGTGGAACCCTTTGGGGGACCGAGTCACAAGAGGGCATGAGAGGAGGGAGGGAAGGAAAGAGGAACAGAGGCCGGTGTTGTCTGTGGCACCCCTGACCATCATTCAAGGCACCCCAGTGTAAGGCACTGATAGGCACTGTTATGCCGTCCAGATGTTTTTGGTCTACAGCTTCCATCATCCATGACAGCAATGGTCTCTTGTATGCTGGTGGGAGCTGCAATTCAGCAACATCTGGAGGGCCACAGATTGATGACGCCTGGTGCAAATAAGAGTGGGGTGTAGAATAAGGCTCCATCGCTAGGATGATATTGATCCACTAGGGGTATGTTAGGTATTAGAGACCTCTGAATCTGGAGCAGTCTCTGCATATGGCAAGGTGAGTCACTTCCTGGCTGCCTGCACAGTCTTATGTCGATTGAGTTAAGAGATTCCAGAAATGTAGAAATCCAGGTTTATACTGGGAATTCTAAAATTGGTTAGAGGTGTCTTTTTGTGCCTGGAATTTCTAGTGGAATGCTCATATAATTTTCGGTTTGGAGCACTTTTAAATGTTCTGCTTCCACATATAATGAACATGGTAAATGAATATGTACATAAATGTAGACTCCTCAAAACGAATCACACAAAACATGACCCATGATTTAATAGAATTACTGTTACCATGAAATTGTCACTTTCCATTCATTTCTTAAAATAATCAGTACATGTAGGGGAATGGTTGGGTTGGTAATGAACATAGAGTCATTTCTTGATTGGCTTCCTTGAGGTGTGATGACACAAGCTGCAAACTGAATCTTGAGAGTGGCAGTGGGCAAGCAATCTTTGGCCATTACTACTGGATTCTTACCTTCTTCTTCATCCTTACCTAAACATAAAGTATCTTTATTGCCTGGCTCCCTTCATTTACTTGCAGAAACTTTTTGAAATGGCTCAGCCTCTTTGCTAGTGCAGTTAGGCATATAGTGAAGACAAAGTATCTCAGATCCAATCTGCTGCAATTTTCTGGCTGTCTAACACAAACTTAATAGACGGTCACCCAAAATAGGGACAATATGGCTTGGGGCATGGTCAAATCTGGAGCACAGCCCTGCTGGATAGACTCATGGACTCATTATAAGACAGCTTCTCAAATTTTTGTGTTTCTTTTCATCTCTTCTCTCTGTACCCCATCACCTCCTCCTCAGTAGATGTTCAGGGCCTCTTGGGAAGATAGGGGGGCATTTCTTTGTATGCAGGAGAAGAAGAGAAACGGAATGTATAGGCATTCAAAGTTTTTGCATATAATCCATGGTTTCTTAAATAAACATAATCACATTCATTTACATCTTGTATGCAACTATGCTGGATATCAAGAACATAAATGATAACACCAATGATTCCCCCACCCCCCGAAGGGATGCAGGGAGATGCATAAACCTAAATATTTTGTGAATCTAAGTTTGGCCTCATTAAGGGGCAGAATTTCAATATCAGTAGCAAAATGAGAGCACTACTAAACATTTTCTCTCCTTTTTATAAAACAAGCAGTGGATAAGACAATCTCTTCTGTTATTTTAATTTAACTTCCCTTCTTGAAAAAAAGACAGTGAAATTACCATGCCAACAAGTCTACAGAGTCTAAATACAGAAATGATAAACTATACTGTTATTTACATCTTTCTCCGAATCAGCTGCTCTCTGTTATTCAGCTCAGGCCTCACCACAATAATGTAGCATTTAGGGGAAAAGATGCAACCCAGCAGCCCAGCACTGGAAGCCAAGATGGAGAAGATCTCCACAGCCACCATGTATTTTCCTCTGGTGCTCAAGTATGTGGGAATAAAGGAGAACCAAACACTGCAGAAGACCAGCATGCTGAAGGTGATGAACTTGGCTTCATTGAAGCTGTCAGGCAGCTTCCTGGCTAAGAAGGCCACAGTGAAGCTGATAATGGCCAGGAAGCCCATGTAGCCTAAAACGCAATAGAACATGAGAACTGACCCTTCATTACATAAGAATATAATTTCTTCAGTCATTGAGTGCATGTCCACATCTGGGAATGGGGGAGAGGTTGCCAGCCAGAAGGCACAGATTCCTACTTGAATCACAGAGCAGGAAAGGACGATGGAGTAAGCCAGTTTTTTGCCTACCCACTTCCTGATTGTGGAATCGGGCTTGGTGGCCATGAATGCCAAAACCACTGAAATAGTCTTGGCCAAGATGCTGGAGAGGGCCACAGAGAAGACGATGCCAAAAGCTGTTTGTCGGAGAAGGCAGGTTGCCTCCTTAGGTGTTCCAATGAACATCAAAGTGCAGAGGAAACACAAGAGAAGGGACACAAGGAGAATGTAAGTGAGACTTCTGTTATTGGCTTTGACAATGGCAGTGTCCTGGTGCTTAATGAAAATGCCAAGTACCATAGCTGTGATAAGAGAGAATAAAAGCGCAGAGAAAGTTGAAACAATGGCCAAAGTTTCCCCAAAGCCTAGGACGTGTGGTTTCTTGGGAATGCACTGATTCTGCTCTTCATTTGGATATTGGTCTGGAGGACATCTGGCACAGGTTTCCAATCCTGAAAAAAGGTAGTATGACAATTGGAAACAATCCAGTATATGCTTAAGAGGTTTTTTTTTAAATCATGAGTTCCCTTACCGTAACGTTTCCACGAGGATAAGTTTCAAAACTTCTAGTCGAAATGCTTGTGCCCTAGAAGCTTTGAAGATAAAGTTCCCAAGGAACCTTGTTCTTAGAATAAAGACCCCAATTCTTTTCCATGCTCCCTCCCCTAAAAACCTTGGTTTCTTCCAGGGCAGAATGCATGTACAATGTTTATGTCTTTTTGCATCAAAACAGAGCGTGCGGATCTACACTCATGGCGTATATCATTAAAATGTGTTTTTAAAATGTGGCAGCACAGCAGTGAGCCACCATCAATGAGAAACTGCATTAAACATTAGAGAATATTACCTAACAACAAGGAAACTAGCACTAATACACCCAGGAACCTCACCAAAATGCTGGAGATGGTGCAACTCCACAGACACATACCTACACATGTGGTGGGAATGCTCCAAAATCCAACTATTCTGGACAACAGCCATGCAAGAAATGTAAAATAACTAAGCAAGTACTAGAAATCACCCCAGAACTGGCCCTACTAATCATATTCCAAGACAACAATGCCCACTCGCATCACAAAGAACTCATAACCCACCTACTCTCAGCAACCACAAACATCATAGTCGGACACTGGAAAGACCTGTCAGGAGTAAGCATGGACCAATTGTACCAAATAATATGGGAAACAGCGCTACTAGAAAAATTAACCAATAAACTGAAAGTGACATGATGACAAATAGAAGAAGATACCTTCACTCCGGTATGGCTCCCCTTTATCACATACACAGCCCAACAAGACAATGACAAGAATCCACCAACAGCATATGAATCAATATGGCTAACCTGATCCAAAACACCCACCTACTCCCACTCACACACGAACACAAAGTTCACCACAAGCAACCAAAAACAAGCAACTGCACCCTAGGCCAACCCCAATCTCTCTCACCACCAAAGGAACACATGCAAATAGCAAAGAGCACCTGCACAATCTACGCTGACACAAAACCCCACACATACATTAAGCAAAATAGAAATATCGCCTCCCGACCCCACCGCAACGCACCATGGCCCCCTCCACCTCTTCCCCCCTTTTCTCTTGCTAATGTAACCCTAATGTCTCAACAAATGAACTTTCCTATGGAAAATGTAACTTGAAAAAAAGAGACACTGCACATACCTTTGTAAACCAAGAAAACTATAATAAAAATATATATTTTTTAAAAAATTAGAGAATATTGTATGCAGTAATGTTTAGAATGGGATGCTGGTGGCACTGTGGGTTAAACCACAGAGATTAGGACTTGCCAATCAGAACGTCAGCGGTTCGAATCCCCGTGACGGGGTGAGCTCCTGTTGCTCGGTCCCTGCTCCTGCCAACCTAGCAGTTCAAAAGTACGTCAAAGTGCAAGTAGATAAATAGGTACCGCTCCGGCGGGAAGGTAAAGGGCATTTCCATGCTCTGCTCTGGTTCGCCAGAAGCGGTTTAGTCATGCTGGACACATGACCCTGAAGCTGTACGCCGGCTCCCTCAGCCAATAAAGTGAGATGAGCGCCGCAACCCTAGAGTTGGCCACGACTGGACCTAATGGTCAAGGGTCCCTTTACCTTTACCTTTAATGTTTAGAATATCAATATATGTAGGTACACTGATGGAAAATCTTTACATTACAGATTATGGTCACATCCTCATGGTATACTCTCTTGAAGGTTAACATAATTTCTTCATAGTGGCAGCTTTTACAGAGACAGAAGGGAGATTATTCTACTACAGTGGTACCTTGGATTAAGTACTTAATTCGTTCCGGAGGTCCTTTCTTAACCTGAAACTGTTCTTAACCTGAAGCACCACTTTAGCTAATGAGGCCTCCTGCTGCTGCTGCCACGCCGCTGGAGCACAATTTCTGCTCTCATCCTGAAGCAAAGTTCTTAACCCAAGGTACTATTTCTGGGTTAGCGGAGTCCGTAACCTGAAGCGTATGTAACCTGAAGCGTATGTAACCCAAAATACCACTGTATTGTTAATAAACAATATTAATTGAGACCATACAGTGCAAACCTCATTGCCAATTTGCTCAGAATTTACTATAATATCTTGTATACGGTGATATGGCATCTCTCACCCTTCTCATTTGAGAACATTCCACGAGGACATGGATCACAATCATAACAACAGAACTTCTTCCCCTCCTTCTTCTTCTTCTCATAACCGGGAAGGCAGTTGGCATTACATAATGAAAGGGGTGGCACCTATCCAAAGAGACATGAAGAGGTTAATATTAATGAAATATTTTAGGGGATTGATGTAACATCAGGTGATCTACCAGGAAGTAGGAGGGCCAGAAATGTTAACCATAAGTTTTCTATGTGCCAAAGCAACACATACACAGTGGGAGAAAAAGTTATAGTTCTAAGCATCATAGAAACACAAGAAGATTACAATGTTCATATCTAGATTGACCATTGCTACAACCATCAGATAATTTGATCTAATACACTACTGGTTATTTAAATCAGAAACATGAGGCTTTGAGAGGAGCCTGCATGCCTTGTCCACAGCCGATGGAGTACATAGATGAGCAGCCAGGCTAGTAACCACTCCGAGCAAGGCATGATTTGGGGGGCTCCCCCTGGGCCTGGGCCTGTGGCAGGAGCCAACCTGACACACAATTACGTACATCCCGGTTTCTAGCATTCCAACTTGACACTAGAGTTACAAGAGGCACCAGAAGATGATAATGTTAGCAATCTATCTAATGCTACTAACTGGAAAAACGCCTTGGACCAACAAGCATGTTGGACAACACTGTCTGATAGCCATTGGTCCTTCTTGGTGTGACATGTCTTCTGTGCATATTGCTCTTTTTCATTACGTGGTTCATTTTTTATTAATAAAATTATTAGTAGCAGCATTATTACTAGTGGCAGCAGCAGCACCTCCCCCCACAGTGATTTCCTTACCTGAGTGAAGAGTCTGTGCCATTGGATTCCGTTTCCGTTAATGATGAGTTCTTTGCCAGGAGGGGCCTGAGGATCCAGCTTTCCGACTTTGACCCTGACATAGGAATTATTTGGGAAAGTGACCAGGTTTGCAATATCAAAGCCAGCTGCTATTTCTCCATGTTCATTTAATGTGATTTCATCCCCAGCACTGTTGTTGAATGAGATCCTTTGTAGCAATGAGTGGACCTAGGTGGAAAGAGAATCAGAAGGCCTAGAGGCTTCCGGGTCGGTGCAGCTGGCTAATGGCAGATTTCCTCCGCTGCGGAGGAGACCGCTCCCTGGAAAGTTGGGTCTAACCTCCACGGCGAGGCGGAGACCCACTAAAAACCACGGTCGGAGGAAGACCGTGGGCTTGGGGTTCGGCACGTGCCTTTAGTGCCCCCCCTACTCGTGGGGAGACCCCGGTTTCGGGGCTCCGGAGCGACGTGGGGTGAGCGGCACGGCACATTGAATCGATCACTGTTTTCAGGGAGTGAAGCCGCACAGCTGTTGCCAAAAAGCACCGACTTTTCCTGTGGACATTTGGACTCAAATAAACTTCGTAAGTAACAGAATTGGACTACAAAACTATCTGAATTCGGCACTTGAACGTGAAGGCATAAACAGGAAGCCCACCTTCCGTTCTGTAGAAAGAACAAAGCAAAGCTGCTACAAGCTGGAGCCTTTGAAAAGTGTTTTGCAAAGTGTGAACTTTTACCGTTTAAGTTTTCTGAACCCCCCCTCGGAAGCAGGGGAAGAGGGGGAGATTCTTTTGAAGGATTATTGAGCCCTGCAAGACAGTAAAAGTTGATCCAATTTATTGCCGTCTCAAGCCCTGGGACCGGGCTGTCAGTCTTTATAACCTAAAAATAACAACAACGGAGGAATGGACTATACTTTTTATGGAAGGAGGATCAGAGACATATTTTTTCTAGGTATTGACTTGTGGTTTTTGAAAGAAAAAGGAGCGAAATGGTAATTTTTTGTAACTGAAGTGAATGGAAAATAATTAAAGTAAACTGTTGCTAACTGTCGCATGTCTGGGAACTGGGATTGTTACATTGTTACATTGGATGGAAAATTCCGAGGAGACAGATAAGAAGCTCTGAAAGTGGCCTTGAAGGGCAGCAGACAATACTGGGAAAACAAGCCTGAGAATATGGCTGAAAGAATAATAGCTCTGCTGGATCAAGTTTTAAACAAAGTGAGCATTCTTGAACAGGGTGTCTCTGATCTGAGGGAAAATGTACTGATTTTGGTACAGAATGGGAACAACTCAACAGGTGTGGCTCGAGAAAAGGAATCAAATTCACAAAGTCAAGTACTGGAGAAGAGGATGGAGCAACTAAAACCGGTTCTGATTCTGCAAGAGGAATCTCATGTGGAAGTCTCAGTAACAGAGCCTCAAATTGATGAAGATAAATTCAAGTTCGAGGTTACTGAGGCCAAAGGACAGATTTGGAAAGGCAGTGGCCCTTGTGGACTGAGTGATGCAGGATGGATGATCAATATGCTGGAGGGTGGCACTGCGGAAAAGTTTAGAAAGATGGAGCATTGTAACCCCAAAGAGACTGTGGAGTACGCTGTGGAATACTTTTTGGCTTTTGAACTGAAATATGAAGTCTGGGCAAGCGTGCTGAAGAGGATTAAAGGAGACGTTGGTAAAGAAGCTCTTTGGGACTTAATTTCAGGCCGGAAAAGAAACTTGCAGGCAGTCCAGGGAGACGATTTGAGAGCCTCGGACATAAGGGAACCGGGTTAGGGACTTAATTTGTTGACAGGAAAGACTGACAAAATTTGTAAAAAGGACTGGCAGAATCCGAAACCAGGGGGATGAGATGGTGGGAAAAATAGGGAATCTTTAAAAATAGTATTTAGTATAATAAGGTATGATTAAGAACCCTTGGGAGATGGTGGAATGATTCTATTTGGCTTTAGTGGAAATAACATAAGGATTTAAGACATTAAGATATAAGGGTATATGATTTAAAAGTATAAGATCTAAGGTTTTTTGTTTTCTTCTCTTTTTTTCTTCTTATCTGGTGAATTGGAGCTTGGATAACTTTTTTCTTAGATGCTTACTTAAATTGTAATGTGGATGAGAGAATAAGGTACAAATGGATTAAGGTAAATGAGTGAGTAAGCAGTGAAAGATGGAAAGAATTTGCTGACCTGATTAATAACTGGAATACAGAAAGGGAGGTGGGAGGAGGCCGAGGAAATAAGTTACTGAAAAATAGAATCTGAAAAATGGAAATTTATTTTTTCTGAATGTTTTTGTTTTTGGGTTTTTTTCCTTTTTCTTTGTTGTGTTGGTGGGAGGGGTGGAGGGAGGGTGTGGGTTTTTTTCTTTGTTGTTTTTTTTTTTCTGTGCATGTTTGGGTTTTTGTTCTTTTCCCTTCTTTTTTCCCTGTTTTGCTGTGTTTGATTTTCTTTGTTGTTGTAACTTTTGTGTTTTTGGAAAATCAATAAATATTATAAAAAAAAAGAGAGAGAATCAGAAGGCCTAGAAAATGTGGTAATAGTCTTAAATCCCAGAAGGATTTAAGTTATTTTTCTACAAGAGTTATCCACTTCAAGCAATCTTTTTTTATTACCATCGTAGATGAGCATAAGTAGGGTGGGGTACTGTCATTTAAAATCTGTAAAATGGTGTGGAAAGCTAAAAAGTATTTAAACAGAAGGTACCGTATTTTTCCATGTATAAGACGATGCTCGTCTTATATGCGGATAGGCATATGCCCATGCACCCACAAATTGTTCAATGAGGGGGTCAGACCCCCCTCAATATTCTGCAGCCAGAAGGGCTCTGGTGGGCCCGCCTGCTACAGCTGTGGGCTCCTATGGAGCAGTGGGAAGGGGCGATGAAGCCCCGTATAGACTCTGAAGGCCATTAGGAGATACCCTAAAAAGGCCTCTGAAAAGCCCGGAGGGGGCAGCTGGGGCTCCTCCCAGTGTGTGACAACACATGGAGCATGTGACATCACACATGTGCATGGGACACCCACAATGTGGGGAGGAACATGGTGCAGGTGGCCCGAAGCGTCATTTTTGACAGCTTCAGATACATTCCACTTGGCCAATTGATGCCATGAACCTCATACAACAAGTTGTCTAATTCAGTGGTTCACTATTAGAGGTCTGGGCACCCCAGAGTTTCCACAGAACACACCCAGGGGGTCTGCAGTACCATGCCCTGCTGGGGTACTCACTTTTCTTGTTAATTGCACAGGGAAAACCTTCCACAGAACATTCAGCCTCTGCTTGCGGCCAATTCCTGCTTTCTGGCAGGGGAAAAACTTGTGAAAGAGTCGCTGGATGGCAAGCGAGGTGGGATTGGGGGAAAAACCTCGGACACGTTTTCTTAGTGCTCTTTAAATTGGAGAGTGGGAGGGAGAAAAAGTTTTGTAGTTCTTTATCTCCTTGACCTCTGAAGGGCAGTTGTTACCCAGGGAAGGAGTCACTACCAAGAAGGCCCTCTGCCTGTTTCCTACTTAGATAGATGATAGATAGATAGATAGGTAGATGATAGATAGATAGATAGATAGATAGATAGATAGATGATAGATAGATGATAGATAGATAGATAGATAGATAGATAGATAGATAGATAGATAGATGATAGATAGATAGATAGATAGATAGATAGATAGATGATAGATGATAGATAGATAGAGCTAGATATATGGATAAAGGTTTCAAAGCTGCTAGAAATGTCAAAATGTGTTCATTTGTACTATAATTTAATTATAGTGCCAGTTCTAAATGTTTAAATAGCAGTGTATTATTAGAACAATTATTAACCTTTCAAGTAGTTGCTGCTATTCTGTCACTTATGAAAGTCTGTGTAATCTAAAGTCTGTTTAGTGTAATTGTAGGAAATAAAATAATTTAAGGTTAATCTTTCATGTATATATTACTTTCAGTTATTTACTTATAGATGAATGCCAACTCACATTATATATCAGTACAGTACACAACACTGAATACTTTGCAAGGTGAACACTTTATAAGATGAAATACTACCTGCCAAGGCTCTACATTCTGAGAAGAGAGTCTGTCTCCACCCTTTATCCTTTTGCTGATGGCTTCAGAGGAGTACCTAATATTTAAGGCGTGTGCCAGAGCATAGACAGCATTATAGATACTGTAGCTGTGGCCGGTCATGCTCATTTCAAAATATGGTGCAGGAAGGCTCTCCAGCATCTCCTCTCCAGTACATATTTCTGCTGAGCCAGTGGAATTTGAAAGTGAACACATGAATGCTTGTTCCCAGAAATCGTTGGTAAAACCATCCGCATCTGCCCAGGAAGGCTTGACATTCCTCAGAAAGTCTGAGAAGTCTTGAATGTCCTTGGAGTGAATGGCAAAGGAGAACGCGCCATGGCATATTTGTATATTTATTTCAATGGGTTTTTTAAAAAAAGCTAATGAGAAATCAATTTGGGCAGTTGTAATCCATACTTTTCCTACATGTTGCTTCCTCTTAGATGGAGGCAATAGCAGCTGAATAATATTCCTTGCCTCTATTGCAATAGTTACCCACAAAATAGAATCTCCATATATAACAACCACATTTGCTTTGCTTGATATGAAAGCTGGGGTCAAAATCCCTGTGTCATCCAGCATATCCAGTATGTTACCAGTGAAATGCGGAAGTTCTTCAATTTTATCTGTGAATTCTGAACAGATTCCATTCTGGAAAAGCATTGGTTCAATGATCTGCAAGAAATGTTCTCCAGCTTCACTCTTTGGAGTGAGGAGCCCGACCCATTTCCATCCAAAATGCAGAAGTAACTGGATAATTCCCTTATACTGAAGATCTTCATTGGGGACCATGCGGTAGAAGAAACCACGTTTGATTTGATCATTTGTGGCTGGTTCAAATGAACCATATGAAATCTGAAAAGGAAAAAGTCAAACCTTTCCATGTGAAAACAAATATTCAAAACACACACATTTATCTGAGTATAAATCCTGTATATCCCATATTTACTAATCTTTGCCATGGCGAACCCCCATTTACATAGAAAATATATTTCTCAAAAACCAAACAAACAATATTTCTCATTTAATTTTGCAGATATTAATTCCTATTATTATGGGAGTCATCACAGCTGCATACTTGGACACAAGGATTCTCTCCAGGAACAGGCGAGCTTTTATCCTTGGAATGCCTTCAACAATACTCTAAAGTGGACCAGGAGAAACACAAGCAATTGATCAGGTTCTTAGTGTCTATAATCTTTAAAACACTTGTAGAGAGAGGTTGATGGCATTTCTACTAAGAATTCTTGTGGGAGTATCTCCTGGAAATCCTACACGTATCCTGCATATTGTACATTTTATTTTTTTGACCACAGTAAACCATATCCTATAAAAGTAAAATACCAGCAAATATTAAGGCAACTAATACGAAGTCTAGTAATGCAGCAGAAGAACACCATATGGTAACACTATACCCCTCCCCAAAGGCCTCAAAAATAACAAGAAATTTATTTTCGATTAGCCTCTGAAAATTGACAATACTAAACATCATCATACGTATACAGGGAGGGGATCTTATGATTCCTAGGGTGAGAGACAATGTGGTCTCAAGTATTTATGGCTTTGTAAGCCAGCTTCAGGGGGATGTGGGTGGTGCTGTGGTCGAAACCACTGAGCCTCTTGGGCTTGCCGATCAGAAGGCCAGTGGTTCGAATCCCCGCGACGGGGTGATCTCCAGTTGTTTGGTCCCAGCTCCTGCCAAACCAGCAGTTCGAAAGCATGCCAAAAAGTGCAAGTAGATAAACAGTTACTGCTTCAGCGGGAAGGTAAACTGTATTTCCGTGCACTGCTCTGGTTTTGCCAGAAGCGGCTTAGTCATGGTGGCCACATGACCCGGAAAAACTGTCTGTGGACAAACGCCGGCTCCCTTGGCCTGTAAAGCAAGATAAGTGCCGCAACCCCAGAGTCGTCTGTGACTGCACTTAACTGTCAGGGGTCCTCTACCTTTACCTTTTTAAAAAAAGCCAGCTTCATCACTATGAATGGGGACAGGTATACCTCTCATGCAGCTAGGGCAGTGCTTTCAGGAATGATGTAATGTGAAATTTATCAAACTGGAATATTCAAACAATTTCCCATTAAATATACTTTACACACATTCTATAGAACCTGGATCATTTCATGTAAATTGTTGAGTACTAATATTATACCCCCCAAAATATATCCATATACGGCAACCCATTTCCCTTCTCCATTTTACCACTTCATATTGATGTATCAACAGATTCCTATTTGAAGGAGAAAAGAGTGAATTATAATATGAAATAAAATTTTTCAATACCCATATTCTACCTGTGGAATCTTGTAAAGACCTAAGACATCTGCCATGGATGAGGAGGTTTCAGAGCTAAGTCCCCCAATGACTCCTACTACATTTTTCTGAATGCCACACATGTAGTTGGGGACAAAGTGATGTGATTTAAAGAGCATATCCAGACTGGTTCGGTAGGCCATCTTTGAATCAGAATGGCTATCATAGATGTGGAATCCAAGAGTGACATTGGGCAAGATCTTGGGATTCTCATTGATCTCATCAACAGCAAACACCAAGGCCAGGAGGTGTTGGTAGGACTTGGTCGTCACTCTGCAAATAAAGTGCCTTATTATTTTATGGGCAATTAAACAGTGCACAACACCTAGATCTGAGGGATACAACTGCCTCAATTAAATTGTGTTGGAAATATACAAATTGTTTTCTGCCTTTAGAGCTAATGTTTGGATCTCTCTTCCATCCGAAACAGATTTTTTTACTTTTCTGAACACATAGATTGAGAAGTGATCTTCACTTGTTTTTTCAACCATGCCGCTTTTATCACTAGCAATATGCACCGTTATTGACATCATTACTAAACCCCTTTTGTCAGTTGTTGTCCCTAGCAAAACAAACTGGTATGAAATGAAAATAGAGAAATTTAGATATAGCTATATGGGATTGACTAGCAGTGCAGACTTTGGTACTATGGCACCCTGGGCAAGGCCAAAAGTTTGCTCCCACTTGGCCCTTCCTAAAGGTGGGCAAAGCTGTGCCAGGCTTAAGGAAGGGGACACAAGGCTTGCTTGGGTAGGATCCAAGAGCCCCCCTCCCCCCGGTTCCCAAAGCTGGGAAAGTGCTAACTAGACTTTGGGAAGGAAGCAGGAGGACTCCAGGACCTTGTCAGAGCCCATGACTCCTTCCCAAAGCCAAGTGCCTTGGTTACCAGGTTAGGGGACAGCACTCCAATGGCTCTGTGCCCAATGTGTGCTCACTGTTTGCAGATCTTAAACATCACCCTTGCGACTACTGAGGTCTAGCGAGTGAACTATGCTTCATCGGAGGATAGAGAGATGCCATGTATCTTGGAGCAGGTTATAAAATAGTCTATTAAATCTTATTATTGGCTTTAATCTTCCATTGGGTTTCAAAGCAAACCAAGTGCTTTATAGTCAGATATAATTGTAGAAAGAATAAATGAAATGATCTTAAGAGCCCTTTACTTACACTGGACTGTTAATAAAGGCCTGAGATGGGTGTTCATCAAAGGAAATGCTGGGCAATAGGTAATAGATATGAGACATTATCCCACCAATGATAAGGTCACCATGTTCATACCATTCATGTGGAATATGCACAGGATTATTTCTGCTGCAAACGACAGTGGTCACTTTGGGCACCATATTGGGAAGCAGCAGGAGAAGCAGCAGTAACAAGAACATCCTCATCACAACTATCCTTCTACACATGGAATCTCCTTTAGCTGTCTACAATATTGTTACTATCATCAGCCTAACTTGAACAGGATGTATTTTGTGACCACTGACTCTGCCAATTCTGTACTTAAAGGGGCAGGTATCCACCTGCTCCTTAACTTCAACACTGCCACAAAAATGTCATTGAATGCTATGATTTGAAATCTAATCAATACAATGAAACGCAAAAGGTGGCCTCACCTCTCCTTAGCTTACCTTAGCTCTCTATGGAACACCGGGGTGCTTTTAATCATTTCAGATTTAATTATTTTTTTCTTATATCCCATTCAGCCTTCTGGAGCTTTTCTAAGTGAATTGATTACCATAATTTTAATAATTATAGAGAAGATAATTACTTTTGCAATATTGTTGAACTCTGTGTTGCATCACCAGTAGGAGAACGGCCAAAGTAAACATATTTGTCACATTGCAGAATCAAAGGTTAGGAAGAAGCCTCCAAGGTCATCTTGTCCAATCTGCTTGCTATTGCAGGACATCCAGAACTAAAAACAAGCCAAGAAAAAAAAAACACTCTACCTGTAGACAGGCATCCATATTTCACCTAAAAACCTCTCTATCAAAATGTGTTGGGAGGTGAGCCAACTGCATCCTTTTCCCACTTGTCTAATTTCCTACTGCTATTGGCCCTGACACTCTCTGACATATGAAACATTGGTTCCAGTTGCTAGATCTTGGAAACAATGATGGAAATGGTCCAAACCATATCAGGATATAGGGACCCCGGATAATACAGTCCAGCTACTTTTGAAAGGACATGTATATACTGTTTGAAGCTGAGTGACATGTTTAGGAATATCTAAGACAATGTCAGGGCCTGGCTGGATGAGGAAGAGTAGTGGCAGCCAGTAACCCAGGAGGCACCTTAGGGGGAAAGGGACTTTGAACCAGGTTCAAAATGGTGGGCCAGAGAGGAATCACCACTGGAGAGTGAAGGTGAAATGGAGATGATTGAGGTAGCCACAGATACTGATAGAGAAGGAGTAGGGGTTGTGTCTTCTCTGCCATACAGAACTGATTCATCTCCTTTCCCCTTCCCCATTTTCAGTGCAGGAACAAAGAGTTGAGAAAAGGCTGGAACAATTAAGAATGGAGGTATAAATAGGGGATGAAAGGGGCAGGAATTGGGCGGGGGCACTAGGGGCACATTGGAAGATGGCCGAGAATACCATCTCTCCGACCCACACGGGGTAATTAAGAGGCTGTTATGGGAGTAGGCAGACTCCCTTGTTGCCCCAAGGGAATGGGGAACACTGCCCTTGCCTGCTGTGCCCATAAATCACCCCCAAATTCAAAAGAAGGGGGTGAGCTCATTAGGCAGAATGCCCCCGTGTGGATCTCGGCTCTCCTGGACGTTGTCTCTGATCACACACTAGCTGCAGCAATTTGGAATAATTAATTACAAAAGAAGCAAATGCACATATTTCAAGTGAAGTAGGGGAGTGAAGTCTGCTAATTTAAGTGACCTCTGCGAAAGAAGACGACGGGTTGGAGCAACAGGAATATTTTACGATGAAGATACACCAAAGGCTGGGTATGCCGGCAACAGGACTGAATGGGGGGGGGGGACTTTTTTACTTTCCTTCTATGTGATTTACCAAGAACCCCTCCTCATTAGAACCGTCGGTTTAACTGACCCAAGCAGGATGATAAAGGTCTGTGTGGAGATAAACTTTAACCACAAGTATGCTTTATGGAGATCGAGAAGCAATAAGAGCTTTTGGAATGGCGCAGCAACTAATTCAGAGTTGCCATTTTGCCAAAGGATTTATAGCCGGGAGGAGGAACGGATTGTTTTCAGACTGCATTCCTGGTGAATGTCCTCAGAGGTTTGAGAAAGGAGGCAGATTGGTGAAGATTAATGGCGCTAAGACTGTTTTGATGTATGGAAGTGATGTTATATTGAAAACGTCTGGATATGGCTACTGGATAAAAAAATAATAATATCCACGCAGGATTACAAACTGTTTTAACCAGCTTGTGGAGACTATCAGAGATCACAATGAGAAAGGAAAAATATATGAAAATAAAAACAAGAGATGTGGAAAAACAGTAAGAAAGGACTGGATAGTACAGTGAACATCATATGGTTAGATTTGTGGACATTAAAACAGCAACAAGAAGCAAGAAGTTGATTGGATCGCCTTCGGAACTTGAAATATGGGTACCCCCCAAAAAAATTTAAAATTCGGCTGTGCAATTTGGAATGTATGTAATCTGGTTTGATTTGATGTGATTGGTCGGTTAATAAAAAATTATTCTGAAAGGGGCAGGAATTTAATTTCTGCAACTGACCTGCTTAGCTCATGGATGTGCCATGTGATGTCTCCTTGGTTACTGAGCTATGAAGTTGATTACTCTCAAGCCCTGACTTTTTCTGCTTACAGCATTGAACCACAAATGGAAGGGCTTTTCTGGCAGCCTGACAAGAGGCTTTTGAGCCCATGGGTCGCTTCTCCAACTACATTCTTTCTGTGGTACCCCTGTGAGGCTCAGGACCCCAGTTATGTTACCCTTCGTCTGCAGAGCTGGCTGCCTCCCACCTTTTTTTAAACACCCTCCCTTGTGGTGTTTTCCCTCAGCCTCCTCTCCTCTGCCCTCTCCACAAAGCTGATGCTGCTGACCCTGGTTTCTGAGCTGCCCCCTTACCCCAAACAGGAGTGCTTCCGAACACTGCCCTACTGCTGGGAAGCACCCCCTGGCCAGTCCCAGAGACACCATTCATCTGGAGAGCATGTAGTCAAGGCTGTGGAAACTTTTGGGAGACCGAGTCACAAGAGGGCATGAGAGGAGGGAGGGAAGGAAAGAGGAACAGAGGCCAGTGTTGTCCGTGGCACCCCTGACCATCATTCAAGGCACCGCAGTGTAAGGCACTGATAGGCACTGTTATGCCGTCCAGATGTTTTTGGTCTACAGCTTCCATCATCCGTGATAGCAATGGTCTGTTGTAAGCTGGTGGGAGCTGCAATTCAGCAACATCTGGAGGGCCACAGATTGATGACCCCTGGTGCAAATAAGAGTGGGGTGTAGAATAAGGCTCCATCGCTAGGATGATATTGATCCACTAGGGGTATGTTAGGTATTAGAGACCTCTGAATCTGGAGCAGTCTCCACATATGGCAAGGTGAGTCACTTCCTGTCTCCCTGCACAGTCTTATGTCAATTGAGTTAAAAGATTCCAGAAATGTAGAAATCCAGGTTTATACTGGGAATTCTAAAATTGGTTAGAGGTGTCTTTTTGTGCCTGGAATTTCTAGTGGAATGCCCATATGATTTTCAGTTTGGAGCACTTTTAAATGTTCTGCTTCCACATATAATGAACATGGTAAATGAATATGTACATAAATGTAGACTCCTCAAAACGAATCACACAAAACATGACCCATGATTTAATAGAATTACTGTTACCATGAAATTGTCACTTTCCATTCATTTCTTAAAATAATCAGTACATGTAGGGGAATGGTTGGGTTGGTAATGAACATAGAGTCATTTCTTGATTGGCTTCCTTGAGGTGTGATGACACAAGCTGCAAACTGAATCTTGAGAGTGGCAGTGGGCAAGCAATCTTTGGCCATTACTACTGGATTCTTACCTTCTTCTTCATCCTTACCTAAACATAAAGTATCTTTATTGCCTGGCTCCCTTCATTTACTTGCACAAACTTTTTGAAATGGCTCAGCCTCTTTGCTAGTGCAGTTAGGCATATAGTGAAGACAAAGTATCTCAGATCCAATCTGCTGCAATTTTCTGGCTGTCTAACACAAACTTAATAGACGGTCACCCAATATAGGGACAATATGGCTTGGGGCATGGTCAAATCTGGAGCACAGCCCTGCTGGATAGACTCATGGACTCATTATAAGACAGCTTCTCAAATTTTTGTGTTTCTTTTCATCTCTTCTCTCTGTACCCCATCACCTCCTCCTCAGTAGATGTTCAGGGCCTCTTGGGAAGATAGGGGGGCATTTCTTTGGATGCAGGAGAAGAAGAGAAACAGAATGTATAGGCATTCAAAGTTTTTGCATATAATCCATGGTTTCTTAAATAAACATAATCACATTCATTTACATCTCGTATGCAACTATGCTGGATATCAAGAACATAGATGATAACACCAGTGATCCCCCTCCCCCCGAGGGGACGCAGGGAGATGCATAACCCTAAACATTTTGTGAATCTAAGTTTGGCCTCATTAAGGGGCAGAATTTCAATATGAGTAGCAAAATGAGAGCACTACTAAACATTTTCTCTCCTTTTTATAAAACAAGCAGTGGATAAGACAATCTCTTCTGTTATTTTAATTTAACTTCCCTTCTTGAAAAAAAGACAGTGAAATTACCATGCCAACAAGTCTACAGAGTCTAAATACAGAAATGATAAACTATACTGTTATTTACATCTTTCTCCGAATCAGCTGCTCTCTGTTATTCAGCTCAGGCCTCACCACAATAATGTAGCATTTAGGGGAAAAGATGCAACCCAGCAGCCCAGCACTGGAAGCCAAGATGGAGAAGATCTCCACAGCCACCATGTATTTTCCTCTGGTGCTCAAATATGTGGGAATAAAGGAGAACCAAACACTGCAGAAGACCAGCATGCTGAAGGTGATGAACTTGGCTTCATTGAAGCTGTCAGGCAGCTTCCTGGCTAAGAAGGCCACAGTGAAGCTGATAATGGCCAGGAAGCCCATGTAGCCTAAAACGCAATAGAACATGAGAACTGACCCTTCATTACATAAGAATATAATTTCTTCAGTCATTGAGTGCATGTCCACATCTGGGAATGGGGGAGAGGTTGCCAGCCAGAAGGCACAGATTCCTACTTGAATCACAGAGCAGGAAAGGACGATGGAGTAAGCCAGTTTTTTGCCTACCCACTTCCTGATTGTGGAATCGGGCTTGGTGGCCATGAATGCCAAAACCACTGAAATAGTCTTGGCCAAGATGCTGGAGAGGGCCACAGAGAAGACGATGCCAAAAGCTGTTTGTCGGAGAAGGCAGGTTGCCTCCTTAGGAGTTCCAATGAACATCAAAGTGCAGAGGAAACACAAGAGAAGGGACACAAGGAGAATGTAAGTGAGACTTCTGTTATTGGCTTTGACAATGGCAGTGTCCCGGTTCTTAATGAAAATGCCAAGTACCATAGCTGTGATAAGAGAGAATAAAAGCGCAGAGAAAGTTGAAACAATGGCCAAAGTTTCCCCAAAGCCTAGGACGTGTGGTTTCTTGGGAATGCACTGATTCTGCTCTTCATTTGGATATTGGTCTGGAGGACATCTGGCACAGGTTTCCAATCCTGAAAAAAGGTAGTATGACAATTGGAAACAATCCAGTATATGCTTAAGAGGTTTTTTTTTAAATCATGAGTTCCCTTACCGTAACGTTTCCACGAGCATAAGTTTCAAAACTTCTAGTCGAAATGCTTGTGCCCTAGAAGCTTTGAAGATAGAGTTTCCAAGGAACCTTGTTCTTAGAATAAAGACCCCAATTCTTTTCCATGCTCCCTCCCCTAAAAACCTTGGTTTCTTCCAGGGCAGAATGCATGTACAATGTTTATGTCTTTTTGCATCAAAACAGAGCGTGCGGATCTACACTCATGGCGTATATCATTAAAATGTGTTTTTAAAATGTGGCAGCACAGCAGTGAGCCACCATCAATGAGAAACTGCATTAAACATTAGAGAATATTACCTAACAACAAGGAAACTAGCACTAATACACCCAGGAACCTCACCAAAATGCTGGAGATGGTGCAACTCCACAGACACATACCTACACATGTGGTGGGAATGCTCCAAAATCCAACTATTCTGGACAACAGCCATGCAAGAAATGTAAAATAACTAAGCAAGTACTAGAAATCACCCCAGAACTGGCCCTACTAATCATATTCCAAGACAACAATGCCCACTCGCATCACAAAGAACTCATAACCCACCTACTCTCAGCAACCACAAACATCATAGTCGGACACTGGAAAGACCTGTCAGGAGTAAGCATGGACCAATTGTACCAAATAATATGGGAAACAGCGCTACTAGAAAAATTAACCAATAAACTGAAAGTGACATGATGACAAATAGAAGAAGATACCTTCACTCCGGTATGGCTCCCCTTTATCACATACACAGCCCAACAAGACAATGACAAGAATCCACCAACAACATATGAATCAATATGGCTAACCTGATCCAAAACACCCACCTACTCCCACTCACACACGAACACAAAGTTCACCACAAGCAACCAAAAACAAGCAACTGCACCCTAGGCCAACCCCAATCTCTCTCACCACCAAAGGAACACATGCAAATAGCAAAGAGCACCTGCACAATCTACGCTGACACAAAACCCCACACATACATTAAGCAAAATAGAAATATCGCCTCCCGACCCCACCGCAACGCACCATGGCCCCCTCCACCTCTTCCCCCCTTTTCTCTTCCTAATGTAACCCTAATGTCTCAACAAATGAACTTTCCTATGGAAAATGTAACTTGAAAAAAAGAGACACTGCACATACCTTTGTAAACCAAGAAAACTATAATAAAAATATATATTTTTTAAAAAATTAGAGAATATTGTATGCAGTAATGTTTAGAATGGGATGCTGGTGGCACTGTGGGTTAAACCACAGAGATTAGGACTTGCCAATCAGAACGTCAGCGGTTCGAATCCCCGTGACGGGGTGAGCTCCTGTTGCTCGGTCCCTGCTCCTGCCAACCTAGCAGTTCAAAAGCACGTCAAAGTGCAAGTAGATAAATAGGTACCGCTCCGGCGGGAAGGTAAAGGGCATTTCCATGCTCTGCTCTGGTTCGCCAGAAGCGGTTTAGTCATGCTGGACACATGACCCTGAAGCTGTACGCCGGCTCCCTCAGCCAATAAAGTGAGATGAGCGCCGCAACCCTAGAGTTGGCCACGACTGGACCTAATGGTCAAGGGTCCCTTTACCTTTACCTTTAATGTTTAGAATATCAATATATGTAGGTACACTGATGGAAAATCTTTACATTACAGATTACGGTCACATCCTCATGGTATCCTTTCTTGAAGGTTAACATAATTTCTTCATAGTGGCAGCTTTTACAGAGACAGAAGGGAGATTATTCTACTACAGTGGTACCTTGGATTAAGTACTTAATTCGTTCCGGAGGTCCTTTCTTAACCTGAAACTGTTCTTAACCTGAAGCACCACTTTAGCTAATGAGGCCTCCTGCTGCTGCTGCCACGCCGCTGGAGCACAATTTCTGCTCTCATCCTGAAGCAAAGTTCTTAACCCAAGGTACTATTTCTGGGTTAGCGGAGTCCGTAACCTGAAGCGTATGTAACCTGAAGCGTATGTAACCCAAAATACCACTGTATTGTTAATAAACAATATTAATTGAGACCATACAGTGCAAACCTCATTGCCAATTTGCTCAGAATTTACTATAATATCTTGTATACGGTGATATGGCATCTCTCACCCTTCTCATTTGAGAACATTCCACGAGGACATGGATCACAATCATAACAACAGAACTTCTTCCCCTCCTTCTTCTTCTTCTCATAACCGGGAAGGCAGTTGGCATTACATAATGAAAGGGGTGGCACCTATCCAAAGAGACATGAAGAGGTTAATATTAATGAAATATTTTAGGGGATTGATGTAACATCAGGTGATCTACCAGTAAGTAGGAGGGCCAGAAATGTTAACCATAAGTTTTCTATGTGCCAAAGCAACACATACACAGTGGGAGAAAAAGTTATAGTTCTAAGCATCATAGAAACACAAGAAGATTACAATGTTCATATCTAGATTGACCATTGCTACAACCATCAGATAATTTGATCTAATACACTACTGGTTATTTAAATCAGAAACATGAGGCTTTGAGAGGAGCCTGCATGCCTTGTCCACAGCCGATGGAGTACATAGATGAGCAGCCAGGCTAGTAACCACTCCGAGCAAGGCATGATTTGGGGGGCTCCCCCTGGGCCTGGGCCTGTGGCAGGAGCCAACCTGACACACAATTACGTACATCCCGGTTTCTAGCATTCCAACTTGACACTAGAGTTACAAGAGGCACCAGAAGATGATAATGTTAGCAATCTATCTAATGCTACTAACTGGAAAAACGCCTTGGACCAACAAGCATGTTGGACAACACTGTCTGATAGCCATTGGTCCTGCTTGGTGTGACATGTCTTCTGTGCATATTGCTCTTTTTCATTACGTGGTTCATTTTTTATTAATAAAATTATTAGTAGCAGCATTATTACTAGTGGCAGCAGCAGCACCTCCCCCCACAGTGATTTCCTTACCTGAGTGAAGAGTCTGTGCCATTGGATTCCGTTCCCATTAATGATGAGTTCTTTGCCAGGAGGGGCCTGAGGATCCAGCTTTCCGACTTTGACCCTGACATAGGAATTATTTGGGAAAGTGACCAGGTTTGCAATATCAAAGCCAGCTGCTATTTCTCCATGTTCATTTAATGTGATTTCATCCCCAGCACTGTTGTTGAATGAGATCCTTTGTAGCAATGAGTGGACCTAGGTGGAAAGAGAATCAGAAGGCCTAGAGGCTTCCGGGTCGGTGCAGCTGGCTAATGGCAGATTTCCTCCGCTGCGGAGGAGACCGCTCCCTGGAAAGTTGGGTCTAACCTCCACGGCGAGGCGGAGACCCACTAAAAACCACGGTCGGAGGAAGACCGTGGGCTTGGGGTTCGGCACGTGCCTTTAGTGCCCCCCCCTACTCGTGGGGAGACCCCGGTTTTGGGGCTCCGGAGCGACGTGGGGTGAGCGGCACGGCACATTGAATCGATCACTGTTTTCAGGGAGTGAAGCCGCACAGCTGTTGCCAAAAAGCACCGACTTTTCCTGTGGACATTTGGACTCAAATAAACTTCGTAAGTAACAGAATTGGACTACAAAACTATCTGAATTCGGCACTTGAACGTGAAGGCATAAACAGGAAGCCCACCTTCCGTTCTGTAGAAAGAACAAAGCAAAGCTGCTACAAGCTGGAGCCTTTGAAAAGTGTTTTGCAAAGTGTGAACTTTTACCGTTTAAGTTTTCTGAACCCCCCCTCGGAAGCAGGGGAAGAGGGGGAGATTCTTTTGAAGGATTATTGAGCCCTGCAAGACAGTAAAAGTTGATCCAATTTATTGCCGTCTCAAGCCCTGGGACCGGGCTGTCAGTCTTTATAACCTAAAAATAACAACAACGGAGGAATGGACTATACTTTTTATGGAAGGAGGATCAGAGACATATTTTTTCTAGGTATTGACTTGTGGTTTTTGAAAGAAAAAGGAGCGAAATGGTAATTTTTTGTAACTGAAGTGAATGGAAAATAATTAAAGTAAACTGTTGCTAACTGTCGCATGTCTGGGAACTGGGATTGTTACATTGTTACATTGGATGGAAAATTCCGAGGAGACAGATAAGAAGCTCTGAAAGTGGCCTTGAAGGGCAGCAGACAATACTGGGAAAACAAGCCTGAGAATATGGCTGAAAGAATAATAGCTCTGCTGGATCAAGTTTTAAACAAAGTGAGCATTCTTGAACAGGGTGTCTCTGATCTGAGGGAAAATGTACTGATTTTGGTACAGAATGCGAACAACTCAACAGGTGTGGCTCGAGAAAAGGAATCAAATTCACAAAGTCAAGTACTGGAGAAGAGGATGGAGCAACTAAAACCGGTTCTGATTCTGCAAGAGGAATCTCATGTGGAAGTCTCAGTAACAGAGCCTCAAATTGATGAAGATAAATTCAAGTTCGAGGTTACTGAGGCCAAAGGACAGATTTGGAAAGGCAGTGGCCCTTGTGGACTGAGTGATGCAGGATGGATGATCAATATGCTGGAGGGTGGCACTGCGGAAAAGTTTAGAAAGATGGAGCATTGTAACCCCAAAGAGACTGTGGAGTACGCTGTGGAATACTTTTTGGCTTTTGAACTGAAATATGAAGTCTGGGCAAGCGTGCTGAAGAGGATTAAAGGAGACGTTGGTAAAGAAGCTCTTTGGGACTTAATTTCAGGCCGGAAAAGAAACTTGCAGGCAGTCCAGGGAGACGATTTGAGAGCCTCGGACATAAGGGAACCGGGTTAGGGACTTAATTTGTTGACAGGAAAGACTGACAAAATTTGTAAAAAGGACTGGCAGAATCCGAAACCAGGGGGATGAGATGGTGGGAAAAATAGGGAATCTTTAAAAATAGTATTTAGTATAATAAGGTATGATTAAGAACCCTTGGGAGATGGTGGAATGATTCTATTTGGCTTTAGTGGAAATAACATAAGGATTTAAGACATTAAGATATAAGGGTATATGATTTAAAAGTATAAGATCTAAGGTTTTTTGTTTTCTTCTCTTTTTTTCTTCTTATCTGGTGAATTGGAGCTTGGATAAATTTTTCTTAGATGCTTACTTAAATTGTAATGTGGATGAGAGAATAAGGTACAAATGGATTAAGGTAAATGAGTGAGTAAGCAGTGAAAGATGGAAAGAATTTGCTGACCTGATTAATAACTGGAATACAGAAAGGGAGGTGGGAGGAGGCCGAGGAAATAAGTTACTGAAAAATAGAATCTGAAAAATGGAAATTTATTTTTTCTGAATGTTTTTGTTTTTGGGTTTTTTTCCTTTTTCTTTGTTGTGTTGGTGGGAGGGGTGGAGGGAGGGTGTGGGTTTTTTTCTTTGTTTTTTTTTTCTGTGCATGTTTGGGTTTTTGTTCTTTTCCCTTCTTTTTTCCCTGTTTTGCTGTGTTTGATTTTCTTTGTTGTTGTAACTTTTGTGTTTTTGGAAAATCAATAAATATTATAAAAAAAAAGAGAGAGAATCAGAAGGCCTAGAAAATGTGGTAATAGTCTTAAATCCCAGAAGGATTTAAGTTATTTTTCTACAAGAGTTATCCACTTCAAGCAATCTTTTTTTATTACCATCGTAGACGAGCATAAGTAGGGTGGGGTACTGTCATTTAAAATCTGTAAAATGGTGTGGAAAGCTAAAAAGTATTTAAACAGAAGGTACCGTATTTTTCCATGTATAAGACGATGCTCGTCTTATATGCGGATAGGCATATGCCCATGCACCCACAAATTGTTCAATGAGGGGGTCAGACGCCCCTCAATATTCTGCAGCCAGAAGGGCTCTGGTGGGCCCACCTGCTACAGCTGTGGGCTCCTATGGAGCAGTGGGAAGGGGCGATGAAGCCCCTTATAGACTCTGAAGGCCATTAGGAGATACCTTAAAAAGGCCTCTGAAAAGCCCGGAGGGGGCAGCTGGGGCTCCTCCCAGTGTGTGACAACACATGGAGCATGTGACATCACACATGTGCATGGGACACCCACAATGTGGGGAGGAACATGGTGCAGGTGGCCCCCAGCGTCATTTTTGACAGCTTCAGATACATTCCACTTGGCCAATTGATGCCATGAACCTCATACAACAAGTTGTCTAATTCAGTGGTTCACTATTAGAGGTCTGGGGACCCCAGAGTTTCCACAGAACACACCCAGGGGGTCTGCAGTACCATCCCCTGCTGGGGTACTCACTTTTCTTGTGAATTGCACAGGGAAAACCTTCCACAGAACATTCAGCCTCTGCTTGCGGCCAATTCCTGCTTTCTGGCAGGGGAAAAACTTGTGAAAGAGTCGCTGGATGGCAAGCGAGGTGGGATTGGGGGAAAAACCTCGGACACGTTTTCTTAGTGCTCTTTAAATTGGAGAGTGGGAGGGAGAAAAAGTTTTGTAGTTCTTTATCTCCTTGACCTCTGAAGGTCAGTTGTTACCCAGGGAAGGAGTCACTACCAAGAAGGCCCTCTGCCTGTTTCCTACTTAGATAGATGATAGATAGATAGATAGATAGATAGATGATAGATAGATAGATAGATAGATAGATAGATGATAGATAGATGATAGATAGATGATAGATAGATGATAGATAGATAGATAGATAGATAGAGCTAGATATATGGATAAAGGTTTCGAAGCTGCTAGAAATGTCAAAATTTGTTCATTTGTACTATAATTTAATTATAGTGCCAGTTCTAAATGTTTAAATAGCAGCGTATTTTTAGAACAATTATTAACCTTTCAAGTAGTTGCTGCTATTCTGTCACTTATGAAAGTCTTTGTAATCTAAAGTCTGTTTAGTGTAATTGTAGGAAATAAAATAATTTAAGGTTAATCTTTCATGTATATATTACTTTCAGTTATTTATTACTTTCAGTCACTTATAGATGAATGCCAACTCACATTATATATCAGTACAGCACACAACACTGAATACTTTGCAAGGTGAACACTTTAGAAGTTACCTGCCAAGGCTCTACAGTCTGAGAAGAGAGTCTGTCTCCACCCTTTATCCTTTTGCTGATGGCTTCAGAGGAGTACCTAATATGTAAGGCGTGTGCCAGAGCATAGACAGCATTATAGATACTGTAGCTGTGACCGGTCATGCGCATTTCAAAATATGGTGCAGGAAGGCTCTCCAGCATCTCCTCTCCAGTACATATGTGTGCTGACCCAGTGGAATTTGAAAGTGAACACATGAATGCTTGTTCCCAGAAATCGTTGGTAAAACCATCTGCATCTGCCCAGGAAGGCTTTACATTCCTCAGAAAGTCTGAGAAGTCTTGAATGTCCTTGGAATGAATGGCAAAGGAGAATGCACCGTGGCATATTTGTATATTTATTTCAATAGGTTTTTTAAAAAAAGCTAATGAGAAATCAATTTGGGCAGTTGTAATCCATACTTTTCCTACATGTTGCTTCCTCTTAGATGGAGGCAATAGCAGCTGAATAATATTCCTTGCCTCTATAGCAATAGTTACCCACAAAATAGAATCTCCATATATAACAACCGCATTTGCTTTGCTTGATATGAAAGCTGGGGTCAAAATCCCTGTGTCATCCAGCATATCCAGTATGTTACCAGTGAAATGCGGAAGTTCTTCAATTTTATCTGTGAATTCTGAACAGATTCCATTCTGGAAAAGCATTGGTTCAATGATCTGCAAGAAATGTTCTCCAGCTTCATTATTTGGAGTGAGGAGCCCGATCCATTTCCATCCAAAATGCAGAAGTAACTGGATAATTCCCTTGTACTGAAGATCTTCATTGGGGACCATGCGGTAGAAGAAACCACGTTTGATTTGATCATTTGTGGCTGGTTCAAATGAACCATATGAAATCTGAAAAGGAAAAAGTCAAACCTTTCCATGTGAAAACAAAAATTCAAAACACACACATTTATCTGAGTATAAATCCTGTATATCCCATATTTACTAATCTTCACCATGGCGAACCCTCATTTACATAGAAAATATATTTCTCAAAAACCAAACAAACAATATTTCTCATTTAATTTTGTAGATATTAATTCCTATTATTATGGGAGTCATCACAGCTGCATACTTGGACACAAGGATTCTCTCCAGGAACAGGCAAGCTTTTATCCTTGCACTGCCTTCAACAATACTCTAAAGTGGACCAGGAGAAATACAAGCAATTGATCCGGATCTTTTTGTCTATAATCTTTAAAACACTTGTAGAGAGAGGTTGATGGCATTTCTACTAAGAACTCTTGTGGGAGGATCTCCTGGAAATCCTGTACGTATCCTGCATATTGTACATTTTTTTTTTTTTGACCACAGTAAACCATATCCTATAAAAGTAAAATACCAGCAAATATTAAGGCAACTAAACAGAAGTCTAGCAATGCAGCAGAAGAACACCATATGGTAACACTATACCCCTCCCCAAAGGCCTCAAAAATAACAAGAAATTTGTTATCGATTAGCCTCTGAAAATGGACAGTACTAAACATCATCATACGTATACAGGGAGGGGATCTTATGTTTCCTAGGGTGAGAAACATTGTTGTCTCAAGTTATTTATGGCTTTGTAAGCCAGCTTCAGGGGGATGTGGGTGGTGCTGTGGTCAAAACCACTGAGCCTCTTGGGCTTGCCACAGAAGGCCAGTGGTTCGAATCCCCGTGATGGGGTGAGCTCCAGTTGTTTGGTCCCAGCTCCTGCCAACCCAGCAGTTCGAAAGCATGCCAAAAAGTGCAAGTAGATAAATAGGTAGTGCTCCAGCGGGAAGGTAAACGGTGTTTCTGTGCACTGCTCTGGTTTCGCCAGAAGCGGCTTAGTCATGGTGGGCGCATGACCCGGAAAAACTGTCTGTGGACGAACACCGGCTCCCTCGGCCTGTAAAGCAAGATGAGTGCCACAACCCCAGAGTCGTCTGTGACTGGACTTAACTGTCAGGGGTCCTCTACCTTTACCTTTTTTTAAAACGCAAGCTTCATCACTATGAATTGGGACTGGTATATCTCTCATGCAGCTAGGGCATTACTTTTAGGAATGATGTGATGTGAACCGATCAAGATGCCCCATTTATCAAACTGGAATATTCAAACAATTTCCCATTAAATATACTGTACACACATTCTATAGAACCTGGATCATTTCATGTAAATTGTTGAGTACTAATATTATACCCCCCAAAATATATCCATATACGGCAACCCATTTCCCTTCTCCATTTTACCACTTCATATTGATGTATCAACAGATTCCTATTTGAAGGAGAAAAGAGTGAATTGTAATATGAAATAACAATTTTTCAATACCCATATTCTACCTGTGGAATCTTGTAAAGACCTAAGACATCTGCCATGGATGAGGAGGTTTCAGAGCTAAGTCCCCCAATGACTCCTACTACATTTTTCTGAATGCCACACATGTAGTTGGGGACAAAGTGATGTGATTTAAAGAGCAGATCCAGACTGGTTCGGTAGGCCATCTTTGAATCAGAATGGCTATCATAGATGTGGAATCCAAGAGTGACATTGGGCAAGATCTTGGGATTCTCATTGATCTCATCAACAGCAAACACCAAGGCCAGGATATGCTGGTAGAACTTTGTAATCACCCTGAAAATGAAGTGCCTTATTATTTTATGGGCAATTAAACAGTGCACAACACCTAGATCTGAGGGATACAACTGACTCAATTAAATTGTGTTGGAAATATAGAAATTGTTTTCTGCCTTTAGAGCTAATGTTTGGATCTCTCTTCCATCCGAAACAGATTTTTTTAATTTTCTGAACACAAAGATTGAGAAGTGATCTTCACTTGTTTTTTAAACCATGCCGCTTTTTATCACTAGCAATATGCACCGTTATTGACATCATTACTAAATCCCTTTTGTCAGTTGTTGTCCCTAGCAAAAGAAACTGCTATGAAATGAAAATAAAGAAATTTAGATATAGCTATATCGGATTGACTGGCAGTGCAGACTTTGGTACTATGGCACCCTGGGGAAGGCCAAAATTTTGCTCCCACTTGGCCCTTCCTAAAGGTGGGCAAAGCTGTGCAGGCTTAAGGAAAAGGGACACAAGGCTTGCTTGGGTAGGACCCAAGAGCCCCCCTCCCCCCCGGTTCCCAAAGCTGGGAAAGTGCTAACTAGACTTTGGGAAGGAAGCAGGAGGACTCCAGGACCTCGTCAGAGCCCATGACACCTTCCCAAAGCCAAGTGCCTTGCTTACCAGGTTAGGGGACAGCACTCCAATGGCTCTGTGCCCAATGTGTGCTCACTGTTCGCAGATCTTAAACATCACCCTTGTGACTACTGAGGTCTAGCAAGTGAACTATGCCTCATCGGAGGATAGAGAGATGCCATGTATCTTGGAGCAGGTTATAAAATAGTCTATTAAATCTTATTATTGGCTTTAATCTTCCATTGGGTTTCAAAGCAAACCAAGTGCTTTATAGTCAGATATAAGTGTAGAAAGAATAAATGAAATGATCTTAAGAGCCCTTTACTTACACTGGGCTGTTAATAAAGGCCTGAGATGGGTGTTCATGGAAGGAGATGCTGGGCAATAGGTAATAGATATGAGACATTATCCCACCAATGATAAGGTCACCTTGTTCATACCATTCATGTGGAATATGCACAGGATTATTTCTGCTGCAAAGAACAGTGGTCACTTGGGGCACCATACTGGGAAGCAGCAGCAACAGCAACATCCTCATCACAACTATCCTTCTACACATGGAATCTCCTTTAGCTGTCTACAATATTGTTACTATCATCAGCCTAACTTGAACAGGATGTATTTTGTGACCACTGACTCTGCCAATTCTGTACTTAAAGGGGCAGGTATCCACCTGCTCCTTAACTTCAACACTGTCACAAAAAAGTCATTGAATGCTATGATATGACATCTAACCAATACAATGAAAAGCAAAAGCTGGCCTCACCTCTCCTCCCTTACCTTAGCTCTCTATGGAACACCGGGGTGCTTTTAATCATTTCAGATTTGATTATTTTTTTCTTATTTCCCATTCAGCCTTCTGGAGCTTTTCTAGGTGAATTGATTACCATAATTTTAATAATTATAGAGAAGATAATTACTTTTGCAATGTTGTTGGACTCTGTGTTGCATCACCAGTAGGAGAATGGCCAAAGTAAACATATTTGTCACATTGCAGAATCAAAGGTTAGGAGGAAGCCTCCAAGGTCTACTTCCTATTGCAGGACATCCAGAACCAAAATCAAGCCAAGAAAAAGAAAAACACACTACCTGTAGACAGGCATCCATATTTCACCTAAAAACTTCTCTATCAAAATGTGTTTATAGGTGAGCCAACTGCATCCTCTCCCCATTTGTTTAATTTCCTACTGCTATTGGCCCTGACACTCTCTGACATATGAAACATTGATTCCACTTGCTAGATCTTGGAAACAGAAATGGAAATGTTCCTAACCATATCAGGATATAGAGACCCTGGATAATACAGTCCCGATACTTTTGAAAGGACATGTATATACCGTTTGAAGCTGAGTGACATGTTTAGGAATATCTAAGACAATGTCAGGGCCTGGCTGGATGAGGAAGAGTAGTGGCAGCCAGTAACCCAGGAGGCACCTGAGGGGGAAGGGGACTTTGAACCAGGTTCAAAATGGTTGGACAGAGAGTAAAGGTGAAAGGTGAAAGGGAGATGATTGTGGTAGCCACAGACACTGATAGAGAAGGAGTAGAGGGTGTCCTGCTCTGCCATACAGAACTGATTCATCTCCTTCCCCTTCCCCATTCTCAGTGCAGGAACAAAGAGTTGAGAAAAGGCTGGAACAATTAAGAATGGAGGTATAAATAGGGGATCAAAGGGGCAGGAATTTGGGGGGGGCACTAGGGGCGCATTGGAAGATGGCCGACAATACCATCTCTCCGACCCACACGGGGTAATTAAGAGGCTGTTCTGGGAGTAGGCAGACTCCCTTGTTGCCCCAAGGGAATGGGGAACAATGCCCTTGCCTGCTGTGCCCATAAATCACCCCCAAATTCGAAAGAAGGGGGTGAGGGCATTAGGCAGAATGCCCCCGTGTGGACCTCGGCTCTCCTGGACGCTGTCTCTGATCACGCACTAGCTGCAGCAATTTGGAATAACTAATTACAAAAGAAGCAAATGCACATATTTCAAGTGAAGTAGGGGAGTGAAGTCTGCTAATTTAAGGGACATCTGCGAAAGAAGATGACAGGTTGGAGCAACAGGAATATTTTACGATGAAGATTCACCAAAGGCTGGGTATGTCGGTAACGGGACTGAATGGGGGCGGACCTTTTTTACTTTCCTTCTATGTGATTTACCAATAACCCCTCCTCATTAGAACCGTCGGTTTAACTGACCCAAGCAGGATGATCAAGGTCTGTGTGGAGATAAACTTTAACCACAAGTATGCTTTATGGAGATCGAGAAGCAATAAGAACTTTTGGAATGGCGCAGCAATTAATTTAGAGTCACCATCTTGCCAAAGGATTTATAGTCGGGAGGAGGAACGGACTTGTTTTCAGACTGCATTCCTGGTGAATCTTCTCAGAGGTTTGAGAAAGGAGGCAGATTGGTGAAGATTAATGACGCTAAGACTGTTTTGATGTATGGAAGTGATGTTATATGGAAAACGTCTGGATATGGCTACTGGATAAAAAATTAATAATATCCACACAGGATTACAAACTGTTTTAACCAGCTTGTGGAGACTATCAGAGGTCACGAGGAGAAAGGAAAAATATATGAAAATAAAAACAAGAGATGTGCAAAAACAATAAGAAAGGACTGGATAGTACAGTGAACATCATATGGTTAGATTTGTGGACATTAAAACAGCAGCAAGAAGCAAGAAGTTGATTGGATCCCCTTCGGAACGTGAAATATGGGTAGTCCCAACAAAAATTTAAAATTCGGCTGTGTAATTTGGAATTTATGTAATCTGGTTTGATTTGACGAGATTGGTCGGTTAATAAAAAATTATTCCGAAAGGGACAGGAATTTAATTTCTGCAACTGACCCTGCAACTGACCTGCTTAGCTGATGGAAGTCCCATGTGATGTCTCCTTGGTTACTGAGCTATGAAGTTGATCACTCTCAAGCCCTGACTTTTTCTGCTTACAGCATTGAACCAAAAATGGAAGGGCTTTTCTGGCAGCCTGACAAGAGGCTTTTGAGCCCATGGGTCGCTTCTCCAACTACATTCCTTCTGTGGTACCCCTGTGAGGCTCACAACCCCAGTTATGTTACCCCTTGCAGTGCAGAGCTAGCAGCCACCCACGTTTTTTTAAACACCCACCCTTGTGGTGTTTTCCCTCAGCCTCCTCTCCTCTGCCCTCTCCAGGAAGCTGATGCTGCTGAGCTGCCCCCTTACCCCAAACAGGGGTGCTTCCTAACACTGCCCTACTGCTGGGAAGCACCCCCTGGCCTGTCCCAGAGACACCATTCATCTGGAGAGCATGTAGCCAAGGCTGTGGAAACTTTTGGGAGACCGAGTCACAAGAGGGCATGAGAGGAGGGAGGGAAGGAAAGAGGAACAGAGGCCAGTGTTGTCCATGGCATCCCTGACCATCATTCAAGGCACCCCAGTGTAAGGCACTGATAGGCACTGTTATGCCGTCCAGATGTTTTTGGTCTACAGCTTCCATCATCCTTGATAGCAATGGTCTGTTGTAAGCTGGTGGGAGCTGCAATTCAGCAACATCTGGTGGGCCACAGATTGATGACCCCTGGTGCAAATAAGAGTGGGGTGTAGAATAAGGCTCCATCGCTCGGGTAACATTGATCCACTAGGGGTGTGTTAGGTATTAGAGACCTCTGAATCTGGAGCAGTCTCCACATATGGCAAGGTGACTCACTTCCTGGCTCCCTGCACAGTCTTATGCCGATTGAGTTAAGAGATTCCAGAAATGTAGAAATCCAGGTTTATACTGGAAATTCTAAAATTGGTTAGAGGTGTCTTTTTGTGCCTGGAATTTCTAGTGGAATGCTTATACGATTTTCAGTTTGGAGCACTTTTAAATGTTCTGCTTCCACATATAATAAACATCGTAAATGAATACGTACATAAATGTAGACTCCTCAAAATGAATCACACAAAACATGACCTATGATTTTATAGAATTACTGTTACCATGAAATTCTCACTTTCCATTCATTTCTTAAAATAATCAGTACATGTAGGGGAATGGTTGGGTTGGTAATGAACATAGAGCCATTTCGTGATTGGCTTCCTTGAAGTGTGATGACATAAGATGGAAACTGAATCTTGACAGTGGCAGTGGGCAAGCAATCTTTGGCTGTTACTACTGGATTCTTACCTTCTTCTTCATCCTTACCTAAACATAAAGTAAAGTGTCTTTACTGCCTGGCTCCCTTCATTTACTTGCACAAACGTTTTGAAATGGCTCAGCCTCTTTGCTAGTGCAGTTAGGCATATAGTGAAGACAAAGTATCTCAGATCCAGTCTTCTGCAATTTTATGGCTGTCTAACATGAACTTGATAGACGGTCACCCAAAATAGGGGCAATATGGCTTGGGGCATGGTCAAATCTGGAGCACAGCACCATTGCGCTCCCCCCAGAAGCAAGTGAAAACCCTTTTTTTTTTCTTAGGGATTTCCCTGTCGGAGAGGGGGGGTGTGGCGCGCTGCTGAGGATCGATCGCTACTTCTGTGGAGTGAAGCCGCTAATCTTTCGTCGGAGAGCGTCAACATTTTCCTGGCAATTTGGAACATTTGACAGCAGCAACCCGTGAGTAAAGCGGAATTTGGAACTTTTTTTAAAAAGGATAAATTGATGAATCGGGCGGGCTACGATCGGGGAGGTCAGAAACAGGAAGTCCGCCTTCCCCTTTTTGTAAACAAGCGGAAACAAAGAGACTGAGCTAAAACCCCTGAAAATACTTAACTAACGGCTAAGTTCTAATATTGAGCTTAACGAACCACCCTCCTCGAAGGCAGGAGAAGAGGGGGGAGCTTTTATTTGAGACTGAATAGACCTGCGAAGTGGTAGAGAAGGTCTTAAAACCCCATCGTCCAGACCCTGTGCCAGTGGAATATATATCGGTTGTATTGGAAACATTACTTAAAAGACGCAACATTGTTTTGGACTGTCTGCCCTTGCTACAAAAGGGCTAAAGAGATTGGGAACAGTTACAAATTAATTTTACTGTTGCAGTTAAGTGATATAAAGGGGGGAAAAAGACCAAGTTAAATTCAGTTAGCAACTTTGTCCCTCTAGTGGAAACTTTTGAAATTGCTACAACTGACAAGTGTCTAAAGTGGAAATTCCCCATTCTGTGTTATGACTTCGGGACTGTGAGATCTAACCTTGAGCTGGGGAATTGTTATGGCAGATGGGAAAGGGAAAATAAGCACATCAACAACAAAGTCTGGGAAATTGCTGAGAAGAGCTTCAGTATCTGGATCAACAACTCCATCTGCCTTGCCTCAACCCAAAGTAAAAGAAATGGCTTCAGATGAAGGTGTGGCTAATGCTTTTAAAAAAAATTAATGACTCTTTGGAACAACTTAGCAAGAAAGTTGATGCTACTAATCAAAAGGTGGACAGCACAATTAAGAAAATTGATGATAATACAGAAAGATTGATCAGTTTGGAACAGAAAGCCAATAGTAACACAGAATCTATTGTACAGCTGATTAAAGAATCTAATTTGACACGGCAAACGGCAGACGAGGCAAGGAAAAAAGTTGCAGTTGTGGAAGCTAAATTGGACCAATTGGAGGCAGAAAGTGTCCCAGACCTGGCAAGACAACTGGAGGACCATAAATTAAAATTTTCTATGTTAGAGCTCAAGGACAAACAGGTTAATCTAAGGATCAGAGCGATACCCGAGGTCGAGAAAGATAACTTGGCTGACTTTCTCACACAACAGTTTGTAGAATTTTGGGAACTGAAACAAGAGGATTTCAGAATCGTGAGAGCCTTTAGGCTTGGAAGAGGAAGGAGGAAAGAGAAGAACAGAGTAAGAGATTGTCTGATTACCCTAAGAACCAAAGAGGAAAGAGACATAATTTTGAGTCAGCACTACAATAAATCCTTGGTGATAGAGCAGTCAAGAGTGGAAATTTTTAAAGACATTCCGAAACATCTTCTGGACCTTAGGTCCAACTACGTTGGATTGGCTGCCTTGCTGAGAAGGAATCAAATCATTTTTAGGTGGGAATTTCCCCAAGGTCTCTCCTTTACCTTTAAAGGAAGGAAGATAGAAATAAGATCAGAAGACGACAGAGATAAATTTTTGAATAAACACGAGGAAGATCTGCAGAAAGAACTTGGAAAAGTAGGCCCAACGAACACAACACCGACGGAAGAAGAGCAAGCACTTGGGGCAGTTGGAGGCAAGGAGAAAACAACTACATAATGGCACTACAAATATTGAGTTGGAACATTAATGGTGCTAACTCTCCTGAGAAAAGGAGAAAGATCTTTTATTTACTTAAAAAGGAACATTTGGACTTGATTTGTTTACAAGAAACACACGTGACAAGGCTACACAGGAAGTTATTAATTAACAAAAGATTGGGCCAAGAATTTATCTCATCAGATAAAGTTAAAAAAAGAGGAGTAGTCCTATATGCAAAAGAGAGCCTATCACCAAAAATTATGTTTAAAGATGAACAAGGAAGAATTGTTGCAATTGAAATAAACTCACAAGGAGAGAAATTTTTGATAATAGGTATTTTGATAATAGGTATGTGCCAAATGAATAATAGGTATGTGCCAAATGAAGGAAAATCGGAATTTTTTAAGAAGTTACATGAGACTCTTATGGACTATATGGAATATAATATGATCTTGATGGAAGATATGAACGGAGTAGTGTCTACAAATATGGACAAGGCACAGAGACAGGTAGTTACTAATGACGGAAGACTACCAAAAACCTTTTTTGACATGACTGAGAATATGGACTTGGTGGACATTTGGAGAACTAAGAATCCTTTAGGAAGAGAGGGAACTTTCTTCTTTGAGGCTAAGATGACATGGATGAGAATTGACCAAATCTGGGTAACTAGAAGTCTGGTACCTAAGACAAACAAGGTAGAAATCAGCCTCAAAACCTGTTCTGATCACAATGCGGTTAAGATGGAAATGAAACTGATGCCAGCTGGTTCCTTCAGATGCAAATTGTGGATAAAATGGATTGTTTCAAGAAGTGGCAGAGAGATATCTCTAAATTTGTCTGGCAGGGCAAGAAGCCTTGAATGCTAAAGAAAGAGGTGGATTTGCCCTGCCAGACCTTAAATTTTATTATGAATCAGCCACTTTTTGCTGGCTGAAAGAATGGATGCTTCTTGAAAACACCGACGTTCTGGACTTGGAAGGTTTTAATAATGTATTTGGCTGGCATGCATATCTTTGGTATGATAAGGCCAAGGTCCATAGGGCATTTAAGAACCATATTGTTAGGAAAGCACTGCTTAACGTTTGGATAAGGTACAAAGATTTGTTAGAAAATAAAACCCCAAGATGGTTGTCACCAATGGAAGCGAAAGCATTGAAAAAACTCAATATGGAGGCCAAGTGGCTGAAATATTGTGAAATTTTGGAGCGAGAGGGAGACAGGCTAAAACTGCAGAGCTTTGAAAAATTAAAGAATAGAGTGAGAGACTGGCTCCACTATTATCAAATAATGGAGGCATATAAATTGGACAAAAAATTAGGCATCCAGGTGGAAAAATCAAAGTTGGAAACAGAATTGTCAGAACCCAAAGTTAAAAATTTGTCAAGAATGTATAACTTGCTGTTGAAATGGAATACCCAAGATGAAATGGTGAAATCTGTTATGATTAAATGGGCACAGGATGTCGGACATAACATTATGATGGTTGACAGGGAACAGTTATGGAACACCGGTATGAAATTTACGGCATGTAATGCCTTAAAGGAGAATTTAATGAAAATGATGTATAGGTGGTACCTAACACCAGTCAAGCTTGCAAAAATCTACCACTTGTCTGACAATAAATGCTGGAAATGTAAAGAAGTGGAAGGGACTTTCTTTCACCTTTGGTGGACGTGCCCAAGGATTAAGACCTTCTGGGAAATGATATATAATGAAATGAAAAAGGTATTTAAATATACCTTTCTGAAGAAACCAGAGGCCTTTCTCCTGGGCATGGTCGGCCAATTGGTGTCAAAGAAAGATAGAACTTTTTTTATGTACGCCACAACAGCAGCAAGAATAGTCATCGCAAAGTACTGGAAGACGCAAGAACTACCCACTCGGGAAGAATGGCAGATGAAACTGATGGACTACATGGAAATGGCGGAAATGACCGGCAGAATCCGAGACCAGGGAGAAGAGTCGATGGAAGAAGATTGGAAAAAAATTAAAGTATATTGACAAAAATACTGTAAAATTAATGAATGTTAGAAGTATATTGGAATGAAGTTACACGGTTTTAGCAGAAGGGTTATTAAGAATGATATGAACATTAAGTGTTAATGAGTTAAATTGGTAAATTGAAAATTAAATTGTATTATGATAAATTAAAGATTAAATTGAAGAAGAGGGAAAGGATTTGTTGAATTAGATAACTTGAACTAGAATACAAAAAAGGGAGGTGTGAGGAAGTCGAGGAAATAAGCTAATGAAAGATGTGGATATAAAATTTGGATGTGTGTTTTTACTTTTGTTTCTTTTTTATGTTGTATTGTTGTATTGTTTTTATTTCAGTTTCTATTGTGGATGTATTGTTTGTTGAATTTATGTATTGCTTTCCCCCCTTTTGTTTATTTTTTATTGTCTTTCTTGTTATAAGTATAAAATACCCAATAAAAATCTTATTAAAAAAAAAGATAACACCAGTGATCCCCCCCCCGATGGGACACAGGGAGATGCATAATCCTAAACATTTTGTGAATGTAAATTTGGCCTTACTAAGGGGCAGAATTTGAATATGAGTAGGAAAATGAGAGTACCACTAAACATTTTATCTCCTTTTTATAAAATAAGCACTGGATAAGACAATTCTCTTCTGTTATTTTCATCATTTCATTTAACTTCCCTTCTTGAAAAAAACACAGTGAAATTACCATGCCAACAAGTCTACAGAGTCTAAATACAGAAACGACAAACTATACTGTTATTTACGTCTTTCGCCGTATCAGCTGCTCTCTGTTATTCAGCTCAGGCCTCACCACAATAATGTAGCATTTAGGGGAAAAGATGCAACCCAGCAGCCCAGCACTGGAAGCCAAGATGGAGAAGATCTCCACAGCCACCATGTATTTTCCTCTGGTGCTCAGGTAGGTTGGAATAAAGGAGAACCAAACACTGCAGAAGACCAGCATGCTGAAAGTGATAAACTTGGCTTCATTGAAGCTGTCCGGCAACTTCCTGGCTAAGAAGGCCACAGTGAAGCTGATAATGGCCAGGAAGCCCATGTAGCCTAAAACAGCATAGAACATGAGAACTGACCCTTCGTTACATAAGAATATAATTTCTTCAGTCATTGAGTGCATGTCCACATCTGGGAATGGGGCAGAGGTTGCCAGCCAGAAGGCACAGATTCCGACTTGAATCACAGAGCAGGAAAGGACAATGGAGTAAGCCAGTTTTTTGCCTACCCACTTCCTGATTGTGGAATCGGGCTTGGTAGCCATGAATGCCAAAACCACTGAAATAGTCTTGGCCAAGATGCTAGAGAGGGCCACAGAGAAGACGATGCCAAAACTTGTTTGTCGGAGAAGGCAGGTTGCCTCCTTAGGAGTTCCAATGAACATCAAAGTGCAGAGGAAACACAAGAGAAGGGACACAAGGAGAATGTAAGTGAGGCTTCTGTTATTGGCTTTGACGATGGCAGTGTCCCGGTGCTTAATGAAAATGCCAAGTACCATAGCTGTGATAAGAGAGAATAAAAGCGCAGAGAAAGTTGAAATCATGGCCAAAGTTTCCCCAAAGCCTAGGACGTGTGGTTTCTTGGGAATGCACTGATTCTGCTCTTCATTTGGATATTGCTCTGGAGGACATCTGGCACAGGTTTCCAATCCTGAAAAAAGGTGGTATGACAATTGGAAACAATCCAGTATATGCTTAAGAGTTTTTTTAAAATCATGAGTTCCCTTACCGTAGTGTTTCCACGAGGATAAGTTTCAAAACTTCTAGTCGGAATGCTTGTGCCCTAGAAGCTTCGAAGATAAAGTTCCCAAGGAACCTTGCTCTTAGAATAAAGACCCCAATTCTTTTCCATCCTGCCTCTCCCAAAAACTTGGTTTCTTCCAGGGCAGAATGCATGTACAATTTTTATGTCTTTTTGCGTCAAAACAGAGCGTGCGGATCTACACTCATGGTGTATATCATTAAAATGTGGCAGCACAGCAGTGAGCCACCATCAATGAGAAACTGCATTAAACATTAGAGAATATTACCTAACAACAAGGAAACTAGCGCTGATACACACAGGAACCTCACCAAAATGCTGGAGAGGGTGCACCTCCACAGGCACATACCTACACATGTGGTGGGAATGCCCCCAAATCCACACACTTCTATTTTTAACCCCACACTTCTATTTTTAAGCAAAATAGAAATATCGCCTCCCGACCCCACCCCCACGCACCATGGCCCCCTCCACCTCTTCCCCCCTTTTCTCTTCCTAATGTAACCCTAATGTCTCAACAAATGAACTGACCTATGGAAAATGTAACTTGAAAAAAAGAGACACTGCATATACCTTTGTAAACCAATAAAACTTTAATAAAAACATTTTTTTTTAAAAAAAATTAGGAATATTATATGCAGTAATGTTTAGAATGGGACGTGGGTGGCGCTGTGGGTTAAACCACAGAGCTTAGGACTTGCCAATCAGAACGTCGGCGGTTTGAATCCCTGTGACAGGGTGAACTCCTGTTGCTCGGTCCCTGCTCCTGCTAACCTAGCAGTTCGAAAGCACGTCAAAGTGCAAGTAGATAAATAGGTACCGCTCCGGCGGGAAGGTAAACAGTGTTTCCATGCACTGCTCTGGTTCGCCAGAAGCGGCTTAGTCATGCTGGCCACATGACCCTGAAGCTGTACGCCGGCTCCCTCGGCGAATAAAGTGAGATGAGTGCCGCAACCCCCGAGTCGGCCACGACTGGACCTAATGGTCAGGGGTCCCTTTACCTTTACTTGTAATGTTTAGAATATCAATGTATGTAGGTACACTGATGGAAAATCTTTACATTACAGATTACGGTCACATCCTCATGGTATCCTCTCTTGAAGGTTAAGATAATTTCTTCATAGTGGCAGCTTTTACAGAGACAGAAGGGAGATTATTCTACTACAGTGGTACCTCGGGTTAAGTACTTAATTCGTTCCGGAGGTCCATTCTTAACCTGAAACTATTCTTAACCAGAAGCACCACTTTAGCTAATGAGGCCTCCTGCTGCTGCCACGCTGCTGGAGCACAATTTCTGTTCTCATCCTGAAGCAAAGTTCTTAACCCAAGGTACTATTTCTGGGTTAGCGGATTCTATAACCTGAAGCGAATGTAACCTGAAGCGTATATAACCCAAGGTACCACTGTATTGTTAATAAACAATACAAATTGAGATTATACAGAGCAAACCCCATTGCTTATTTGCTCAAAATTTCCTAAAATAGCTTGTATCTGGTTATATGGCATCTCTCACCCTTCTCATTTGAGAACATCCCATGAGGACATGGATCACAATCATAACAACAAAACTTCTTCCCCTCCTTCTTTTTCTTCTCATAACCGGGAAGACAGTTGGCATTACATAAGGAAAGGGGTGGCACCTATCCAAAGAGACACAAAGAGGTGAATATTAAGAAAAAGTTTTAGGGGATTCATCTAACATCAGGTGATCTATCAGTACATTGGAGGGCCAGAAGTGTTAGCTTTAGGATCCGTATGTGCCCAGGTAGCACAAATAGTTTGAGAAAAAGTTACAGTTCGAAGCATCATGGAAACACAAGCAGATTATAATGTTCATATCTAGATTGACCATCACTGCAAACCATCAGATATTTTAATCTAATACTACTACTGGTTATTGCTTTTGATGGAACTACTTTCTCGTGCCCTTTGCTGCAGGAATTTCACTTGATGTCACCTTAGTCAACTTCAGGGAGTTGGGATTTGGAGGTTTGTGGTTCTGCTCATATTTGGATGGTCCCTACCACTTATACCATTGGAATAAAGTGAAGATGAAGTGAAGATGGTGGGCAGATGTATTGGGGTGGTGACGGACTGGCTTTAGAAAACCAGCTTCATGAAAATCAGGGAACTACAATACAACGTGCACATAAAATAACTTGGGATTTCTCTACAAAATCAATGTATAGAGTCTGGTGTCATTTTACAAAAAGAAATATTTCCAACATTTTTCCAATGACCTTTTTAAAAAATATGATTTTGTAGGCAACTAATGCTAACAAGTTATGGATTGAAAAAAAGTGGAAAGATTTGTTAAACTATGGCAGCCGAGATGCTCTCAACATATGCAAAAGAATCTCTCCATCCTTCATATACAAGGAAATGGGAATGGGATTTATCAAATATTGGTTTAACAATCCTAAAAGCAAAAGGGATGTGGGCATTAAAGTATTGTAAATATGTTTATTACTTTGAACCTGAAATAGTCAATATCCAAATGGTACTTAAATTTACATTTTATTTATTTATTTTGCAAAAACTGGCATTGTTTGAGGTATAACTGAATTAAGGTAGATCAAATAAATATCTGTTGAAATTTTAAATAATATTGCCATTGAACAGAAAATCAAAAAGTTTGCATCTTGTAACCAGTGACTTTCTCCTTGACTATTGGCTCCTGCCCTCCTTGGTCTGTCTGCCTACCTTCTTTTCTGATTCCCCCCTTCCCTCCCTCCCTCCCTTCCTTCCTTCCTTCCTTCCTTCCTTCCTTCTTCTGTTGCCCCCCCCCCCCCACTCTCCAAGTCCTGCTTGGCAGTCTGGTCACACTTATAATAGTGCCACTGGGTAACTGGGGATGCGGAACCACACAGATCCTCTAATGTCCAATGGCAGCAGGTGGATTCCTCCACTGAGGCACTGAGAGGATCCTGCAGGCCTTGCCCAGCAGCCCATGGAGTACATCAAGGGGCAGCTGGGCTCTTAGCCACTCTGAGCAGGGCATGATTTTGGAGGCTCCTTCTGGGCCTGGGCCCGTGGCAGGGGCCAACCTGACAAACAACTACATACACCCCTGCTTCTATCATTCCAACTCAACAATAGTGTCACAAGCAGTATCAAAGAAAACTCATGAAGATTACAATGTTCATTCACAATGATACAGTTAGCTTAGCATTCTATCTAATGCCACTATGTAGAGAGCTGCCTTGAACAAACAAACATGTTGGACAACACTGTCTGATAGCCATTGGTCCTTCTTGGTGTGACATGTCTTTTGTGCATATTGCTCTTTTTATGACGTGGTTCATTTGTTTATCTATTAATCAAATTATTAGTAGCAGCATTATTAATAGTGGCAGCAGAAGTTGAGCAGCACTTCCCTTTTCACCTCATGTGGCAAAATTACACACTCTCCCACTTGTGTGCAGTGATTTCCTTACCTGGGTGAAGGCTCTGTGCCATTGGATTTTGTCCCCATTAATGGTGAGCTCTTTGCCAGGAGGGGCCTGGGGATCCAGCCTTCCGACTTTGACCCTGATATATGAATTATTCGGGAAAGTGACCAGGTTTGTAATATCAAAGCCAGCTGCTAATTTCCCATGTTCATTTAATGTAATTTCATCCCCTGCACTGTTGTTGAATGAGATTCTCTGCAGCAATGAGTGGAGCTAGGTGGAAAGAGAATCAGAAGAAATAGAAAATATTGTAATTGACTTATAATGATAAATAGCTTTCCTA
Source organism: Podarcis tiliguerta (assembly GCF_965153285.1). Lineage (NCBI taxonomy): Eukaryota > Metazoa > Chordata > Lepidosauria > Squamata > Lacertidae > Podarcis > Podarcis tiliguerta. The sequence continues at coordinate 42,674,844 of NC_139546.1, read as the reverse complement.
GAAGGATTTAAGTTATTTTCCTCCAGGCGTTATCCACTTCAATCAATATTTCTTTATTACTGTTGTAGACCAACATAAGTTGGGTGGGGTACTGTTATTTAAAACCTATAAAATGCTTTGGAAAGCTAAAAAGTATTAAAACAGAATGTACCGTATTTTTCCATGTAGAAGACGATGCTCGTCTTATATGCGGATAGTGAATGCAGAAGGGGGATGTGCATTTAATGGCAGCAGCAAGCAGGAGATTGGCTGTGGCTGTGGCAGTTGGGCAGATGATTGGCGGTTGCAACAAGTGGGCAGGTGGGCTGTTGGTGGCGATGAGCAGGCAGACAATTGATGGCTGTGGTGAGGTGTGTGATTGGCAGGGGCTGTGGTAAGCGATTGACAGTGGTAGACAGGCGGCTGAGCGATTGACAGAAGTGACCTCCCCCACCCCACCCCAAAAGCTAAACAACTTAATTTCTTAATTTTGGGTTTAAAAATATAGGGGTTGTCTTATACACAGGAAAATACGGTATATGAAAAAGTATATAAGAAGCTAAAAGAAGCTAAAAGAAAGGTTAGGAGCATTAAATGTGTGCGGAAGAACATGAAAGATTAGTATATAAAAGACTATGGTTATCAATTTACAGAACACTTTGATATGAGTGTTCATTAAATCTGGTCTGTGGCACAGGTTAACCACTTCAGTTCATATTGGAGAGAAGCCAAATTTCAGTGGTAGGTACAGGAAGACAGGAAAATCATGAATCAGCATAAACTTAGCAGTCAAGAGACTTCCAGGAAGAAGAAGAAGAAGAAGAAGAAGAAGAAGAAGAAGAAGAAGAAGAAGAAGGAGAAAAGTTTGGAGTTGATATTCTGCCTTTCACTACCCTAAGGAGCCTCAAAGCGGCTAACAATCTCATTTCACTTCCTCCTCACAACAAGCACTCTGTGAGGTGAGTGAGGCTGAGAGATTTCAGAGAAGTGTGACTAGCTGAAGGTCACCCAGCATCTGCATGTGGAGGAGCGGGGAAGTGAACCCAGTTCACCAGATTACGAGTCCACCGCTCTTAACTGCTACACCATGCTGAAAAATATATAATAGAGGCATAAGGCTATAGACCTGCTTGTTTCAGATCACCCTTTGTAAATAATTAAGAATTGGAAGGGATTTGAGTTGATGTTCTGGAGACTGAACCCACCCTGGTCATGCTGGTCAATGATTTCTGGTGGGACAGAGGTGAAACCTGGTGCTGCTAGACCTCTCAACCTGGTTTGATAGATAGATAGATGATAGATAGATGATAGATAGAGATAGATAGATAGATAGATAGAGATAGATAGATAGATGTAGGTTTAGAAGCTGCTAGAAATGTCTAAATTTTTCACTTGTACTTTACTTTAATAAAATTGAATTTGTCTCCACTCCAACCAAAACTTTGTCATTTTTGCATGGTAAAATCACAAATTTTATGGTCTGTTTTTTAGTAGACTTAAAATCCTTTGCTTCTTTTGGACTACCCCACATTTTCTTCAAAACATTGGCTTGCTACCTACAGTTATCAAAATTTTCAAAAGCTGGAGTTCCATGCTTTAGATTTTGAAAAATAGGGGGTTATCAGTAATTAGCTGATTGGAAATCACTGGTCTAATTAAATGCCAGTTGTAAGACTGGAACAGCGCCAGTTTTTAAACTTTAAATAGCAGTGAATTTTCCGAACAATTATAAACCTTTCAAGTAGTTGCCGCTATTCTGTCACTTATGAAAGTCTGTGTAATTTAAAGTCGGCTTAGTATAATTATAGGAAATAAAATAATTTAAGGTTAATCTTTCATGTATTTATTACTTTTAATTATTTAGGTAGGTAGCCATGTTGGTCTGACAAAGTAGAAATATATATAAAAAATAAAAAATTAAATACTTAATTCGTTCCGGAGGTCCGTTCTTAACCTGAAACTGTTCTTAACCTGAAGCACCACTTTAGCTAATGGGGCCTCCTGCTGCCGCCACACCACTGGAGCACGATTTCTGTTCTCATCCTGAAGCAAAGTTCTTAACCTGAAGCACAATTTCTGGGTTAGCGGAGTCTGTAACCTGAAGCGTATGTAACCTGAAGCATATGTAACCCGAGGCACCACTGTAGATGAATGCCAACTCACATTATATTATCAACACAGTGCAGAACACTGAATACTTTGCAAGGTGAACACTTTATAAGAGGAAACATTACCTGCCAAGGCTCTACATTCTGAGAAGAGAGTCTGTCTCCACCTTCTGTCCTTTTGCGGATGGCTTCAGATGAGCACCTAATATGTAAGGCCTGTGCCAGAGCATAGACAGCATTATAGATACTGTAGCTGTGACCGGTCATGCTCATCTCAAAAAATGGTGAAGGAAGGCTCTCCAGCAACTCCTCTCCAGTACATGTCTTTGCTGACGCAGTAGAATTTGAAAGTAAACAACTGAATGCTTGTTCCCAGAAATCACTGATAAAACCATCTTCATCTGCCCAGGAAGGCTTTACACTCCTTAGGAAGTCTGAGAAGTCTTGAATCTCCTTGGAGTGAATTGCAAAGGAGATAGCACCGTGGAACATTTGTATATTAACCTTCACCATTTTTTCAAAATAATATAATATGAAATCCGTTTGGGCTGTTGTAATCCATACTTTTCTTTCAGGTTGTTTCCTCTTAGATGGAGGCAATAGCAGTTGAATTGCATTCCTTACCTCTATAGCACATGACAACCATAAAATAGATGTACTTTCTCCATATATAACAATTGCATTTGCTCTGCTTGCCATGAAAGCTGGGGACAAAATCCTTATGTCACCCAGCATATCAAATACGCTACCAGTGAAACGCATATTGTTTTCACTTTTTTCTGTGAATTCTGAACAAATTCCATTCTGGAAAAGAATTGGTTCAATGTTCTGAATGAAACGTTCTCCAGCTTCATTATCTGGAGTGATGAGCCCGACCCATTTCCATCCAAAATGCAGAAGTAACTGGATAATTCCCTTGTACTGAAGATCTTCATTGGGGACCATGCGGTAGAAGGAAGCAACTTTGATTTGATCATTTGTGGTTGGTTCAAATGAACCATATGAAATCTGAAAAATAAAAAAAGCCAAACCTATCCAAGTGGAAAAAAGAATTCACAACACACTCATTTATCTGAATATAAATCCTTTATATCTAATTTCCTAATCTTAAACAGGGCCGACCCCCATTTACATAGAAAATATATTGCTCATTTATTATTGCAGATATTAATTCCTATTATTATGGGAGTCATCACAGCTGCATACTTGTACACAAGGATTCTCTCCAGGAACAGGCGAGCTTTTATCCTTGGACTTCCTTCAAAAATGCTCTAAAGTGGACCAGGAGAAATACAAGCAATTGATCAGGATCTTTTTGTCTATAATCTTTAAAACACTTGTAGAGAGAGGTTGATGGCATTTCTACCAAGAACTCTTGTGGGAGGATCTCCTGGAAATCCTGTACATTTCCTGAATATTGTACATTTTATTTTTCTTTGACCACAATAAACCATATCCTATAAAAGTAAAATACCAGCTAAAATTATGGCAACTAATACGAAGTCTAGTAATGCAGCAGAAGAACACCATATGGTAACACTATACCCCTCCCCAAAGGCCTCAAAAATAACAAGAAATTTGTTTTCGATTAGCCTCTGAAAGTGTATAGTACTAAACATCACCATACATATACAGGGAGAGGATCTTATGATTCCTAGGGAGAAGGACATTCTTGTCTCAAGTTATTTATGGCTTTGTAATCCAGCTTCAAGGGGACGCAGGTGGCGCTGTGGTCTAAACCACTGAGCCTCTTGGGCTTGCGGTTCAGAAGAGTTAAAGTAAATTACCAAACCTTCAATTCCAGCATGTGGCGGGCCAGCTAAATTAAGTAATTGGGTATTTGATTGATTCATATTGGAACTGATGTTATAATTTGGTATTGATACGACGAGGTGTATATTGGAATTTTGTATTTGAAAACTGATAAAATTATATTTTAAAATTAATGATAATATGTCCCTTTTATCAAACTGAAACTTTTTGAATAATCCTCCATTAAATATATTATATAAACTTTCTTTAGAACCTAGGTGCTTTCATGTATATTTTTCGGTACTAATATTATACACTTCCGGGCATAATTCAAAGTGTTGGTGCTGACCTTTAAAGCCCTAAATGACCTCAGTCCAGTATACCTGAAGGAGCGTCTCCACCGCCATCATTCAGCTGGACACTGAGGTCCAGCACCCAAGGACTTCCCTCACTGCGAGAGGCAAAGTTAAAGGGAACCAGGCAGAGGGCCTTCTTGGTAGTGGCACCTGCCCTGTGGAATGCACTCCATTCATGTCAAAGAGAATAATAACTTCCAGACTTTTAGAACACATCTGAAGGCAGCCCTGTTTAGGGAAGCTTTTAATGTTTGAAGCACTATTGTATTTTGATATTTTGTTGGAAGCTTCCCAGAGTGGCTGGGGAATCCCAGCCAGATGGGTGGGGTAAAAATGAATTATTATTATTATTATTATTATTATTATTATTATTATTATTATTCCCCCTAAATATATCCATATATTGCAACCTGTTTCCCTTTTCCCCACTTCATATTTATGCATCAACAGATTCCTAGTGGAAGGATGAAAGAGTGAATCACGGCATGATATATGAATTTTTCAATACCTATATTCTACCTGTGGAATCTTGTAAAGACCTAAGACATCTGCCATGGATGTGGAGGTGTCAGAGCTAAGTCCCCCAATGACTCCTACTACGTTTTTCTGAATGCCACATATGTAGTTGGGGACAAAGTGATGTGATTTAAAGAGCAGATCCAGAGTGGTTCGGTAGGCCATCTTTGAATCAGAATAGCTATCATAGATGTGGAATCCAAGAGTGACATTGGACAGGATCCTGGGATTCTGATTGATCTCGTCAACAGCAAACACCAAGGCGAGGATGTGTTGGTAGAACTTTCTAATCACCCTGCAAATGAAATGCCTTACTATTTTATAGGGAATTAAAAAGTACACAACACTTAGATCTGGGGGATACAACTGCCTCTATTAAATCATGTTAGATATATGGAAACGATTTGGTTCCATTAGAGTTAATGTTTGGATCTCACTTCCATCTGAACCAGATTTTTTTATATGTCTGAATACATAGATTGATAAGTGATCTTCACGAAATAGCACTCGGTTTTTCTAACCATGGTGCTTTTTATCCCTAGAAACATGTACAGTTATTGAAATCATAACTACACCCTTTTGTCAGTTGTTGTCCCTAGCAAGACAAACTGGTATGAAATGAAAATAATAGTATTGGCAGTTGTCATTTTGAAAATGAAGGGATAAAGGAAGCAAGGAAGGCAGACAGATGAAGGAGGGCAAGAAGCAGAGCCTATGGTCAAGGTGAAAGTCACTGGAGGAGCACAAAAAGTGACAAAAAGCAAACCTTGTCAGAGCCCATGCCTCCTTCCCAAAGCCCAGCGCCTCGCTTACCAGGTTTTGAGACAGCAGTCCCATGGCACTGTACCCAATGCGTGTCCACTTCTCGCAGAACCCTAATGCCACCCCTGTGACTGGGGAGGTCTAGTGAATGATCTGTGCTTCATTGGACCATAAATGAAATAGTCTTATAAATATCTTACTATTGGGTTTAATCTTCAAAGAAAACCAAGAGCAGTTTATTCAGATATAAATGTAGAAAGAACAAATAAAATGATCTTAAGAGCTGTTTACTTACATTGGGTTGGGAATAAAGACCTGAGATGGGTGTTCTCGGAAGGAAATGCTGGGGAATATGTAATGGATATGAGACACTATCCCACCAATGGTAAGATCGCCTTGTTCATACCATTCTTGTGGAATATGCACAGGATTATTTCCGCTGCAAACAACAGTGTGCACTTGGGGCACCATATTGGGAAGCAGCAGGAGAAGCAACAACAACAACAACATCCTCATCACAACTATCCTTCTACACCTGGAATCTCCTTTACCTGTCTACAATACTGTAATTGTCATCAGCCTAACTTGAACAGGATGTATTTTGTGACCACTGACTCTGCCAATTCTGTACTTAAAGCGGCAGGTATTCACCTGCTCCTTAACTTCAACACTGCCACAAAAAATTCATTGAATGCTATGATTTGAAATCTAACCAATACAATGAAAAGCAAAAGCTGGCCTCACCTTTCCTTAGCTTACCTTATCTCTCTATGGAACACCTGGGTGCTTTTAATCATTTCAGATTTAATTATTTTTTCTTATTTCCCATTCAGCCTTCTGGAGCTTTTCCAGGTGAATTGATTACCATAATTTTAATAATTATAGAGCAGATAATTACTTTTGCAATGTTGTTGGACTCTGTGTTGCATCACCAGTAGGAGAACGGCCAAAGTAAACATATTTGTCACATCGCAGAATCAAAAGTTAGGAAGAAACCTCCAAGGTCATCTTGTCCAATCTGCTTGCTAATGCAGGACATCCAGAACTAAAAACAAACCAATTAAAAGAAAAACATTCTACCTGTAGACAGGCATCCATATTTCACCTAAAAACTCCTCTATCAAAGCTGGCCTCACCTCTCTTCCTTTACCGTAGGTGTCTATGGAAAACTGGGTTACTTTTAATCATTTCATTTTTTCCCCCTTTCTTTTTTCCCATCCTGCTTTTCTGGAGCTTTTCCAGGTGTATTAATTATAATAATTATAATAATTACAGAAGAGATAATCACTTTTGCAATGTTTTTGGACTCTGTGTTGCATCACCAGTAGGAGACTGGCCAAAGTAAACATGTTTGTCACATTGCAGAATCAAAAGTTAGGAAGAAGCCTCCAAGGTGATCTTGTCCTATCTGCTTGCTAATGTAGGACATCCAGAACTAAAAACAAACCAGAGATACAGAAAAACATTCTACCTGTAGACAGACATCCATCTTTTCCCTAAAAACTCCTCTACGGAATGTATTTAGAGGTGAGCCAACTGCATCCTTTTCCCACTTGTCTAATTTCTTACTGCTATTGGCCCTGACACTCTCTGGCATATGTAACATTGATTCCAGTTGCTAGATCTTGGAAACAGAGATGGAAAGGGTCCAAAGCATATCAGGATATAGAGACCCTGGATAATACAGTCCCAGTACTTTTCACAGAACACATATATACCATTTGAAGCAGAGTGCCATGCTTGGGAACAGCTAAGACAGTGTCAGGGACTGGCTGGATGAGGAAGAGTATTGGCAGCCAATGGCACAGGAGGGACATGAGGGGGAAGGAGACTGTGAACCTGGTACAGAGTGGTGGGACTGAGAGGAATCATTTTTTTGTTGTTGTTAAAAATAATTTTTATTAAATTTCCATTTACCAAATTAAACATATCATACCAATTAGTCCAAGTTGTATAAATACACATCATAAAGTCCAAATGTTTTCCAAATTATAATTTTTTGTGGGGGATTCCCATGCTTCGCGATCGGCCGGAGTCCAATCATCTATATTTATGCTGCTTTCATGTTTACAATGATGTTTTCAGTCCCAACTTCTCAACTCTTTGTCATTACTCATTTTCCTTTTCTGTCAACACTGAGTTCTCTCCACAAGTGGATTGAAAAAAACAGTCTTGTTTATATCTCTGTGTGGGCTTTGTAATGCTCTCTCGTAGATCTCTCACAGAAATCCAATAGTCCAGGCATTCGTTCGAGCAGACACGCCATCTTGCCGCTCTGATGAAATACAGTCTAAATGTCCACTCATTAACTTTCCAGACCCGCTGCATCGTAAATTAGTCCTCCAGGAGGGTAATAGCCTTTCAAATTTACGATCCCAAACTGATAACCAATCCACGGCTCTTCCTCCCTAAGATCATATATCATGTAGCGAAGGTCTGCCTGTCCATATCGAGTCACAATTCTTGCTGCATCACAGAGAGAGCTTCTTTTTGTTTCCAAATCTTTCACAGAATAAAACCTTTAATTCATATTATTTCTACCCCCACAGTTCATTTTTAATCCCTCTTGCAAATTAGTCGTTGAGACGGTTCTTTAAGGGGGAGGGTTGTTAAATTAATCACATGAAAAAGTAGAAAGTCTTTCCCCCCTTCCATTCCATTCCTCCTACCAGCATGTCTGCAATTCTCTGATGTTATCTCTATTCCTTCCGTCCCGATCTTCTTCATCTCAATGGTAAAATTATTAGCAGATAAAAACAGAAACCGTTCTTTAAGGGGGAGGGTTGTTAAATTAATCACATAAAAAAGTAAAAAGTCTTCCCCCCCTTTCCGTTCTGTTCTGTTCCACCTACCAACATGTCTGCGATTCTCTGATGTTATCTCTATTCCTTCCATCCCGATCTTCTTCATCTCAGTGGTAAAATTATTAGCAGATAAAAACACTCCTGACCTCTCTTGAAGCATGTGCGCTTACTTCTCCAATTTTTTCTTCTTTTTAAGCAACGCAACCAGATTCGCTCCTGAAAGCAGCTTCAGGGAGTTCCGAGCCTGTTCGAGGTCTTTCCGCCCAGTGCTCTCACTGCCTCCTTCATCCGAACTCGGGGGTGATTTATGGCAACCGCGGGCGAGGGCAGCATCTTCCGACTGAGAGGAATCATTAATGGAGAGTTAGGGTGAAAGGGAGAGACTTTTCCAAACACTCTCCCTTGTGGTGTGTTCCCTCTGCTTCCTGTTCTCTCCCCTCTCCTTGGGAGTCCTCTGGGTTGTTGCTGCTGGTCTCTGAGCTGCTGCCCTACCCCAAAGAGAGGCATCTCCTAACACTGCCCCACAGGGATCTGGGAAGCTCTCCCTAGCCAGCCCCAGAGGCACCATTCATCTCGGGAGCTTGTATCCAAGGCAGAGATGAGAGAGGGCATCAGAGGAGGGAGGGAAAGGAACAGGGACAAAGGCCAGTGTTGTCCACAGCACACCTGAACAGCATTCAAGGCATCCCAGGATGCCACACTAATTAAAAACCACTGGTTTAAGTCATCTCTCTCTTACTCTGGTATCAAGCGTCATTCCAGAATCCAAGGAGACTTTGAACCAGGTTCAGACAGGTGGGACAGAGAGGAATCATCAGCAGAGACTGAACAGGAAAGGGAGAGGCTTGAGGTAGCCACAGAGGTGATAGAGAAAGAATAGGGGGTGTCTTCTGCTCTGCCATACAGAACTGATTCATCTCCTTCCCCTTCTCCATTCTCAGTGCAGGAACGAAGAGTTGAGAAAAGGCTGGAACAATTAAGAATGGAGGTATAAATGGGGGGTGAAAGGGTCAGGAATTTAATTTCTGCAACTGACCTGCTTAGCTCATGGATGTGCCATGTGATGTCTCCTTGGTTACTGAGCTATGAAGTTGATCACTCTCAAGCCCTGCCTTTTTCTGCTTACAGCGTTGAACCACAAATGGAAGGGCTTTTCTGGCAGCCTTACAGACAGAGGCTTTTGAGTCCATGGGTCGCTTCTCCAACTACATTCTTTCTGTGGTACCCCTGTGAGGCTCAGGACCCCAGTTATGTTACCCCTTGCCTGCAGAGCTGGCTGCCTCCCACCTTTTTTTTAAACACCCACCCTTGTGGTGTTTTCCCTCAGCCTCCTCTCCTCTGCCCTCTCCTTGGGAGTCCTCCAGGAAGCTGATGTTGCTGACCCTGGTTTCCGAGCTGCCCCCTTACCCCAAACAGGGGTGCCTCCTAACACTGCCCTACTGCTGGGAAGCACCCCCTGGCCAGTCCCAGAGACACCATTCATCTGGAGAGCATGTAGCCAAGTCTGTGGAAACCTTTGGGAGACCGAGTCACAAGAGGGCATGAGAGAAGAAGAAGAAGAAGAGAAGAGTTTGGATTTGATATCCCGCCTTTCACTCCCTTTAAGGAGTCTCAAAGCGGCTAACAATCTCCTTTCCCTTCCTCCCCCACAACAAACACTCTGTGAGGTGAGTGGGCTGAGAGACTTCACAGAAGTGTGACTGACCCAAGGTCACCCAGCAGCTGCATGTGGAGGAGCGGAGACGCGAACCCGGTTCCCCAGATTACGAGACTACCGCTCTTAACCACTACACCACACTGGCGTAGGAGGGAGGGAAGGAAAGAGGGACAGAGGCCAGTGTTGTCCGTGGCACCCCTGACCATCATTCAAGGCACCCCAGTGTAAGGCAGTGATAGGCACTGTTATGCCGTCCAGAAGTTTTGACTATAGCTTACATCATCCTTGATATTAATGGTCTGTTGTAAGCTGGTGGGAGCTGCAGTTCAGCAACCTGTGGAGGGCCACAGATTGACTACCCCTGGTGCAAATAAGAGTGGGGTATACAATAAAGCTTCATTTCTAGTGTGATATTTATCTGCCAGAACTGTGTCAAGTATTAGAGACCTCTGAGTCTTGAGCAGTGTCTATGGCAAGGTGAGTCACTTGCCTCCCTACACAGCCTTATGTTGATTAAGGTAAGAGTGTAGAGGGTGCAAAACACAACACAGATAATTACAAAATTGTATTATTTGCGGATGATATTCTTTTATTTATTACAAAACCAGAAGATACAATTCCAAAAATTATGGAGATAATAAAAACCTTTGGCAGAATATCAGGATATTCTATAAATTGGACAAAATCAGAGATTTTACCAATTGGGCCAAGGGCTACATTGTATAGAAACCATCAATTTCGGATGTGCAGGGACTTTATTAAATACTTGGGCATAATGATTTCATCAGATATAGACCAAATTGTAAAATTAAATTTCAATCAAATTATATTTTTTTTTTTTGAAATAATTTTTATTAGCAGGCCAATCACATCACATTGTTCAAATCACATTAATTCCAAATTATACAGCCAAATTTTAAAATTTTTGGGGGGTACCCATACATCAAGTTCAGCACGAGTCCAAAATTCCAGATGACTCCAGACATCACTTATTTGCTGCTTTTATTAAACAGTTCCATCCGTTCGAATCGGATAGATCTTTATTACCTTCTTTCTCTTCTTGTTGTTATCATTTATTCCTTTCTTTGCGATCTCTGATGGTTTTCACAAACAGATTGAAGATTTGGCGTCTCTGTGTGGGTTTTGTGCTCTTCCAAGCTCAAATTATTCAGGAACGACCTCTGTTAGTCTTCGGTCGGTCCATTATTTTTCCTCAGGCTAGCACAATAAATCAGACATTATCAGGGGCTCTGTCAGGTCAAACTTGCATTCCAGCCTTCTTTCTTTTTCAAAGCCCTGAATCTCTTCCCCTTCGTCTGTTCTCCTGCCAGCCTGTCTTTGCGAGACGCCATGTTTTTTTAACTGCGTCATAGGAATTTTCCTCCTTCTCGCCTTTCAATCTTCTCGTATTGTAGTCATTTCCCCCACACAGTTTTAAAGTTCTGTTTATGTTTTTTTAAAACGCGACGATCTTATTTCTTTCTAGGGTGGAGGATTATTGTAGTCATATCATGCAAAGGAATTTAAGAGAGTTTTTTCCTCCACCCCCCCCCCTTCGTTCCAGCCTTACGTTCTCATGGTGGTAATTCATCAAGAGATTTACTTATCCATCCGTCACTCCCGATCACAGAGATGCATTAGTCAGCAGTCCTTATCTCGAGCCTTACTTGATATATGTGCTTCAGCCTTCTTCTGATCCGTTATTGCCAATTAGTCCAATTATAATTCCAGGCTGAAGCAACCAGCACGCGCTGATTGGAATCGGCGTCGGGAAGATCTGATTCCATCGAGGGCTTTTGCCAAGTGTTCCACACCCCTGTCTCTCGGATCAGGGGGTGCATTATGAACACCGCTGGCAGGGCAGCCCCCCCCATACCCTTGGGGGGGTAGGAAGGTTGCCTACTTCCCATAGCAGCCCCTTAATACCTCGTATGGGTCAGAGAGATGTTATTGTCGGCCATCTTCCAACGCGCCACCTAGTGGCCCCTAAATTTCAATCAAATTATAAATGAGATTTATTTTGATATTGAAAGGTGGGGACCTCCAAACTTTTCCCTTTGGGGACAGGTTAATGCCCTCAAAATGAATGTTGTTCCAAAGCTTTTATACATTCTTAGAGGATTACCAATACATATTCCCAAATTTTACTTCCAAAAAATAAATCAACTATTTAGATCGTGCCTGTGGGGTACAAAGCCACCAAAAATATCACTACATAAAATGCAACTTCCAACTAAGGAAGGTGGCTTTGGTCTCCCAAATATGGAACTATATCATCAGGCCTAACCTGCTGAGTAAGACTAATGACTGGAGAGCTAGCAGGGATCCCAATTGGGCTACTCTCAAATATAGTTTCTTTGAACCTCTTGTAGGGTGGACTAAACTCAGCTCCAATTTTATGAAATATCCTATTATCCTGGAGAGTATTAAAGCACCTATAAAAATTTGGATGAATATAAATAAAAATAATAAGGATGACCCCTATCAGCATGAGAAATTAACAATATGGGGCAACCCAAAATTAAAAATTGGAAATCAAGTAATAATTTGACAAAATTGGCTGAAAAAAGGTATTTTGACATTGAATCAATAAATCGATGAAAATTACAAATTTGTGGAATATAATACTTTGCAAGTAAAGTATGGATTAACCAGTGAAACACAATGGAAATACATCCAATTGAAACATATATTGGAAAGGCAGTTTGGCCCTGACGCTATGGCAGGGGGAGGAGAGGTGGGAAAATATTGTTAAAAAGTCATAGGTATATCATAGGTATATCAGTACTCAAATCTGAATTGTTAAATTGTGTTATTAGTGTTATTGTGGTTTTTGTTGCATGTGTTTTTTGTGGTTGTTCTCTGTGTTGAAAAAATGATTAAATATATATATATATATTTAAAAAGGTATGAGTGTAGAAATCCAAGCATATCGACTTCCTGTTTCCGGCGGTGGGAAATAGTGAACTTCCACATGATCGGACTCCAGTCGTTCTGATAATTCAGGGCTAATATGGGGGTAATTAGCCCTGGAGCCTCCCCAGGGCAGGGGAGGGCTGTCTCGATGACCCGCAGTTTGCCCCAGATTGCCGTTGTGGTAGGCGGTAGGGGCAAGGGACGGACTGATACTCCTGCAATGCCACCCCATAGCCTGACGCATCTGTTTGGGAAAATATACCAAACACGCTCTGAACTGACAAAGCTGGAAAATACCTACAGTATGTACAGTGTCTGGTGTAAAAGATTGAACTTCAAAGAGATCCTCATCATGATGTTTGGAATCTGGAGGGGCTTGATTTGAAATGCCTGTTAAAGACAAAAATGAATAACATAATGGCGCCTACTACGCAGTTATGGAATATCTGAAATACCTCCCTGATTAAGAGAAACAGGAGCTAAGCGATGGCTGGTTATAACGATTGGAGACAATATTAAATATGCAACTGTTTGCAAAAAGAATTTTTTTCATTATGAGTGAGAGAAAAGGCTAAATGGATGTCTAACAGCCCCCCTCCAGGGCCCGGAGGGGAGACTTGGTGGATTCCAAAGGCTAATTGATCGTCATGTCTGATATATGGCTACATAGCAAACAGTTTGCTTAAGAATAAATCAACAAGGAGTCTTTGAAGGAGGTTTTCCCCCTGTTTCTCTGATAACAGCTGGACGGGAAAGACTAACAATTTGGGAGTTGCCAAAACAATCATCTTTAAAGAGCTGGACAGAAGCCTGGAATGGAGGCAATTAGATGAAGCGGCGTGATTGAAAAACAAAAACAGTTGAAAGAGTACAACACACTGGCAAATCTGCACTCCATGAGAAAAAAAGCATTCATCTTCTGATATGATTGAGGGTCAAACATGGAGGATAAAATCACAATACAGAATTATGAAAACATCGATGACAAGATGCAGGACTATGATGTTGAAAACACATTGGAAGTCAGACCACGGGAAGTCAAAAAAATTAAGATTACAATTTGGAAGACAATTGGACTTTTGTATTTTAGTTTTTTATTTTTATTGGATTTGATTTGATTTGATATGTTAATTAGATGTTCTTATTGGAAAATTAATAAACACTTTAAAAAGGGGGGGGGGGGAGAAATCCAAGCTTATCCTGAGAGTTATCAAATTGGCTAGAGGTGTCTTTTTGTGTGTAGAATTTCTAGTGGAGTGCACATGTGATTTTCAGTTTGGAGCACTTTTAAATGTTCTGCTTCAACATATTATGAAGAATGTAAATGAATACATACATACTTGTAGGGGCTTCAAAATGGATCACACGAAACATGACCCGTGATTTAAGAGAACTACTGTTGCCACGAAATTGTCACTTTCCATTCATTTCTGAAAATAATCAGTACATGTTGGGGAATGGTTGGGTTGATAATGAACATAGAGTCATTTCTTGATTGGCTTCCTTGAGGTGTGATGACACAAACTGGAAACTGAATTTTGAGAGTGGCAGTGGGCAAGCAATCTTTGGCCGTTACTACTGGATTCTTACCTTGTTCTTCATCCTTATCTAAACATAAAGTGAGTATCTTTATCTCCTGACTCCCTCCATTTACCTAGCCTTACTTTGTGAAGTTTGGTTGCTAGTGCAGTTAGGCATGTAGTGAAGACAAAGTATCTCGGATCCAACCTGTTGCAATTCATAGCTGTCTCACATGAACTTGATAGATGCCCAGCTCACCCAAAATAGGGACAATTTGGCTTGGGGCACGGTCAAAACTGGTGCACAGCCCTGCTAGATAGACAAATGGAATCAGAAAAAGGGAGCTTCTCAAGTTTTTGCACTGCTTTTCTTCTCTTCACTCTGCACCCCATCATCTCCTCAGGAGAGGTTCAGGGCCTCTTGGGAAGATATGGGACGTCAACCCTTTGGAGGCAGGAGAAGAAGAGTAGGAGACGAGTAGGGCTTCAAGCTGTTGGAGATCATCTATAGTTTTTTCATACACACAATCCCAGTTCATTTACACCGCATATGCAACCACGCTGGATTTCAAGACCATAATTGATAAGAGAATCTCTTCTGTTATTTTGATCATTCCAGGTAACTTCCTTTCCTAAAAATTACAGAAATTCCATGCCAACAAGTCTACAGAGTGTAAATACAGAAATGACAGACTATACTGTTATTTACATCTTTCTCCGTATCAGCTGCTCTCTGTTATTCAGCTCAGGCCTCACCACAATAATGTAGCATTTAGGGGAAAAGATGCAACCCAGCAGCCCAGCACTGGAAGCCAAGATGGAGAAGATCTCCACAGCCACCATGTATTTTCCTCTGGTGCTCAGGTAGGTTGGAATAAAGGAGAACCAAACACTGCAGAAGACCAGCATGCTGAAGGTGATGAACTTGGCTTCATTGAAGCTGTCCGGCAACTTCCGGGATAAGAAGGCAACAGTGAAGCTGATAATGGCTAGGAAGCCCATGTAGCCTAAAACACCATAGAACATTAGAACTGATCCCTCATTACATAAGAATATAATTTCTTCACTGCTTGAGTGCATGTCCACATCTGGGAATGGGGCCGAGTTTGCCAGCCAGAAAACACAGAGTCCCACTTGAACAATGGAGCCGGAAAGGACAATGGAGTAAGCTAGTTTTTTGCCTACCCACTTCCTGATTGTGGAATCTGGCTTGGTAGCCATGAATGCCAAAACCACTGAAATAGTCTTGGCCAAGATGCTGGAGAGGGCCACAGAGAAGACAATGCCAAAAGCCGTTTGTCGGAGTGGGCAGGTTGCCTTATTAGGCATTCCAATGAACATCAAGGAGCACAGGAAACACAAGAGGAGGGAGATGAGGAGAATGTAAGTGAGGCTTCTGTTATTGGCTTTGACAATGGCAGTGTCCCGGTGCTTAATGAAAATGCCAAGTACCATAGCTGTGATCAGAGAGAATAAAAGCACACAGAAAGTTGAAACAATGGCCAAGGTTTCACCAAAGCCTAGAACGTTAGGTTTCTTGGGAATGCACTCATTCTGCTCTTCATTTGGATATTGATCCGGAGGACATCTGGCACAGATTTCCAACCCTGAAAAAAGGTGGTATGACAATTGAAAATCATCCAGAATATGCTTATGAGAGTTTTTTTTTTTTTAAAAAAAAATCCTCTTACCATTGTGTTTTCATGAGGAAAAGTTTCAAAACTTCTAGTTGAAATGCTTCTGGCCTAGAAGCTTTGAATATAAAGTCTCCAAAGAACCTTGTTCTTAGAGAAAACACCACCAATTATTTTCCATCCTCACTTTGCCCAAACCTTAGTTTCTTCCAGGGCAGAATGCATGTACAAATATGTTATTAAAATGTGGCAACACAGAAGTGAACCCCTGGCAATTGGAAACTTCATCAAACATTATAAAACATTATATGCAATAATGTTTAGAAGATCAATGTACATAGATACAGTGTTGGAAAATTATAGATTAATCTCAGTTCCTTCACTCTTGAAGGTTAAGATAATTTATTCATAATTTATTGATAGCATTTACTCAGAATGAAGATTATTCTACTATTGTTACTATACAGAGCAAACCCCATTGCCAATTTTCTCATAATATACTAAAATAGCTTGAATGTGGTGATATGGCATCTCTCACCATTCTCATTTGAGAACATCCCACGAGGACACGGATCACAATCATAACAACAGAACTTCTCCCCCTCCTTCTTTTTCTTCTCATAACCAGGAAGGCAGTTGGCATTACATAAGGAAAGGGGTGGCACCTATCCAAAGATACGTGAAGAGGTCAATATTAAGAAAATGTTTTAGGGGATTCATCTAATATCAGGTGATCTCCCATTAATAGTAGGATCCATATGTGCCCAGGTGGCACAAATAGTGGGAGAAAATGATACAGTTTGAAGCATCATGGAAACACAAGCAGATTATAGTGGTGCCCCGCAAGACGAATGCCTCGCAAGACAGAAAACCCGCTAGACGAAAGGGTTTTCCGTTTTCAGAGGTGCTTCGCAGGACGAATTTCTCTATTGGCTTGCTTCGCAAGACGAAAATGTCTTGCGATTCTTGAGGGTTTTTTTTCACTCCCCACCCCCTTTTTCTAAGGCGCTAAACTGCTAATAGCCTTTTAGCAGCTAATCCGCTAATCCCTTAAGCCTTTAATAGCCGCTAATAGCCGCTAATAGCCGCTAAACCGCTAATAGCGCTAATAGCGCTAATCCGCTAATAGGGTTGCTTCGCAAGACGAAAAAACGGCTAGACAAAGAGACTCGCGGAACGGATTAATTTCGTCTTGCGAGGCACCACTGTATAATGTTCATACCTAGATTGACCATTCATGCAACCATCAGATATTTTGATCTAATACTACTACTGGCTATTTCTTTTGATAGAACTACATCCTCGTGCCCTTTGCTGCAGGAATTTCACTTGATGTCCCCTTAGTCAACTTCAGGGAGTTGGCGTTTGGAGGTAGTGAAATATTGTAGTTCTGCTCCTATTTGGATGCTCCCTACCACTTATACCATTGGAATACGGTGAAGATGAAGTGAAGATGGTGGGCAGATGTATTGGGGTGGTGATGGACTGGCTTTAGAAAACCAGCTTCATGAAATGGAGGGAACTGCAATACAATGCATATATAAAATAAATTGGAACTTTTTGTTCTCTACAAAAACAATTCATAAAGTCTGGCGTCATTTTTCAAAAACGAATATTTCCAACATTTCCCTCCCAATGTCTTATTTTTTAATATATGATTTTGTAGGCAACTACTTCTGAAAAGTTATGGATGAAGGAATTGGAAAAATATGTCGAACTATAGCAGCAAAGATCTTTTTAATACTCTCAATATATGCAAAATAACCTCTTCATCCTTCATATACAAGCAAATGGGAATGGGAGTTAGCAAATATTGGGTTAACAATCCTGAAAGCAAAATGGATGTGGGCATTAAAATATTCCAGAAATGTTTATTAGTGTGAACCTGAGAGAGAACTATCTTAAGTCAATATTGCAATGGTACTTAACTTTACACAGAATTTATTTATTTATTTATTTGACAGAAACAGGCATTGTTTGAGGTACAATGGATTTAAGACAGAGCTAATAAATATATTTTGAAATTTAACATAATAATGCCATTCTAGACTGATGCACTGAAGGTTTCTCCTTCGTAAGTCAGCTGTGGTTGAGCTTTTCCCTGTGATGTTTTCCTTTACCAATATATATTCGCAAAGCTGGAGCAATTATGTTGCTACACTTAGTTCCAGTAAAACTGAGATCTGCTTGTGAGGATACTGATGCCTACAATGCAGACGTGTAACTAGGCTCCCTTGTGCCCTTGGCAAGGAGATATATCAGTGCCTCCAAAGTCATGAGGGATCATGGAACGGAAAATTGAAAAGTTTCCATCTTGTCACCAAAACTTTTCCCTTGGCCATCAGTTCTGCCTCCTGCCCTCCTTGGTCGGTCTGTCTGCCTTCCTTCCTGCATTCACCCTTCACCCATCACCTTCCTTCCTTCCTTCCTTCCTTCCTTCCTTCCTTCCTTCCTTCTCTTGCCACTCTCAATCTCCCTCTCTTCTCTTCCATCCAAGCCCTGCTTGGCGCTCTGTTCAAATTTATAATAGTGCCAGAGGCCCACCGGAGATGCGGAACCACACAGCTGCTCTGATGGCCAATGCCAGCAGCTGGATAAACCCACCAAGAAACTGAGATGAGCCTGCATGCCTTGCCCAGCAACCCAAGAAGCCTATGGAGTACATGAATGGACCACTGGGCTCCTAGCATGATTTTTGGGGAGGCTCCCCATGGGCCTGGGCCCATGGCATGGGTCAACCTGACAAACACCTCCTTACACCCCTGCCTCTATCATTCCAACTAGTGTCGCAAGCGGTATCAAAGAAAACTATCTCATGCTACTAACTGGAGAACTGCCTTGGACAAACAAGCATGTTGGACATGTTGTCTGATAGCCATTGGTCCTTCTTGGTGTGACATGTCTTCTGTGCATATTGCTCTTTTTATGGTGTGGTTCATTTGTTTAGTTATAAAAAGAACTATTAGTAGCAGCATTATTAGTAGTGGCAGCAGAAGTTGGGCAGCACTTCCCTTTTCACCTCATGTGGCAAAACTACACGCTCTCCCACTTGTGTGCAGTGATTTCCTTACCTGGGTGAAGGCTCTGTGCCATTGGATTCTGTCCCCATTAATGGTGAGCTCTTTGCCAGGAGGGGCCTGGGGATCCAGCCTTCCAACTTTGACCCTGACATATGAATTATTTGGGAAAGTGACCAGGTTTGTAATATCAAAGCCAGCTGCTAATTTCCCATGTTCATTTAATGTAATTTCATCCCCAGCACTGTTGTTGAATGCGATCCTCTGCAGCAATGAGTGGAGCTAGGTGGAAAGAGAATCGGAAGAAATAGAAAATATTGTAATTGACTTATAATGATAAATAGCTTTTCTAGAAGGATTTAAGTTATTTTCCTCCAGGAGTTCACCACTTCAATTAGCAATGGAGAGAATCCAAATTTTAGTAGGAGATACAGGAAGAGAGGGATATCATGAATTAGCATAAACTCAGCAGCCAAGAGACCTCCAGGAAGATACATAATGGAGGCATAAACCTTTAGGCCTGCTAAGTTCAGATCACCCTTTGTAAATCATTAAGAAATGGAAAGGATTTGACTTGATGTGCAGGATACTGAATCAACCCTGGTCATGCTGGTCAATCATCTCTGGTGGGCTTGGGACAGAGGCGAAAGCTGTTTCCTGGTCCTGCTAGATCTCTCAGCTGCTTTTGATACTGTCAACCATGCTATCCTCCTGGAGCATCTTGGAGTGCTGGGAGCTGGAAGCACTGTTATGCAGTGGTTCTACTCCTTCCTCCTGGGTCATGTCCAGAAAGTAGTAGTGGGAGATGAGTGTTTGGACCCCCGTGAGCTCACTTGTGGGGTGCCCTAGGCTTCTGCCGTCTCTCCTATGCTTTCCATATATATTTGAAACTGCTGGAAGAAATCATTGAAGGTTTGTGCTGGGTGTTCACCAAAATGTGTATGATACTCAGCTCCACCACCTAGCATTTAATTCATAACCCGTGAAGGCAGTGAACATCCTGTTAGGGTGTTTGAAGACAGTTATGGGGTTGGTGGTGGCTAATGGATTGAGATTCAATCCCAACAAGACAGAAGTAGTGTTTCTGGGGGACGGGGGCAGGTAGGTGTGGGGGATTCCTTAAGCCCTGTGGCCTTAAAGGACCAGGTGTGCAGCCTGGGAGCCATTTTGGACTCACAGATGTTTATGAAGGTCCAGGTCAATTCTGTGTCCAGGGCAGCTTTCTACCAGCTCTATCTGGTATTCCAGCTGAGACCCTACCTGCCTGTGCACTGTCTCGCCAGAGTGGAACATTCTCTGGTTATCTCCTGCTTGGAATACTACAATGCACTTTATGTGGGGCTACCTTTGAAGTTGACTCAGAAACTAAAACTAATCCAAAACACAGCTGCCAGACTGTTGACTGGGAAGACTGTTTCCTAGTTCTGCTGGATCTCTCAGCGGCTTTTGATACCATTGACTACAACATTCTTCTGGACTGTCTAGAGGGGCTGGGAGCAGGGGGCACTGGTGGTTCTGCTCCTTTCTCCTGGGCCGTGTCCAGAAAGTGGTGATGGTGGGTGCGTGTTCAGACCCCTGGGCTCTCACTTGTGGGTTGCCATAGGGTTCCGTTCTCTCCCTCATGCTTTTTAACATCTATATGAAGCCGCTGGGAGAGATCATCAGGGGGTTTGGGTTAGGTGTCACACAGCTGCTAGACTGGTGACTGTGAGTGGCTGCCAGGACCATATAACATGGGTCTGAAAGGAACTCCATTGGCTCCAGTATGATTCCAAGCAAAATGCAAAGTGTTGATGCTGACCTTTATAGCCCTTAAGCCTCTTTGCTCCTGTATATCTGTAGGAGCATCCACACCCCAATCATCCAGCCCTGACACTGAATGCAAAAAGTGAGGTTACAGGGATCCAGGCAGAGGGCTTTCTTGATACCCACACCTGCCCTTTGGAAAACCCACCCATCAGATGTCTAAGAAATGAACAACAATCTGAGTCTTAGAATACATCTGAAGGCAGCCCTGTATGGGGAGGTTTATAAAACTTTTTTTATAAACATTTCATATCTTGTTCTGTTTTATTTTGTTGGAAACTTCCCATAGTGGCTGGGATACCCTAATTAGATGAGCGGCATAATAATGATAATGATAATGATAATGATAATGATAATGATGATAATGATAATGATAATGATAATGATAATAATAATAATAATAATAATAATATGTTTTATATTTTGGAATCCCTGCATTGCATTGAACACTGTAAAATGGCATCATTTTCCTCTGTAGTCAAACAGCATGGCTCTGTTTGCTTGAGTTACCATAGAAACCAGACATTTTCATTAGTGCACAATACTGAACACTTTGCAAGGTGAACACTTTATAAGAGGAAACACTACCTGCCAAGGCACTACATTCTGAGAAGAGAGTCTGTCTCCACCCTTTATCCCTTTGTGGATGGCTTCAGAGGAGTACCTAATATGTAAGGCGTGTGCCAGAGCATAGACAGCATTATAGATACTGTAGCTGTGGCCGGTCATGCTCATTTCAAAAAATGGTGTAGGAAGGCTCTCCAGCATCTCCTCTCCAGTACATGTCCCCATGATGAGTGCTAATGCAGTGGAATTTGAAAGTAAACAACTGAATGCTTGTTCCCAGAAATCCTTGATAAAACCATCTGCATCTGCCCAGGAAGGCTTTACACTCCTCAGAAAGTCTGAGAAGTCTTGAACATCCTTGGAGTGAATCGCAAAGGAGATAGCACCGTGGAACATTTGCATATTAACCTCCCCATTTTTTTCAAAACGGTCTAATATGAAATCAATTTGGGCTGTTGTAATCCATACTTTTCTTTCAGATTGCTTCCTCTTAGATGGAGGCAACATCAGCTGAAATATATTTTTTATCCCTATAGAAGATAACAGCCATAAAATAGATGTACTTTCTCCATATATAACAACCGTGTTTGCTCTGCTTCTCAGAAAAGCAGTGGACAAAATCCTTGTGTTACCCAAATCAAATATGTTACCAGTAAAATGCAGGTGGTATTCAATTTTTTCTGTGAATTCTGAACAGATTCCATTCTTTAAAAGCATTGGTTCAATGATCTGTAAGAAATGCTCTCCAGCTTCATTATCTGGAGTGATGAGCCCGACCCATTTCCACCCAAAATGCAGAAGTAACTGGATAATTCCCTTGTACTGAAGATCTTCACTGGGGACCATGCGATAGAAAGAAGCAACTTTGATTTGATCATTTGTGGTTGGTTCAAATGAACCATATGAAATCTGAAAAAATAAAAAAGCCAAATCTTTCCAAGTGGAATCAAGAATTCACAATGCACCCATTTATGCTTTCAGGAATGATGTAATGTGAACCCATTAAGGTGCCCCATTTATAATATTGGAACATTTCAAACAATCTTCCATTAAATATAATATACACACATTAATATACACACATATTAAAATAAATTATCAAACCTTCAATTCTAGCATGTGGTGGGTCACCTAAATTAAGTAATTGGGTATTTGATTGATTGATATTGGAATTGATATTATGATTTGGTATTGATACAATGAGGCGTATATTGGAATTTTGTAACTGAAAACTGCTAAAATTATTTTTTTAAAAAAATAATAATAATGTGCCCCATTTATCAAAATGAAACTTTTTGAACAATCCTCCATTAACAATATGATATAAATTTTCTCTAGACCTTATGTCCTTTTATGTAAATTGTTGGGTACTAATATTATACCCCCCAAATATATCCATATACTGCAACCCATTTCCCTTTTCCATTATGCCACTTCATATTTATGCATCAACAGATTCCTAGTGGGAGGAGAAAAGAGTGAACTACGGCATGAAAAAGCCATTTTTCAATACCTAGATACCTGTGGAATCTTGTAAAGACCTAAGACATCTGCCATGGATGAGGAGGTGTCAGAGCTAAGTCCCCCAATGACTCCTCCTACATTTTTCTGAATGCCACACATGTAGTTGGGAACAAAGTGATGTGATTTAAAGAGCAGATCCAGAGTGTTTCGGTAGGCCATCTTTAAATCAAAATAGCTATCATAGATGTGGAATCCAAGAGTGACGTTGGGCAAGATCTTGGGATTCTCATTGATCTCATCAACAGCAAACACCATGGCCAGGATGTGTTGGTAGAACTTTCTGATAACCCTGCAAAGAAAGTGCCTTACCATTTTATAGGGAATTAAACACTGCACAACACTTAGATCTGAGGGATACAACTGCCTCGATTAAATCGTGTTGGAAATATGGAAATGGTTTTGTTCCTTTAGAGTTAATGTTTGGATGTCCCTTCCACCTGAATCAATTTTTTTATTTGTCTGAACACAAGGATTGAGAAGTGATCTTCACTTAATAACATTCTGTTTTTCTAACCATGTTGCTTTTTATTACTAGAAACATGTACAGTTATTGAAATCATTACAGCGCCACTTCATCAGTTGTTGTCCCTAGCAACACAAACTGGTATGAAATGAAGATAATGGAATTGGCAGCTGCCATTTTGAGTATGAAGAATGCCAGTTGACTAAATGGCTCTCATCCTATTATTGCTATGTGCACTTGAAGCTTGTCCCTGATTGTTTTCAATGTGCTTTAGACATGACTTCAATTATATATAAGCCTTCACCAAAGCAGCACAAGCTGGGTTTCATAGGTCTCAGTTATCCCCTTGAATACTCATGAAAGTAAATAGGAGGGCCAGAAGTGTTAGCTGTACGATCCGTATGTGCCCAGGTAGCACAAATAGTGGGAGAAAATGTTACTGTTCGAAGCATCATGGAAACAGCTCCTAGATAATAGTTGGCCAAGAAAAGAAAAATTGGACCCCATATCTCCATAATGAAAGCCTGCCATGCTAAATTACTGTGGGCAGGAGGATCATGGCTAGAGAGCAAGTGCTGGTGACCTGAAACTGAATGAGCTCAAACATGGCTGAGGTTTCATTTCTGCACCTGGAAAGTGGAAGGGAAAGGGCTGTGGCGAAGACAGCTTACTTCTTCACCACAATTGTGTACACAACTAGCTGCATGGAAGAGCTTTTCAGTGTTGAATACAGGTTTGTTATCTGGCCAAGAACACATTTCTCTTATAACATTAGCAGCCTGCTATTATAACCTTAGAAACTTTTTAGGGATGGAATCATTCAGATTCGGAGTTGCATGCCATGATTGAAGCGAGTCAAATGGTATTCAGTGCACTCTCTGTTCCATCTTTGCTACATCAGTTTAAATTATTGTGGCCTGAGGATGTAGTGAATGGGATTGGAGAACTGAAGCTACCCAACAGACCCCCTTGACCTTTGACCATCTTGACTTTTAAAAACTAGTTATATGGGATTGATTGGCAGTGACAGATTTGGGTACTATGGGCTGGTAAAACTGTGACCGGATTAAGGAAGGAGACACAAGGCTCACTCAGGTAGGTTGCTTGAGCCCCCGCCCAGTTCCCAAATATGTGAAAGTGCTAATTAGGTTTTGGGAAGGAGGCAGCAGGACTCTCGGACCTTCCAAGAGTCCATGCCTCCTTCCCAAAGCCAAGTGCCTTGCTTTCCAGGGGTTGAGACATCACTCCCAACAACTCTGTGCCCAATATGTGCACACTGCTCACAGATCCTGAACACTGCTCCTGCGACTAGTGAGGTCTAGTGAGTAATCTTAGCTTCATTGGAGGATGGAGAGATGCCATGTATCCTGAAGCAGGTTATAAAATAGTCTTATAAAATCTTAGTATTGGGTTTAATCTTACATTGGGTTTCAAAGCAAACCAATTGCTTTATAGTCAGATATAAATGTAGAAAGAATGAATGAAATGATCTTAAGAGCCATTTACTTACTTTGGGCTGTTAATAAAGACTTGAGATGGATGTTCATGGAAGGAAATGCTGGGCAATATGTAATCCATATGAGATGCTATCCCACCAATGATAAGGTCCCCTTGTTCATACCACTCATGTGGAATATGGAGAGGATTATTTCTGCTGCAACCAACAGTATGTACTTGGGGCACCATATTGGGAAACAGCAGGAGAAGCAGCAGCAACAACATCCTGATCACAAATATCCTTCTACACCCCGGCTCTCATTTGCCTCTCTACAATATTGTTACTATCATCA
Organism: Podarcis tiliguerta; assembly: GCF_965153285.1. NCBI lineage: Eukaryota > Metazoa > Chordata > Lepidosauria > Squamata > Lacertidae > Podarcis > Podarcis tiliguerta. Next base: position 42,649,673 of record NC_139546.1, on the reverse strand, counting down.
GCCTGACTTGAGCAAGATGTATTTTGAAACCACTGACTCTGCTGATTCTGTACTTAAAGGGGCAGGTATCCACCTTCTCCTTAACTTCAGCACTGCCAAAAAAAGTAATTGAATGCTATGATTTGAAATATAACCAATACAATGAAAAGCAAAAGCTGGCCTCACCTCTCCTCCCTTACCATAGCTGTCAGTGGAACACTGGGGTTGTTTTAATGATTTCAGATTTTATTTTTTATTTCCCATTCTGCATTCTGGAGCTTTTCCAGGTGAATTAATTACCATAATTTTAATAATTACAGAGGAGATAATCACTTTTATCTGTCACATCACAGAATCAAAGGTTAGGAAGAGACCTCCAAGGTCATTTTGTGCTATTTCCTTGCTGATGTAGGACATCCAGAACTAAAAACAAACCAAGAAAAAGAAAAACACCCCACCTGTAGACTGGCACCCATCTTTTCCCTAAAAAAATGTGTTTATAGGTGAGCCAAATACATCCTTTCCCCATTTGTCTAATTTCCTACTTGTATTGACACTCTCTGGCATATGTAACATTGATTCCACTTGCTAGATCTTGGAAACAATGATGGAAATGGTCCAAACCATATCAGGATATAGAGGCCCTGGATAATATAGTCCACCTACTTTTGAAAGGACATGTATATACCGTTTGAAGCTGAGTGACATGTTTAGGAATAGCTAAGACAATGTCAGGGCCTGGCTGAACGAGGAAGAGTAGTGGCAGCCAGTAACCCAGGAGGCACCTGAGGGGGAAGGGGACTTTGAACCAGGTTCAAAATGGTGGGACAGAGAGGAATCACCACTGGAGAGTGAAGGTGAAAGGTGAAAGGGAGATGATTGCGGTAGCCACAGACACTGATAGAGAAGGAATAGGGGTTGTGTCTTCTCTGCAATACAGTAGTGATCCGGCTCCTTCCCGTACCCCATTCTCAGTCTCAAAGAGTCAAGAAAAGGTTGGAACAATTAAGAAGGGAGGTAGAAACAGGGTCAAAAGGGCAGGAAATTTAGCTTCTTCAATTGTCTTGCTTAGCTGATGGATGTGCAGTGTGATACCTCCTTTGTTTCTGAGTTATAAAGTTGATTACTGTCAGGCCTTGCCTGTTTCTGATTACGGTGTTGAGCCAAAGATGGAAGGGCTTTTCAAGAGAGCCTGACAGACAGAGGTTTTCAACCTTTTTGAGTCCACGGCTCCCTGACCAACTACATTCTTTCTGTGGCACCCCTATGGGACTGAGGAGCCCAGATATGTCACCCCTTGCCTGAAGAGCTGGCAGCTTCCCTTTCAAACACCCTCCCTTGTGGCATGTTCCCTCTGCCTCCTCTCCTCTCCCCTCTCCTTGGGAATCCTCCAGGCAGCTGCTGCTCCTGCCACTGGTCTCTGAGCTACCCCCCTACCTCAAAAGGAGTACCTCCTAACACTGTTCCACAGGCACCTTGGAAGCACCCCCTGGTCATCCCCAGACGCAGCATTCACCTGGAGAGCTTGTAGCCCAAGCTGTGGAAAACTTTGGGAGGCCAAGTCACAAGAGGGCATCAGAGGAGGGAGGAAAGGAAAGAGGAAGAGAGGCCAGTGTTGACTGCGGCACCCCTGACCATCATTCAAGGCACCCCAGGATGCCATGGCAGACTGGTTGAAAACCACTGACTCTTACTCTGGTAGGAAGCATTCATTCAGAAGACTGTCATGGTGGCCCATCAGTGTAAGGCAGTGATAGGCACTGTTATGCTGTCCAGATGTTTCTGGACGACAGCTTCCATCATCCTTGATAATAATGGTCTGTTGAAAACTGATGGGAGCGATGTTCAGCAACATCTGGAGGGCCACAGATTGACTACCCCTGGAGCAAATAAGAGTGGGGTGTAGAATAAGGCTCCATCTCTAGGGAGATATTGTTCTGCTAGGGGTATGTCAAATATTAGGGACCTCTGAGTCTGGAGCACTGTCTATGTATGGGCAAGGTGAGTCACTTCCTGTCTCCCTTCACAGCCCCAGGTCAATGGAGGTATGAAATTCCAGAAGTGTAGAAATCCAAGCTTATCCTGGGAATTCTAAAATTGATTAGAGGTGTCTTTTTGTGCCTAGAATTTCTAACGGAGTGCACATGTGATTTTCAGTTTGGATCACTTTTAAATGTTCTGCTTCAACATATTATGAACAATGTAAATGAATACATACATGTAGGGGCTTCAAAATGAATCAAACAAAACATGATACATGACTTTATAGAATTACTGTTCCCAGGAAATTCTCACTTTCCATTCATTTCTTAAGATAATCAGTACATGGAGGGGGATGGCTGGGTTGGTAATTAACACAGAGTCAGTTCTTGACTGGCTTCCTTGAGGTGTGATGACACAAGCTGGAAACTGAATCTTGAGTGTGGCAGTGGGCAAGCAATCTTTGGCCATTAGTACTGGATTCTTACCTTCTTCATCCTTACCTAAACATAAAGTGAGTATCTTTATTGCCTGGTTCCCTCTATTTACTTGCCATTACTTTCTGCAGCTTTTGAAATGGCTCAGTCAACTTTTTACACTGTTTTGGTTGCTAGTGCAACCACTGTTTTGGTTGCTAGTGCAGTTAGGCAAATAGTGAAGGCAAAGTATCTTGCATCCAACCTTCTGCAATTCATGGCTGTCTCACCTGAACTTGATACCCAGATCTTGATCTTGATCTTGATCTTGATGCCCAGATCACCTAAAATAGGCTCAGTTTGGCTTGGAGTCATGGTCAACCCTGCTGGATAGACTAAAGGACTCAGTAAAAGGCAGCTTCTTAAGTTCTTGCATTCCTTTTCTCTCTGAACTCCATCATCTCCACAGGAGAGGTTCAGGGATTCTTGGGAAGATAGGTGGCATCCCTTTGGATGCAGGAGAAGATGAGTAAGGGGGCATGTAGGCATTCAAGTGGTTGGTTATCACCCACAGTTTCTTGCATGCACATAAGCCCAATTCATTTACACCTCATGCTGGATATCAAAAACATAAATGGTAAGACAATCTCTATTGTTATTTTGATCATTTTGTTATTTTGATCATTTCAGGTAACTTCCTTTCTTGAAAAACCACACGCAAATTACCATGCTAACAATTCTACAGATTCTAAATACAGAAATGACAAACTCTACTGTTCTTTACATCTTTCTCCGTATCAGCTGCTCTCTGTTATTCAGCTCAGGCCTCACCACAATAATGTAGCATTTAGGGGAAAAGATGCAACCCAGCAGCCCAGCACTGGAAGCCAAGATGGAGAAGATCTCCACAGCCACCATGTATTTTCCTCTGGTGCTCAAATATGTGGGAATAGAGGAGAACCAAACACTGCAGAAGACCAGCATGCTGAAGGTGATGAACTTGGCTTCATTGAAGCTGTCCGGCAACTTCCTGGCTAAGAAGGCCACAGTGAAGCTGATAATGGCCAGGAATCCCATGTAGCCTAAAACGCAATAGAACATGAGAACCGACCCTTCATTACATAAGAATATAATTTCTTCAGTCATTGAATGCATGTCCACATCTGGGAATGGGGCCGAGGTTGCCAGCCAGAAGGCACAGAGTCCCATTTGAACAATGGAGCCGGAAAGGACAATGGAATAAGCCAGTTTTTTGCCTACCCACTTCCTGATTGTGGAATCGGGCTTGGTAGCCATGAATGCCAAAACCACCGATATGGTTTTGGCCAAGATGCTGGAGAGAGCCACAGAGAAGACAATGCCAAAAGCCGTTTGTCGGAGTGGGCAGGTTGCTTTGTTAGGCATTCCAATGAACATCAAGGAGCACAGGAAACACAAGAGGAGGGAGATGAGGAGAATGTAAGTGAGGCTTCTGTTATTGGCTTTGACGATGGCAGTGTCCCGGTGCTTAATGAAAATGCCAAGTACTATAGCTGTGATAAGAGAGAATAAAAGCACAGAGAAAGTTGAAACCATGGCCAAAGTTTCACCAAAGCCTAGGACGTTTGATTTCTTGGGAATGCACTGATCCTGCTCTTCATTTGGATATTGATCCGGAGGACATCTGGCACAGGTTTCCAATCCTGAAAAAGGTGATATAACCATTGGAAACAACTCAAATAAGCTCATGAGGTTTTGTTTTGTTTTGTTTTTACATGAGTCCCCTTATGATAGTGTTTGCATGAGGAAAAGTTTCAAAACTTTTTGCCCAAATGCTTGTGTCCTAAATGCTTTGAAGATAAGGTCCCCAAAGAACTTTCTTCTTAGAGAAAAAACTACCACTTCTATTGCATCCTCCTTCCCCCAAAACTATAGTTTCTTCCATGTAAAATTTTTGTGTCTTGTTGCATCAAAACAGAGCGGGCGGACATACAATCATGGTTTAAATTATTAAAATGTGTTATTAAGATGTGGCAGTACAGCAGTGAGCCACTTGCAATAGGAAACTGCATTAAACAATTTAGAATTTGTGTGGATACATTGTTGGAAAATCTTTACATTACAGATCAAGCTCACATCCTCATGGTATACTCCCTAGAAGGTTAAAATAATTTCTTCATAGTGGCAGCTTTTACTGAGACTGAAGTGAAATCATTCTACTATTGTTCATAAACAATATAAATTGGTATCAGACAGAGCAAACCCCACTTCCAATTTGATCAGAATATGTTAAAATAAAATGTATATGGTACTATGACATCTCTCACCCTTTTCATCTGAGAACATCCCACGAGGACATGGATCACAATCATAACAACAAAACTTCTTCCCCTCCTTCTTTTTCTTCTCATAACCGGGAAGGCAGTTCTCATTACATAAGGAAAGGGGTGGCACCTATCCAAAGAGACATGAAGAAGTTAATATTAAGAAAATGTTTTAGGGGATTCATCTAACATCAGGTGATCTACCAGTAAGTAGGAGGGCCAGAAATGTTAATGTGCCAAAGCAGCACATACAGTGCGATAAAAAGCTACAGTTCTAAGCATCATGCAAACACAAGAAGATTACAATTTTTCATATCTAGATTGATTAATGCTGCAACCATCACATAATTCAATCTAATACTACTATTGGTTATTTGTTTTGATGGAATTGCAGCCTCATGCCCTTTGCTTTAGAAAATTCACTTGATGTCCCTTTAGTGAGGTTCAAGGTGTTGGGATTTGGAAGTAGTGAAATATTGTGGTTCTGCTCATATTTGGACGGCCCCTACCACTTATACCATTGGAATGAAGTGAATCATAGAATCATAGAATCATAGAATCATAGAGTTGGAAGAGACCACAAGGGCCATCGAGTCCAACCCCCTGCCAAGCAGGAAACACCATCAGAGCACTCTTGACATATGGTTGTCAAGCCTCTGCTTAAAGACCTCCAAAGAAGGAGACTCCACCACACTCCTTGGCAGCAAATTCCACTGTCGAACAGCTCTTACTGTCAGGAAGTTCTTCCTAATGTTTAGGTGGAATCTTCTTTCTTGTAGTTTGGATCCATTGCTCCGTGTCCGCTTCTCTGGAGCAGCAGAAAACAACCTTTCTCCCTCCTCTATGTGACATCCTTTTATATATTTGAACATGGCTATCATATCCCCCCTTAACCTCCTCAAAATGGATGTGGGCATTAAAATATTCCAAAAATGCTTATCCATGTGAACCTGAAAGAGGACTATCTTAAGTCAATATTCCAATGGTACTTTACTTTATACAGAATTTATTTCTGTATTTATTTTGAGAAAACAGGCATTGTTCAAGGCATAACGGAATTAAGGCAGATCTAATAAATATCTTTTAAAATAATAATTCCTTTCTGGACCAAAGTACTGAAGATTTCTCCTTCATAAGTCAGCTGTGGTTGAGCTTTTCACAGCGCTGTTTTTCTTTACCAATATATATCCTGAAAGCAAGAGCAATCATACTGCCATCTTTAGTTCCAGTATAACTGAGATCTGCTTTTGAGGATATTGATGCCTTCAATGCAGTGGTGTACCTAGGCTCCCTTGTGCGTTGGCAAGGAGATATATCAGTGCCTCCAAAGTCGGGAGGGACCATGGAAAAGAAACTCAAAAAGTTTGTTTTTTGTCACCTTTTGTGCTCCTTCGGTCACTTTCTCCTTGGCCATCGGTTCTGCCTCCTGCCCTCCTTGGTCGGTCTGTCTGCCTTCTTTCCTGCATCCCCCTTCACTCACTCACCTCCTTCCTTCCTTCCTTCCTTCCTTCCTTCCTTCCTTCCTCTCTCCCTCTCTTTTCTTCCCCCCAAGCCCTGCTTGGCACTCCGCTCACACTTATGATAGTTCCACTGGCCAACTGGGGATGCTGAGCTGCACAGCTGCTCTGATGGCCAACGCCAGCAGCTGGATTCCTCCACTGAGGCACAGAGAGAGAATCCTTCATGCCTTGCCCAGCAGCCCATGGGGTACATGGATGGGCAGCTGGGCTCCAAGACACTCCGAGGAAGGCATTTTGTGGTCTCCTCCTGGGCCTGGGCCCGTGGCAGAAGCCAATCTGACAAACACCTTCATACACCCCTACTTCTATGATTCCAACTCAACACTACAGTCTCAAGCAGCAACAGAAAAATTCATGAAGTCTTTTGTGCATATTGCTGTTTTTTATGAATGTGGTTCATTTGTTTACTTATTAATAAAATTATTAGTAGCAGCATTATTAGTAGTGGCAGCAGAAGTTGGGCAGCACTTCCCTTTTCACCTCATGTGGCAAAACTACACGCTCTCCCACCTGTGTGCAGTGATTTCCTTACCTGAGTGAAGACTCTGTGCCATTGGAGTCTGTCCCCATTAATGGTGAGCTCTTTGCCAGGAGGGGCCTGAGGATCCAGTCTTCCAACTTTGACCCTGACATAGGAATTATTTGGGAAAGTGACCAGGTTCGTAATATCAAAACCAGCTGCTAATTCTCCATGTTCATTTAATGTGATTTCATCCCCAGCACTGTTGTTGAATGAGATTCTCTGCAGCAATGAGTGGAGCTAGGTGGAAAGAGAATCAGAAGTCATCCTGTTTGGGTGTGAAGTGAACATCCTGTTTGGGTGTCTGAAGGCGGTTAGGGGGTGGATAGTGGCTAATGGATTGAGATTCAATCCCAGCAATACAGAAGTAGTGTTTCTGGGGACAGGGGGCAGGTAGGTGTGGGGGGGATTCCCTAGCCCTGAATGGTGTAACTGTGGCCTTAAAGGACCAGGTGTGCAGCCTGGGAGCCATTTTGGACTCACAGATGTTTATGAAGGTGCAAGTCAATTCTGTGTCCAGGGCAGCTGTCTACCAGCTCTAACTGGTATTCCAGCTGAGACCCTACCTGCCTGTGCTCTGTCTCCCCAGAATGGAACATGCTCTGGTTATCTCCCACTTGGATTATTGCAGTGCGCTTTATGTTGGGCTACCTTTGACGTTGACTCGGAAACTAAAACTAATCCAAAACACAGCTGCCAGGCTGGTGACTGTGAGTGGCTGCCAGGAACATATAACACTGGTCTTAAAGGAACTCCATTGGCTCCCATTATATTTCCAAGTAAAATGCAAAGGGTTGATGCTGACCTTTATAGCCCTTAGTGTCTGCTCCTATATACCTGAAGGAGCATCCGCACCCCAATCATTCAGCCCAGATGCTGAATGGAGAAAGCACGGAGCCACCTGCCCTGCTGAATGCCCTCCCATCAGATGTCTAGGAAATGAACAACAATCTGACTTTCAGAAAACATCTGAAGGGAGCCCTGTATAGGGAAGTTTTAAATGTTTCATGTCTTGCGTTTTAATTTGACAGAGACTTCCCAGAGTGGCTATGGTGCCCCAATCAGATGAGCAGCTGTAGTCAAACAGCCTGGCACTGGCACCATCACTGCATGGCCCTGGGTTCCCAGGCACCCACAAAATTTTTAATGATGGAGCAAGGAGCCCTCAATATTCTGCAGCCGGAAGGGCTCTGGTGGGCCCTCCTGCTGTGCTGCAGCAGTGGGCGATGGAACCCCTTACAGACCCTTTGGGAGAAGCCTTAGAGATCCCTCTGAAAGGCCCGGATAGGCCTGCCCGGGCACCTCCAAATCTGTGACATCACATGTAGCACATGACATCACACATGCACACCAGACCCCCACAATGTGGGTTGAAACATAGTGTACCTGGCTAGAACGGTCATTTCAGGCAGCTTGAGATACACTCTCAAGTGGCTGAGGCATCCCAGCCAGAGGAATGGTGCATATAAATAATAATATAATATAATATAATATAATATAATATAATATAATATAATATAATATAATATAATATAATATAATATAATAATATAAATAATAATAATAAAATATCAAACATTAAATACTTCCCAATGCAGGGCTGCCTACAGATGTCTTCTAAAAGTTTTGTAGTTCTTTATCTCCTTGACATCTGAAGCGAGGGCGTTCCACAGGGAGGGCATCACTACTGGTTCCTGGTATATATTTCATTATAGTACAATGAAGAAATTATGACATTTCTAGCAGCATGTGTATGTGTGTCATAATTTCTACATTATACTATACTTTAATGAAATTAAATTTGTCTCCCCTCCAACTAAATCTTGGTCATTTTTGCATGGTAAAATCACCAATTTTATGGTCTATTTTCCAGTATACTTAAAATCCTTTGCTTATTCTGAGCTACCCCACATTTTCTTCAAAACATTGCTTTACACAGGTAACTACCATAGAGTTATCAAATTTTTCAGAAGCAAATTAGGAACCACTGGTCTAATTAAATACCAGTAGAAATACTGAAACAGTGCCAGTTGTAAATGTTCAAATTTTTAGAAAAATTATTAACTTGTCAAGTACTTGCTGCTTGTGTGTCACTTATGAAAGTCTGTATAATCTAAAGTCTGCTTAGTATAACTATAGGAAATGAAATAATTTAAAGTTAATCTTTGAAGTATTTATTACTTTAATTATTTACTTACAGATGAATGCCAACTCACATTATATTATCAACACAGTACAGAACACTGAACACTTTATAAGAGGAAACATTACCTGCCAAGGCTCTACATTCTGAGAAGAGAGTCTGTCTCCACCTTTTGTCCTTTTGCGGATGGCTTCAGAGGAGTACCTAATATGTAGGGCATGTGCCAGAGCATAGACAGCGTTATAGATACTGTAGCTGTGGCCAGTCATGCTCATTTCAAAAAATGGTGCAGGAAGGCTCTCCAGCATCTCCTCTCCAGTACATGTGTCTTCTGACGCTGTGGAATTTGAAAGTGAACAACTGAATGCTTGTCCCCAGAAATCGTTGATAAAACCATCTGCATCTGCCCAGGAAGGCTTTACATTCCTTAGAAAGTCTGAAAAGTCTTGAATCTCATTGGAGTGAATCGCAGACGAGATAGCACCATGGAACATTTGTACATTAATTTCAATAATTTTTTTAAAAGCATATAATATGAAATCAATTTGGGCAGTTGTAATCCATACTTTTCCTCCAGGTTGCTTCCTCTTAGATGGAGGCAATATCAGCTGAATCATATTCCTTACCTCTATAGTACTTGATAGCCATAAAATAGATGTACTTTCTCCATATATAACAACTGCATTAGCTTTGCTTGACATGAAAGCTGGGAACAAAAGCCTTGTTTCACCCAACATATCAGCTATGTTACCCGTGAAATGCAGATGGTATTCAATTTTTTCAGTGAATTCTGAACAGATTCCATTCTGGAAAAGCATTGGTTCAATGATCTGCAAGAAACGTTCTCCAGCTTCATTCTTTGGAGTGATGAGCCGAAGTAACTGGATAATTCCCTTGTACTGAAGATCTTCATTGGGGACCATGCGGTAGAAGAAACCACGTTTGATTTGATCATTTGTGGCTGGTTCAAATGAACCATATGAAATCTGAAAAGGAAAAAGTCAAACCTTTCCATGTGAAAACAAAAATTCAAAACACACACATTTATCTGAGTATAAATCCTGTATATCCCATATTTACTAATCTTCGCCATGGCGAAACCCCATCTACATAGAAAATATATTTCTCAAAAACCAAACAAACAATATTGCTCATTTAATTTTGTAGATATTAATTCCTATTATTATGGGAGTCATCACAGCTGCATACTTGTACACAAGGATTCTCTCCAGGAACAGGAGAGCTTTTATCCTTGCATTGCCTTCAACAATACTCCAAAGTGGAACTGGAGAAATACAAGCAATTGATCATGTTCTTTTGGTCTATAATCTTGTAGAGAGAGGTTGATGGCATTTCTACTAAGAACTCTTGTGGGAGGATCTCCTGGAAATTCGTAAGATTTCCTGAATATTGTGCATTTTAATTTTATGTGACCACAATAAGCCATAACTTATAAAAGATGCAGAGATACCAAAGGAGCAGAAATGATTACTTATGTATGCGATTACAGCAGCACGGATACTACTGGCCCAGAGATGGAAAGAAGTCCCGACCAGAGAGGAATGGCTGCTGAAGTTGATGAACTATGCTGAAATGCTGAAAATGACCAGGAAAATCAGAAGAGAAGAACTTTAAAAAGGAATGGGAAAAAATCATAATGTATTTAAGAGAACAAGGAAAACAAGTAAAAATTCTGACAGGATTTGAATAATGCTTGTAATGTATGAAAACCTATGGTAAAAATGGAATAGAGAAAGTAAGAGAAACAGTTGGGGGGAAAAGATTGATAATAGTAACAATGGAATGGCGGAAGGAATGGAAGGATTCAGGGGATTCTAAAGGATGATCCAGCAAAGATTAAGGCGACTAAAAAGTAGTCTAGTAATGCAGCAGAACAACACCATATTGGTAAGAATATATCCATCCCCAAATGCCAGAAAAATAACAAGAATTTTGTTTTCAATAAGCCTCTGAAAGTGGACAATACTAAAGATCACCATACCTGTGCAGGGAGGTACCCCATTTATAATATTGGAACATATCAAAAAATCTTTCATTAAATATATTATACACACATTCTTTAGAACCTAGGTCCTTTCATGTACCCGGTAGGGTAATAATATTATACCTCCCCCCCAAAATTCCATAAATTGCAACCCATTTCCCTTTTCCATTTTGCCACTTCAAATTTAGGAATCAACAGATTCCTAGTGGGAGGAGAAAAGAGTGAACTACGGCATGAAATATCAATTTTTCAAAACCCATATTCTACCTGTGGAATCTTGTAAAGACCTAAGACATCTGCCATGGATGAGGAGGTGTCAGAATTAAGTCCCCCAATGACTCCTACTACATTTTTCTGGATGCCACACATGTAGTTGGGGACAAAGTGATGTGATTTAAGGAGCAAATCCAGAGTGTTTCGGTAGGTCATCCTTGAATCAAAATAGCTATCATACATGTGGAATCCAAGAGTGACATTGGGCAAGATCTTGGGATTCTCATTGATCTCATCAACAGCAAACACCAAGGCCAGGATGTGTTGGTAGAACTTTCTCATAACCCTGCAAAGAAAATGCCTTACCATTTTATAGGGAATTAAACAGTGCACAACACTTAGATCTGAGGGATACAACTTCCTCAATTAAATCATGTTAGAAATACGGAAATGATTTTGTTTCTATAGAGTTAATGTTTGGATCTCTCTTCCACACGAATCAAATTTTTTATTTGTCTGAACATGAAGATTGAGAAGTGATCTTCACTTAATAACATTCTGTTTTTCTAACCACGTTGCTTTTTATTACTAGAAACATGTACAGTTATTGAAATCATTAAAAAGCCCCTTCATCAGTTGTTGTCCTTAGCAACACAAACTGGTATGAAATGAAGATAATGGAATTGGCAGCTGCCATTTTGGATATGAAGAATGCCGACTGATGATCTGGAAGTGATGATTTTAAAGTGGCTCTCATCCAATTCTTACTCAGTGCATTTAATGCTTATCCCTGATTGTTTTCAAAGTGCTTTAGACATAACTTCTATTTTACACCATCTTTCACTAAAGCAGCTCAGGCTGGGTTTCATAGTTCTCCTCTCTCCCCTTGCTTATGCATGAAAGCCCCTAGTGTGTAGCTGGCCAAGTAAATGGAGATTTGAACCCTGATCTCCCCAATGCAAGTCTGCCATGCTAAATTACTGTGGGCAGGAGGATCATGGCTAGAGAGCAAGTGGTGGTGATGTGAAACAGAATCAACTCAAACATGGTTGAGGTTTCATTTCTGCACCTGGTACATGGAAGGGAAAGGGCTGTGGTGAAGACAGCTTACTTCTTCACCACAATTGTGTCCACAACTAGCCGTCTGGAAGAGCTTTTCAATGTTGAATATAGGTTTGTTATGTGGCCAAGAGAACATTTCTCTTATAACTTTAGCAGCCTGCTATTATAACTTTAAAAACACTTTAGGGATGTAATCAATCAGATTCAGAGTTGCATGCCATGATTGGAGAGAGTCAAATGGTATACAGAGCACTCTCTGTTCCATCTTTGCTGGATCAGTTTAAATTATTGTGCCCTGAGGATGTAGTGAATGGGATTGGAGAACTGAAGCTACCCAACAGACCCCTTGACCCTTGCCCATCTTGGCTTTTGAAATCTAGCTATATGGAATTGACTGGCAGTGGCAGACTTTGGTACTATGGTACCCTGGGCAAGGCCAAAATTTTGCACCCACATAGAGGTGGGTAAAGTTGTGACCGGATTAAGGAAGGAGACACGAGGTTCAGTTAGGGTCCTCGAGCCCCCACCCCGTTCCCAAGGCTGGGAAAGCACTAACTAAGCTTTGGGAAGTGGGGAGGAGGACTCTAGGATATTGTCAGAGCCCATGCCTCCTTCCCAAAGCCCAGCGCCTTGTTTACCAGGTTTTGAGACAGCAGTCCCATGGCTTGTACCCAATGTGTGGCCACTTATTGCAGAACCCTAATGCCACCCCTGTGACTGGGGAGGTCTAGCTTCATTGGAGGATGCTCTGATCAAGGGTAAAATGGTATTATAAAATCTTACTATTTGGTTTAATCTTACTTTGGGTTTCAAAGCAAACCAAGTACTTTTGTTGTTGTTGTTGTTGTTTAGACGTTTAGTCGTGTCCGACTCTTTGTGACCCCATGGACCAGAGCACTCCAGATGTACTTATAGTACTATAAAGTACTTCATACTCAGATATAAATGTAGAAAGAATAAATGAAATGATCTTAAGAGCCATTTACTTACATTGGGCTGTTAATAAAGACCTGAGATGGGTGTTCATCGAAGGAAATGCTGGGTAATATGTATTGGATATGAGACATTATCCCACCAATGATAAGGTCCCCTTGTTCATACCACTCATGTGGAATATGCACAGGATTATTTCCGCTGCAAACAACAGTATGCACTTGGGGCACCATATTGGGAAACAGCAGGCGAAGCAGCAGCAACAACATCCTGATCACAAATATCCTTCTACACCCCGACTCTCATTTGCCTCTCTACAATATTGTTACTATCATCAGCCTAACTTGAAGAGGATGTATTTGGTGACCACTGACTCTGCCAATTCTGTACTTAAAGGGGCAGGTCTCCACCTTCTCATTAACTTCAGCACTGTCACAAAAAATTCATTGAATGCTATGATTTGAAATCTAACCAATACAATGAAAAGCAAAAGCTGGCCTCACCTCTCCTCCCTTACCTTAGCGCTCTATGGAACACCAGTGTACTTTTAATCATTTCAGATTTAATTTTTATTTCTTATTTTGCATTCTGCCTTTTGGAGCTTTTCCAGGTGAATTGATTACCATAATTTTAATAATTATAGAGGAGATAATTACTTTTGCAATGTTTTTGGGCTCTATGTTGCATCACCAGTAGAAGAACGGCCAAAGTAAACATATTTGTCACATTGCAGAATCAAAGGTTAGGAAGAAGCCTCCAAGGTCATCTTGTCCCATCTGTTTGCTAATGCAGGACACCCAGAACTAAAAAAAAACCAAATACCTTGACCAACTACACTCTTCCTGCGGCACCCCTGTGGGGCTCCAAAGCCCAGTTATGTCACCCCTTGCCTGCAGAGCTGGCAGCCTCCCACCCTTTTACAAACACCCTCACGTGTTCCCTCCGCCACCTCGCTTCTGCCCTCTCCTTGGGAGTCCTCCGGGCAGCTACTGCTGCCTCCCCTGGTCTCTGAGCTGTCCCCCTACCCCAAAGAGAGGTACCCCCTAACACTGCCCCACAGGAGCCTTGGGAGCAGCCCTGGCCAGCCCCCGAGGCAACATTCATCAGGGGAGCTTCTAGCCAAGGCTGTGCAAGCCTTTGGGAGGCCGAGTCACACTAGATGTTTCTGGACTACAGCTTCCATCATCCTTGATAATAATGGTCTGTTGTGAGGTGGTGGGAGGTGTCATTAAGCAACATCTGGACGGCCACAGATTGTCTACCCCTGGTGCAAATAAGAGTGGGGAGTAGAAAAAGGCTCCATCTCTAGGGTGATATTGATCTGTCAGGGCTATGTCAAGTATTAGAGACCACTGAGTCTACAGCAGTTTCTACCTATGGCAAGGTGAATCACTTCCTGTCTCCCTTCACAGCGTCATGTCTATTGATGTATGTGATTCCAGAAATGTAGAAGTTCATGTTTATCCTGGGAATTCTAAAAGCCTGCAAGAGGCATAGATGTCATGGAGTGGGGTGTCTGGCAGGGAGGAGTGCCGGATAGTGTCAGGGTTCTGCCTTTTCCCAGGAAGGTACAGCTTATGATCAGATAGGACTCTGCCTTTTCAGAGGTTTTCCCGTCTGATGCTGGCACCCACATACTGACTGATGCACCTCTCCACAGCGGCCCTGGATCATTCCGCTTCATCTAATCCAACCTGCTGCAAAATATGACTGTCCCACATGAATTTGATAGATACCCAGATAGGCACAATTTGGCTTGGGGCAGATTCTCAAGTTCTTGTGTTCTTTTTCTTCTCTTCTCTCTTTTCCCGATCATAGTTTCAGGAGAGGTTCAGGGGACTCTTGGGAAGATAAGAGGGCATCTCTTTGGATGCAGGAGAAGAAGAGTAAGGGGACGTGTAGGCATTCATGTATTTGGAAATCATTCATAGTTTCTTTCATACACGTAATCCCTGTTCATTTACACCTCATATGCAACTACACTGGATATCAAGAATATAAATGATAAGAGACTCTCTTGTGTTATTTTGATCATTTAGGTAACTTCCTTTCCTGTAAAAGGATGGTGAAATTACCATGAAAACAATTCTACAGATTCTAAATACAGAAATGCCAAACTATACTGTAATTTACATCCTTCTCCAAATCAGCTGCTCTCTGTTATTCAGCTCAGGCCTCACCACAATAATGTAGCATTTAGGGGAAAAGATGCAACCCAGCAGCCCAGCACTGGAAGCCAAGATGGAGAAGATCTCCACAGCCACCATGTATTTTCCTCTGGTGCTCAAATATGTGGGAATAAAGGAGAACCAAACACTGCAGAAGACCAGCATGCTGAAGGTGATGAACTTGGCTTCATTGAAGCTGTCCGGCAACTTCCTGGCTAAGAAGGCCACAGTGAAGCTGATAATGGCCAGGAAGCCCATGTAGCCTAAAACACAATAGAACATGAGAACTGACCCTTCGTTACATAAGAATATAATTTCTTCACTGCTTGAGTGCATGTCCACATCTGGGAATGGGGCAGAGGTTGCCAACCAGAAGGCACAGATTCCGACTTGAATCACAGAGCAGGAAAGGACAATGGAGTAAGCCAGTTTTTTGCCTACCCACTTCCTGATTGTGGAATCTGGCTTGGTAGCCATGAATGCCAAAACCACTGAAATAGTCTTGGCCAAGATGCTGGAGAGGGCCACAGAGAAGACAATGCCAAAAGCCGTTTGTCGGAGTGGGCAGGTTGCCTTATTAGGCATTCCAATGAACATCAAGGAGCACAGGAAACACAAGAGGAGGGAGATGAGGAGAATGTAAGTGAGGCTTCTGTTATTGGCTTTGACGATGGCAGTGTCCCGGTGCTTAATGAAAAGGCCAAGTACCATAGCTGTGATCAGAGAGAATAAAAGCGCAGAGAAAGTTGAAACCATGGCCAAAGTTTCACCAAAGCCTAGGACGTTTGGTTTCTTGGGAATGCACTCATTCTGCTCTTCATTTGGATATTGATGCGGAGGACATCTGGCACAGGTTTCCAACCCTGAAAAAAGGATGCATGACAATTGGATACAATCCGGAATATGCTTAAGAGTGTTTTTTTAAAAACTCAGGAGACCCCTTATCATTGTGTTTCCCCACGGAAAAGCTTCAAAACTTCTAGTTCAAAAGCTTGTGCCCTAGATGCTTTGAAAATAAAGTTATGCATGAAATCTTACATTTTATATATGGAGAAACTATTATTTTGGTGGTCCTCCTCCATTTTCTTAGAACCACAGATACTTCGTAATGAAATCAGAGAAATATTACAGCTGAAATCTTGGAAGCAAGAGGGGTGATTTTTATAGGATTTTAACCCTGTCCCCAAAATCCTTTTCTTAGAGAAAAGACAATCACTCCTATTACCTCCTCCCCCCTAAACTTTTTAGTGCTGTCTTCAGGACAAAACAATCTTGGGGTGGAGCTACATTAGTGATTTATAACGGTAAAATGCATTATTAAAATGTGACACCACAGCAGTGAGCCACTGGCAATGGGAAACTGCATTAAACATCATGGAACATTATATTTAATAACGTTTCAAAGATCAATATAGATAAAGTGATGGAAAATCTTTACATTACAGGTAAAGTCACATTTTCATGTTATACCCACTAGAAAGCTAATATAATTTCTTCATACTGGCAGCTTTTACTGAGACAGCAGGGAGATTATTGTTAATAATAGAACAAAACAGAGCAAATCCCATTGCCGATTTGCTCAGAAGTTTCTAAAATGACTTTTATATGCTAATATGGCATATAAAAAAATATAATATGGCATATCTCTCACCCTTCTCATTTGAGAACATCCCACGAGGACATGGATCACAATCATAACAACAAAACTTCTTCCCCTCCTTCTTTTTCTTCTCATAACCAGGATGGCAGTTGGCATTACATAAGGAAAGGGGTGGCACCTATCCAAAGGGACACGAAGGGGTTAATATTAAGAAAATGTTTTAGGGGATTCAGGTAACATCAGGTGATCTATCAGTAAACAGGAGGGTGAGAAATGTTAAATGTAGGAACCATATGTGCTGAGGCAGCTCATGTTGTTTAGTTGTTTAGTCGTGTCCGAATTTTCGTGACCCCATGGACCAGAGCACGCCAGGCACTTCTGTCTTCCACTGCCTCACACAGTTTGGTCAAACTCATGTTGGTAGCTTCGAGAACACGGTCCAACCATCTCATCCTCTGTCATCCCCTTCTCCTTGTGCCCTCAATGTTTCCCAACATCAGGGTCTTTTCCAGGGAGTCTTCTTTTCTCATGAGGTGGCCAAAATATTGGAGCCTCAGCTTCAGGATCTGTCCTTCCAATGAGCACTCAGGGCTGATTTCCTTCAGAATGGATAGGTTTGATCTTCTTGCAGTCCATGGGACTCCCAAGAGTCTCCTCCAGCACCATAATTCAAAAGCATCAATTCTTTGCCTATTATCCTTCTTTATGGTCCAGCTCTCACTTCCATACATCACTACTGGGAAAACCACAGCTTTAACTATACGGACCTTTGTTGGCAAGGTGATGTCTCTGCTTTTTAAGATGCTGTAGGTTTGCCTTTCTCCCAAGAAGAAGGCGTTTTTTAATTTCGTGACTGCTGTCACCATCTGCAGTGATCATGGAGCCCAAGAAAGTAAAATCTCTCACTGCCTCCATTTCTTCCCCTTCTATTTGCCAGGAGGTGATGGGCCCAGTGACCATGATCTTAGTTTTTTTGATGTTGAGCTTCAGACCATATTTTGCGCTATGTACATCCCTGCTTCTATCATTCCAACTCAACACTAGAGTCTCACTAGAGTCTCAAGCAGCATCAGAAAAACTCTAGAAGATTACAATGTTCATTCACAATGATACAGTCAGCTTAGCATTCTATCTAATGCTACTAACCGGAAAGCTATCAACAAACAAGCATGTTGGACAACACTCTCTGGTAGCCATTGGTCCTTCTTGGTGTGACATGTCTTCTGCGCATATTGCTCTTTCTGGTGATGTGGTTCATTTGTTTATTTATTAATAAAATTATTAGTAGCAGCATTATAAGTAGCGGCAGCAGTAGTTGGGCAGCACTTCCCTTTTCACCTCATGTGGCAAAACGACATGCTCTCCCACCTGTGGGCAGTGATTTCCTTACCTGAGTGAAGACTCTGTGCCATTGGATTCTGTCCCCCTTAATGGTGAGCTCTTTGCCAGGAGGGGCCTGGGGATCCAGTCTTCCAACTTTGACCCTGACATAGGAATTATTTGGGAAAGTGAACAGGTTTGTAATATCAAAGCCAGCTGCTAATTCTCCATGTTCATTGAATGTGATTTCATCCCCAGCACTGTTGTTGAATGAGATCCTCTGCAGCAATGAGTGGAGCTAGGTGGAAAGAAAATCAAAAGGTCTATGAAGTGTTCTAATAGTGTTACTAAGATAATTCATGGGGTCATGAAGAGTCGGATACAACTAGACAACTAAACAACAACAACAAAACAATTCAATAGTTTTCCTGGGAGAATTTAAGATCTTTTCCTGGCTCTGTTTGTTTGAGTTACCATGGAAGCCAGACATTTTAATGTATATTATCTGATGATAAGAAACTACAGAAAGCCACAAGCACTGGCACCATCTCTCTGGGGCCCTGAGTTCCCAGGCACCCACAAAATTTTCAATGAGGGGGCCATGCTGGAAGGGCTCTGGCAGGCCCTCCTGCTGCTGTGATGGGCTCCATCGCTGCCACGTGCTGCAGCAGTGGGCTCCTACGGAGCAATGGGTGGGGTTGATGGAGCCCCTTACAATCTCTGAAGGCCATTGGGAGATGCCCTAGAGAGCCCTCTGAATGGCTGGGGCTCCTGCCAGTGTGTGACATCACATGCAGCGCATGACATCACATATGCACACCAGACACCCACAATGTGGGGCAGAACATGGTGCACTTGGCCACAATGGTCATTTCAGGCTGCTTGAGATACACTACATGTGGCCAATTTATGCCATTAACCTCATACAACAAATTGTCTAATTCAGTGATTCCCTATTAGGGGTCTGGGGCACCATCCCCTGCCAGGGTACTGATTTATCTTGTTAATTACACAGGGTAAACCTTCCAACCTCTGCTTGCAACCAATACCTGCTTGGTGGCAAGGGAGAAACTTGTGAAAGAGTCGCTGGATGGCAAGTGAGGTGGGACTGGGAGGAAAACCTCTGACACAGTTTCTTAGGGCTCTTGCAATTGGTGGGGTGTGGGGTAGGGAGAGAGCGCAAATGGCTTTCTGCATGGGGTGGGTTCACATGCTTATCCCAAATATATATATGTGTAGGGATCCCTTCCTCTTGCTCTCTACATTTTAACTGAAAAGAACTTCTAATTGCTTTTAACGATTATCAAGTTTAAAGGACTATTCCACTGCCTGTAAGGAGGGTTTTCAGTGAATCTTGTCTTATGAGTTGGGGATTCATCTCATCTTGGAAGTCCAAAAAGGGTTTAATGTGTTTTTAACATTTTGTTGGGAGCTGCCCAGAGTGGCTGAGGCAACTGAGCCAGATGGGTGGCGCACATATAAAAACATAATAAAATATCATACATTAAAAACTTCCCAATACAAGGCATTGGCAGGGTGTCAGATCACTCTTTTCCCTAGACTGAGAGAATGGTGAAAAGAAATAAAGTGAAACAATAAATGGGGATAAAGTGACATTTGCAGCTATCGTCAAAAGTTGCAAAACCAAAGAAGCACGGGACCGAGTGAGGGACAAACTTTTGGAATAACATCAGGATATCAGCTACGTGCAAGGCATGACAGATAGCAATAACAACCGGTAAAAATAGATATAATGTTTTATAAGGACAGGAAGAAACAACATGGACAGATTAAATGTCACATACAGGAAGAATAAGGATGCATGAGAACTTCACTTGTAGACTAATAAATCACTAAATGTGTTAATCCGAATAGAAGTTATCAGTATTGCAGCTGTTGTATAAGGGAGTACTATTATGACTGGAATATAATTGAAATTAATAAGATTTTGGAGCGCAGAAGTAAAGTAAATCATCAAAGCATCAAAGCTAACACACAGAGGGCCACCTAAATTATGTATTTGTGTATTTGAATCGATATTAGGAATTGTGTTGTGATTTGGCATTGATATAATGAGGCTATTATTGATCATTGTAATTGAAAACTAATTTTAAAAATTACAAAAAAACCCTTCTTGATACAGGTGATACAGATGTCTTCTAAAAGTTTTGTAGTTCTTTATTTCCTTGACATCTGAAGGGAGGACGTTTCACAGGGAGGGTGTCACTACCAAGAAGGCCCTCTGTCTGGTTCCTGGTTTGACAGATATATTCATAAATAGATAGATAGAGATAAATACATAGATATAGGTTTAGAAGCTTCTGGAAACGTCGTAATTTGTTCATTTGTACTAAAATAAAATAAAATTTGTCTCCGCTCCAACTAAATCTTTGTCATTTTTGCATGGTAAAATCACACATTTTATGATCTATTTTCCAGTATACTTAAAATCCTTTGCTTATTCTGGGCTACCCCACATTTTCTCCAAAAAATCGCTTTGCAGTTATCAAAATTTTCAAAAGCAGGGGTCCATGGCTTAGCTTTTGAAAAACAGAGGGTCCTCAGTAATTAGCTAATTCGGAACCACTGGTCGGATTAAATGCCAGCTGAAATACTGGAACAGTGCCAGTTCTAAATGTTTAAAATTTTAGGGAAAAAATTAACTTGTCAAGTAGTTGCTGCTAGTGTGTCACTTATGAAATTCTGTGTAATCTAATGTCTGCTTAATATCATTATAGGAAATAAAATAATTTAAGGTTAATCTTTGTATTTATTACTTTAATTATTTACTTATAGATGGATGCCAACTCACATTATAGATCAATACAGCGCACAACACTGAGTACTTTGCAAGGTGAACACTTTATAAGTTACCTGCCAAGGCTCTACATTCTGAGAAGAGAGTCTGTCTCCACCCTTTATCCTTTTGCTGATGGCTTCAGAGGAGTACCTAATATGTAAGGCATGTGCCAGAGCATAGACAGCGTTGTAGATACTGTAGCTGTGGCCGGTCATGCTCATTTCAAAAAATGGTGCAGGAAGGTTCTCCAGCAACTCTTCTCCAGTACATGTGTCTGCTGGCCCAGTGGAATTTGAAAGTGAACAAACAAATGCTTGTTCCCAGAAATCGTTGATAAAACCATCTGCATCTGCCCAGGAAGGCTTTACACTCTTTAGAAAGTCTGAGAAGTCTTGAATCTCCTTGGAGTGAATCGCAAAGGAGATAGCACCATGGAACATTTGTATATTAACTTTCACCATTTTTTTAAAATAATATAATATGAAATCAATTTGGGCTGTTGTAATCCATACTTTTCCTCCAGGTTGTTTCCTCTTAGATGGAGGCAATATCAGCTGAATTATATTCCTTACCTCTATAGTACTTGATAGCCATAAAATAGATGCACTTTCTCCATATATGACAATTGCATTTGCTCTGCTTGCCATAAAAGCTGAGAACAAAAACCTTGTTTCACCCAATATATCAGCTATGTTACCCGTGAAATGCAGATGGTATTCAATTTTTTCAGTGAATTCTGAACAGATTCCATTCTGGAAAAGCATTGGTTCAATGATCTGCAAGAAACGTTCTCCGACTTCATTATCTGGAGTGATGAGCCCGACCCATTTCCATCCGAAATGCAGAAGTAACTGGATAATTCCCTTGTACTGAAGATCTTCATTGGGGACCATGCGGTAGAAGGAAGCAACTTTGATTTGATCATTTGTGGCTGGTGCAAATGAACCATATGAAATCTGAAAAAGGAAAAAGCCAAACCTTTCCAAGTGGAAACAAGAATTCACAAAGCACCCATTTTCTGAGTATAAATCCTGTATATCCCATATTTACTAATCGTACAGAGGGTCAAACCCCATAACATAAAAAGAATATTTCTCAATTATTTTTGTAGATATTAATTCCTATTATTATGGGAGTCATCACAGCTGCATACTTGTACACAAGGATTCTCTCCAAGAACAGGAGAGCTTTGCCTTCAACAATACTCCAAAGTGGAACTGGAGAAATACAAGCAATTTATCATTTTTTTTGGTTTATAATCTTTATAACACTTGTAGGGAGAGGTTGGTGTCATATCTACTAAGAACACTCGTTGGTGGATATCTTGGAAATCCTGTACATTTCCTGAATATTATACATTTTATTCTTCTGTGACCACAATAAACCATATCCTATGAAAGTAAAATACCATCAAAAATTAAGGCAACTAATATGAAGTCAAGTAATGCAGCAGAACAACACAATATTGATAAGAATACATCCATCCCCAAATGCCAGAAAGATAACAAGAATTTTGTTTTTGATTAGCCTTTGAAGGTGGACAGTACTAAACATCACCATACCTATAAAAGAGGGGATCTTATGATTCCTAGGGAGAAGGACATTGTTGTCCCAAGTTATTTATGGCATTGTAAGTCAGCTTCATCACTACAAAGTGGGACTGGTATATCTCTCATGCAACTAGGGCAGTGCTTTCAGGTATAATGTAATGTGAACCCATCAAGGTGCCCCATTCATCCAACTGGAACTTTTTGAACAATCTTTCATTAAATATATTATACACACATTCCTTAGAACCTGGGTCCTTTCATGTACATTGTTGGGTATTAATAATATACCCCCCCAATACCCATCTATTGCAACCTGTTTTCCTTTTCCATTTTACCACTTCATATTATCCATAAACAGATTCCTAGTGAAAGAAGAAAAGTGTGAACAATGACATGAAATAACCATTTTTCAATACCCGTATTCTACCTGTGGAATCTTGTGAAGACCTAAGACGTCTGCCATGGATGAGGAAGTGTCAGAGCTAAGTCCCCCAATGACTCCTACTACGTTTTTCTGAATGCCACATATGTAGTTGGGGACAAAGTGATGAGATTTAAAGAGCAGATCCAGAGTGTTTCGGTAGGTCATCTTTGAATCAAAATAGCTATCATAGATGTGGAATCCAAGAGTGGCATTGGGCAAGATCTTGGGATTCTCATTGATCTCATCAACAGCAAAAACCAAGGCGAGGATGTGTGGGTAGAACTTTGTCATCACTCTGCAAATAAAGTATGTTTCTATTTTATGGGGTATTCAACAGTGCACAACACCTAGATCTGAGGGATACAACTGCCTCAATTAAATCATGTTGGAAATATGGAAATTGTTTTGTGCCTTTAGAGTTACTGTTTGGATTTCTCTTCCATCTGAATCAGTTTTTCTGAACACATAGTTTGAGAAATGATCTTCATGTTGCTTTTCATCACTGGAGACATGCACAGTTATTTAAATCATTCCTACATCCCTTGGTCAGTTCTTTTTCCTAGCAATGCAAACTGTTCTGAAATGAAAATAAAGGAATTGGCAGCTGCGATTTTGAATATAAAGAATGCCAAGTGATGATCTGGCAGTGAAGATTGTAAAATGGCTCTCATCCTATTATTACTAAATGCATTTGAAGCTTGTCCCTGATTGTTTTCAATGTGCTTTAAACATGAATTCAATTTTATACCATCCTTCAACACAGCGGCTCAAGCTGGATACCACAGCTGTCCTCTCTCCCCTTACATACTCATGAGAGCCCCACATTGCAGTTGGCCAAGAAAATGGAGATTTGAACCCAGATGTCCCCAATGCAAGTCTGCCATGTTAAATTACTGTGGGCAGGAGGATCATGGCTAGAAAGCAAGTGGTGGTGATGTGTAACTGAATCAGCTCAAACATGGATGAGGTTTCATTTCTGCATCTGGAACGTGGAAGGGAAGGGGCAGTGGTGAAGACAGCTTACTTCTTCACTACAATTGTGTCCACAACTAGCTGTCCGGAGAACTTTTCATTGTTGAATATACGTTTGTTATCTGGCCAAGAGAAGACTTCTCTTATAACGTTAGCAGCCTGCTATTATAACTTTAAAAACACTTTAGGGATGGAATCAATCAGATTTGGAGTTGCATACCATGATTAAGGGGGATACAGGTGGCGCTCGTGGTTTAAACCACTGTGCCACTTGGACTTGATGATCGGAAGGTTGGCGGTTCGAGGCCCCACGACGGGGTGAGCTCCCGTTGTTTGGTCCCAGCGCCTGCTAACCTAGAAGTTCGAAAGCACGCACTGCAAGTACCTAAATATGTACCACTCCGTTGGGAAGGTTAATGGCATTTCTGTGCTCTGCTCTGGCTTTGCCAGAAGCGGCTTAGTCATGTTGGCCACATTACCCAGAAAAACTGTCTGCGAAAGCTGACAAACGCTGGCTCCCTTGGCCTGTAAAGTGAGGTGAGCGCCGCAACGCCAAAGTTGTTCACAACTGGACTTAACTGTCAGGGGTCCCTTTACCTTTACTGTGATTAAAGCCAGTCAAATGGTATGCAGTGCGCCCTCTGTTCCATTTTTGCTAGATCACTTTAAATTATTGTGGCCGGAGGATGTAGTCAATGCACTTGAAGAAATGAAGCTTCCAAATTGACCCTTGCCCAGCTTATGGAAGGAAACGCAAGGTTCAGGTAGAGTCCTAGAGCTCCCCACCTCGTTCCCAAAGCTGGAAAAGTGCTAACTAGGTTTTGGGAAGGAGGCAGGAGGACTCTACACCTTATCAGAGCCCATGGCTCTTTCCCAAAGCCCAGCGCCTTGCTTACCAGGTTTTGAGACAGCAGTCCCATGGCTTGTACCCACTGCTTGGCCACTTCTTGCAGAACCCTAACACTGCCCCTGTGACTTGGGAGCTCTAGCGAGTGATCAATACTTCATTGGAGGATGGAGAGATACCATGTATCTTGGAGCAGGTTATGGCGTATCCCCTCTTTCAAAGCACTGCTCTAAACTAAGAGTAGAATAGTATTATAAAATCTTACTATTGGGTTTAATCTTACTTTGGGTTTCAAAGTGAACCAAGTGCTTTATATTCAGATATAAATGTAGAAAGAATAAATGAAATGATCTTAAGAGCTGTTTACTTACAGTGGGTTGGGAATAAAGACCTGAGATGGGTGTTCATGGAAGGAAATGCTGGTGGATATGTATTGGATATGAGACATTATCCCACCAATGATAAGGTCCCCTTGTTCATACCATTCATGTGGAATATGCACAGGATTATTTCCGCTGCAAACAAAGGTATGCACTTGGGGCACCATATTGGGTAACAGCAAGAGAAGCAGCAGCAACCACATCCTCATCACAAATATCCTTCTACACCTGGAGATTTGTAACCACTGACTCTGCCAATTCTGTACTTAAAGAGGCAGGTATCCACCTTCCCATTAACTTTGGCACTGTCACAAAAAATTCATTGAATGCTATAATTTGAATTATAACCAATACAATGCAAAACCAAAAGCTGGCCTCACCTTTCCTCCCTTACCTTAGTTGTCAATGGAACACTGGGGTGCTTTTAATCATTTCAGATTTCATTTTTTATTTCCCATTCTGCCTTCTAGAGCTTTTCCAGGTGAATTAATTACCATAATTTTAATAATTACAGAGGAGATAATATCTTTGGATTCTATGCTTCATAATCAGTAGGTGAATTTCTGAAGTAAACATATCTGTCACATCACAGAATCAAAGGTTAGGAATCTCTAAGGGCATCTTGTCCTATCTGCTTGCTAATGTAGGACATCCAGAACGATAAACAAACCAAGAAAAAGAAAAATACCCCACCTGTAGGCAGCCGTCCATCTTTCCCCCAAAAATCCATCTATCAAAATGTGTTTTGAGTTGAGCCAACTGCATCCTTTCCCCATTTGTCTAATTTCCTACTGCTATTGGCCCTGACACTCTCTGACATATGTAACATTGATTCCAGTTGCTGGATCTTGGAAACAACGATGGAAAAACAAGCTGGTCTCTGATCGTAATAAATTATTGATTGATTGACAATGATGGAAAAGGTCCAAAGCATATCAGTATATAGAGACCCTGGATAATACAGTCTCTATACTTTTGAAAGAACATTTATATACTGTTTGAAGCTGAGTGACATGCTTGGGAATGCCCCAAACAGTGTCAGGGCCTAGCTGGACGAGGAAGAATAGTGGCAGCCAGTGGCCCACGAGGGACCTGAGTGGGAATGAGACTTTGAACCAGGTTCAGACTGGTGGGACAGAGAGAAATCACCAGCGGAGAGTGAAGGTGAAAGGATTGAGGGAACCAGAGATGCTGTTAGAGAAGGAGTAGGGGTTGTGTCTTCAGGTCTGCAATACAGTACCGATTTGTCTGCCGAGCTGGCAGCTTCCCACACTTTTTCAAATACCCTCCCTTGTGGCATGTTCCCTCAGCCACTTCTCCTCTGCCCTCTCCTTGCTGCTGCCGCCGTCACGCCTAGTCTCTAAGCTGCCCCCTACCCCTCCTAACACTGCCCCATGGGGGCTTTGGAAGCACCCTCTGGTCAGCCCCAGAGGCACCATTGACCTGAGGAGCTTGTAGCCAAGGCTGTGCAAATCTTTGGGAGGCTGAGTCACAAGAGGGCATCAGAGGACGGAGGAAAGGAAAGAGGAAGAGAGGCCAGTGTTGACTGTGGCACCTCTGACCATCATTCAAGGCACTCCAGGGTGCCACAGCACACTGGCTGAAAACCACTGGTTCAAGACATCTCTCTCTTATTCTGGTTGGAAGCATAAATGCAGAAGACTGTCAGGGTGGCCCATCAGTGCAAGACAGTTATATGCACTGTTATGCCATCCAGATGTTTCTGGACTACAGTTGCCATCATCCTTGATAATAATGGCCTGTTGTAAGCTGGTGGGAGCTGTTGTTCAGCAACATCTGGAGAGCCATAGATTAACTACCCCTGGTGCAAATAAGAGTGGGGTGTAGAATAAGGTTCCACCTCTAGGGTGATATTTATCTGCCACTGCTATATAAAGAATTGTTGTTGTTGTTGTTGTTGTTGTTGTTATTTATACACCACTCAATACCTAGAGGTTGCAGGGTGTTTCACAAAGAAGACCACAACATATAAAATCACCTTAGAACCTGGAGGAGTGTCTATGGCAAGTTGAGCCACTTGCATTTGATTTTCAGTTCAGAGCACTTTTAAATGTTCTGCTTCAAGATATTATGAACAATGTAAATGAATACATACATAAATGTTGGGGCTTCAAAATGAATCACACAAAACATGACCCGTGATTTAATGAAACTACTGTCGCCATGAAATTGTCATGTTCCACTCATTTCTTAAAATAATCAGTATATGTAGGGGAATGATTGGGGTGGTATTTAACATTGTGTCAGTTCTGCTTTGGTTTGTGAGTTGTGATGATAGAAGCTGCAAATGGAATCTTGAGAGTGGCAGTGGGCAAGAAATCTTTGGCTGTTATCACTGGATTCTTAGCTTGTTCTTCATCCTTATCTAAACATAAAGTTAGTATCTTTATTGCCTGGCTCCCTTCTTTTACCTGCCCTTATTTTTTGAAATGGCTCAGTGAGGTTTTCTAGCCTGATGCTGGCATCCACACACTGACTGATGCCCCTCTCCACAGTGGCCCTGGATCATTCTGCTTCATCTAATCCAACCTGCTGCAATTCATTGCTGTCCCACAGGAACTTGATAGATGCCCAGCTCACCCAAAATCAGCACATTTTGGCATGGAGCATGGTCAAATCTGGTGCACAGCCCTGCTGGATAGACTAAAGGACTCAGTATAAGGCAGCTTCTTAAGTTCTTGTGTTCTTTTTCTTCTCTTCTCTCTGCACCCCATCATCGCCTCAGGTGAAGTTCAGGCCTCTTGGAAAGATAAGAAGGCATCTCTTTGGATGCAGGAGAAGAAGAATAAGGGGACGTGTAGGCATTCAAGTGGTTGGTTATCATCCATAGTTTCTTTCATACATGTAATCCCTGTACATTGAAACCTCATAAACAGCTATGCTGGACATCAATAACATAAATGATAAGATAATCCATTCTGTTATTTTGATCATTTCAGGTAACTTCCTTTCTTGAAAAACCACGAGGAAATTACCATGCCAACAAGTCTAGAGCGTAAATATAGAAATGACAAACTATTCTGTTACAGTGGTGCCCCGCAAGACGAAATTAATTCGTTCCGCGAGTCTCTTCGTCTAGCGGTTTTTTCGTCTTGCGAAGCAACCCTATTAGCAGCTTAGCGGATTAGCGCTATTAGCGGTTTAGCGGCTATTAAAGGTTTAAGGGATTAGCGGATTAGCTGCTAAAAGGCTATTAGCGGTTTAGCGGCTTAGAAAAAGGGGGTGGGGAGCGAAAAAAAATCTCAAAAAAGAAATTTTCGTCTTGCGAAGCAAGCCCATAGGGAAATTCGTCCTGTGAAGCGCATTGAAAAAAGGGAAAACCCTTTCGTCTAGCGGGTTTTCCATCTTGCGAGGCATTCGACTTGCGGGGCACCACTGTATTTACATCTTTCTCCGTATCAGCTGCTCTTTGTTATTCAGCTCAGGCCTCACCACAATAATGTAGCATTTAGGGGAAAAGATGCAACCCAGCAGCCCAGCACTGGAAGCCAAGATGGAGAAGATCTCCACAGCCACCATGTATTTTCCTCTGGTGCTCAAATATGTGGGAATAAAGGAGAACCAAACACTGCAGAAGACCAGCATGCTGAAGGTGATGAACTTGGCTTCATTGAAGCTGTCCGGCAACTTCCTGGCTAAGAAGGCCACAGTGAAGCTGATAATGGCCAGGAAGCCCATGTAGCCTAAAACACCATAGAACATGAGAACTGACCCCTCATTACATAAGAATATAATTTCTTCACTGCTTGAGTGCATGTCCACATCTGGGAATGGGGCAGAGGTTGCCAGCCAGAAGGCACAGATTCCTACTTGAATCACAGAGCAGGAAAGGACAATGGAGTAGGCCATTTTTTTGCCTACCCACTTCCTGATTGTGGAATCTGGCTTGGTAGCCATGAATGCCAAAACCACTGAAATAGTCTTGGCCAAGATGCTAGAGAGGGCCACAGAGAAGACAATGCCAAAAGCCGTTTGTCGGAGTGGGCAGGTTGCCTTATTAGGCATTCCAATGAACATCAAGGAGCACAGGAAACACAAGAGGAGGGAGATGAGGAGAATGTAAGTGAGGCTTCTGTTATTGGCTTTGACGATGGCAGTGTTCCGGTGCTTAATGAAAATGCCAAGTACCATTGCTGTGATCAGAGAGAATAAAAGTGCAGAGAAAGTTGAAATCATGGCCAAAGTTTCCCCAAAGCCTAGGACGTTTGGTTTCTTGGGAATGCACTCATTCTGCTCTTCATTTGGATATTGATCCACAGGACATCTGGCACAGGTTTCCAACCCTGAAAAAAGGTTGCATGACAATTGATAACTATCCAGAATATGCTTAAGAGTGGTTTTCTTAAAAAAATCAGGAGACTCCTTACCATAGTGTTTCCATGAGGAAAAGTTTCAAAACTTCTAGTGCAAATGCTAGTGCCCTAGATGCTTTGAAGATAAAGTTATGCATGGAATTTAACATTTCCTATATGGAGAAAGTATGTTTTTAGTGATCCTCTTCCATATTCTTAGAACCACAGATACTTCATAATGAAATCAGAGAAATATTACAGCTGAAATCTTGGAAGCAAGAGGGTTGATTTTTATAGGATTTTAACCTTGTCCCCAAAATCCTTGTTCTTAGAGAAAAGACAATCACTCCTATTACCTCCTCCCCCCTAAAAGTTTTAGTGCTGTCTTCAGGACAAAACAATCTTGGGGTGGAGCTACACTAGTGATTTATAACGGTAAAATGCGTTATTAAAATGTGACACCACAGCAGTGAGCCACTGGCAATGGGAAACTGCATTAAACATCATGGAACGTTATATTTAATAACGTTTCAAAGATCAATATAGATAAAGTGATGGAAAATCTTTACATTACAGGTAAAGTCACATTTTCATGTTATACCCACTAGAAAGCTAATATAATTTCTTCATACTGACAGCTTTTACTGAGACAGCAGGGAGATTATTGTTAATAGTAGAGTAAAACAGAGCAAATCCCATTGCCGATTTGCTCAGAAGTTTCTAAAATGACTTTTATATGCTAATATGGCATATAAAAAAAATATAATATGGCATATCTCTCACCCTTCTCATCTGAGAACATCCCACGAGGACATGGATCACAATCATAACAACAAAACTTCTTCCCCTCCTTCTTTTTCTTCTCATAACCAGGATGGCAGTTGGCATTACATAAGGAAAGGGGTGGCACCTATCCAAAGGGACACGAAGGGGTTAATATTAAGAAAATGTTTTAGGGGATTCAGGTAACATCAGGTGATCTATCAGTAAACAGGAGGGTCAGAAATGTTAAATGTAGGAACCATATGTGCTGAGCCAGCTCATGTTGTTTAGTTGTTTAGTCGTGTCCAAATTTTCGTGACCCCATGGACCAGAGCACGCCAGGCACTTCTGTCTTCCACTGCCTCACACAGTTTGGTCAAACTCATGTTGGTAGCTTCGAGAACACTGTCCAAGCATCTCTTCCTCTGTCATCTCCTTCTCCTTGTGCCCTCAATGTTTCCCAACATCAGGGTCTTTTCCAGGGAGTCTTCTTTTCTCATGAGGTGGCCAAAATATTGGAGCCTCAGCTTCAGGATCTGTCCTTCCAATGAGCACTCAGGGCTGATTTCCTTCAGAATGGATAGGTTTGATCTTCTTGCGGTCCATGGGACTCCCAAGAGTCTCCTCCAGCACCATAATTCAAAGCATCAATTCTTTGCCTATTAGCCTTCTTTATGGTCCATTTCTCACGTCCATACATCACTACTGGGAAAACCATAGGGACCTTTGTTGGCAAGGTGATGTCTCTGCTTTTTAAGATGCTGCAGGTTTGCTTTTCTCCCAAGAAGAAGGCGTCTTTTAATTTCGTGACTGCTGTCACCATCTGCAGTGATCATGGAGCCCAAGAAAGTAAAATCTCACTGCCTCCATTTCTTCCCCTTCTATTTGCCAGGAGGTGATGGGCCCAGTGACCATGATCTTAGTTTTTTTGATGTTGAGCTTCAGACCATATTTTGCGCTATGTACATCCCTGCTTCTATCATTCCAACTCAACACTAGAGTCTCACTAGAGTCTCAAGCAGCATCAGAAAAACTCTAGAAGATTACAATGTTCATTCACAATGATACAGTCAGCTTAGCATTCTATCTAATGCTACTAACCAGAAAGCTACCAACAAACAAGCATGTTGGACAACACTCTCTGGTAGCCATTGGTCCTTCTTGGCATGACATGTCTTCTGTGCATATTGCTCTTTCTGGTGATGTGGTTCATTTGTTTATTTATTAATAAAATTATTAGTAGCAGCATTATAAGTAGCGGCAGCAGTAGTTGGGCAGCACTTCCCTTTTCACCTCATGTGGCAAAACTACATGCTCTCCCACCTGTGGGCAGTGATTTCCTTACCTGAGTGAAGACTCTGTGCCATTGGATTCTGTCCCCATTAATGGTGAGCTCTTTGCCAGGAGGGGCCTGAGGATCCAGTCTTCCAACTTTGACCCTGACATAGGAATTATTTGGGAAAGTGAACAGGTTTGTAATATCAAATCCACCTGCTAATTCTCCATGTTCATTGAATGTGATTTCATCCCCAGCACTGTTGTTGAATGCGAGCCTCTGCAGGAATGAGTGCAGCTAGGTGGAAAGAGAATCAAAAGGTCTATGAAGTGTTGTAATAGTGTTACTAAGATAATTAATGGGGTCATGAAGAGTCGGATACAACTAGACAACTGAACAACAACAACAAAACAATTCAACAGTTTTCCTGGGAGAATTTAAGATCTTTTCCTGGCTCTGTTTGTTTGAGTTACCATGGAAGCCAGACATTTTAATGCATATTATCTGATGATAAGAAACTACAGAAAGCCACAAGCACTGGCACCATCTGTCTGGGGCCCTGAGTTCCCAGGCACCCACAAAATTTTCAATGAGGGGGCCATGCTGGAAGGGCTCTGGCAGGCCCGCCTGCTGCTGTGATGGGCTCCATCGCTGCCAGTGGGCTCCTACGGAGCAATGGGTGGGGTTGATGGAGCCCCTTACAATCTCTGAAAGCCATTGAGAGATGCCCTAGAGAGCCCTCTGAATGGCTGGGGCTCCTGCCGGTGTGTGACATCACATGTAGCGCATGACATCACATATGCACACCAGACACCCACAATGTGGGGCAGAACATGGCGCACTTGGCCACAATGGTCATTTCAGGCTGCTTGAGATACACTACCTGTGGCCAATTTATGCCATTAACCTCATACAACAAATTGTCTAATTCAGTGGTTCCCTATTAGGGGTCCCAGCACCATCCCTTGCCAGGGTACTCACTTATCTTGTTAATTACACAGGGTAAACCTTCCAACCTCTGCTTGCAACCAATACCTGCTTGGTGGCAAGGGAGAAACTTGTGAAAGAGTCGCTGGATGGCAAGTGAGGTGGGACTGGGAGGAAAACCTCTGACACAGTTTCTTAGGGCTCTTGCAATTGGTGTGGTGTGGGGTAGGGAGAGATGCAAACGGCTTTCTGCACGGGGTGGGTTCACATGCTTACCCTAAATATATATATATGTGTAGGAATCCCTTCCTCTTGCTCTCTACATTTTAACTGAAAAGAACTTCCAATTGCTTTTAACGATTATCAAGTTTAAAGGACTATTCCACTGCCTGTAAGGAGGGTTTTCAGTGAATCTTGCCTTATGAGTTGGGGATTCATCTCATCTTGGAAGTCCAAAAAGGGTTTAATGTGTTTTTAACATTTTGTTGGGAGCTGCCCAGAGTGGCTGAGGCAACTGAGCCAGACAGGTGGCGCACATATAAAAACATAATAAAATATCATACATTAAAAACTTCCCAATACAAGGCATTGGCAGGGTGTCAGATCACTCTTTTCCCTAGACTGAGAGAATGGTAAAAAGAAATAAAGTGAAAAAATAAATTGGGATAAAGTGACATTTGCAGCTATCGCCAATAGTTGCAAAACCAAAGAAGCACGGGACTGAGTGAGGGACAAACTTTTGGAATAACACCAGGATATCAGCTACGTGCAAGGCATGACAGATAGCAGTAACATCCGGTAAAAATAATGTTTTATAAGGACAGGAAGAAACAACATGGACAGATTAAATGTCACATACAGGAAGAATAAGGATGCATGAGAACTTCACTTGTAGACTAATAAATCACTAAATGTGTTAATACGAATAGAAGTTATCAGTATTGCAGCTGTTGTATAAGGGATTACTATTATGACTGGAATATAATTGAAATTAATAAGATTTTGGAAAGCAGAAGTAAAGTAAATCGTCAAAGCATCAATTCTAACACACAGAGGTCCACCTAAGTTATGTATTTGTGTATTTGAATCGATATTAGGAATTGTGTTGTAATTTGGCATTTATTTAATGAGGCTATTATTGGATCATTGTAATTGAAAACTAATTAAAAAATAATTACAAAAAAAACCCTTATTGATACAGGGCTGCATTCAGATGTCTTCTAAAAGCTTTGCAGTTCTTTATTTCCTTGACATCTGAAGGGAGGGCGTTCCACAGGGAGGGTGTCACTACCAAGAAGGCCCTCTGTCTGGTTCCTGGTTTGACAGATATATTCATAAATAGATAGATAGAGATAAATACATAGATATAGGTTTAGAAGCTGCTGGAAACGTCGTAATTTGTTCATTTGTACTAAAATAAAATAAAATTTGTCTCCGCTCCAACTAAATCTTTGTCATTTTTGCATGGTAAAATCACAGATTTTATAATCTATTTTCCAGTATACTTAAAATCCTTTGCTTATTCTGGGCTACCCCACATTTTCTCCAAAAAATCGCTTTGCAGTTATCAAAATTTTCAAAAGCCTGGGTCCATGGCTTAGCTTTTGAAAAACAGAGGGTCTTCAGTAATTAGCTATTTCGGAACCACTGGTCTAATTAAATGCCAGCTTAAATACTGGAACAATGCCAGTTCTAAATGTTTAAAATTTTAGGAAAAAAAATAACTTGTCAAGTAGTTGCTGCTAGTGTGTCACTGATGAAAGTCTGTGTAATCTAATGTCTGCTTAATATCATTATAGGAAATAAAATAATTTAAGGTTAATCTTTGATGTATTTATTACTTTAATTATTTACTTATAGATGAATGCCAACTCACATTATATTATCAACACAGTGCAGAACACTGAATACTTTGCAAGGTGAACACTTTATAAGAGGAAACATTACCTGCCAAGGCTCTACATTCTGAGAAGAGAGCCTGTCTCCACCCTTTATCCTTTTGCGGATGGCTTCAGATGAGTACCTAATATGTAAGGCATGTGCCAGAGCATAGACAGCGTTGTAGATACTGT
Organism: Podarcis tiliguerta; assembly: GCF_965153285.1. Lineage (NCBI taxonomy): Eukaryota > Metazoa > Chordata > Lepidosauria > Squamata > Lacertidae > Podarcis > Podarcis tiliguerta. The sequence goes on along the minus strand of NC_139546.1, from coordinate 42,615,188 downwards.
AGCTGTGGCCGGTCATGCTCATTTCAAAAAATGGTGCAGGAAGGCTTTCCAGCAACTCTTCTCCAGTACATGTGTCTGCTGGCCCAGTGGAATTTGAAAGTGAACAAACAAATGCTTGTTCCCAGAAATCGTTGGTAAAACCATCTGCATCTGCCCAGGAAGGCTTTACAGTCCTTAGAAAGTCTGAGAAGTCTTGAATCTGCTTGGAGTGAATCGCAAAGGAGATAGCACCATGGAACATTTGTATATTAACTTTCACCATTTTTTTAAAATAATATAATATGAAATCAATTTGGGCTGTTGTAATCCATACTTTTCCTCCAGGTTGTTTCCTCTTAGATGGAGGCAATATCAGCTGAATTATTTTCCTTACCTCTATGGTACTTGATAGCCATATAATAGATGCACTTTCTCCATATGTGACAATTGCATTTGCTCTGCTTGCCATGAAAGCTGGGGACAAAAACCTTGTTTCACCCAACATATCAGCTATGTTACCTGTGAAATGCAGATGGTATTCAATTTTTTCAGTGAATTCTGAACAGATTCCATTCTGGAAAAGCATTGGTTCAATGATCTGCAAGAAACGTTCTCCAGCATCGTTATCTGGAGTGATGAGCCCGACCCATTTCCATCCAAAATGCAGAAGTAACTGGATAATTCCCTTGTACTGAAGATCTTCATTGGGGACCATGCGGTAGAAGAAACCACGTTTGATTTGATCATTTGTGGCTGGTTCAAATGAACCATATGAAATCTGAAACGGAAAAAGCCAAACCTTTCCAAGTGGAAACAAGAATTCACAATGCACCCATTTTCTGAGTATAAATCCCGTATATCCCATATTTACTAATCTTACAGAGAGTCAAACCCCATTACATAAAAAGAATATTTCTCAATTATTTTTGTAGATATTAATTCCTATTATTATGGGAGTCATCACAGCTGCATACTTGTACACAAGGATTTTCTCCAAGAACAGGAGAGCTTTGCCTTCAACAATACTCCGAAGTGGAACTGGAGAAATACAAGCAATTTATCATATTCTTTTGGTTTATAATCTTTATAACACTTGTAGGGAGAGGTTGGTGTCATATCTACTAAGAACACTCGTTGGTGGATATCTTGGAAATCCTGTACATTTCCTGAATATTATACATTTTATTCTTCTGTGACCACATTAAACCATATCCTGTGAAAGTAAAATACCAGCAAAAATTAAGGCAACTAATGTTAGTTATGTCAAGTAGTAGTTAGTAAGTCAAGTAATGCAGCAGAACAACACCATATTGATAAGAATTCATCCATCCCCAAATGCCAGAAAGATAACAAGAATTTTGTTTTAGGATTAGCCTTTGAAGGTGGACAGTACTAAACATCACAATACCTATAAAAGAGGGGATCTTATGATTCCTAGGGAGAAGGACATTGTTGTCCCAAGTTATTTATGGCTTTGTAAGTCAGCTTCATCACTACGAAGTGGGACTGGTATACCTCTCATGCAACTAGGGCAGTGCTTTCAGGTATAATGTAATGTGAACCCATCAAGGTGCCCCATTCATCCAACTGGAACTTTTTGAACAATCTTTCATTAAATATATTATACACACATTCCTTAGAACCTGGGTCCTTTCATGTACATTGTTGGGTATTAATATTATACCCCTCCCCCAATACCCATCTATTGCAACCCGTTTCCCTTTTCCATTTTACCACTTCATATTATCCATAAACAGATTCCTAGTGAAAGAAGAAAAGTGTGAACAATGGCACGAAATAACCATTTTTCAATACCCATATTCTACCTGTGGAATCTTGTGAAGACCTAAGATGTCTGCTATGGATGAGGAAGTGTCAGAGCTAAGTCCCCCAATGACTCCTACTACATTTTTCTGAATGCCACATATGTAGTTGGGGACAAAATGATGAGATTTAAAGAGCAGATCCAGAGTGTTTCGGTAGGTCATCTTTGAATCAAAATAGCTATCATAGATGTGGAATCCAAGAGTGGCATTGGGCAAGATCTTGGGATTCTCATTGATCTCGTCAACAGCAAACACCAAGGCCAGGATATGCTGATAGAACTTTGTAATTACCCTGAAAATGAAGTATGTTACTATTTTATGGGGTATTCAACAGTGCACAACACCTAGATCTGAGGGATACAACTGCCTCAATTAAATCATGTTGGAAATATGGAAATTGTTTTGTGCCTTTAGAGTTACTGTTTGGATTTCTCTTCCATCTGAATCAGTTTTTCTGAACACATAGTTTGAGAAATGATCTTCATGTTGCTTTTCATCACTGGAGACACGCACAGTTATTTAAATCATTCCTACATCCCTTGGTCAGTTCTTTTTCCTAGCAATGCAAACTGTTCTGAAATGAAAATAAAGGAATTGGCAGCTGCGATTTTGAATATAAAGAATGCCAAGTGATGATCTGGCAGTGAAGATTGTAAAATGGCTCTCATCCTATTATTACTAAATGCATTTGAAGCTTGTCCCTGATTGTTTTCAATGTGCTTTAAACATGAATTCAATTTTATACCATCCTTCAACACAGCGGCTCAAGCTGGATACCACAGCTCTCCTCTCTCCCCTTACATACTCATGAGAGCCCCACATTGCAGTTGGCCAAGAAAATGGAGATTTGAACCCAGATGTCCCCAATGCAATTCTGCCATGTTAAATTACTGTGGGCAGGAGGATCATGGCTAGAAAGCAAGTGGTGGTGATGTGAAACAGAATCAGCTCAAACATGGCTGAGGTTTCATTTCTGCATCTGGAACGTGGAAGGGAAGGGGCAGTGGTGAAGACAGCTTACTTCTTCACTACAATTGTGTCCACAACTAGCTGTCCGGAAGAACTTTTCAATGTTGAATATACGTTTGTTATCTGGCCAAGAGAAGATTTCTCTTATAACGTTAGCAGCCTGCTATTATAACTTTAAAAACACTTTAGGGATGGAATCAATCAGATTTGGAGTTGCATACCATGATTAAGGGGGATACAGGTGGCGCTCGTGGTTTAAACCACTGTGCCACTTGGACTTGATGATCGGAAGGTTGGCGATTCGAGGCCCCACAACGGGGTCAGCTCCCGTTGTTTGGTCCCAGCGCCTGCTAACCTAGAAGTTCGAAAGCACGCACTGCAAGTACATAAATAGGTACCACTCCGTTGGGAAGGTTAATGGTGTTTCTGTGCTCTGCTCTGACTTCGCCAGAAGCAGCTTAGTCATGTTGGCCACATTACCCAGAAAAACTGTCTGCGAAAGCCGACAAACCCTGGCTCCCTTGGCCTGTAAAGCGAGGTGAGCGCCGCAACCCCAAAGTTGTTCACGACTGGACTTAACTGTCAGGGGTCCCTTTACCTGTATCGTGATTAAAGTCAGTCAAATGGTATGCAGTGCACCCTCTGTTCCATTTTTGCTAGGTCACTTTAAATTATTGTGGCCGGAGGATGTAGTCAATGCACTTGAAGAAATGAAGCTTCCAAATTGACCCTTGCCCAGCTTATGGAAGGAAACGCAAGGTTCGGGTAGAGTCCTAGAGCTTCCCACCTCGTTCCCAAAGCTGGAAAAGTGCTAACTAGGTTTTGGGAAGGAGGCAGGAGGACTCTACACCTTATCAGAGCCCATGCCTCTTTCCCAAAGCCCAGCGCCTTGCTTACCAGGTTTTGAGATAGCACTCCCATGGCTTGTACCCAATGCGTGGCCACTTCTCGCAGAACCCTAACACTGCCCCTGTGACTTGGGAGCTCTAGCGAGTGATCAATACTTCATTGGAGGATGGAGAGATCCCATGTATCTTGGAGCAGGTTATGGCGTATCCCCTCTTTCAAAGCACTGCTCTAAACTAAGAGTAGAATAGTCTTATAAAATCTTACTATTGGGTTTAATCTTTCTTTGGGTTTCAAAGTGAACCAAGTGCTTTATAGTCAGATATAAATGTAGAAAGAATAAATGAAATGATCTTAAGAGCTGTTTACTTACAGTGGGTTGGGAATAAAGACCTGAGATGGGTGTTCATGGAAGGAAATGCTGGGGAATATGTAATGGATATGAGACATTATCCCACCAATGGTAAGATCACCTTGTTCATACCATTCATGTGGAATATGCACAGGATTATTTCTGCTGCAAAAAACAGTGTGCACTTGGGGCACCATATTGGGAAACAGCAAGAGAAGCAGCAGCAACCACATCCTCATCACAAATATCCTTCTACACCTGGAGATTTGTAACTAACTACTGACTCTGCCAATCCTGTACTTAAAGAGGCAGGTATCCACCTTCCCATTAACTTCGGCACTGTCACAAAAAATTCATTGAATGCTATAATTTGAATTCTAACCAATACAATGCAAAACCAAAAGCTGGCCTCACCTTTCCTCCCTTACCTTAGTTGTCAATGGAACACTGGGGTGCTTTTAATCATTTCAGATTTCATTTTTTATTTCCCATTCTGCCTTCTAGAGCTTTTCCAGGTGAATTAAATACCATAATTTTAATAATTACAGAGGAGATAATATATTTGGATTCTATGCTTCATAATCAGTAGGTGAATTTCTGAAGTAAACATATCTGTCACATCACAGAATCAAAGGTTAGGAAACTCTAAGGCAGGGGTCTGTAACCTTTAAGACAAAAAGAGCCACTTGGACCCGTTTCCAAAGAAAAAAAAACTGGGAGCCGCAAAACTCATCATTATAAAAATATCTTTTTTGTCACTTTTTTATTTTTTCTTTGTTTGACCCCTCATAATTACTCCTCCTCATAGAAATAAACGTTAAATTAACAAGTTACCTTTTGTGTGTGTGTGTGTTCTTCACTCCCCTTCAAAACAGTGACCAGCGTACATGCCCCCTTTCAATGCAGTGACCAGCATACATGCCCCTTACAATGTAGCAGGCGGGAAGGTGACGTCAGGACGGTGCGTGACTAACGCACGCACCGCCCCTATGCGAAGTCACAGCCAGTACAGCGCCCGCCACAGTAGGGAGTGTCGGGGCGCACAATGCGCCTCCTCCCCTCGCTAGTATCCTCCCTGGAGCCGCGGCAAATGTGTAAAAGAGCCACATGCGGCTCCGGAGCCGCGGGTTGCAGACCCCTGCTCTAAGGGCATCTTGTCCTATCTGCTTGCTAATGTAGGACATCCAGAACTATAAACAAAGCAAGAAAAAGAAAAATACCCCACCTGTAGGCAGGCGCCCATCTTTCCCCCAAAAATCCATCTATCAAAATGTGTTTTGAGGTGAGCCAACTGCATCCTTTCCCCACTTGTCTAATTTCCTACTTCTATTGGCCCTGACACTCTCTGACATATGTAACATTGATTCCAGTTGCTGGATCTTGGAAACAACGATGGAAAAACAAGCTGGTCTCTGATCGTAATAAATTATTGATTGATTGACAATGATGGAAAAGGTCCAAAGCATATCAGTATGTAAAGACCCTGGATAATACAGCCTCTACACTTTTGAAAGAACATTTATATACTGTTTGAAGCTGAGTGAGCTGCTTGGGAATGCCCCAAACAGTGTCAGGGCCTAGCTGGACGAGGAAGAGTAGTGGCAGCCAGTGGCCCAGGAGGGACCTGAGTGGGAATGAGACTTTGAACCAGGTTCAGACTGGTGGGACAGAGAGAAATCACCAGCGGAGAGTGAAGGTGAAAGGCTTGAGGGAACCAGAGATGCTGATAGAGAAGGAGTAGGGGTTGTGTCTTCTGGTCTGCAATACAGTACTGATTTGTCTGCCGAGCTGGCAGCTTCCCACACTTTTTCAAATACCCTCCCTTGTGGCAGGTTCCCTCAGCCTCCTCTCCTCTGCCCTCTCCTTGCTGCTGCCGCCGCCACACCTAGTCTCTAAGCTGCCCCCTACCCCTCCTAACACTGCCCCATGGGGGCTTTGGAAGCACCCTCTGGTCCGCCCCAGAGGCACCATTCACCCCCTAACACTGCCCCACAGGAGCCTTGGAAGCAGCCCTGGCCAGCCCCCGAGGCAACATTCATCAGGGGAGCTTCTAGCCAAGGCTGTGCAAGCCTTTGGGAGGCCACAAGAGGGCATCAGAGGAGGGAGGAAAGGAAAGAGGAAGAGAGGCCAGTGTTGACTGTGGCACCCCTGACCATCATTCAAGGCACTCCAGGATGCCACAGCACACTGGCTGAAAACCACTGGTTCAAGACATCTCTCTCTTACTCTGGTCGGAAGCATAAATGCAGAAGACTGTCAGGGTGGCCCATCAGTGCAAGACAGTTATATGCACTGTTATGCCATCCAGATGTTTCTGGACTACAGTTGCCATCATCCTTGATAATAATGGCCTGTTGTAAGCTGGTGGGAGCTGTCATTAAGCAACATCTGGAGGGCCATAGATTAACTACCCCTGGTGCAAATAAGAGTGGGGTGAGAATAAGGTTCCACCTCTAGGGTGATATTGATCTGCCACTGCTATATAAAGAATTGTTGTTGTTGTTGTTGTTGTTGTTGTTGTTGTTGTTATTTATACACCACTCAATACCTAGAGAAGACCACAACATATAAAATCACCTTAGAACCTGGAGGAGTGTCTATGGCAAGTTGAGCCACATGCATTTGATTTTCAGTTCAGAGCACTTTTAAATGTTCTGCTTCAAGATATTATGAACAATGTAAATGAATACATACATAAATGTAGGGGCTTCAAAATGAATCACACAAAACATGACCCGTGATTTAATGAAACTACTGTCGCCATGAAATTGTCATGTTCCGCTCATTTCTTAAAATAATCAGTATATGTAGGGGAATGATTGGGGTGGTATTTAACATTGTGTCAGTTCTGATTTGGTTTGTGAGTTGTGATGATAGAAGCTGTAAACTGAATCTTGAGAGTGGCAGTGGGCAAGAAACCTTTGGCCGTTATCATTGGATTTTTAGCTTGTTCTTCATCCTTATCTAAACATAAAGTTAGTATCTTTATTGCCTGGCTCCCTTCTTTTACCTGCCCTTCCTTTTTGAAATGGCTCAGTGAGGTTTTCTAGCCTGATGCTGGCATCCGCACACTGACTGATGCCCCTCTCCACAGTGGCCCTGGATCATTCTGCTTCATCTAATCCAACCTGCTGCAATTCATTGCTGTCCCACAGGAACTTGATAGATGCCCAGCTCACCCAAAATCAGCACATTTTGGCATGGAGCATGGTCAAATCTGGTGCACAGCCCTGCTGGGTAGACTAAAGGACTCAGTATAAGGCAGCTTCTTAAGTTCTTGTGTTCTTTTTCTTCCCTCCTCTCTGCACCCCATCATCGGCTCAGGAGAGGTTCAGGCCTCTTGGGAAGATAAGAAGGCATCTTTTTGGATGCAGGAGAAGAAGAATAAGGGGACGTGTAGGCATTCAAGTGGTTGGTTATCATCCATAGTTTCTTTCATACATGTAATCCCTGTTCATTGAAACCTCATAAACAGCTCTGCTGGACATCAATAACATAAATGATAAGACAATCCATTCGGTAATTTGGATCATTTCAGGTAACTTCCTTTCTTGAAAAACCACAAGGAAATTACCATGCCAACAAGTCTAGAGCATAAATATAGAAATGACAAACTATTCTGTTACAGTGGTGCCCCGCAAGACGAAATTAATTCGTTCTGCGAGTCTCTTCGTCTAGCGGTTTTTTCGTCTTGCGAAGCAACCCTATTAGCAGCTTAGCGGATTAGCGCTATTAGCGGTTTAGCGGCTATTAGCGGCTATTAAAGGCTTAAGGGATTAGCGGATTAGCTGCTAAAAGGCTATTAGCGGTTTAGCGGCTTAGAAAAAGGGGGTGGGGAGCGAAAAAAAATCTCAAAACTCGCAAGAAATTTTCGTCTTGCGAAGCAAGCCCATAGGGAAATTCGTCCTGTGAAGCGCATTGAAAAACGGAAAACACTTTCGTCTAGCGGGTTTTCCATCTTGCGAGGCATTCGTCTTGCGGGGCACCACTGTATTTACATCTTTCTCCGTATCAGCTGCTCTTTGTTATTCAGCTCAGGCCTCACCACAATAATGTAGCATTTAGGGGAAAAGATGCAACCCAGCAGCCCAGCACTGGAAGCCAAGATGGAGAAGATCTCCACAGCCACCATGTATTTTCCTCTGGTGCTCAAATATGTGGGAATAAAGGAAAACCAAACACTGCAGAAGACCAGCATGCTGAAGGTGATGAACTTGGCTTCATTGAAGCTGTCCGGCAACTTCCTGGCTAAGAAGGCCACAGTGAAGCTGATAATGGCCAGGAAGCCCATGTAGCCTAAAACACCATAGAACATGAGAACTGACCCCTCATTATATAAGAATATAATTTCTTCACTGCTTGAATGCATGTCCACATCTGGGAATGGGGGAAAGGTTGCCAGCCAGAAAACACAGAGTCCCACTTGAACAATGGAGGCGGAAAGGACAATGGAATAAGCCAGTTTTTTGCCTACCCACTTCCTGATTGTGGAATCTGGCTTGGTAGCCATGAATGCCAAAACCACTGAAATGGTCTTGGCCAAGATGCTGGAGAGGGCCACAGAGAAGACAATGCCAAAAGCCGTTTGCCGGAGTGGGCAGGTTGCCTTATTAGGCATTCCAATGAACATCAAGGAGCACAGGAAACACAAGAGGAGGGAGATGAGGAGAATGTAAGTGAGGCTTCTGTTATTGGCTTTGACGATGGCAGTGTCCCGGTGCTTAATGAAAATGCCAAGTACCATAGCTGTGATCAAAGAGAATAAAAGTGCAGAGAAAGTTGAAATCATGGCCAAAGTTTCCCCAAAGCCTAGGACATTTGGTTTCTTGGGAATGCACTCATTCTGCTCCTCATTTGGATATTGATCCGGAGGACATCTGGCACAGGTTTCCAACCCTGAAAAAAGGTTGCATGACAATTGGATACAATCTGGAATATGCTTAAGAGTGTTTTTTAAAAAAACTCAGGAGACCCCTTACCATTGTGTTTCCCCAAGGAAAAGTTTCAAAACTTCTAGTTCAAATGCTTGTGCCCTAGATGCTTTGAAAATAAAGTTATGCATGAGATCTTACATTTCATATATGGAGAAACTATTATTTTGGTGGTCCTCCTCCATTTTCTTAGAACCACAGATACTTCGTAATGAAATCAGAGAAATATTATAGCTGAAATCTTGGAAGCAAGCGGGGTGATTTTTATAGGATTTTAACACTGTCCCCAAAGAGCCTTGGTCTCAGAGAAAAAACTGCCACTTCTATTCCATCCTCCCTTCCCCAAAACTTTTAGGTCCATTCTTAACCTGAAACTGTTCTTAACCTGAAGCACCACTTTAGCTAATAGGGCCTCCCACTGCCTCCATGCTGCCACCGCACGATTTCTGTTCTCATCCTGAAGCAAAGTTCTTAACCTGAGGTACTATTTTTGGGTTAGCAGAGTCTGTAACCTGAAGCGTCTGTAACCCGAGGTACCACTGTATGAAATTTATGTCTGGTTGCATCAAAACAGACTTGAGGTAAAGCTACACTAGTGGTTTATAAAGTTAAAACACATTATTAAAATGTGACCCCACAGCAGTGAGCCACCAGCAATGGGAAACTGCATTAAACAAAATGGAACATTATATTTAATAACGTTTAAAAGATCAATGTAGATACAGTGATGGAAAATCTTTACGTTACAGATAAAGTCACATTCTAATGGGTTACACCCTAGAAGGTTAAGATAATTTCTTCATAGTGGCAGCTTTTACTGAGACTGAAGGGAAATTAATATACTATTTTTAATAAACAATATAAATTGAGGCCATACAGAGCAAACCCCATTGCCCAGTTGTTTAGAATTTACTAAAATAACTTGTATATGCTAATATGGCATCTCTCACCCTTCTCATTTGAGAACATCCCATGAGGACAAGGATCACAAGCATAACAACAGAACTTCTTGCCCTCCTTCTTTTTCTTCTCATAACCAGGAAGGCAGTTGGCATTACATAAGGAAATGGGTGGCACCTATCCAAAGGGACAGAAAGGGATTAATATTAAGAAAATGCTTTAGGGGATTCGTATAACATCAGGTAAACTATCTGTAAATAGGAGGGCCAGAAATGTTAACTGTAGGATCCATATGTGCCCAGGTGCCATATACCTTGGGAGAAAAAGCGAAAGTTCTTCTTTAAAAATAAAATAAAATTATTGACTATTTTCACATAACAGATTATCCCAATTTCCCCCCATCTCCCCCACATACCCCTTCCCTCCCCCCCCATGATTTCCCTCAGTTCCTCTTTCTGATTTGTTAACACATGTTATAAAAATGTAAAAATCTCTAAATTATTCATCTATTATATTAACAAATAAATTTGTGTATGTTTATTCAAAACCTGCCAAGGAGTCCAATTCATTTTGTTGTTTCTTTAAGTAGTTTATAAAAGGGTCCCATTCTTCTTTAAAGCCACAGTTGTCCTTATTGCGCAGTTTCTGTGTAAACTTTGCCAGTTTCGCATAGTCCATCCATTTCTCTTGCCACTGTTCTTTTGTCGGGGTTTCTTCATTCTTCCATCCTTGTGCTATTAAGACTCTTGCTGCCATTGTTTACGCTCAAATAAAAAGGTTGATTGATTGAAATATGTTCTTCACTTTCCTTGGCAGGTCTTTTCTTACAATCCCTAACAAAAATGCTTCTGGCTTTTTTTTTTTTTTTTACAAATGTTAGTTTAAACATTTTCTTCAACTCATTATATATCATTTTTTAATTTCTCTACAATGCCACCACATATAATCGAAAGTGCCTTCTTTTTCCTTACATTTCGAACATATGTTTGAGCCAGTTTTATACATTCTTGCTATAGCCACTTCCGAGCCTGCGGAGGAGGTGGGGTTGCGGACTTCATGCCCACCCCACGTGCGCGGGGGCTAGTTACAGCCCCTGTGAGATCAAGGGAATCCTGGCCGTGGCGTCAACCCAGCCAGCCAATCGGGTGTCTGGGGGCGTGGCCTGTCCTATTTAGGGCCGGCGCGGCCGGGGCTCACTCTCTTTTTGTCGCGCCAGCTTGCCCGTTTTCCCATCTTCCCTCCCTTTAGGTAGGCATCTGACTTTGCTATGTGCTTCGGTCGGTCGCTGCAAGGGGCCATCAGCAATTTCAGCCAATTGGTTTTTCACCTACCTCGTAGCAACTAGTCACAGCTCCTTGGTATTGGCGGTTAGGCATTGGTAAGAAGGGGTTAAGAGGATGTGGGGGGGGAGGAAACGCCATCACCTTCCCCCCAAAGCTAAGAGTAGTCCAATAAAGGACTCCGGGGGGGCGTGGCCCTGTCCGAAGCCTATGGAGGTGTGGGCCTAAGGCACGCCCCCAAGCGGTGACCAGGGGGAGCTCCTAGTTGAAGTGCCTCAGCAGGACTCCCCCTTACGGTGTTAACCCATGCCGGACTTCATGCAATCGGGCTGGTGCCAGCTAGTCGATAGGACCAATGACTAAGCCAATACCTCTCATTCCTGAAATCAATAAAGTTGTGGCCTAATTTGCCCATTTAACCTTAATACTTGGTGTCCAGTGTCTTTATTTCTCCCTGGTGGGGGGCGGGAACTCGCCACGCAACTGTACTGGTGCTATGTACAATCTATACATAATTTTCATATAGTTTTCTTTCAATAAAGAATAATCTGTATATTTTAAATTAGTTTTCCACAATCATTCCCAATCTTCAAACAATATATTATGACCTATAACTTGTGCCCATTTGATCATGACTGATTTCACCTCCTCATCTTTTATCTTCCATTCTAGCAGAATACTATATGCATCCTTAAGCAGCTTTACCTTCCCTTCGACAACTTTCTTTTGAAATCTAGATATCGTATAACTACCGTAAATCCTTTCTTATTGTCTTCTTTGTATATCTCGTGTAGTTGCCAATAGTGTAGCCAGCCTTGAAAATTGTCTTTTATTTCTGTGTAATCTCTTAATTTCCATTTTCCTTCTTGGTCCTTTAATAAATCAGCATACATGAGCCACTTTCCTTTTTTACTGAGTGGCTTGAGCAATAAAGCTTCATGTGGTGAAAGCCACCAAGGAGTCTTCTGTTCTAATAAGTCTTTATATCTCTCCCATACTCTCATTAGTGATTTCATAATTATATGGTTATAAAAACTTTTATGTATTTTCTCGTTCCCATATCTTAAATATGCATGCCATCCAAATCTGTTGTCATGTCCTTCCAGATCTAATGCTTCTTGCTTTTCCAAATTTATCCAGTCCCTGATCCATATCAGGATGCAGCCTCATAGTATAATTTAAGGTATGGGAGGGCAAAACAACCTCGTTCTTTTGTATCTGTAACTGCTGCTCCTCAGCCATCGGGGTTAGGTCTGCTCTGCTCCTCCTCCTGGTTCCTTGGTCTCCCTGCCTGCCTACCTCCCTCGCTTGGCATACCACCTGCCCACCTTCTATCTATTGCAACTCCACCCACCAGCCTCTCCTTTCTTCCCTCCGGGCCATGCTTGGCACTCTGCTCACATGTATAAGAATGCCAACAGCTAACCAGGGATGAAGAACTGCACAGCTGCTCTGATGGCCAATGCCACCAGTGTCATGGTCCAAGAGATGGCTTCACCTACTGAGCAGCAGCCTAAAGGAGCAGAAAGTGAAGTGACTCCACCTGCTGCTGATCTGCCTTCTTGCTCCTGATGAGAACCAGCAGGCTCCAGCTTTCTTAAGCAGGGTTTCCAGCCTGACTTTTGTCATTCCAGACCAGACCTTGCTGCTTCTTGTTTCTCGTGACCTTTGACCCTTGGCTTTCTTGACCCCCAGATTGTCTGACTACATGAACTGAGATACTCGTGACCTTAGGACTGGACTGGACCTTTTATGCGGACTCTGCCTCCAGGCAAGCACCCCCCTGAGACTTAACTGGTTGTCTGGCTTCTCCCTCCACTGAGCTCTGCCATGGTGGCAGCAGAGGACAATGACAAGCAGCTGGATTCCTCCCCCGAGGCACTGAGAGGAGCCTGAATTCTTTGCCCAGCAGCCCACGGAGTACATGGATGGGCAGCTGGACTCCATGGCACTCTGAGCAAGGCATGATTTTGGGGGAAACCTCCTAGGCCTGTGGCAGGAGTCAACTTGACAAACACCTCCATACATTCCTTTAATAATAATAATAATAATAATAATAATAATAATAATAATAATAATTTTTATTTATACCCCACCCTCCCCAGCCAAGGCCGGGCTCAGAGCGGCTTACAAGCAATAATAAAAACAAGCTGAATGATTACAACTTAAAAACAAAATTAAAATACAACATTAAAATATTGAAACATTAAAATATTAAAATGTAGCCTCATCGCCGGAGGAGAAGGAAAGGAAAAAAGAAAGAGAGGGAGGGAATCAAATTGGCTCCAAGTAAAAGGCCAGGCGGAACAACTCTGTCTTACCAGGGCCCTGCAGAAAGAAATCAGATCCTGCAGGGCCCTGGTCTCATGAGGCAGAGCGTTCCACCAGGCCGGAGCCAGAGTTGAAAAGGCCCTGGCTCTGGTTGAAGCCAGTCTAACTTCCTTAGGGCCCGGGACCACTAGGGTGTTGCTATTTATGGACCTTGAGGCTCTCCGTGGGGCATACTGGGAGAGGCGGTCCCGTAGGTACGAGGGTCCTAGGCCATGAAGAGCTTTAAAGGTCAAAAGCAGCACATTAAATCTGACCCTGTACTCCACCGGGAGCCAGTGCAGTTTGAAAAGCACTGAGTGAATATGCTCCCATGGCAGAGACCCTGTGAGGAGCCTGCACCCTCTGGAGTTTCTGGGTCAGCTTCAAGGGCAGCCCCGCATAGAGCGAATTACAGTAGTCAAGCCTGGAGATGCCCGTCGCGTGGATCACTGTGGCCAGGTCGGGACGTGAAAGGTAAGGGACCAACTGCTTGATGCGGCGAAGGTGGAAAAATGTCGCCTTGGCTATTGCTGTTACGTGCGCCTCCATGGAAAGGGAGGCGTCAAGGATTACACCCAAACTCTTAACAGAAGGCAATGGCACTAATTGGGCCCCCGCAAATGAAGGGAGTTGGTCCCTCATCCCCATGCCATCCCGACCCAGGCATAGGACCTCTGTCTTTGAAGGATTTAGTTTCAATCGGCTCCCACGAAAGCATCCAGCCACAGCTTCCAAGCATCTGGTCAGTGTATTCGGGGCCGAGTCGGTGTGGCCATCCATCAGCAGATAGAGCTGAGTGTCATCAGCATATTGGTGACAGCCCAGCCCAAAGCTCCAGATAATCTGGGCAAGGGGGCGCATAAACATGTTAAAAAGCATTGGGGAGAGAATTGCGCCCTGCGGCACTCCACACACCAAGGAATGGCGTGACGACATATCCCTCCCTAGTGCCACCCTCTGTCCCCAACCAGAGATAAAAGAGCACAGCCAGTTACGGGCTATGCCCTGTATCCCCACGTCTGTGAGGCAGTGGTCCAGAAGATCATGATTGACCATGTCAAAGGCTGCTGACAAATCTAAAAGTATCAGGAGTCCTGACCAGCCTCAATCCAGTTGTCTACGGAGATCATCTGTCAGGGCAACCAGAGCCGTCTCGGTCCCAAAACCAGGACGGAAACCGGACTGAAATGGATCTAAAGCTGGTTTCCTCCAGAAACCTACCAAGCTCTTCAGCAACCGCTCTCTCAATTACCTTACCCTGATATGGAAGATTTGAAACTGGGCGGTAATTGGATAGGTCTAAGGGATCTAATGAAGTTTTCTTTAAGAATGGACACACTACTGCTTCCTTCAGTTCCCCTGGGAATGTCCCCGTGTCAAGGGACAAATTGATAATTTCAACCAGGGGGGTCCACGCAACATCTGGACACTCCCTAATCAGCCAAGATGGGCACGGATCAAGGAGGCAGGTGGTTGGCCTACCAACTTGGAGGAATCTATCCACATCAGCAGGGAGTATCCGATCGAAATGGTCCAACATTGGACCTGAAGTCAGTTGAGGGGCCTCCAGTTCAGTCACTGTATCTAAATTGGCAGGGAGGTCATGGCGGAGCAACAGGACTTTCTCTGCAAAAAAGCACGTGAATGCCTCACAGCTGTGGTCCCTATGATGGCAACCCAACACTAGAGTCTCAAGCGGTAACAGAAAAACTCATGAAGATGTTATGTACTGAGTTGAATAGGATCCAAACTGCAGCAGTCTGATTGGTCCTAGAACAATAGGATCCAAAAGGCAGCAGTCTGATTGGTCCTAGAACAATAGGATTCAGAATGCTGCAGTCTGATTGGTCCTAGAACAATGCAGCAGTATGATTGGTTGGCAGGAACCACCCAATCATGCTCCAGATAGAAGTGAATCCACAACCTGATTGGCTTTCAGTAGAATTCCAGAATTAGCCAATCATGTGGCTAAATAATGTATATTTGTGTAAATAATGTATATAAGGCAGATACTTTGAGGGGACTTTCATTCATTCCTCCTCACCATTATGAGCTGAATAAAGAGCATTAAATCACTTTGCGACTCTGAGTATATCTCAAAGATTACAATGTTCATTCACAAAGATACAGTTTGCATAGCATTCTATCTAATGCCACTAAATAGAGAGCTGCCTTGGGGATTTCACAAACAAGCATGTAGGACAACACTCTCTAATAACCATTGCTGTTTCTTAGTTTGACATGTTTTCTTTGCACATTGCTCTTTTTGTACCAGTGGTTCATTTTATATTTACTAATACAATTATTATTGGCAGCATTATTAGTAGTGGCAGCAATAGTTGGGCAACACTAGTAAAAGCTAGACAAGCCACTCCTGTGTGCAGTGATTTCCTTACCTGAGTGAAGGCTCTGTGCCATTGAATTCCGTTCCCATTAATGGTGAGCTCTTTTCCAGGAGGGGCCTGAGGATCCAGCCTTCCGACTTTGACCCTGACATAGGAAGTATTTGGGAAAGTGACCAGGTTTGTAATATCAAATCCAGCTGCTAATTCTCCATGTTCATTGAATGTAATTTCATCACCAGCACTGTTGTTGAATGAGAGCCTCTGCAGGAATGAGTGCAACTAGGTGGAAAGAGAATCAAAAGTTCTATGTAGTCTTGTAATAGCCTTACTAAGACAATTCAATAGTTTTCATGGAAATAATTAAGTCCTGTTCCTCCAGGAGTTCACCACTTCAGTTCCCAATGAGCAGGTTATAGAGTAAAGATTTTGTAACAGAAAACACTACCTGCCAAGGCTCTACATTCTGAGGAAAGAGTCTGTTTCCGTCCATTGTCCTGTTGCAGATGGCTTCAGAAGAGCACTTAATATGTAAGGCATGTGCCAGAGCATAGACAGCATTATAGATACTGTAGCTGTGGCCGGTCATGCTCATTTCAAAAACTGGCGCAGGGAGGCTCTCCAGCATCTCCTCTCCGGTACATGTACCCATAATGAGTGCTAATGCAGAGGAGTTTGAAACTGAACAAAGAAATGCTTGTTCCCAGAAATCCTTGATGAAAGCATCTGCATCTTGTCCAGAAGGCTTTACACTCTGCAGAAAGTCTGAGAAGTCTTGAATCTCCTTGGAGTGAATTGTAATGGAGATAGCACCTTGGAGCATTTGTATATTAGGGTCAATCAGTTTTCCTACAATATTTGATATGAAATCTATTTGGGCTGCTGTAATCCATACTTTCCCTTCAGGTTTGTTCCTCACAGATTGAGGAAGAATTAGCTGAATCATATTCCTTGCAATAAAAACAGACGTAAGCCATATAATAGATGTACTTTCTCCATATATAACAATCGCATTTGCTTTGCTTTTCATGAAAGTTTGTAAGAAAAGCTTTGATTGATCCGCTATATCAAATATTTGACCGCTGAATTGCACATAGTATTCCGTTCTTTCTATGAATGCTGAGCAGATTTCATTCTTCAAGAGCATTGGTTCAATGGTCTTCAAGAATTGTTCTCCAGCTTCATTAGCTGGAGTGATGAGCCCAACCCATTTCCATCTGAAATGCAGAAGTAACTGAATAAGTCCCTTGTACTGGAGATCTTCATTGGGAACCATGCGATAAAAGGAAGCGAATTTGATGTGATCATTTATGGCTGGTTCAAATGAACCATATGAAATCTGAAAAAGAAAAAAGCCAAACTTTTCCATGTGGAAACAAGAATTCACAACACACTCATTTATCTAATATAAATCCTATGCATTCCATCTTTTCTAATCTTAGAGAAAGGGCCACCCTCCCATTTACCTAGAAAAACACACAAAACACACAATCTTGCTCATTTATTTATGTAGATATTGATTCCTATTATTCTGGAGTCATCACAGTCGCATACATGTACACATGGATTGTGTCAAAGAGAGGAGAGCATTTATCTCTGCTCGTTTCCACATACTGCTTGGATACATCAACATAACTTGATTGTGGAAATGGAGGGAGACAAACCATTGTTCATGTTCTTTTGGTCTGTAACCTTTACAGCAGTTGTAGAGAGACTTTGATGGTTTATGTACTAAGAACTCTCTTGGGAGTTCTCCTATAGGTTTCTTGAATATAATTTGTTTTATTCTTCTGTGATCAACAATAAACAATTACTGTATATATAATGAAAATAAAATACCAGCAAAAATTAAGGCAACTAAAATGAAGTTCAGTAACGTAGCAGAACAACACAAAATTGGTACCACTATTTCTCTTTCCCCAAATGCTAGAAAAATAACAAGAAAAGTGCTTTTCATTAGCCTCTGAAAGAGGACAGTGCTGAATAACATCACACTTCCACAAGGTGGGAATTTCATGATTCCTAGGGAGAGGGCCATTCTTGTCTTGAGTTATTTATGCCTGTGCATGCGATTATCAACAGCATGAATTGGGATTGGTACTTTTCAGACAGCTAGGAGAATGCTTGCAGAATTGAAATAATCTGAGCCCAATCCTCTACTAAATATATTAAACACACATCTTTGGGAAAATGGCTCTCTCATAAAAGTTGGTTTATGCACATACTAACGTCCTCAAATATATCGATATATTGCAACCATTTTCCTTTTTCGACTTGATACTTATGAATCAACAGCTTCCTAGTGGAAGGAGTGTAGATTGAACTACAGTATGAAATATCTATTTTATGTACCTGTGGAATCTTGTAAAGACCTAAGACATCTGCCATGGATGAGGAGGTGTGAGAGGTAAGTCCCCCAATGACCCCTACTATTTTTTTCTGAATTCCACATATGTAGTTGGGGACAAAGTGATGTGATTTAAAGAGCAGATCCAGAGTGTTTTGGTAGGTCATCCTTGAATCAGAATAGCTATCATAGATGTGGAATCCAAGCGTGGCATTGGGCAAGATCTTGGGATTCCCATTGATCTCATCAACAGCAAATACCAAGGCAAGGATGTGTTGGTAGAACTTTCTTGTCACCCTACAAATAAAGTGTGTTACTATTTTATGGGGAATAAAGCAGTGCACAACATTGAGATGTGAGAGATTCAACTGCCCCTGTTAAATATTCTTGTATATATCAAATTGATTTGTCCTTTTAGAGTTAATGTTTGGATATTTCCTCCATCCAAGTCAGATTCTTTTATTTGTCTGAACACATAGGTTGAGAAGCGATCTTCGCTTATGAAGCTTCAGGTTTTTTAACCATGTTGCTCCTTTTCACTAGAAACAATAACTGTGCCAGATGGATATGCTACAGTTATTGAAATCAGTTCGATATCCCTTTGTCAGTACATAGCTGTCCCTAGCAATAGAAATTGCTATGAAATTAAATAAAGGAATTGGCAGCTGCCATTTTGAGTAGGAAGAATGCCCAGTGATGAGCTAGCAGTGATGATGGTAAAAGGGCTCTCCTCCCATTATTACTAAGCATATTTAAAAAGTATCCCTGATTGTTTGCAATGTACTTTAGACATGAGTTCCATTTTCTACCATCCTTCACTAAAGCAGCTCAAGCTGGGCTTCATTGCTCTCCTCTCTCGCCTTGCATACTCACAAAAGTGCCTAAGCCGCAGGTGACCCAAAAAATGGAGATTTGAACCCAGAAGGTTGCCATGATGTATTACTGTGGGCAGGAGGATCAATGGCTAGAGAGCAAGTGATGGTGATCTGAAACTGAATCAGCTCAAACAGAGTTGAAGTTTCATATCTTCATCTTTACCAGCACTGCATCCACAACCAGCTATTTGGAAGAGCTTTTCGGTGTTGAATATTCTTTTGTCATCTGGCCAAGAGAGCATTTCTCTAATAAAGTTAGCAGCCTGTTGCTATGTCTTTGGAAGCACTTTAGAGATGGAATCAGTCTCAGACAGAATTGCATAATACTATGGAGCCTGTCAAATGGTATGCAGTGCACTCTCTCTTCTATTTTTGCTGGATCAGTTTTGATTATTGTGGCCAGACGATGTAGTGAATGTGCTTGAAGAAATGAAGTTGTCAAACTGATCCCTTGACCCTTGCCTGTCTTGGCTTTTTAAATGGAGCTTTATAGGATTGACTGGCAGTGGCAGACTTGGGTACTATGACGCCCTTAGCGAGGATGAAAATTTACACCCACGTAGACCTAGAGTCCTAGAGTCCTTCCACCTAGTTCTCAAAGCTGAAAAATTGCTAACTAGGCTTTGTGAAGGAGGCAGGAGGATTCCAGGACCTTGTCAGATGCTCATGGCCCTCTCCTCAAGCCCAGTGCCTGGCTTACCCAGCATTGAGGCAGTGCTCCCATGGCTCTGTCTCTGATGTGTATACACTGCTCACACAACCCTAATTCTGCCTCTTTCACTGGGGAAGTTCAGTGAATTTTCTATGCTTCACTGGATAATAGAGAGATACTGTCCAACTTGAAGCAGGTTATGGTGTGTCCCCTCTTTACTCTGAACCAAGAATAAAATATTTGTATAATTTCTTACGGCTGTTTTATTTTTAAATAAATTAAAAATATTTTTTCATAACACTTTTCCCAAAGCAAAAGTACTTTCTAGACAGATCTAAATGTATAAAGCATAAAGGAAATAATCCTAAGGTCCATTTACTTACACTCGATTGCCAACAAAGTCGTGAGATGGGTGTTGATGGAAGGAAATGCTGGGGAATACGTAATGGATATAATACACTATACCACCAATGATAAGGTCACCTGGTTCATACCACTCATGGAGAATATGCACAGGATTATTTCTGCTGCAAACAACAGTGTGCACTTGGGGCACCATATTGGGAAGCAGTAGGAGAAGCAGCAGCAACAACATCCTCATCACAAATATCCTTCTACACATGGACTTTCTACAATATTGTTACTATCAGCAGCCTGACTTGAACAGGATATATTTGGTGACAGCTGACTTTGGCACTTACGTCCTTAAAGGGGCAGGTAGCCACTTTATCACTGTTACTTAAAAAATTAATTGAATGTGAATTAATCTAGAGTGATTTGAAACCTGACCTATACAATGAAAGAGGGAAACTGACTGAAATAACAAAGCCTGGCACCTCTCTCCTCCCTTACCATAGCTGCCAATGGAACGCTAGGGTGCTTTTAATCATTTCTGATTTAGTTTTTGAATCTTTATTTTTCATTATGCCTTCTGGTGCTTTGCCAGGTGAATTGATTATAGTTATTTTAATAATTACAGGTCAGATAACCGTTTTTTGTTTTTGACTCTATAGTGCATCAGAAATGATTTCCGAAGTAAACATATCTGTCACATCACAAAATCCTAGATTAGGAAGAGATTTCTAAGGTCATCAAGTATTATCCGCTTGCTAATGCAGGACATCCATAACTACAAACAAAAACAAAAACACCCCACCTGTAGGCAGGCATCCATCTTTCCCCAAAAACTTCCTCTATCAAAATGTGTTTAGAGGGGAGCCAACTGCACCCTTCCCCCATTTGTCTAATTTCCTACTGCTATTGGCTCTTACACTCGTTGTCATATGTAACATTGATTACACTTACTGAATCTTTGGAACAATGATGGAAAGGGTCCAAACCATATCAGGATATAGAGACCCTGGAGAACACAGCCAAACTGCTTTTGAAAGAGCACATATATACAGTTTGAAGCAGAGTGGCATGCTAAGGAACAACTGTGCCATCCGCCTTTTATTCTTGTAAGAAGTAGTAATTCTGAAAACTAGGTGATGCATCACTGTCAGTGATAGGCAGTATTTTCCCCTCCAGATGTTTCTGGATTACAGCTTTCATCATCCATGATAATAATAGCCAATTGGAAGCTGATGTGAGCTGTAGTCCAGCAACATCTGGAGGGCAACAGATTGGGTACCGTTGGTGTAAGGAAGGTTTGGGCTGTTGAAAAAATGCCTCATGTCTGGTGTCATGCTGAACTGTCAGGGCTTTGTTTGGATTTGGATTTGATATCCTGGTATATCACTACCCGAAGGAGTCTCAAAGCGGCTAACATTCTCCTTTCCCTTCCTCCCCCACAACAAACACTCTGTGAGGTGAGTGGGGCTGAGAGACTTCAAAGAAGTGTGACTGGCCCAAGGTCACCCAGCAGCTGCATGTGGAGGAGCGGAGATGCGAACCCGGTTCACTAGATTATGAGTCTACCGCTCTTAACCACTACATCACACTGGCTCTCTTTGTCAAATATTTGAGCCCTCTGAGCCTGAAGCAGTGTCCATGTGAAGGTGAGTCACTTCCTGACTCCCTTTCCAGTCCCATGTCATTGCAGGTATCAGATTACAGAAGTGCAGAAGTCCCAGTTTATCCTCGGAGTTTGAAGATTATTATTATTATTATTTTGTAAGGCAGTTATAGAAACACTAAATGTGAAGAGAACTTTTAAGAAAGAATCTTATTTTAAAACAGATGAATAGTTAGACCAAACAACAAACAAATATAGAAAAACCCTTCCCACTTAACAGTGACTAGATTTGTTCTTGAAAGGAGACTCTGCCTCACAATGCTACTTATATATACCTTATTTCTCAACCTTTTTGGCAAATAGTAGAGTTCTGTTTGGGTTCCCATTAGTTCAAATCATAGCTGACCCTCTTTTGTATTTTCATCCAATGGTAGGAAGAGTTTCAAGGAAATAATAATTATGCAAAAATCAAAAAATGATGAGATGAGCAGAGAAAGGGAAGGTCCTAGCTCTCTATCATCTTAGATGGCACAAAGCCATGGGGACTTCCGGGTTGAGCGCCATCGATCATGGTGGCCCCCTGCTGAGCACCGGAGGGGGAAGCTCCGAAAAAAACAGGGTTCTACCGCCACGGCGACGCGGGGAACCCCTGGAAACGTGGACGGAGGAGGTCTACGTCCGTGGGACTCGGCGGGCACCAACAGCGCTCTCCCAAAACGTCTCTGGGGCTCAGTAAGAGCTCCGGAGCGTAGCGGGGGTTGAAGCGGTGCTGAGAGTCAATCGCTTCTTTTTCGGAGTGACGTCGCGCAGCTGTGATCGGAGCAGCGCTCAACTTTTTCCTGTGCAATTTGGACTAAAAAGAAGGATCCGTGAGTAGGAAAAATACAAATACTTTAAAGGATCTGATGAAATTAAGCAAGAACTGAGACGTAATTGGATTTAAATTGGACTTAAATTAACAACGTAATACGATACCGAAGCGGAAAGGTTTAAACAGGAAGTCAGCCTTCCGCCTGTAAATATTGGAAAGCAAAGACGTGAGGACTAAAAACCCTACAAAAATAAAGCTTTAAAGGGTTGAAATCTGAAGTCTTTGGAGAGAAATCCCCCCCCCCTCGGGAAGCAGGGAAAGAGGGGGGGGGGGGAGTTCAAAAAACTTTTTTGCCTGCATTGAAAGAAGTTCAGTATAAAGTTCACTGCCTGGACTCCTGGTCCTGACCTGTCAAATCTGAAAGTTAAGTTATATAGACTGTGGAAGTGCTTAAAGGGACTTTTTACAAGGACTGGAGAAATGGATGTGGAGTTGTGAGTTGTGGACATTGAGAGGGAACATTACCGATACAAGTCTGTTGTGAAAGGAGAGTGGGAGACATATTATCCCTTCAGCTGTAACATCTGCTAGGTCCCCCTGGTGGCTACGGGAATTGTTACAGAGCTACAAAATAGCTGAGAAAAAATTTCCACTGTTTACTTTGGAGTTGATAACAAGTTACAGCTGCAGAGTAACCTTGAAACGGTTGGCTTATGGCAGAGGAAAGAGGGAAAGTACAGCAATTTCAAGACAAAACAACAAGATCTGGTAAATCTTTTCACACGGGAAGGAGGGGATCCTTCCCAGAACCTACAGGAAGTGCCTCTGTTATACCTAAAGTAAAAGTAATGTCTGGGACAGAAGACCTTATTACGGCAGGATTTGCAAGGGTACAGGGATCATTAGACAAATTGACAGAAGAAGTGGCAGACACTAAAAGACAAGTTACGGAAATAAAAAGCCAGGTCGCAGAAACAAATAAAGGAGTAACAGAGGCCTTCCAAAAGATAGAACAAAATTCTGTAAATATAAAGCAAAATACAGCTTCAATTAAGGAATTATTGGAAGCATCGGCCGAGACAAGAAGAATTGCTGAGGAGGCAAGGGAAGCTGCAGTTGCTACAGAGGAGAAATTACCACCGATGAATAAGCAACTAGAGGAATATAGAGCAAGATTTTCTATGCTGGACCTGAAAGATAGACAAACGAATCTGAGAATTAGAAACGTACCAGAAATTGAGGAAGGAAGCCTGCGGGACTTTCTTACACAAGAATTTGAGAAATTTTGGAACTTGGAACCCGAGAAAGAGGAATTTAAGATCTTGAGTGCCTTTCGATTGGGAAGAGCAAGCAAAAGGATCAAAATTAGAGACTGTTTGGTTACGTTCCGAACCAAAGAAGAAAGAGATAAGGTCCTTGGACTACATTTTCAAAAACCTTTGGTAATTAATCAATCCAAAGTTGAGATCTTTAAAGATATTCCAAAATTTCTTTTGGACCTTAGGTCAAACTACAAGGACTTGGTTACTCAACTAAGAAAAAACAATATCATCTTCAGGTGGGAATTCCCGGAAGGAATTTCTTTCAGTATCAAGGGAAGAAAGATAGAGATAAAATCAGTGGAGGACAAGAACATATTCCTAGAAACCTACGAGGAGGACCTACAGAAGGGAATTTTAAAAGTAACAGACCCATCGGAATCATCAGAGGAAGGGAGTGAAGGCGCGCCAGGAGCAAAACCAAAGAGGACTCGGAAGAAAAAGACACCACCGGACTCGACAGATAAGGACAAGACGTTGGGAGCATCTGGAGGAATATAATAGAATAAATTCATCATGTCTCTGCAAATTTTAAGTTGGAACTGCAATGGTCTTAACTCGATTCGAAGGAGGAAATCGATCTTTCATATTTTAAAAAAGGAACAATTGGACTTAATTTGTCTACAAGAAACACATGTGACAAGGCTCCATAGGAAAATCTTAATTAATAAAAGACTGGGCCAAGAATTTATCTCATCTGACAAAGTTAAAAAAAGAGGGGTAGTAATCTATGCTAAAGAGAGCCTTTCACCAAAGTTTATGTTCAAAGATGAACAAGGGAGATATTTGGCAATTGAAATCCAATATCATGGACAAAAATATTTGATAGTAGGTGTGTATGCACCTAATGATGGAAAATCTGAGTTTTTCAAGAAGTTGCATGAGACATTGATGGACTATTTGGAGTACAATGTGATGTTGATGGGTGACATGAATGGAGTAGTTTCGACAAATATGGACAAGGCACAACGACAGGTAGTCACCAAAGATGGGAGACTACCAAAAACCTTTTTTGAATTGACTGATAACCTGGATTTGGTGGACATTTGGAGAACTAAAAACCCCTTAGGAAAAGAGGGTACCTTCTTTTCTGAAGCCAAAATGACCTGGACAAGAATCGACCAGATATGGATTACGAGAGGACTGGCACCGAAGACAAAAAAAGCGGTAATCTGCCCAAAGACTTGTTCCGACCATAATGCTGTCAAGATGGTAATGAACTTAATACCAACTGGTTCCTTTAGATGGAGGATGAACGACACTCTGTTTAGAGACGAGGAAATAACTAAGAAGGCCCAGAAAACCCTGAAGGACTATTTTGAGATAAATTTGAACACTACGGTGGAGAAAAGAACTGTATGGGACGCAAGTAAAGCTGTTATGAGGGGGTTTCTGATTCAACAGAATACGCTTAAGAAGAGACTACAAAAGGAAAAAAGAGAAAAGATCTTAGAGAAAATCAATGAGGGAGAAAAGAGACTAAGAGTAAAACCAAAATCACAGGAAATTTTAAGAGAAATTAAGTTATATCAAGTTGAATACATGCAAATGATAAATCAAGAAATTGAATGGAAAATAAGGCAAATGAGACAACGGACTTTTGAATCAGCAAACAAATGTGGAAAGTTATTGGCATGGCAAATAAAGAAGAGACAAAAACAGAACACGATAACAAATTTGGAAGTGGAAGGAAGAAATATACAGAACCCAGTGGAAATAAGGACTGCCTTTCAAAAATATTTTAAACAGCTTTACTCTCAGCAACCCCAGAATGAAGCAGATATAGAGGAATTTTTAAAAGAGAATGGGCTATCGAAAATATCTCAAGAAAGCAGATTGAAACTGAGCTATAGCATAACAGATGAAGAAATTCAGAGTGCCATTCAGAATATGCAACTAGGCAAGTCTCCAGGACCGGACGGACTGACTGCCAAATACTACAAAGTATTGAAGGACTGGTTAATTCAGCCGTTGAAAGATGTGTGTAATGAAATACTTCAGGGGAAAAAAGCACCAGAAACGTGGAAAGAAGCTTTTGTCACGCTTATACCGAAGATAGAGACCGAAAAACATCAACTTAAAAACTACTGCCCAATATCGTTACTGAATGTGGATTACAAAATCTTTGCAGACATTTTGGCTAGAAGATTCAAGAAAGTATTAATAGAGGAGATTCATAAAGATCAAGCAGGTTTTCTCCCAGGAAGACATCTATCTGACAATGTGAGGAATATAATAGATATATTGGAATTTTTGGAGGAAAAAATAAATACAAAAGCAGTTTTGATATTTGTGGATGCGGAGAAGGCCTTCGACAATATTTCTTGGAGTTTTTTGAAGAAGAATCTCCAAGGTATGGGGGTAGGCCAAGAATTTGAAAATGGTATAAGTGCAATCTATTCTGAACAAAAAGCTAAACTAATTGTAAATAATGTAATAACTGAGGAGTTCAGAATAGAGAAAGGTACACGACAAGGTTGCCCAATTTCCCCTTTGCTTTTTATATCAGTCCTGGAGGTGCTGTTGAATATGATTAGAAAGGACCAATTGGTCAGAGGGATACAGGTCGGATCTAAGCAATATAAATTAAGAGCATTTGCAGATGACCTAGTTTTGACATTGCAGGAGCCAGAATCCAGTGTAAAAAGAGTCTTAGAATTGATTCAAGAGTTTGGTCGATTGGCAGGGTTCAAATTAAACAAAGTTAAAACTAAGGTTTTGACAAAGAATTTAACAGAAATTGAGAAAGAAAGGTTTCAGAATGAGACAGGATTGACAGTAGTGAAAAAAGTGAAATACTTGGGAATTACCATGTCTGCTAAAAATGGGAATTTATATAAAGATAATTACGATAAATGTTGGTCGGAGATAAAGAAAGATCTAGAAACATGGTCTAATTTGAAACTCTCGTTAATGGGTCGCATTGCTGTGATAAAGATGAATGTATTGCCAAGAATGTTGTTTCTATTTCAGACGTTGCAGATTATAGACAAAATTGACTGTTTCAGGAAGTGGCAAAAAGATATATCTAGATTTGTCTGGCAGGGCAAAAAGCCAAGGATAAAATTTAAAATATTAACTGAAGTTAAGGAAAGAGGGGGCTTTGCCCTGCCAGATCTGAAACTTTACTATGAAGCAGCAGCTTTTTGCTGGTTAAAAGAATGGCTACTTCTTGAAAACACCGACATGTTGGACTTAGAAGGATTTAATAATGTTTTTGGTTGGCATGCATATCTATGGTATGACAAGGTCAAAGTGCATAAAATGTTTAAAATCCACATTGTCAGAAATGCATTGTTTAAAGTTTGGATGAGGTATAAAGATTTGCTTGAAAATAAGACTCCAAGGTGGTTGTCCCCAATGGAAGCAAAAGCACTAAAAAAAACTCAATATGGAGGCCAATTGGCCAAAATATTAGGAGATTTTAGAGCAAGATGGTGATAAAGTGAAATTACAGAGTTATGATAAATTAAAAAGCAAGGTTCGAGATTGGCTTCATTATCATCAAATAATGGAGGCTTTTAAAATGGATAGAAAAATTGGTTTCCAGGTGGAAAAATCAAAATTGGAAACAGAACTGTTAGAACCCAAAACTAAGACTCTGTCAAGAATGTATAACTTGCTGTTGAAATGGAATACACAAGATGAGGAAGTGAAATCAGTGATGGTTAAGTGGGCCCAAGACTTGGGTCATAACATAATGTTCGCTGACTGGGAAAGGTTATGGACCACTGGTATGAAATTTACAGCATCTAATGCCTTAAGAGAGAATATTATGAAAATGATATACAGGTGGTACATGACACCAGTCAAGCTTGCAAAAATCTATCACTTACCTGACAATAAATGTTGGAAATGTCAAGAGGTTGAAGGCACATTCTTTCACCTTTGGTGGACATGCCCAAGGATAAAGGCATTCTGGGAGATGATTTACAACGAGCTGAAAAAAGTCTTTAAATATACATTCCCGAAGAAACCAGAAGCCTTTCTCCTGGGTATGGTTAGCCAACAGGTGCACAAGAAGGATAGGACATTTTTTATGTATGCTACAGCAGCAGCAAGGATACTCATCGCACAGTATTGGAAGACCCAACAGCTACCCACACGGGAAGAATGGCAGATGAAAGTTATTGACTATATGGAATTGGCAGAAATGACCGGCAGAATCAGAGAACAGGGTGAAGAGACGGTGAAGGAAGACTGGAGGAAATTTAAGGACTATTTACAGAAACATTATAAGATAATGAACGTTTGATGACATCGGATTGAGGGTGAATGGGTATTTGGGAAAAAGTGATCAGAGAAAGATTTAATATTTTGCCAGACTTAAGGAAATGCAACTATCTACTAGACTTTAAGAGTATTAGAAAATCAAAATATGATAGAGGAAAAGAATTTGCAGACAGAATATTTGATTTGGAATACAGAGAAGGAAGGTCTGGGGAAGTCGGAGAAATAAGTTAATGTAAAGAATACAAGGAGACAAAAACTGTTTTTAATATGTTTATTTTCTTTGTTGTATTTTGCTGTTTTGGGTTTGTGTGTTGTAGTATTTATTTTTCTGTTTTTTTCTTTCTTTTTCTCTTCCTTTTTGTTGCTGTTGTGAGGCTGTTTGTTTATTGTCATTTTAAGTTCTTTCTGTAAAACTCAATAAAATATTATTTAAAAAAAAAAAAAACAAAGCCATGGGGAAGACATACCTGAGGAGCAAATAGGTCTCAGACTACACACAATTTCCCCAGGCTAGTGCCTGCGTCCACTTCTTGCCTGATATTCCTTCCCAACAGCCGCAGAACATACAACCTAAACTGCCCAAATTCTTCCATAATTTGGATGGAGACTTGGTTGAGTCTCGCGCATGGCCCTGATAGATTGAGCAATGCTCTCGCACAACATAAGGCAGCTTACACTGTTCCCTTTCCGCTTTTCTCTATCTGCAGTTTCCTACGCACCCCAACATCTGCTCATGAGTTTCAGAACCTATTGGGAAAGTGGATGCCTGGAAAAGCAGAGTAAGGGATTCAGATTGTTGGATATGTTGGATTTGATCCATAGTTTCATTCATACACATAGTCCCAACTCATTTCCACCTCATATGTAACTATTCTGGATACCAAGAACATAAATGATAAGACAAGCTCTTTTGTTATTTTGACCCCCACATCTGACACTAGCCAGAAAGATTACAGAGCCTAGCTCCCAACATAAACTACAATCTCTTCTGTCATTTATACGTTGCTCCATATCAGCTGTTCTCTATTCACCAGTTCAGGCCTTATCACAAAAATGTAGCATTTAGGGAAAAAGAGGCAAGCCAGCAAGCCTGTACTGGAAGCCAAGATGGAGAAAATCTCCACAGCCAGCATGTATTTTCTTCTGGTGCTCAGAGGTGCTACAGATATCATCCATAGTTTCTTCATATACATTATCCGACTTCATTTACACCTCATATGTAAATATGCTGGATATCAAGAACAGAAATGATAGGACAATCTCTTCTGTTATTTTGACCCCCACATCTGACACTGGCCAGAAAGGTTATAGAGCCTAACTCCCAACATAAACTACAATCTCTTCTGTCATTTATATGTTGCTCCATATCAGCTGTTCTCTATTAATCAGTTCAGGCCTTATCATAATAATGTAGCATTTAGGGAAAATGCTTTGAAGCCCTAAAGGGCTCCTGAAGGAGCGTCTCCACCCCCATCGTTCTACCTGGACCCTGAGGTCCAGCACCGAGGGCCTTCTGGAGGTTGCCTCACTGCGAGAAGCCAAGTTACAGGGAACCAAGCAGAGGGCCTTCTCGGTAGTGGTGCCCTCCCTATGGAACACCCTCCCACCAAATGTCAAAGAGAACAACAACTACCAGACTTTTAGAAGACATCTGAAGGCAGCCCTGTTTAGGGAAGCTTTTAATGTTTGATGTATTACAGTAGCTGCCCAGAGTGGCTGGGGAAGCCCAGCCAGGTGGGCGGGGTATAAATAATAAATTATTATTATTATTATTATTATTATTATTATTATTATTGGGGAAAGAGGGAAGCCAGCAAGTCGGTACTGGAAGCCAAGATTGGGAAAAAAATCTCCACAGACACCATGCATTTTCTTCTGGTGCTCAGATATCATCCATAGTTTTTTCATACACATTATCCCAGTTCATTTACACCTCATATGCAACTATGCTGGAAATCAAGAATATAAATGATAAGAGAATCCATTCTGTTATTTTGATCATTTCAGGTAACTAGCTTTCTTGAAAAACCACAGGGAAATTACCATGCCAACAAGCCTACAGAGTGTAAATATAGACATGGCAAACTATTTTGTTATTTACATCTTTCTCCGTATCAGCTGCTCTTTGTTATTCAGCTCAGGCCTCACCACAATAATGTAGCATTTAGGGGAAAAGATGCAACCCAGCAGCCCAGCACTGGAAGCCAAGATGGAGAAGATCTCCACAGCCACCATGTATTTTCCTCTGGTGCTCAAGTATGTGGGAATAAAGGAGAACCAAACACTGCAGAAGACCAGCATGCTGAAGGTGATGAACTTGGCTTCATTGAAGCTGTCCGGCAACTTCCGGGCTAAGAAGGCCACAGTGAAGCTGATAATGGCCAGGAAGCCCATGTAGCCTAAAACACCATAGAACATGAGAACTGACCCTTCGTTACATAAGAATATAATTTCTTCACTGCTTGAGTGCATGTCCACATCTGGGAATGGGGCAGAGGTTGCCAACCAGAAGGCACAGATTCCGACTTGAATCACAGAGCAGGAAAGGACAATGGAGTAAGCAAGTTTTTTGCCTACCCACTTCCTGATTGTGGAATCTGGCTTGGTAGCCATGAATGCCAAAACCACTGAAATAGTCTTGGCCAAGATGCTGGAGAGGGCCACAGAGAAGACGATGCCAAAAGCTGTTTGTCGGAGTGGGCAGGTTGCCTTATTAGGCATTCCAATGAACATCAAGGAGCACAAGAAACACAAGAGGAGGGAGATGAGGAGGATGTAAGTGAGGCTTCTGTTATTGGCTTTGACGATGGCAGTGTTCCGGTGCTTAATGAAAAGGCCAAGTACCATAGCTGTGATCAGAGAGAATAAAAACGCAGAGAAAGTTGAAACCATGGCCAAAGTTTCCCCAAAGCCTAGGACGTTTGGTTTCTTGGGAATGCACTCATTCTGCTCTTCATTTGGATATTGATCCACAGGACATCTGGCACAGGTTTCCAACCCTGAAAAAAGGTTGCATGACAATTGATAACTATCCAGAATATGCTTAAAAAAATCAGGAGACTCCTTACCATAGTGTTTCCATGAGGAAAAGTTTCAAAACTTCTAGTGCAAAAGCTAGTGCCCTAGATGCTTTGAAGATAAAGTTATGCATGGAATTTAACATTTCCTATATGGAGAAACTATGTTTTTAGTGTTCCTCTTCCATATTCTTAGAACAACAGATACTTCATAATGAAATCAGAGAAATATTACAGCTCAAATCTTGGAAGCAAGAGGGGTGATTTTTATAGGATTTTAACCCTGTTCCCAAAATCCTTGTTCTTAGTGAAAAGACAATCACTCCTATTACCTCCTCCCCCCTAAACTTTTTACTGCTGTCTTCAGGACAAAACAATCTTGGGGTGGAGCTACTCTAGTGATTTATAATGGTAAAATGCGTTATTAAAATGTGACACCACAGCAGTGAGCCACTAGCAATGGGAAACTGCATTAAACATCATGGAACGTTATATTTAATAACGTTTCAAAGATCAATATAGATAAAGTGATGGAAAATCTTTACATTACAGGTAAAGTCACATTTTCATGTTATACCCACTAGAAAGCTAATATAATTTCTTCATACTGGCAGCTTTTACTGAGACAGCAGGGAGATTATTGTTAATAGTAGAATAAAACAGAGCAAATCCCATTGCCGATTTGCTCAGAAGTTTCTAAAATGACTTTTATATGCTAATATGGCATATAAAAAAATATAATATGGCATATCTCTCACCCTTCTCATCTGAGAACATCCCACGAGGACATGGATCACAATCATAACAACAAAACTTCTTCCCCTCCTTCTTTTTCTTCTCATAACCAGAATGGCAGTTGGCATTACATAAGGAAAGGGGTGGCACCTATCCAAAGGGACACGAAGGGGTTAATATTAAGAAAATGTTTTAGGGGATTCAGGTAACATCAGGTGATCTATCAGTAAACAGGAGGGTGAGAAATGTTAAATGTAGGAACCATATGTGCTGAGGCAGCTCATGTTTTTTAGTTGTTTAGTCGTGTCCGAATTTTCGTGACCCCATGGACCAGAGGACGCCAGGCACTTCTGTCTTCCACTGCCTCACACAGTTTGGTCAAACTCATGTTGGTAGCTTCGAGAACACTGTCCAACCATCTCATCCTCTGTCATCCCCTTCTCCTTGTGCCCTCAATCTTTCCCAACATCAGGGTCTTTTCCAGGGAGTCTTCTTTTCTCATGAGGTGGCCAAAATATTGGAGCCTCAGCTTCAGGATCTGTCCTTCCAATGAGCACTCAGGGCTGATTTCCTTCAGAATGGATAGGTTTGATCTTCTTGCAGTCCATGGGACTCCCAAGAGTCTCCTCCAGCACCATAATTCAAAAGCATCAATTCTTTGCCTATTAGCCTTCTTTATGGTCCAGCTCTCACTTCCATACATCACTACTGGGAAAATCATAGCTTTAACTATACTGACCTTTGTTGGCAAGGTGATGTCTCTGCTTTTTAAGATGCTGTAGGTTTGCTTTTCTCCCAAGAAGAAGGCGTCTTTTAATTTCGTGACTGCTGTCACCATCTGCAGTGATCATGGAGCCCAAGAAAGTAAAATCTCTCACTGCCTCCATTTCTTCCCCTTCTATTTGCCAGGAGGTGATGGGCCCAGTGACCATGATCTTAGTTTTTTTGATGTTGAGCTTCAGACCATATTTTGTGCTATGTACATCCCTGCTTCTATCATTCCAACTCAACACTAGAGTCTCAAGCAGCATCAGAAAAACTCTAGAAGATTACAATGTTCATTCACAATGATACAGTCAGCTTAGCATTCTATCTAATGCTACTAACCGGAAAGCTACCAACAAACAAGCTTGTTGGACAACACTCTCTGGTAGCCATTGGTCCTTCTTGGCGTGACATGTCTTCTGTGCATATTGCTCTTTCTGGTGATGTGGTTCATTTGTTTATTTATTAATAAAATTATTAGTAGCAGCATTATAAGTAGCGGCAGCAGTAGTTGGGCAGCACTTCCCTTTTCACCTCATGTGGCAAAACTACATGCTCTCCCACCTGTGGGCAGTGATTTCCTTACCTGAGTGAAGACTCTGTGCCATTGGATTCTGTCCCCATTAATGGAGAGCTCTTTGCCAGGAGGGGCCTGGGGATCCAGTCTTCCAACTTTGACCCTGACATAGGAATTATTTGGGAAAGTGAACAGGTTTGTAATATCAAATCCACCTGCTAATTCTCCATGTTCATTGAATTTGATTTCATCCCCAGCACTGTTGTTGAATGAGATCTTCTGCAGCAAGGAGTGGAGCTAGGTGGAAAGAGAATCAAAAGGTCTATGAAGTGTTGTAATAGTGTTACTAAGATAATTCATGGGGTCATGAAGAGTCGGATACAACTAGACAACTGAACAACAACAACAAAATAATTCAATAGTTTTCCTGGGAGAATTTAAGATCTTTTCCTGGCTCTGTTTGTTTGAGTTACCATGGAAGCCAGACATTTTTATGCATATTATCTGATGATAGGAAACTACAGAAAGCCACAAGCACTGGCACCATCTCTCTGGGGCCCTGAGTTTCCAGGCACCCACAAAATTTTCAGTGAGGGGGCCATGCTGGAAGGGCTCTGGCAGGCCCTCCTGCTGCTGTGATGGGCTCCATCGCTGCCACCTGCTGCAGCAGTGGGCTCCTACGGAGCAATGGGTGGGGTTGATGGAGCCCCTTACAATCTCTGAAGGCCATTGGGAGATGCCCTAGAGAGCCCTCTGAATGGCTGGGGCTCCTGCCAGTGTGTGACATCACATGCAGCGCATGACATCACATATGCACACCAGGCACCCACAATGTGGGGCAGAACATGGCGCAAATGGCTTTCTGCACGGGGTGGGTTCACATGCTTATCCTAAATATATATTTGTGTAGGGATCCCTTCCTCTTGCTCTCTACATTTTAGCTGAAAAGAACTTCTAATTGCTTTTAACGATTATCAAGTTTAAAGGACTATTCCACTGCCTGTAAGGAGGGTTTTCAGTGAATCTTGTCTTATGAGTTGGGGATTCGTCTCATCTTGGAAGTCCAAAAAGGGTTTAATGTGTTTTTAACATTTTGTTGGGAGTTGCCCAGAGTGGCTGAGGCAACTGAGCCAGACAGGTGGCGCACATATAAAAACATAATAAAATATCATACATTAAAAACTTCCCAATACAAGGCATTGGCAGGGTGTCAGATCACTCTTTTCCCTAGACTGAGAGAATGGTGAAAAGAAATAAAGTGAAAAAATAAATTGGGATAAAGTGACATTTGCAGCTATCGTCAAAAGTTGCAAAAACAAAGAAGCACGGGACTGAGTGAGGGACAAACTTTTGGAATAACATCAGGATATCAGCTACGTGCAAGGCATGACAGATAGCAGTAACAACCGGTAAAAATAGACATAATGTTTTATAAGGACAGGAAGAAACAACATGGACAGATTAAATGTCACATACAGGAAGAATAAGGATGCATGAGAACTTCACTTGTAGACTAATAAATCACTAAATGTGATAATACGAATAGAAGTTATCAGTATTGCAGCTGTTGTATAAGGGATTACTATTATGACTGGAATATAATTGAAATTAATAAGATTTTGGAACGCAGAAGTAAAGTAAATCATCAAAGCATCAATTCTAACACACAGAGGGCCACCTAAATTATGTATTTGTGTATTTGAATCGATATTAGGAATTGTGTTGTAATTTGGCATTGATATAATGAGGCTATTATTGGATCATTGTAATTTAAAACTAATTTAAAAAATTACAAAAAAAAACCTTGCGTGCTGAGGTCCCCCAAAACACCCTAACCCAATAACTCACACTTCACACATTATTTTTGTTTAAAGTTTTTGGCATAATTTTGGCCACAACTTTATAATCATACAAATTGTGAGTGGTTGCTTAGGCATTGGTTATGACTAGCTGTCCCCCCCGCCTTGGGGACAGCACTGACTCCCGGACTCCGGCGGGAGCCAGTGTGGAGGAACAGGACCCAGGGATTATTGGAGCTGCGCCACAGACCCTCAGTACCATCCCTGCCTGCTCCCAGGAGCTTACTCGGCCCGCACCCTGCACCAAGGGTTTGGACGAGGGGGATGGTAAGCCCCTGAATTCCTTTAACGGAATTCCCGTGCAGCAGCAGCATTGGAGGGGTAGGCACAGCCAATCCACACCCCTCCACCAACCAATTTTAACCAATGCCTAGCCGCCAACCTTACATGTTGTGACGATTTGCTACGCAGTAGGCAAAACCCAATTGGCACACACTAATCAGCCAAAAGGTAAATTCCTACCAGGCCCCCACACCAATACAGGCGACCCCTAGACAGGCATAGCAAGGTCAAAGCGCAAGCCCAATCAAGGGAGGGCGGGCGGGTGATCCGGTGCCCACAGCGAAAGAGAAAGAGAAATGCTGTGCACCTTGCTTAAATAAGCACTGATCCCACCCCTAAATTTGCAACATCAAATTTACCCCAGTAACACCAACCGCCAATCAAGTTCCAACCCTTTGAAACTAGCCTGCCTGATAACCCTGGGTGCTTTGTCTGGCCCCATCCGCAACACGTGCTCTCCTTTATTGAGAACATGCTTTATTGATACAGGGCTGCATTCAGATGTCTTCTAAAAGCTTTGAAGTTCTTTATTTCCCTGACATCTGAAGGGAGGGCGTTCCACAGGGAGGGTGTCACTACCAAGAAGGCCCTCTGTCTGGTTCCTGGTTTGACAGATATATTCATAAATAGATAGATAGAGATAAACATAGATATAGGTTTAGAAGCTGCTGGAAACATCGTAATTTGTTCATTTGTACTAAAATAAAATAAAATTTGTCTCCGCTCCAACTAAATCTTTGTCATTTTTGCATGGTAAAATCACAGATTTTATGATCTATTTTCCAGTATACTTAAAATCCTTTGCTTATTCTGGGCTACCCCACATTTTCTCCAAAAAATCGCTTTGCAGTTATCAAAATTTTCAAAAGCTGGGGTCCATGGCTTAGCTTTTGAAAAACAGAGGGTCCTCAGTAATTAGCTAATTCGGAACCACTGGTCGAATTAAATGCCAGCTGAAATACTGGAACAGTGCCAGTTCTAAATGTTTAAAATTTTAGGGGGAAAAATAACTTGTCAAGTAGTTGCTGCTAGTGTGTCACTGATGAAAGTCTGTGTAATCTAATGTCTGCTTAATATCATTATAGGAAATAAAATAATTTAAGGTTAATCTTTGTATTTATTACTTTAATTATTTACTTATAGATGGATGCCAACTCACATTATAGATCAATACAGCGCACAACACTGAGTACTTTGCAAGGTGAACACTTTATAAGTTACCTGCCAAGGCTCTACATTCTGAGAAGAGAGTCTGTCTCCACCCTTTATCCTTTTGCTGATGGCTTCAGAGGAGTACCTAATATGTAAGGCATGTGCCAGAGCATAGACAGCGTTGTAGATACTGTAGCTGTGGCCGGTCATGCTCATTTCAAAAAATGGTGCAGGAAGGTTCTCCAGCAACTCTTCTCCAGTACATGTGTCTGCTGGCCCAGTGGAATTTGAAAGTGAACAAACAAATGCTTGTTCCCAGAAATCACTGATAAAACCATCTGCATCTGCCCAGGAAGGCTTTACACTCTTTAGAAAGTCTGAGAAGTCTTGAATCTCCTTGGAGTGAATCGCAAAAGAGATAGCACCATGGAACATTTGTATATTAACTTTCACCATTTTCTTTAAATAATATAATATGAAATCAATTTGGGCTGTTGTAATCCATACTTTTCCTCCAGGTGGTTTCCTCTTAGATGGAGGCAATATCAGCTGAATTATATTCCTTACCTCTATAGTACTTGATAGCCATAAAATAGAAGCACTTTCTCCATGTATGACAATTGCATTTGCTCTGCTTGCCATGAAAGCTGGGGACAAAAACCTTGTTTCACCCAACATATCAGCTATGTTATCCGTGAAATGCAGATAGTATTCAATTTTTTCAGTGAATTCTGAACAGATTCCATTCTGGAAAAGCATTGGTTCAATGATCTGCAAGAAACGTTCTCCGACTTCATTATCTGGAGTGATGAGCCCGACCCATTTCCATCCAAAATGCAGAAGTAACTGGATAATTCCCTTGTACTGAAGATCTTCATTGGGGACCATGCGGTAGAAGGAAGCAACTTTGATTTGATCATTTGTGGCTGGTTCAAATGAACCATATGAAATCTGAAAAAGGAAAAAGCCAAACCTTTCCAAGTGGAAACAAGAATTCACAATGCACCCATTTTCTGAGTATAAATCCTGTATATCCCATATTTACTAATCTTACAGAGGGTCAAATCCCATAACATAAAAAGAATATTTCTCAATTATTTTTGTAGATATTAATTCCTATTATGGGAGTCATCACAGCTGCATATTTGTGCACAAGGATTCTCTCCAAGAACAGGAGAGCTTTGCCTTCAACAATACTCCAAAGTGGAACTGGAGAAATACAAGCAATTTATCATTTTTTTTGGTTTATAATCTTTATAACACTTGTAGGGAGAGGTTGGTGTCATATCTACTAAGAACACTCGTTGGTGGATATCTTGGAAATCCTGTACATTTCCTGAATATTATACATTTTATTCTTCTGTGACCACAATAAACCATATCCTATGAAAGTAAAATACCAGCAAAAATTAAGGCAACTAATATGAAGTCAAGTAATGCAGCAGAACAACACCATATTGATAAGAATACATCCATCCCCAAATGCCAGAAAGATAACAAGAATTTTGTTTTTGATTAGCCTTTGAAGGTGGACAGTACTAAACATCACCATACCTATAAAAGAGGGGATCTTATGATTCCTAGGGAGAAGGGCATTGTTGTCCCAAGTTATTTATGGCTTTGTAAGTCAGCTTCATCACTACGAAGTGGGACTGGTATACCTCTCATGCAACTAGGGCAGTGCTTTCAGGTGTAATGTAATGTGGACCCATCAAGGCGCCCCATTCATCCAACTGGAACTTTTTGAACAATCTTTCATTAAATATATTATACACACATTCCTTAGAACCTGGGTCCTTTCATGTACATTGTTGGGTATTAATATTATACCCCCCCCCCAATACCCATCTATTGCAACCCGTTTCCCTTTTCCATTTTACCACTTCATATTATCCATAAACAGATTCCTAGTGAAAGAAGAAAAGTGTG
The DNA here is from genome assembly GCF_965153285.1 of Podarcis tiliguerta. Lineage (NCBI taxonomy): Eukaryota > Metazoa > Chordata > Lepidosauria > Squamata > Lacertidae > Podarcis > Podarcis tiliguerta. Next base: position 42,577,003 of record NC_139546.1, on the reverse strand, counting down.
AACAATGGCATGAAATAACCATTTTTCAATACCCATATTCTACCTGTGGAATCTTGTGAAGACCTAAGATGTCTGCTATGGATGAGGAAGTGTCAGAGCTAAGTCCCCCAATGACTCCTACTACATTTTTCTGAATGCCACATATGTAGTTGGGGACAAAGTGATGAGATTTAAAGAGCAGATCCAGAGTGTTTCGGTAGGTCATCTTTGAATCAAAATAGCTATCATAGATGTGGAATCCAAGAGTGGCATTGGGCAAGATCTTGGGATTCTCATTGATCTCATCAACAGCAAAAACCAAGGCGAGGATGTGTGGGTAGAACTTTGTCATCACTCTGCAAATAAAGTATGTTACTATTTTATGGGCAATTAAACAGTGCACAACACCTAGATCTGAGGGATACAACTGCCTCAATTAAATCATGTTGGAAATATGGAAATTGTTTTGTGTCTTTAGAGTTACTGTTTGGATTTCTCTTCCATCTGAATCAGTTTTTCTGAACACATAGTTTGAGAAATGATCTTCACTTTTTCTAACCATGTTGCTTTTCATCACTGGAGACATGCACAGTTATTTAAATCATTCCTACATCCCTTGGTCAGTTCTTTTTCCTAGCAATGCAAACTGTTCTGAAATGAAAATAAAGGAATTGGCAGCTGCGATTTTGAATATAAAGAATGCCAAGTGATGATCTGGCAGTGAAGATTGTAAAATGGCTCTCATCCTATTATTACTAAATGCATTTGAAGCTTGTCCCTGATTGTTTTCAATGTGCTTTAAACATGAATTCAATTTTATACCATCCTTCAACACAGCGGCTCAAGCTGGATACCACAGCTGTCCTCTCTCCCCTTACATACTCATGAGAGCCCCACATTGCAGTTGGCCAAGAAAATGGAGATTTGAACCCAGGTGTCCCCAATGCAAGTCTGCCATGTTAAATTACTGTGGGCAGGAGGATCATGGCTAGAAAGCAAGTGGTGGTGATGTGAAACTGAATCAGCTCAAACATGGCTGAGGTTTCATTTCTGCATCTGGAACGTGGAAGGGAAGGGGCAGTGGTGAAGACAGCTTACTTCTTCACTACAATTGTGTCCACAACTAGCTGTCCGGAAGAACTTTTCAATGTTGAATACATGTTTGTTATCTGGCCAAGAGAAGACTTCTCTTATAACGTTAGCAGCCTGCTATTATAACTTTAAAAACACTTTAGGGATGGAATCAATCAGATTTGGAGTTGCATACCATGATTAAGGGGGATAAGGGTGGCGCTCGTGGTTTAAACCACTGTGCCACTTGGACTTGATGATCGGAAGGTTGGCGGTTCGAGGCCCCACGACGGGGTGAGCTCCCATTGTTTGCTCCCAGCTCCTGGGAAGTTCGCAAGCACACACTAGAAGTTCGAAAGCACACACTGCAAGTACATAAATAGGTACCACTCCGTTGGGAAGATTAATGGCGTTTCTGTGCTCTGCTCTGGCTTCGCCAGAAGCGGCTTAGTCATGTTGGCCATATTACCCAGAAAAACTGTCAGCGAAAGCCAACAAACGCTAGCTCCCTTGGCCTGTAAAGCGAGGTGAGGGCCGCAACCCCAAAGTTATTCACGACTGGACTTAACTGTCAGGGGTCCCTTTACCTTTATTGTGATTAAAGTCAGTCAAATGGTATGCAGTGCACCCTCGGTTCCATTTTTGTTAGATCACTTTAAATTATTGTGGCCGGAAGATGTAGTCAATGCACTTGAAGAAATGAAGCTGCCCAATTGACCCTTGCCCAGCTTATGGAAGGAAACGCAAGGTTCGGGTAGAGTCCTAGAGCTCCCCACCTCATTCCCAAAGCTGGAAAAGTGCTAACTAGGTTTTGGGAAGGAGGCAGCAGGACTCTACACCTTATCAGAGCCCATGCCTCTTTCCCAAAGCCCAGCGCCTTGCTTACCAGGTTTTGAGACAGCAGTCCCATGGCTTGTACCCAATGCGTGGCCACTTCTTGCAGAACCCTAACACTGCCCCTGTGACTTGGGAGCTCTAGCGAGTGATCAATACTTCATTGGAGGATGGAGAGATCCCATGTATCTTGGAGCAGGTTATGGCGTATCCCCTCTTTCAAAGCACTGCTCTAAACTAAGAGTAGAAGAGTCTTATAAAATCTTACTATTGGGTTTAATCTTACTTTGGGTTTCAAAGTGAACCAAGTGCTTTATAGTCAGATATAAATGTAGAAAGAATAAATGAAATGATCTTAAGAGCTGTTTACTTACAGTGGGTTGGGAATAAAGACCTGAGATGGGTGTTCATGGAAGGAAATGCTGGGGAATATGTAATAGATATGAGACATTATCCCACCAATGATAAGGTCCCCTTGTTCATACCATTCATGTGGAATATGCACAGGATTATTTCTGCTGCAAAAAACAGTGTGCACTTGGGGCACCATATTGGGAAAAAGCAAGGGAAGCAGCAGCAACCACATCCTCATCACAAATATGCTTCTACACCTGGAGATTTGTAACTAACTACTGACTCTGCCAATTCTGTACTTAAAGAGGCAGGTATCCACCTTCCCAATAACTTCGGCACTGTCACAAAAAATTCATTGAATGCTATAATTTGAATTCTAACCAATACAATGCAAAACCAAAAGCTGGCCTCACCTTTCCTCCCTTACCTTAGTTGTCAATGGAACACTGGGGTGCTTTTAATCATTTCAGATTTCATTTTTTATTTCCCATTCTGCCTTCTAGAGCTTTTCCAGGTGAATTAATTACCATAATTTTAAGAATTACAGTGGAGATAATATATTTGGATTCTATGCTTCATAATCAGTAGGTGAATTTCTGAAGTAAACATATCTATCTCACCACAGAATCAAAGGTTAGGAATCTCTAAGGGCATCTTGTCCTATCTGCTTGCTAATGTAGGACATCCAGAACTATAAACAAACCAAGAAAAAGAAAAATACCCCACCTGTAGGCAGGCGTCCATCTTTTCCCCAATAATCCATCTATCAAAATGTGTTTTGAGGTGAGCCAACTGCATCCTTTTCCCACTTGTCTAATTTCCTACTGCTATTGGCCCTGACACTCTCTGGCATATGTAACATTGATTCCAGTTGCTGGATCTTGGAAACAACGATGGAAAAACAAGCTGGTCAAATTATTGATTGATTGACAATGATGGAAAAGGTCCAAAGCATATCAGTATATAGAGACCCTGGATAATACAGCCTCTATACTTTTGAATGAACATTTATATACTGTTTGAAGCTGAGTGACATGCTTGGGAATGCCCCAAACAGTGTCAGGGCCTGGCTGGACGAGGAAGAGTAGTGGCAGCCAGTGGCCCAGGTGGGACCTGAGTGGGAATGAGACTTTGAACCAGGTTCAGACTGGTGGCACAGAGAGAAATGACCAGCAGAGAGTGAAGGTGAAAGGCTTGAGGGAACCAGAGATGCTGATAGAGAAGGAGTAGGGGTTGTGTCTTCTGGTCTGCAATACAGTACTGATTTGTCTGCCGAGCTGGCAGCTTCCCACACTTTTTCAAATACTCTCCCTTGTGGCATGTTCCCTCAGCCTCCTCTCCTCTGCCCTCTCCTTGCTGCTGCCGCTGCCACGCCTAGTCTCTAAGCTGCCCCCTACCCCTCCTAACACTGCCCCATGGGGGCTTTGGAAGCACCCTCTAGTCAGCCCCAGAGGCACCATTCACCTGAAGAGCTTGTAGCCAAGGCTGTGCAAATCTTTGGGAGGCCGAGTCACAAGAGGGCATCAGAGGAGGGAGGAAAGGAAAGAGGAAGAGAGGCCAGTGTTGACTGTGGCACCCCTGACCATCATTCAAGGCACTCCAGGATGCCACAGCACACTGGCTGAAAACCACTGGTTCAAGACATCTCTCTCTTATTCTGGTTGGAAGCATAAATGCAGAAGACTGTCAGGGTGGCCCATCAGTGCAAGACAGTTATATGCACTGTTATGCCATCCAGATGTTTCTGGACTACAGTTGCCATCATCCTTGATAATAATGGCCTGCTGTATGCTTGTGGGAGCTGTTGTTCAACAACTTCTGGAGAGCCATAGATTAACTACCCCTGGTGCAAATAAGAGTGGGGTGTAGAACAAGGTTCCACCTCTAGGGTGATATTTATCTGCCACTGCTATATAAAGAATTGTTGTTGTTGTTGTTGTTATTTCTACACCACTCAATACCTAGAGGTTGCAGGGTGTTTCACAAAGAAGACCACAACATATAAAATCACCTTAGAACCTGGAGTGTCTATGGCAAATTGAGCCACTTGCATTTGATTTTCAGTTCAGAGCACTTTTAAATGTTCTGCTTCAAGATATTATGAACAATGTAAATGAATACATACATAAATGTAGGGGCTTCAAAATGAATCACACAAAACATGACCCGTGATTTAATGAAACTACTGTCGCCATGAAATTGTCATGTTCCGCTCATTTCTTAAAATAATCAGTATATGTAGGGGAATGATTGGGGTGGTATTTAACATTGTGTCAGTTCTGCTTTGGTTTGTGAGTTGTGGTGATAGAAGCTGCAAACTGAATCTTGAGAGTGGCAGTGGGCAAGAAATCTTTGGCCGTTATCACTGGATTCTTAGCTTGTTCTTCATCCTTATCTAAACATAAAGTTAGTATCTTTATTGCCTGGCTCCCTTCTTTTACCTGCCCTTACTTTTTGAAATGGCTCAGTGAGGTTTTCTAGCCTGATGCTGGCATCCACACACTGACTGATGCCCCTCTCCACAGTGGTCCTGGATCATTCTGCTTCATCTAATCCAACCTGCTGCAATTCATTGCTGTCCCACAGAAACTTGATAGATGCCCAGCTCACCCAAAATTAGCACATGTTGGCATGGAGCATGGTCAAATCTGGTGCACAGCCCTGCTGGGTAGACTAAAGGACTCAGTATAAGGCAGCTTCTTAAGTTCTTGTGTTCTTTTTCTTCTCTTCTCTCTGCACCCCATCATCGCCTCAGGAGAGGTTCAGGCCTCTTGGAAAGATAAGAAGGCATCTCTTTGGATGCAGGAGAAGAAGAATAAGGGGACGTGTAGGCATTCAAGTGGTTGGTGATCATCCATAGTTTCTTTTATACATGTAATCCCTGTTCATTGAAACCTCATAAACAGCTATGCTGGACATTAATAACATAAATGATAAGATAATCCATTCTGTTATTTTGATCATTTCAGGTAACTTCCTTTCTTGAAAAACCACGAGGAAATTACCATGCCAACAAGTCTAGAGCGTAAATATAGAAATGACAAACTTCGTCTAGCGGTTTTTTCGTCTTGCGAAGCAACCCTATTAGCAGCTTAGCGGATTAGCGCTTTTAGCGTTTTAGCGGCTATTAGCGGCTATTAAAGGCTTAAGGGATTAGCGGATTAGCTGCTAAAAGGCTATTAGCGGTTTAGCGGCTTAGAAAAAGGGGGTGGGGAGCGGGAAAAAATCTCAAAACTCGCAAGAAATTTTCGTCTTGCGAAGCAAGCCCATAGGGAAATTCGTCCTGTGAAGCGCATTGAAAAACGGAAAACCCTTTCGTCTAGCGGGTTTTCCGTCTTGCGAGGCATTCGTCTTGCGGGGCACCACTGTATTTACATCTTTCTCCGTATCAGCTGCTCTCTGTTATTCAGCTCAGGCCTCACCACAATAATGTAGCATTTAGGGGAAAAGATGCAACCCAGCAGCCCAGCACTGGAAGCCAAGATGGAGAAGATCTCCACAGCCACCATGTATTTTCCTCTGGTGCTCAAATATGTGGGAATAAAGGAGAACCAAACACTGCAGAAGACCAGCATGCTGAAGGTGATGAACTTGGCTTCATTGAAGCTGTCCGGCAACTTCCTGGCTAAGAAGGCCACAGTGAAGCTGATAATGGCCAGGAAGCCCATGTAGCCTAAAACACCATAGAACATGAGAACTGACCCCTCATTACATAAGAATATAATTTCTTCACTGCTTGAGTGCATGTCCACATCTGGGAATGGGGGAAAGGTTGCCAGCCAGAAAACACAGAGGCCCACTTGAACAATGGAGCCGGAAAGGACAATGGAATAAGCCAGTTTTTTGCCTACCCACTTCCTGATTGTGGAATCTGGCTTTGTAGCCATGAATGCCAAAACCACTGAAATAGTCTTGGCCAAGATGCTGGAGAGGGCCACAGAGAAGACAATGCCAAAAGCCGTTTGCCGGAGTGGGCAGGTTGCCTTATTAGGCATTCCAATGAACATCAAGGAGCACAGGAAACACAAGAGGAGGGAGATGAGGAGAACGTAAGTGAGGCTTCTATTATTGGCTTTGACGATGGCCGTGTTCCGGTGCTTAATGAAAATGCCAAGTACCATAGCTGTGATCAAAGAGAATAAAAGCGCAGAGAAAGTTAAAATCATGGCCAAAGTTTCCCCAAAGCCTAGGACATTTGGTTTCTTGGGAATGCACTCATTCTGCTCCTCATTTGGATATTGATCCAGAGGACATCTGGCACAGGTTTCCAACCCTGAAAAAAGGTTGCATGACAATTGGTTACAATCCGGAATATGCTTAAGAGTGTTTTTTTTAAAACTCAGGAGACCCCTTACCATTGTGTTTCCCCAAGGAAAAGTTTCAAAACCTCTAGTTCAAATGCTTGTGCCCTAGATGCTTTGAAAATAAAGTTATGCATGAGATCTTACATTTCATATATGGAGAAACTATTATTTTGGTGGTCCTCCTCCATTTTCTTAGAACCACAGATACTTCGTAATGAAATCAGAGAAATATTTTAGCTGAAATCTTGGAAGCAAGAGGGGTGATTTTTATAGGATTTTAACACTGTCCCCAAAGAGCCTTGGTCTCAGAGAAAAAACTGCCACTTCTATTCCATCCTCCCTTCTCCAAAACGTTTAGGTCCATTGTTAACCTGAAGCTGTTCTTAACCTGAAGCACCACTTTAGCTAATAGGGCCTCCCACTGCCTCCATGCTGCCACCGCACGATTTCTGTTCTCATCCTGAAGCAAAGTTCTTAACCTGAGGTACTATTTTTGGGTTAGCAGAGTCTGTAACCTGAAGCGTCTGTAACCCGAGGTACCACTGTATGAAATTTATGTCTGGTTGCATCAAAACAGACTTGAGGTAAAGCTACACTAGTGGTTTATAAAGTTAAAACACATTATTAAAATGTGACCCCACAGCAGTGAGCCACCAGCAATGGGAAACTGCATTAAACAAAATGGAACATTATATTTAATAACGTTTAAAAGATCAATGTAGATACAGTGATGGAAAATCTTTACGTTACAGATAAAGTCACATTCTAATGGGTTACACCCTAGAAGGTTAAGATAATTTCTTCATAGTGGCAGCTTTTACTGAGACTGAAGGGAAATTAATATACTATTTTTAATAAACAATATAAATTGAGGCCATACAGAGCAAACCCCATTGCCCAGTTGTTTAGAATTTACTAAAATAACTTGTATATGCTAATATGGCATCTCTCACCCTTCTCATTTGAAAACATCCCGTGAGGACATGGATCACAAGCATAACAACAGAATTTCTTCCCCTCCTTCTTTTTCTTCTCATAACCAGGAAGGCAGTTGGCATTACATAAGGAAAGGGGTGGCACCTATCCAAAGGGACAGAAAGGGATTAATATTAAGAAAATGCTTTAGGGGATTCGTATAACATCAGGCAAACTATCTGTAAATAGGAGGGCCAGAAATGTTAAGTGTATGATCCATATGTCCCAGGTGCCATATACCTTGGGAGAAAAAGCGAAAGTTCTTTTCTAAAAAATAAAATTATTGACTATTTTCACATAACAGATTATCCCAATTTCCCCCCATCTCCCCCACATACCCCTTCCCTCCCCCCCATGATTTCCCTCAGTTCCTCTTTCTGATTTGTTAACACATGTTATAAAAATGTAAAAATCTCTAGATTATTCATCTATTATATTAACAAATAAATTTGTGTATGTTTATTCAAAGCCTGCCAAGGAGTCCAATTCATTTTGTTGTTTCTTTAAGTAGTTTATAAAAGGGTCCCATTCTTCTTTAAAGTCACAGTTGTCCTTATTGCGCAGTTTCTGCATAAACTTTGCCAGTTTCGCATAGTCCATCCATTTCTCTTGCCACTGTTCTTTTGTCGGGGTTTCTTCATTCTTCCATCCTTGTGCTATTAAGACTCTTGTTGCCGTTGTTGCATACATAAATATGTTCTTCACTTTCCTTGGCAGGTCTTTTCCTACAATCCCTAACAAAAATGCTTCTGGCTTTTTTTTTTTTTTATACAAATGTTAGTTTAAACATTTTCTTCAACTCATTATATATCATTTTTTAATTTCTCTACAATGCCACCACATATGATCAAAAGTGCCTTCTTTTTCCTTACATTTCAAACATATGTTTGAGCCAGTTTTATACATTCTTGCTATAGCCACTTCCGAGCCTGCGGAGGAGGTGGGGTTGCGGACTTCATGCCCACCCCACGTGTGCGGGTGCTGGTTACAGCCCCCGCGAGTTCAAGGGAATCCCGGCCGCGGCGTCAACCCAGCCAGCCAATCGGGTGTCTGGGGGCGTGGCCTGCCCTATTTAGGGCCGGCGCGGCCGGGGCTCACTCTCTTTTTGTCGCGCCAGCTTGCCCGTTTTCCCATCCTCCCTCCCTTTAGGTAGGCATCTGACTTTGCTATGTGCTTCGGTCGGTCGCTGCAAGGGGCCATCAGCAATTTCAGCCAATTGGTTTTTCACCTACCTCGTAGCAACTAGTCACAGCTCCTTGGTATTGGCGGTTAGGCATTGGTAAGAAGGGGTTAAGAGGATGTGGTGGGGGGGAGGAAACGCCATCACCTTCCCCCAAAAGCTAAGAGTAGTCCAATAAAGGACTCCGGGGGGACGTGGCCCTGTCTGAAGCCTATGGAGGTGTGGGCCTAAGGCACGCCCCCGAGCGGTGACCCGGGGGGCTCCTAGTTGAAGTGCCTCAGCAGGACTCCCCCTTACGGTGTTAACCCATGCCGGACTTCATGCAATCAGGCTGGCGCCAGCTAGTCGATAGGACCAATAACTAAGCCAATACCTCTCATTTCTGAAATCAATAAAGTTGTGGCCTAATTTGCCCATTTAACCTTAATACTTGGTGTCCAGTGTCTTTATTTCTCCCTGGTGGGGGGCGGGAACTCGCCACGCAACTGTACTGGTGCTATGTATAATCTATACATAATTTTCATATAGTTTTCTTTCAATAAAGAATAATCTGTATATTTTAAATTAGTTTTCCACAATCTTTCCCAATCTTCAAACAATATATTATGACCTATAACTTGTGCCCATTTGATCATGACTGATTTCACCTCCTCATCTTTTACCTCCCATTCTGGCAGAATACTATATGCATCCTTAAGAAACTTTACCTTCCCTGCGACAACTTTCTTTTGAAATCTAGATATCGTATAACTACCGTAAATCCTTTCTTATTGTCTTCTTTGTATATCTTGTGTAGTTGCCAATAGTGTAACCAGCCTTGAAAATGGTCTTTTATTTCTGTGTAATCTCTTAATTTCCATTTTCCTTCTTGGTCCTTTAATAAATCAGCATACATGAGCCACTTTCCTTTTTTACTGAGTGGCTTGAGCAATAAAGCTTCATGTGGTGAAAGCCACCAAGGAGTCTTCTGTTCTAATAAGTTTTTATATCTCTCCCATACTCTCATTAGTGATTTCATAATTATATGGTTATAAAAACTTTTATGTATTTTCTCTTTCCCATACCTTAAATATGCATGCCATCCAAATCTGTTGTCATGTCTTTCCAGATCTAATGCTTCTTGCTTTTCCAACTTTATCCAGTCCCTGATCCATACCAGGCATGCAGCCTCATAGTATAATTTAAGGTATGGGAGGGCAAAACAACCTCGTTCTTTTGTATCTGTAACTGCTGCTCCTCAGCCATCAGGGTTGGGTCTGCTCTGCTCCTCCTCCTGCTTCCTTGGTCTCCCTGCCTGCCTACCTCCCTCGCTTGGCATACCACCTGCCCGCCTTCTATCTATTGCAACTCCACCCACCAGCCTCTCCTTTCTTCCCTCCGGGCTGTGCTTGGCACTCTGCTCACACGTATAAGAATGCCAACAGCTAACCAGGGATGAAGAACTGCACAGCTGCTCTGATGGCCAATGCCACCAGTGTCATGGTCCAAGAGATGGCTTCACCTACTGAGCAGCAGCCTAAAGAAGCAGAAAGTGAAGTGACTCCACCTGCTGCTGACCTGCCTTCTTGCTCCTGATGAGAACCAGCAGGCTCCAGCTTTCTTAAGCAGGGTTTCCAGCCTCAGTCAGTTACTGGAAACAACTTTTGTCATTCCAGACCAGACCTTGCTGCTTCTTGTTTCTCGTGACCTTTGACCCTTGGCTTTCTTGACCCCCAGATTGTCTGACTACATGAACTGAGATACTCGTGACCTTAGGACTGGACTGGACCTTTTATGCGGACTCTGCCTCCAGGCAAGCACCCCCCTGAGACTTAACTGGTTGTCTGGCTTCTCCCTCCACTGAGCTCTGCCATGGCTGGCAGCACAGGACAATGACAAGCAGCTGGATTCCTCCCCCGAGGCACCGAGAGGAGCCTGCATGCCTTTCCCAGCAGCCCACGGAGTACATGGATGGGTAGCTGGGCTCCATGGCACTCTGAGCAAGGCATGATTTTGGGGCAGGAGTCAGCTTGACAAACACCTCCATACATTCCTTCTATTATTATCATTATTATTTATACCCCACCCTCCCCAGCCAAGGCCGGGCTCAGAGCGGCTTACAAGCAATAATAAAAACAAGTTGAATGATTACAACTTAAAAACAAAATTAAAATACAACATTAAAATATTGAAACATTAAAATATTAAAATGTAGCCTCATCACAGGAGGAGAAGGAAAGGAAAAAAGAAAGAGAGGGAGGGAATCAAATTGGCTCCAAGCAAAAGACCAGGCGGAACAACTCTGTGTTACCAGGGCCCTGCAGAAAGAAATCAGATCCTGCAGGGCCCTGGTCTCATGAGGCAGAGCATTCCACCAGGCCGGAGCCAGAGTTGAAAAGGCCCTGGCTCTGGTTGAAGCCAATCTAACTTCCTTAGGGCCCGGGACCACTAGGGTGTTGCTATTTATGGACCTTGAGGCTCTCCGTGGGGCATACTGGGAGAGGCGGTCCCATAGGTACGAGGGTCCTAGGCCGTGAAGAGCTTTAAAGGTCAAAAGCAGCATCTTAAATCTGACCCTGTACTCTACCGGGAGCCAGTGCAGTTTGAAAAGCACTGGGTGAATATGCTCCCATGGCAGAGACCCCGTGAGGAGCCTGCACCCTCTGGAGTTTCTGGGTCAGCTTCAAGGGCAGCCCCGCATAGAGTGAATTACAGTAGTCAAGCCTGGAGATGCCCGTCGCATGGATCACTGTGGCCAGGTTGGGACGGGAAAGGTAAGGGACCAACTGCTTGATGCGGCGAAGGTGGAAAAATGTCGCCTTGGCTGTTGCTGTAACTTGTGCCTCCATGGAAAGGGAGGCGTCAAGGATTACACCCAAACTCTTAACGGAAGACAATGGCACTAATTGGGCCCCCGCAAAAGAAGGGAGTTGGTCTCTCGTCCCCATGCCATCCCGACCCAGCCATAGGACCTCTGTCTTCGAAGGATTTAGTTTCAATCGGCTCCCACGAAACCATCCAGCCACAGCTTCCTAGCATCTGGTCAGTGTATTCGGGGCCGAGTCGGTGTGTCCATCCATCAGCAGATAGAGCTGAGTGTCATCAGCATATTGGTGACAGCCCAGCCCAAAGCTCCGGATAATCTGGGCAAGGGGGCGCATAAAGATGTTAAAAAGCATTGGGGAGAGAATTGCGCCCTGCGGCACTCCACACACCAAGGAATGGCGCAACGACATATCCCTCCCTAGTGTCACCCTCTGTCCCCAACCAGAGATAAAAGAGCACAGCTAGTTACAGGCTATGCCCTGTATCCCCACGTCTGTGAGGCAGTGGTCCAGACGATCATGATCGACCATGTCAAAAGCTGCTAACAAATCTAAAAGGATCAGGAGTCCTGACCCGCCTCGATCCAGTTGTCTACGGAGATCATCTGTTAGGGCAACCAGAGCCGTCTCGGTCCCAAAACCAGGATGGAAACCGGACTGAAATGGATCTAAAGCCGGTTTCCTCCAGAAACCTACCAAGCTCTTCAGCAACCGCTCTCTCATTTACCTTACCCAGATATGGAAGATTTGAAACTGGGCGGTAATTGGATAGGTCTAAGGGATCTAATGAAGTTTTCTTTAAGAATGGACACACTACTGCTTCCTTCAGTTCCCCGGGGAATGTCCCCGTGTCAAGGGACAAAATGATAATTTCAACCAGGGGGGTCCGCGCAACATCTGGACACTCCTTAATCAGCCAAGATGGGCACGGATCAAGGAGGCAGGTGGTTGGCCTACCAACTTGGAGGAATCTATCCACATCAGCAGGGAGTATCCGATCGAAATGGTCCAACATTGGACCTGAAGTCAGTTGAGGGGCCTCCAGTTCAGTCACTGTATCTAAATTGGCAGGGAGGTCACGGCGGAGCAACAGGACTTTCTCCGCAAAAAAGCATGTGAATGCCTCACAGCTGTGGTCCCTATGATGGCAGCCCAACACTAGAGTCTCAAGCGGTAACAGAAAAACTCATGAAGATTACAATGTTCATTCACAAAGATATAGTTAGTGTAGCATTCTGTCTAATGCCACTAAACAGAGAGCTGCCTTGGGGATTTCACAAAGAAGCATGTAGGACATCACTCTCTAATAACCATTGCTGTTTCTTAGTTTGACATGTTTTCTTTGCACATTGCTCTTTTTGTACCAGTGGTTCATTTTATATTTACTAATGCAATTATTATTGGCAGCATTATTAGTAGTGGCAGCAATAGTTGGGCAACACTAGTCAAAGCTAGACAAGCCACTCCTGTGTGCAGTGATTTCCTTACCTGAGTGAAGGCTCTGTGCCATTGAATTTGGTTCCCGTTAATGGTGAGCTCTTTTCCAGGAGGGGCCTGAGGATCCAGTCTTCCGACTTTGACCCTGACATAGGAATTATTTGGGAAAGTGACCAGGTTTGTAATATCAAATCCAGCTGCTAATTCTCCATGTTCATTGAATGTAATTTCATCACCAGCACTGTTGTTGAATGAGTTCCTTTGTAGCAATGAGTGGACCTAGGTGGAAAGAGAATCAAAAGTTCTATGTAGTCTTGTAATAGCCTTACTAAGACAATTCAATAGTTTTCATGGAAATAATTAAGTTCTTTTCCTCCAGGAGTTCACCACTTCAGTTCCCAATGAGCAGGTTATAGAGTAAAGACTTTGTAACAGAAAACACTACCTGCCAAGGCTCTACATTCTGAGGAAAGAGTCTGTTTCCATCAATTGTCCTTTTACAGATGGCTTCAGATGAGCACCTAATATGTAAGGCATGTGCCAGAGCATAGACAGCATTATAGATACTGTAGCTGTGGCCGGTCATGCTCATTTCAAAAACTGGCGCAGGGAGGCTCTCCAGCATCTCCTCTCCGGTACATGTACCCATAATGAGTGCTAATGCAGAGGAGTTTGAAACTGAACAAAGAAATGCTTGTTCCCAGAAATCCTTGATGAAAGCATCTGCATCTTGTCCAGAAGGCTTTACACTGTGCAGAAAGTCTGAGAAGTCTTGAATCTCCTTGGAGTGAATTGTAATGGAGATAGCACCTTGGAGCAGTTGTATATTAGGGTCCATCAGCTTTCTTGGAACATTTGATATGAAATCTATTTGGGCTGCTGTAATCCATACTTTCCCTTCAGGTTTGTTCCTCACAGATTGAGGAAGAATTAGCTGAATCATATTCCTTGCAATAAAAACAGACGTAAGCCATATAATAGATGTACTTTCTCCATATATAACAATCGCATTTGCTTTGCTTTTCATGTAAGTTTGTAAGAAAAGCTTTGATTGATCCATTATATCAAATATTTGACCGCTGAATTGCACATAGTATTCCGTTCTTTCTGTGAATGCTGAGCAGATTTCATTCTTCAAGAGCATTGGTTCAATGGTCTTCAAGAATTGTTCTCCAGCTTCATTAGCTGGAGTGATGAGCCCAACCCATTTCCATCTGAAATGCAGAAGTAACTGAATAAGTCCCTTGTACTGAAGATCTTCATTGGGGACCATGCGATAAAAGGAAGCAAATTTGATGTGATCATTTATATCTGGTTCAAATGAACCATATGAAATCTGAAAAAGAAAAAGCCAAACTTTTCCATGTGGAAACAGGAATCCACAACACACTCATTTATCTTATATAAATCCTATGCATTCCATATTTTCTAATCTTAGAGAAAGGGCCACCCTCCCATTTGCCTAGAAAAACACACAAAACAAACAATCTTGCTCATTTATTTATGTAGATATTGATTCCTATTATTGTAGAGTCATCACAGTCGCATACATGTACACATGGATTGTGTCAAAGAGAGGAGAGCATTTATCCCTGCTCGTTTCCGCATACTGCTTGGATACATCAACATAACTTGATTGTGGAAATGGAGGGGGACAAACCATGGATCATGTTCTTTTGGTCTATAACCTTTACAGCAGTTGTAGAGAGACTTTGATGGTTTATATACTAAGAACTCTCATGTGAGTTCTCCTATAGGTTTCTTGAATATAATATGTTTTATTCTTCTGTGATCAACAATAAACCATTACTGTATATATAATGAAAATAAAATACCAGCAAAAATTAAGGCAACTAAAATGAAGTTCAGTAATGTAGCAGAACAACACAAAATTGATACCGCTATTTCTCTTTCCCCAAATGCTAGAAAAATAACAAGAAAAGTGCTTTTCATTAGCCTCTGAAAGAGGACAGTGCTGAATAACATCACACTTCCACAAGGTGGGAATTTCATGATTCCTAGGGAGAGGGCCATTCTTGTCTTGAGTTATTTATGCCTGTGCATGCGATTATCAACAGCATGAATTGGGATTGGTACTTTTCAGATAGCTAGGACAATGCTTGCAGAATTGAAATAATGTGAGCCCAATCCTCTACTAAATATATTAAACACACATCTTTGGGAAAATGGCTCTCTCATAAAAGTTGGTTTATGCACATACTAACGTCCTCAAATATATTGCAACCATTTTCCTTTTTTGACTTGATACTTATGAATCAACAGCTTCCTAGTGGAAGGAGTGTAGATTGAACTACAGTATGAAATATCTATTTTATGTACCTGTGGAATCTTGTAAAGACCTAAGACATCTGCCATGGATGAGGAGGTGTGAGAGGTAAGTCCCCCAATGACCCCTACTATTTTTTTCTGAATTCCACATATGAAGTTGGGGACAAAGTGATGTGATTTAAAGAGCAGATCCAGAGTGTTTTGGTAGGTCATCCTTGAATCAGAATAGCTATCATAGATGTGGAATCCAAGCGTGGCATTGGGCAGGATCTTGGGATTCCCATTGATCTCATCAACAGCAAATACCAAGGCAAGGATGTGTTGGTAGAACTTTCTTGTCACCCTACAAATAAAGTGTGTTACTATTTTATGGGGAATAAAGCAGTGCACAACATTGAGATGTGAGAGATTCAACTGCCCCTGTTAAATATTCTTGTATATATCAAATTGCTTTGTCCTTTTAGAGTTAATGTTTGGATATTTCCTCCATCCAAGTCAGATTTTTTTATTTGTCTGAACACATAGGTTGAGAAGCGATCTTCACTTATGAAGCTTCAGGTTTTTTAACCATGTTGCTCCTTTTCACTAGAAACAAGAACTGTGCCACATGGCTATGCTACAGTTAATGAAATCAGTTCGATATCCCTTTGTCAGTACATAGCTGTCCCTAGCAATAGAAATTGCAATGAAATTAAATAAAGGAATTAGCAGCTGCCATTTTGAATAGGAAGAATGCCCAGTGATGAGCTAGCAGTGATGATGGTAAAAGGGCTCTCCTCCCATTATTACTAAGCATATTTAAAACGTATCCCTGATTGTTTGCAATGTACTTTAGACACGAGTTCCATTTTCTACCATCCTTCACTAAAGCAGATCAAGCTGGGCTTCATTGCTCTCCTCTGTCCCCTTGCATGCTCACAAAAGTGCCTAAGCTGTAGGTGACCCAAAAAATGGAGATTTGAACCCAGAAGGTTGCCATGATGTATTACTGTGGGCAGGAGGATCAATGGCTAGAGAGCAAGTGATGGTGATCTGAAACTGAATCAGCTCAAACACAGTTGAAGTTTCCTATCTTCATCTTTACCAGCACTGTGTCCACAACCAGCTATTTGGAAGAGCCTTTCAGTGTTGAATATTCTTTTGTCATCTGGCCAAGAGAGCATTTCTCTAATAAAGTTAGCAGCCTGCTGCTACGTCTTTGGAAGCACTTTAGAGATGGAATCAGTCTCAGACAGAATTGCATAATACTATGGAGCCTGTCAAATGGTATGCAGTGCACTCTCTCTTCTATTTTTGCTGGATCAGTTTTGATTATTGTGGCCAGAGGATGTAGTGAATGCATTTGAAGAAATGAAGTTGTCAAACTGACCCCTTGACCCTTGCCTGTCTTGGCTTTTTAAATGGAGCTTCATAGGATTGACTGGCAGTGGCAGACTTGGGTACTATGACGCCCTAGCGAGGATGAAAATTTACACCCACGTAGACCTAGAGTCCTAGAGTCCTTCCACCTAGTTCTCAAAGCTGAAAAATTGCTAACTAGGCTTTGTGAAGGAGGCAGGGGGACTCCAGGACCTTGTCAGATGCTCATGGCCCTCTCCTCAAGCCCAGTGCCTGGCTTACCCAGCTTTGAGGCAGTGCTCCCATGGCTCTGTCTCTGATGTGTATACACTGCTCGCACAACCCTAATTCTGCCTCTTTCACTGGGGAAGTTCGGTGAGCTTTCTATGCTTCACTGGATAATAGACACATACTGTCCAACTTGAAGCAGGTTATGGTGTGTCCCCTCTTTACTCTGAACCAAGAATAAAATATTAGTATAATTTCTTACGGCTGTTTTATTTTTAAATAAATTAAAAATATTTTTTCATAACACTTTCCCCAAAGCAAAAGTACTTTCTAGACAGATCTAAATGTATAAAGCATAAAGGAAATAATCCTAAGGTCCATTTACTTACACTGGATTGCCAACAAAGTTGTGAGATGGGTGTTGATGGAAGGAAATGCTGGGGAATACGTAATGGATATAATACACTATACCACCAATGATAAGGTCACCTGGTTCATACCACTCATGGGGAATATGCACAAGGTTATTTCTGCTGCAAACAACAGTGTGCACTTGGGGCACCATATTGGGAAGCAGTAGGAGAAGCAACATCAACAACATCCTCATCACAAATATCCTTCTACACATGGACTTTCTACAATATTGTTACTATCAGCAGCCTGACTTGAACAGGATGTATTTGGTGACAGCTGACTTTGGCACTTATGTCCTTAAAGGGGCAGGTAGCCACTTTCTTTTTAACTTTATCACTGTTACTTAAAAAATTAATTGAATGTGAAATAATCTAGAGTGATTTGAAACCTGACCTATACAATGAAAGAGGGAAACTGACTGAAATAACAGAGCCTGGCACCTCTCTCCTCCCTTACCATAGCTGCCAATGGAACGCTAGGGTGCTTTTAATCATTTCTGATTTAGTTTTTGAATCTTTATTTTTCATTATGCCTTCTGGTACTTTGCCAGGTGAATTGATTATAGTAATTTTAATAATTACAGGTCAGATAACCGTTTTTTGTTTTTGACTCTATAGTGCATCAGAAATGATTTCCGAAGTAAACATATCTGTCACGTCACAAAATCCTAGATTAGGAAGAGATTTCTAAGGTCATCAAGTATTATCTGCTTGCTAATGCAGGACATCCATAACTACAAACAAAAACAAAAACACCCCACCTGTAGGCAGGCATCCATCTTTCCCCCCAAAATTCCTCTATCAAAGTGTGTTTAGAGAGGAGCCAACTGCATCCTTTCCCCATATGTCTAATTTCCTACTGCTATTGGCTCTTACACTCGCTGTCATATGTAACATTGATTACACTTACTGAATCTTGGGAACAATGATGGAAAGGGTCCAAACCATATCAGGATATAGAGACCCTGGAGAACACAGCCAAACTGCTTTTGAAAGAGCACATATATACAGTTTGAAGCAGAGTGGCATGCTAAGGAACAACTGTGCCATCCGTCTTTTACTCTTGTAAGAAGTAGTAATTCTGAAAACTAGGTGGTGTATCACTGTCAGTGATAGGCAGTATTTTTCCCTCCAGATGTTTCTGGAATTACAGCTTTCATCATCCATGATAATAATAGCCAATTGGAAGCTGATGCGAGCTGTAGTCCAGCAACATCTGGAGGGCAACAGATTGGGTACCGTTGGTGTAAGGAAGGTTTGGGCTGTTGAAAAAATGCCTCATGTCTGGTGTCATGCTGAACTGTCAGGGCTTTGTTTGGATTTGGATTTGATATCCTGGTTTATCACTACCCGAAGGAGTCTCAAAGCGGCTAATATTCTCCTTTCCCTTCCTCCCCCACAACAAACACTCTGTGAGGTGAGTGGGACTGAGAGACTTCAAAGAAGTGTGACTAGCCCAAGGTCACCCAGCAGCTGCATGTGGAGGAGCGGAGACGCGAACCCGGTTCACTAGATTATGAGTCTACCGCTCTTAACCACTACACCACACTGGCTCTCTTTGTCAAGTATTTGAGCCCTCTGAGCCTGAAGCAGTGTCCATGGGAAGGTGAGTCACTTCCTGACTCCCTTTCCAGCCCCATGTCATTGCAGGTATCAGATTACAGAAGTGCAGAAGTCCCAGTTTATCCTCGGAGTTTGAAGATTATTATTATTATTTTTTGTAAGGCAGTTATAGAAACACTAAATGTGAAGAGGACTTTTAAGAAAGAATTTTATTTTAAAACAGTTGAATAGTTAGACCAAAGAAGAAACAAATATAGAAAAACCCTTCCCACTTAACAGTGACTAGATTTGTTCTTTAAAGGAAACCGACTCTGCCTCACAGTGCTACTTAAAGGTAAAGGTACCCCTGCCCGTACGGGCCAGTCTTGACAGACTCTAGGGTTGTGCGCCCATCTCACTCAAGAGGCCGGGGGCCAGCGCTGTCCGCAGACACTTCCGGGTCACATGGCCAGCGTGACATCGCTGTTCTGGCGAGCCAGAGCCGCACACGGAAACGCTGTTTACCTTCCTGCTAGTAAGCGGTCCCTATTTATCTACTTGCACCCGGGAGTGCTTTCGAACTGCTAGGTTGGCAGGCGCTGGGACCGAACAACGGGAGCGCACCCCGCCGCGGGGATTCGAACCGCCGACCTCTTGATCGGCAAGCCCTAGGCACTGAGGCTTTAACCCACAGCGCCACCTGCGTCCCCCACAGTGCTACTTATATATACCTTATTTCTCAACCTTTTGGCAAATAGTAGAGCTCTGTTTGGGTTCCCATTAGTTCAAATCATAGCTGACCCTCTTTTGTATTTTCATCCAATGGTAGGAAGAGTTTCAAAGAAATAATAATTATGCAAAAATCAAAAAATGATGAGATGAGCAGAGAAAGGGAAGGTCCTAGCTCTCTATCATCTTAGATGGCACAAAGCCTTGGGGAAGACATACCTGAGGAGCAAATAGGTCTCAGACTACACACAATGTTCCCAGGCTAGTGCCTGCCTCCACTTCTTGCCTGATATTCCTTCCCAACAGCCGCAGAACATACAACCCAAACTGCCCAAATTCTTCCATAATTTGAATGGAGACTTGGTTGAGTCTCGCGCATGGCTTGGATACATTGAGCAATGCTCTCGCACAACATAAGGCAGCTTACACTGTTCCCTTTCCCCTTTTCTCTATCTGCAGTTTCCTACGCACCCCAACATCTGCTCATGAGTTTCAGAACCTATTGGGAAAGTGGATGCCGGAAAAGTAGAGTAAGGGATTCAGATTGTTGGATATGTTGGATTTGATCCATAGTTTCATTCATACACATAGTCCCAACTCATTTCCACCTCATATGTAACTATTCTGAATACCAAGAACATAAATGATAAGACAAGCTCTTTTGTTATTTTGACCCCCACATCTGACACTAGCCAGAAAGATTACAGAGCCTAGCTCCCAACATAAACTACAATCTCTTCTGTCATTTATACGTTGCTCCATATCAGCTGTTCTCTATTAATCAGTTCAGGCCTTATCACAATAATGTAGCATTTAGGGAAAAAGAGGCAAGCCAGCAAGTCAGTACTGGAAGCCAAGATGGAGAAAATCTCCACAGCCACCATGTATTTTCTTCTGGTGCTCAGAGGTGCTACAGATATCATCCATAGTTTCTTCATATACATTATCCGAATTCATTTACACCTCATATGTAACTATGCTGGATATCAAGAACATAAATGATAGGACAATCTCTTCTGTTATTTTGACCCCCACATCTGACACTGGCCAGAAAGATTACAGAGCCTAGCTCCCAACATAAACTACAATCTCTTCTGTCATTTATATGTTGCTCCATATCAGCTGTTCTCTATTAATCAGTTCAGGCCTTATCATAATAATGTAGCATTTAGGGATAATGCTTTGAAGCCCTAAAGGGCTCCTGAAGGAGCGTCTCCACCCCCATCGTTCTACCCGGACACTGAGGTCCAGCACTGGGGGCCTTCTGGAGGTTCCCTCACTGCGAGAAGCCAAGTTACAGGGAACCAGGCAGAGGGCCTTCTCGGTAGTGGTGCCCTCCCTGTGGAACACCCTCCCACCAGATGTCAAAGAGAACAACAACTACCAGACTTTTAGAAGACATCTGAAGGCAGCCCTGTTTAGGGAAGCTTTTAATGTTTGATATATTACAGTACTTTAAATTTTTTTTGGAAGCTGCCCAGAGTGGCTGGGGAAGCAAAGCCAGGTGGGTGGGGTATAAATAATAAATTATTATTATTATTATTATTATTATTATTATTAGGAAAAAGAGGGAAGCCAGCAAGTCAGTACTGGAAGCCAAGATGGAGAAAATCTCCACAGACACCATGCATTTTCTTCTGGTGCTCAGATATCATCCACAGTTTTTTCATACACGTTATCCCAGTTCATTTACACCTCATATGCAACTATGCTGGATATCAAGAATATAAATGATAAGAGAATCTCTTGTGTTATTTTCATCATTTCAGGTAACTAGCTTTCTTGAAAAACCACAGGGAAATTACCATGCCAACAAGCCTACAGAGTGTAAATATAGAAATGACAAACTATTTTGTTATTTACATCTTTCTCCGTATCAGCTGCTCTCTGTTATTCAGCTCAGGCCTCACCACAATAATGTAGCATTTAGGGGAAAAGATGCAACCCAGCAGCCCAGCACTGGAAGCCAAGATGGAGAAGATCTCCACAGCCACCATGTATTTTCCTCTGGTGCTCAAGTATGTGGGAATAAAGGAGAACCAAACACTGCAGAAGACCAGCATGCTGAAGGTGATGAACTTGGCTTCATTGAAGCTATCAGGCAACTTCCGGGCTAAGAAGGCCACAGTGAAGCAGATAATGGCCAGGAATCCCATGTAGCCTAAAACACAATAGAACATGAGAACTGACCCCTCATTACATAAGAATATAATTTCTTCATTCATTGAGTGCATGTCCAAATCTGGGAATGGGGGAAAGGTTGCCAGCCAGAAGGCACAGATTCCTACTTGAATCACAGAGCAGGAAAGGACAATGGAATAAGCCAGTTTTTTGCCTACCCACTTCCTGATTGTGGAATCTGGCTTGGTAGCCATGAATGCCAAAACCACTGAAATAGTCTTGGCCAAGATGCTGGAGAGGGCCACAGAGAAGACAATGCCAAAAGCTGTTTGTCGGAGTGGGCAGGTTGTCTTATCAGGCATTCCAATGAACATCAAGGAGCACAGGAAACACAAGAGGAGGGAGATGAGGAGAATGTAAGTGAGGCTTCTGTTATTGGCTTTGACAATGGCAGTGTTCCGGTGCTTAATGAAAATGCCAAGTACCATAGCTGTGATCAAAGAGAATAGAAGTGCAGAGAAAGTTGAAATCATGGCCAAAGTTTCACCAAAGCCTAGGACGTTAGGTTTCTTGGGAATGCACTCATTCTGCTCTTCATTTGGATATTGATCTGGAGGACATCTGGCACAGGTTTCCAACCCTGAAAAAAGGTTGCATGACAATTGGATACAATCCAGAATATGCTTAAGAGTGTGTTTTTTTTAAACTCAGGAGACCCCTTACCATAGTGTTTCCCCAAGGAAAATGTTTCAAAACTTCTAGTTCAAATTCGTGTGCCCTTGATGCTTTGAAAATAAAGTTATGCATGAAATCTTACATTTCATATATGGAGAAACTATTATTTTGGTGGTCCTCCTCCATTTTCTTAGAACCACAGATACTTCATGATTAAATCAGAGAAATATTATAGCTGAAATCTTGGAAGCAAGAGGCGTGATTTTTATAGGATTTTAACACTGTCCCCAAAGAGCCTTGGTCTCAGAGAAAAAACTGCCACTTCTATTCCATCCTCCCTTCCCCAAAACTTTTAGGTCCATTCTTAACCTGAAACTGTTCTTAACCTGAAGCACCACCTTAGCTAATGGGGCCTCCCACTGCCTCCATGCTGCCACCGCACGATTTCTGTTCTCATCTTGAAGCAAAGTTCTTAACCTGAGGTACTATTTTTGGGTTAGCAGAGTCTGTAACCTGAAGCGTCTGTAATCCAAGGTACCACTGTATGAAATTTATGTCTTGTTGCATCAAAACGTACTTGAGGTAAAGCTACACTAGTGGTTTATAAAGTTAAAATGCATTATTAAAATGTGACACCACAGCAGTGAGCCACCAGCAATGGGAAACTGCATTAAACATTATGGAACATTATATAACGTTTAAAAGATCAATGTATATACAGTGATGGAAAATCTTTACGTTACAGATAAAGTCACATTCTAATGGGTTACTCCCTAGAAGGTTAAGATAATTTCTTCATAGTGGCAGCTTTTACTGAGACTGAAGGCAAATTAATATACCATATAAATTGAGGCCATACAGAGCAAACCCCATTGCCAAATTGTTCATGATTTACTAATATAACTTGTATATGCTAATATGGCATCTCTCACCCTTCTCATTTGAAAACATCCCATGAGGACATGGATCACAATCATAACAACAAAACTTCTTGCCCTCCTTCTTTTTCTTCTCATAACCAGGACGGCAGTTGGCATTACATAATGAAACGGGTGGCACCTATCCAAAGATATAGGAAGAGGTTAATATTAAGAAAAAAGTTTAAGGGATTCATCTAACATCAGGTGATCTTTCATTAAATAGGAGGGCCAGAAATGTTAAATGGAGGGTCCATACTCTCAATATATGGAAAAGAATTTCTTCATCCTTCATATAAAGGAAATGGAAATGGGATCTAGCAAATATGGGGTTAACAATCCTGACAGCAAAATGGATGTGGGCATTAAAACATTCAAAAAATGTTTATTAGTGTGAACCTGAAAGATATTTTGCCTGCCTGCCCGCCTTCTGTCTCTTGCAACTCCATCCACCAGCCTCTCTTTTCTTCCCTCCAAGCTAATCTTTGCACTCTACTTACACTTACAACAGTGCCAACAGCTAACTAGGGATGTGGAACTGCACCGCTGCTCTGATGGCCAATGCCAGTGGTGTCATGGGCCAGGAGTCAGCTTCACCTACTGAGCAGCAGCCTGAAGTAGCAGAAGGCAAAGTGACTCTACCTGCTGCTGATCAGCCTTCTTGCTCCTGATGAGAACCTGCTGGCTCCAGCTTTCTTAAGAAGGGTTTCCATTGGCTCCATTAAGCAGGGTTTACATTGGCTCCCAGTACGTTTCCAAGCACAATTCAAAGTGTTGGTGCTGACCTTTAAAGCCCTAAACGGCCTCGGCCCAGTATACCTGAAGGAGCGTCTCCACGCCCATCGTTCTACCCGGACACTGAGGTCCAGCACCGAGGGCCTTCCCTCACTGCGAGAAGCAAAGCTACAGGGAACCAGGCAGAGGGCCTTCTCGGTAGTGGCGCCTTCCCTGTGGAACACCCTCCCAACAGATGTCAAAGAGAGCAACAACTACCAGGCTCTTAGAAGACATCTGAAGGCAGCCCTGTTTAGGGAAGCTTTTAATGTTTGATGTATTTTAATATTCCTTTGGAAGCCGTCCAGAGTGGCTGGGGAAGCCCAGTCAGATGGGCGGGGTATAAATAATAAATTATTATTATTATTATTATTATTATTATTATTATTATTATTATTCCAGCCTCAGTCAGTTACTGGAAACAACTTTTGTCATTCCTGACCAGGCCTTGCTGCTCATGGTCTTCTCGTGATCTTGCTTCTGGTGACCTTGGCCCTTGACTTTCTTGATCCCCAGATTGTATGACTATGTGAACTGTAATACTCCTGAGGTTAGGACTGGACTGAACCATGTACAGTAATACCTCCTTGAACGTCCACTCCGTTGAGCGTCCATTCTGCTGAATGTCCGCGGCAAAACCAGAATTACGGGAATGGGTTACCGCTTGCGAATGCGTCTGTGTGCAGAACGGCCCTTTGCCATGCATCCCTTTCACCGAGCATCTGGGACTCTGCCTCCAGTCCAGTACCCCCCTGAGATTTGGCTGGTTGGCTGGCTGCTCCCTCCTCTGAGGGAGCACAGGACCATGACAAGCAGCTGGATTCCTTCCCTAGGCATGCCTTGCCCAGCAGCCCATGGAGTACTTGGATGGGCAGCTGGGCTCCAAGCCACTCTGAGCAAGGCGTGATTTGGGGGGCTCCTCCTGGGTCTGTGGCAGGGGCCCACCTGACAAACACCTCCCTACACTCTGTCATTCCAATTCAATACTAGGGTCTCAAGTGGCATCAGAAAAACTCGTGAAGATTACAATGTTCATTCACAAAGATACAGTTAGCTTAGCATTCTATCTAATGCCACTACGTAGAGAGCTGCCTTGAACAAACAAACATATTGGACAACATTCTTTGCTAGCCATTGGTCCTTCTTAGTTTGGTATGTCGTCCTTGCATGTTGCTCTTTTTGAAGGAATGGTGCATTTCATATTTACTAATACAGTGGTACCTCAGTTCTTGAACTTAATCTATTCTGGAAGTCCATTCGACTACCAAAGCTGTTAAAAAAACCAAGCTGTGGCTTCTGATTGGCTGCAGGAGCTTCCTGTACTCAAGTGGAAGCTGCCTCAGATGTTCGACATCCGAAAAACATTCGCAAACCGGAACACTGACTTCCAGGTTTGCGGAATTCAGGTGTCTATTTGTTCAGGAACCAAGCCATTCAAGAACCAAGGTACCAGTGTAGAATTATTAGTAGCAGTGTTTTTACTAGTGGGCAGCACTTCCCTTTTCACCTCAAGTGGCAAACCTAGACATGCCACCCCTATATGCATTGATTTCCTTACCTGAGTGAAGACTCTGTGCCATTGGATTCCATCCCCATTAAGGGTGAGCTCTTTTCCAGGAGGGGCCTGAGGATCCAGCTTTCCGACTTTGACCCTGACATAGGAATTATTTGGGAAAGTGACCAGATTTGTAATATCAAATCCACCTGCTAATTCTCCATGTTCATTTAATGTGATTTCATCCCCAACACCGTTGTTGAATGAGATTCTGTGCAGAAATGAGGGCAGCTAGGTGGAAAGAGAATCAAAAGGTCCATGAAGTCTTGTAATAGCCTTACTAAGACAATTCAATAGTTTTTTTCTGGGAGAAATTAAGTTCTTTTCCTCCAGGGGTCCCCCACTTCAGTTTCCAATGGAGAGCACCCAGATTTCAACAGCAGATCAAATAGAGAGGGAAATCATAAATCAGTGTAAACTCAACAGCCATGAGATATAATAAATAGCAAGAAGAAATATTTTTTTATTATTATTAAAAGATGATCCAAAAAGAACTTCCTGGAGAGAATCAAGTATTTTTGTCTTAAGGCAGTCTTTAAAAGAATCTCTTTCTCCCCTTTTTTAAAAAATAATTCCAGTAGCACCATAAAGACCAACTAAATATAAGCTTTCTAGGTATGAGCTTTTGTGTGCATACACACATCTTCAGATACTCTGAAGCAGAGGTCATCTTGTTATTTATTATGACTATGACAGAACAACACGGCTACCTACCTGAATCTATAGTCGACAGCAGATCAAATAGAGAGGGAAATCGTGAATCAGTATAAACTCAACAGTCATGAGATACACACATAAAGGCTGTAGACCTGCTTCCTTCAGAGCAGCCTTTGATAAGATTCAAGATATAGAAGGGATTTCAGATAATGGGCAGGAAAAGGGTCAGGTGCTCGTGTTCTCAAGACATTATATTAATGCAACATGGAAACATGTAGCTATAGTTCTCATGTTAGGAGCTGGAGTTTCTTAGTTCAGGGCATCCATGATTTCTGTATGTGTGTAGCTGTATGCTGCTCTGTATTAGTTACTGTGCCTTTAGTCAATGTATGCCCTCTTCTGATAACCAAGAAAACTCTTTTTGAGCAGTCTTGTGTTAGTATATGTTCCTTGGTAATAGGGACTAATTAGGACACACAGTAGAGCAGTGTGCAATTTCCCCCCATATGAAAGTCCTCACCTCTAAAGGGAATATGTTCTAGGTGGACATGTGAAGGGGCTCCCACAGCAATCAATAGTAGACTAGCTACAACTTTTGCCATGCCTCTAGATGTACTGGACTCTTCCACTAGCCATCACATATCCAACACAAGTGGAGGACATCAGCTCTTGGCTACAGCATGTCACACCACTGTGCTCTACACAGGACATAAGAAATGAGAGGGGCTGTGTTGAAGATATACAAAATGTCCCTAGAATTCATCTTCTGCTATAAGAAAGGCAGCCTGCCACTGAAAAAAATATTTGCTGATCTTGCTTAAAGCATGGCAAGAAGAAGTAGGTAAACTGTCCCCAACCCAATCCCGACTAATACCCCTGTGTGGTGTTTGCCCTCCTATGTGTGTGACATCATACTGGGTTCATCGGAACCTAGGGGGCAGAGTTAACTGTGTATAAGGTTTAAGCACAGGGGTGGGTTTTTTTTGGAGTCAGAGTTGTGCAGAAGACAGTCTGGAGTTGGGGAGGCAGATAAGAAAAGTCTGTGGGTTGGGCTAGTCTGGTGGGAGAGAGTGAGAGAATTTGTTAAGAGGAGTCAGTCAAACAGTTGAGATAATCAGTCAGGAGGTATTAGGAAGGTATAAGCTGGTAAAGAAACTAAAGTTAAGACACTGACAGGAGTATTATCTGAGAAACCATAAACTTGTTAACGTTTGTAAAATAAACCTGTTTTTTGGGGTTCATTTTTAACAACTGACTGGACTCAGTGTTTTATAGGCTGTGAGATTAACACCACACAATGGACTAAAATGTGGTTTAAACCTCTATTTAAAGCCATATCAACAAAAAGGAATTTCACTCTGAAATTCACTTACAGATGGTACTAGCGCTAATACACCCAGGAATCTCACCAAGATACTCAAGAGGATGCACCTCCACAGGCACATACCTCCATATATGGTGGGAATGTCCCCAAATCCAACCCTTCTGGACAGGAATCATATAAGAAATATGCAAAATAACTAAGCAAGTATTAGAAGTCACCCCAGAACTGACCTCACTAAACATATTCCAAGATAATATTGCCCACTCACATGATAAGACGCAGCAGCCAGACACTGGAGAGACCTGTCATGAGTAAGCATGGACCAATGGTATCAAATAGTACGGGAAACAGCCTTATTAAAAAAACGAACCAATAAACTGAAACTGACAAGGGGACAAATAGAAGAAGACGCCTTCACCCCGGAATGGTTCCCCTTTATCACATACACAGCCCGACAACATAATAACAAGAATCTGCCGACAACAAGCAAATCATTCTGGCTAGCCTGATTCAAAAATACACCCACCCACCTCACTACAGCTAACCAAAGACAAACAACCACACCCTAAGCCACCCCAACCTCTCTCAACACCAAACATATATAACAAGTGAATAGTCAGAGAACCCATACAAGTAACGCAGACCCAAAACCCCCCCCCCCACACACACTAAGTAACCACACGACCCATTCCCCCATCACCTCTTTCTCCCTCTTTTCTTCCTAACAACCCCCACTCTGTTCTATCCCCTTTGTTTAAACCAATTCATGAACCAAGAACTTATACATTGACCACTAATAATGAACCATAGGTTGTAGATATTAGTCCACATTTATTATGCTATTTTTGTGATATAGAAAAGACATGAGGAAACTTGGTATACTGATTTGTATAATATTATTCTTGTTTATAAAACCCAATAAAAAACTTTGTTTTTAAAAAATCTTTGCTTTGATGGAAGTCAGACAAGGCATGTTCAAGCAACTATTTTCTAGAATCATAGGATCATATAATTAGAGAGTTGGAGGGGATCACAATAAAATTAGTTAATGTTCATTTTGATGTATTAAGATTTATTATTTTATTTATTATAAATAAATCACAACCCATATTGTACATCAATGGATTGCAAAACACTGCACATGTTATAAAGTGAAGACTTTATAACAGGAAACACTACCTGCCAGGGCTCTACATTTTGAAGAAAGAGTCTGTTTCCACCTTTTAACCTTTTGCAGATGGCTTCAGATGAGCACCTAATATGTAGGGCATGTGCCAGAGCATAGACAGCATTATAGATACTGTAGCTGTGGCCGGTCATGCTCATTTCAAAAAATGGTGAAGGGAGGCTCTCCAGCAACTCCTCACCAGTACATGTACCCAAAATGCCTGCCATTGCAGTGGTGTTTGAAAGTGTACAAACAAATGCTTGTTGCCAGAAATCCTTGATAAAACCATCTGCATGTGCCCATGAAGGCTTTACAAACTGCAGAAAGTCTGAGAAGTCTTGAATCTCCTTGGAGTGAATTGTAATAGAGATAGCACCTTGGAGCAGTTGTATATTAGGGTCCATCAGCTTTCTTGGAACATTTGATATGAAATCTATTTGGGCTGCTGTAATCCATACTTTCCCTTCAGGTTTGTTCCTCACAGATTGAGGAAGAATTAGCTGAATCATATTCCTTGCAGTAAAAACAGATGTAAGCCATATAATAGATGTACTTTCTCCATATATAACAACTGCATTTGCTTTGCTTTGTGAGAAAAGCTTTGATTGATCCACTATATCAATCATTTTACTGCTGAATTGCAGATAGTATTCCGTTCTTTCTGTGAATGCTGAACAGATTTCATTCTTCAAGAGCATTGGTTCAATGGTCTTCAAGAATTGTTCTCCAGCTTCATTAGCTGGAGTGATGAGCCCAACCCATTTCCATCTGAAATGCAGAAGTAACTGGATAATTCCCTTGTACTGAAGATCTTCATTGGGGACCATGCGATAAAAGGAAGTGAATTTGATGTGATCATTTATGGCCGGTTCAAATGAACCATATGAAATCTGAAAAAGAAAAAAGCCAAACTTTTCCATGTGGAAACAAGAATCCACAATACACTCATTTATCTTATATAAATTCTATGCATTCCAGCTTTCAAATCCAACCCTCCCATTTACATAGAAAAACACACAAAACAAACAATCTTGCTTATTTATTTATGTAGATATTAATTCCTATTACTGTGGAGTCATCACATGGATTGTGTCAAAGTCAGGAGAGCATTTATCCCTGCTCGTTTCAACATACTACCTGGATAAATCAACAAAACTTGATTGTGGAAATGGAGGGAGACAAACCATTGTTCATGTTCTTTTGGTCTATAACCTTTAAAGCACTTGAAAAGACTTGGCTGGTTTTTATACTAAGAACTCTCATGGGAGTTCTCCTATAGGTTTCCTGAATATAATACGTTTTATTCTTCTGTGATCAACAATAAACCATATCCTATAAAATGTAAGTAAAATACCAGCAGAAATTAAGGCAACTAAAATGAAGTTCAGTAATGTAGTAGAACAACACAAAATTGGTACCACTATTTCTCTATCTCCAAATGCCAGAAAAATAACAAGAAAATTGCTTTTCATTAGCCTCTGAAAGTGGACAGTGCTGAATAACATCATACTTCCACAAGGTGGGAATTTCATGATTCCTAGGGAAGAAGAAGAGTTTGGGTTTGATATCCCACTTTATCACAACCCGAAGGAGTCTCAAAGCGGCTAATGTTCTCCTTTCCCTTCCTCCCCCAAAAGAAACACTCTGTGAGGTGAGTGGGGCTGAGAGACTTCAAAGAAGTGTGACTAGCCCAAGGTCACCCAGCAGCTGCATGTGGAGGAGCCGAGACGTGAACGCAGTTCTCCAGATTACGATTCTACCACTCTTAACCACTACACCACCCTGGCTGGGAGAGAGCCATTCTTGTCCTGAGTTATTTATGCCCGTGCAAGTGATTATCAACAGCATGAATTGGGATTGGTGCTCTTCAGACATCTAGGACAATGCTTGCAGGATTGAAATAATGTGAGCTCAATCCTCCACTAAATATATTAAACACACATGTTTCAGAACATGACTCTCTCATAAAAGTTAATGCACTTACTAACCCCCACAAATATATCAATATATTGCAACCATTTTCCTTTTTCGACTTGATACTTTTGAATCATCAGCTTCCTAATGGAAGGAGTGTAGAGTGAACTACGGTTAGAAATATCTATTCTTTGTACCTGTGGAATCTTGTAAAGACCTAAGACATCTGCCATGGATGAGGAGGTGTCAGAGCTAAGTCCCCCAATGACTCCTACTATTTTTTTCTGAATTCCACATATGTAGTTGGGGACAAAGTGATGTGATTTAAAGAGCAGATCCAGTGTGTTTTTGTAGGTCATCCTTGAATCAGAATAGGAATCATAGATGTGGAATCCAAGCGTGACATTGGGCAAGATCTTGGGATTCCCATTGATCTCATCAACAGCAAACACCAAGGCGAGGATGTGTTGGTAGAACTTTCTTACCACCCTACAAATAAAGTGTGTTACTATTTTATGGGGAATAAAGCAGTGCACAACATCGAGATGTGATAGATTTAACTGCCTGTGTTAAATATTCTTGTAAATATTCAAATTGCTTTGTCCTTTTAGAGTTAATTTTTGGATGTCTCCTCCATCCAAGTCAGATTTTTTATTTGTCTGAACACAAAGATTTAGAAGAGATCTTCACTTACTAAGCTTCAGGTTTTTTAACCGTGTTGCTTTTTATTACTAGAAACATGCACAATTATTGAAATCATTTCTACACTTCTTTGTCAGTTGTTGTCCCTAGGAAGATAAACTGGTATTAAATGAAAATAAAGGAATTGGCAGCTGCCATTTTGAATACGAAGAATGCCAAGTGACGATCTGGCAGTGAAGATGGTAAAATGGCTCTCATCCTATTATTACTAAGTGCATTTATGGCTTATCCCTGATTGCTTTCAATGTGCATTACACATGACTTCAATTTTATACCACCATTCACTGAAGCATCTCAAGCTGGGTCTTACAGTTCTCCTCTCTCCCCTTGCATACTCAGGAAAGCTCCTAGGTTGTAGTTGGCCAAGTAAATGGAGATTTGAACCCAGATGTCCCCAATGGCAAGTCTGCCATGCTACATTACTGTGGGCAGGAGAATCAATGGCTAGAAAGCAAGTGGCAGTGATCTGAAACTGAATCAGCTCAAACATGGCTGAGGTTTCATTTCTGCACCTGGTACGTGGAAGGGAGGGGGCAGTGGTGACGACAGCTTACTTCTTCACTGCAATTGTGTCCACAACTAGGTGTCTGGGGGCCACATGACTTGGAAAAAATGTCTGAGGAAGTGGACAAATGCTGACTCCGTTGGCATGTAAAGCCAGATGAGCAACCCCAGAGTTGTTCGTGACTGGACTTAATTGTCAGGGGTCCCTTTACCTTTACCATGATTAAAGGTAAAGGTAAAGGTACCCCTGCCCGTATGGGCCAGTCTTGACAGACTCTAGGGTTGTGCGCTCATCTCTCATGGCCAGCGTGACAAGCTGCATCTGGCGAGCCAGCGCAGCACACGGAACGCCATTTACCTTCCCGCTGGTAAGCGGTCCCTATTTATCTACTTGCACCCGAAGGTGCTTTCGAACTGCTAGGTTGGCAGGCGCTGGGACCGAACAATGGGAGCGCACCCCACCGCGGGGATTCAAACCGCCGACCTTTCGATCGGCAAGTCCTAGGCGCTGAGGCTTTAACCCACAGCGCCACCCGCGTCCCTGTACCATGATTAAAGCCAGTCAAATGGTATTCAGTGCACCTTCTGTTCCATCTTTGCTAGATCACTCTAAATTATTGTGGCAGGAGGATGTAGTGAATGCACTTGAAGAAATGAAGCTGCCAAATTGATCCCTTGCCTGGCTTATGGAAGGAAAAGCAAGGTTCGGGTAGAGTCCTAGAGCTTCCCACCTGGTTCCCAAAGCTGGAAAAGTTCTAACTAGGCTTTGGGAAGGAAGGAGGAAGGCTCTAGGACCTTATCAGAGCCCATACCTGTTTCTCAAAGCCCAGCGTCTTGCTTACCAGGTTTTGAGACAGCACTTCCATGGCTCTGGGCCCGATGTATGGCCACTTCTTGCAGAACCCTAACGCTGCCCTTGTGACTGGGGAGCTCTAGCGAGTGATTGATGATTCATTGGAGGATGGAGAGATCCCATGTATCTTGGATCAGGTTATGGTGTATCCCCTCTTTCAGAGTACTGCTCTAAACTAAGAGTAGAAGAGTCTTATAAAAATCTTACTATTGGGTTTAATCTTACTTTGGCTTTCAAAGTGAACCAAGTGTTTTATAGTCAGATATAAATGTAGAAAGAATAAATGAAATTATTTAAGAGCCATTTACTTACCTTGGGTTGTCAATAAAGAACTGAGATGGGTGTTCATGGAAGGAAATGCTGGGGAATATGCAATGGAAATGGGACACTATCGCACCAATGGTAAGGTCACCTTGCTCATACCATTCAGGTAGAATATGCACAGGATTATTTCTGCTGCAAACAACAGTATGCACTTGGGGCACCATATTGGGAAACAGCAAGAGAAGCAGCAGCAACCACATCCTCATCACAAATATCCTTCTACACATGCAAACTCCTTTGACTCTCTACAATATTGTTACTATCATCAGTCTGTATTGAACAGGATGTATTTGTTGACAGCTGATTCTGCCAATTCTGTACTTAAAGAGGCAGGTATCAACCTTCTCATTAACTTCAGCACTGTCACAAAGAATTAATCGAATGCTATCATTTGAAATCTAACCAATACAATGAAAAGCAAAAGCTGGCCGCTCCTCTCCTCCCTTACCATAGCTGGCAGTGGAACACTGGGGTTGTTTTAATGATTTCAGATTTTATTTTTTATTTCCCATTCTGCATTCTGGAGCTTTTCCAGGTGAATTAATTACCATAATTTTAATAATTACAGAGGAGATAATCACTTTTGTCTGTCACATCACAGAATCAAAGGTTAGGAAGAGACCTCCAAGGTCATTTTGTGCTATTTCCTTGTTGATGTAGGACATCCAGAACTACGCAACACCACAGTACTTTTAATCATTTCAGAATTAATTTTTGATTCTTTATTTTTCATTATGCCTTCTGTTGCTTTGCCAGGTGAATTGATTATAGTAATTTTAATAATTACAGGTCAGATAACTTTTTGTGCAATGTTTTTTGACTCTTTGATGCATCATCAGTAGAACTGCCAAAGTAAACATATTTGTCACAAGGCAGAATCAAAGGTTAGGAAGGGATTTCCAAGGTCATCCTGTGCAATTGCTTGGTAATGTAGGACATCCAGAACTACAACCAAACCAAGAAAAAGAAAAACACCCCACCTGTAGGCAGGCATCCATCTTCTCCCTAAAAACTCCTCTACAAAATGTATTTAGAGGTGAGGCAACTGCATCCTTTCCCCATTTGTCTAATTTCCTACTGCTATTGGCCCTGACTCTCTCTGACATATGTAACATTGATTCCATTTGCTAGATCTTGGAAACAATGATAGAAATGGTTCAAACCATATCAGGATACAGAGACCCCGTATAATACAGTCCAGCTACTTTTGAAAGAACATGTATATACCATTTGAAGCAGAGTGACATGCTTGGGAACACCTAAGACAGTGTCAGGGCCTGGCTGGACGAGGAAGAGTATTGACAGCCAATGGCCCAGGAGGGACTTGAGGGAGAAGGAGACTTTGAACCAGGTTCAGACTGGTGGGACAGAGAAGAATCATCAGCAGAGAGTGAAGATGAAATGGAGAGGCTTGAGGTTGCCACGGAGGTGATAGAGAAGGAGTAGGGGTTTTGTCTTCTGCTCTGCCATACAGAATTGATTCGTCTCCTTCCCCTTCCCCTTCCCCATTCTCAGCACATGAAAAAAGAGTCAAGAAAAGGCTGGAACAATTAAGAATGGAGGTATTAATAGGGGATGAGAGGGAAAGGAATTTAACTTCTGCAACTGACCTGCTTAGCTGATGGAAGTGCAGTGTGATATCTCCTTGGTTACTGCACAATAAAGTTGATTACTATCAAGCCGTGCCTATTTCTGATTACAGCATTGAGCCACAGATGAAAGGGCTTTTCATGAAAGCCTGACAGAGGTTTTCAACCTTTTTGAGTCCACAGCTCCCTTGACCAACTACATTCTTTCAGGAGCCCAGTTATGTCACCCCTTGCCTGCAAAGCTGGCAGCACCCCACACTTTTTCAAACACCCTACCTCATAGCATGTTCCCTTAGCCTCCTCTCCTCTCATGTCTCCTTGGGAGACCTCTGGGCATCTGCTGCTGCCGTTCCTGGTCA
This sequence comes from Podarcis tiliguerta, assembly GCF_965153285.1. Classification (NCBI taxonomy): domain Eukaryota; kingdom Metazoa; phylum Chordata; class Lepidosauria; order Squamata; family Lacertidae; genus Podarcis; species Podarcis tiliguerta. The sequence goes on along the minus strand of NC_139546.1, from coordinate 42,542,090 downwards.
GAGCTGCCCCCTTATCTCCTTCCCCCTAACACTGTTCCACAGGGGCCTTGGAAGCACGCCCTGGCCAGCGCCCAAGGAACCATTCACCTGGGGAGCTTAAAGCCAAGGCTGTACAAGCCTAAGGGAGGCCGAGTCACAAGAGGGCATCATAGGAGGGAGCGAAGGAAAGAGGGACAGAGGCCAGTGTTGTGCTCTGCACCCCTGTCCATCATTCAAGGCACCCCAGGATGCCATGGCACACTGGTTGAAAACCACAGGTTCGAGACATCGCTCTCACACTCTGGTAGGAAACAATACTTCAGAAAACTGTCAGGGTGGCCCATCAGTGTAAGGTAGTAATAGGCACTGTTATGCCGTCCAGATGTTTCAGGACTCCAGCTTCCATTATCATTTATAATAATGGTTTGTTGTGAGCTGGTGGGAGCTGCCATTTAGCAACATCTGGAGGGCCACAGATTGACTACCGCTGGTGCAAATAAGAGTAGAGAGTAGAAAAAGGCTCCATCTCTAGGGTGATATTGATCTGCCAGGGGTATTTCAAGTATTAGAGACCTGAGTCTAGAGCAGTTTCTACATATGGCAAGGTGAATCACTTCCTGTCTCCCTTCAAAGCCCCGTGTCAACTGAGGTATGAGATTCCAGAAGTGTAGAAATCCAAGTCTATCCTGGGAGTTCTGAAATTGGTGTCTTTTTGTGCCTAGAATTGCTAGTGGAGTGCCCTTGTGATTTCTTGTTTGGAGCACTTTTAAATGTTCTGCTTCATCATATTATGAACAACACAAATGAATATATACATAAATGTAGGGGCTTAAAAATGAATCACAGAAAACATGATCCATGATTTAAGAGAACTACTGTCGCCATGAAATTGTCACTTTCCATTCATTTCTTAAAATAATCAGTACATGTAGGGGTATGGTTGGTTTGGTAATTAGCACAGTGGCATTTCTTGATTGGCTTCCTTGAGGTGTGATGATGCAAGCTGCCCAAAGTATATATAGTCTAAATACAGAAATGACAAACTATGGTGTTATTTACATCTTTCTCCGTATCAGCTGCTCTCTGTTATTCAGCTCAGGCCTCACCACAATAATGTAGCATTTAGGGGAAAAGATGCAACCCAGCAGCCCAGCACTGGAAGCCAAGATGGAGAAGTTCTCCACAGCCACCATGTATTTTCCTCTGGTGCTCAAGTATGTGGGAATAAAGGAGAACCAAACACTGCAGAAGACCAGCATGCTGAAGGTAATGAACTTGGCTTCATTGAAGCTGTCCGGCAACTTCCGGGCTAAGAAGGCCACAGTGAAGCTGATAATGGCCAGGAAGCCCATGTAGCCTAAAACACAATAGAACATGAGAGCTGACCCTTCATTACATAAGAATATAATTTCTTCACTGCTTGAGTGCATGTCCACATCTGGGAATGGGGCAGAGGTTGCCAACCAGAAGGCACAGATTCCTACTTGAATCAAAGAGCAGGAAAGGACGATGGAGTAAGCCAGTTTTTTGCCTACCCACTTCCTGATTGTGGATCCTGGCTTGGTAGCCATGAATGCCAAAACCACTGAAATAGTCTTGGCCAAGATGCTAGAGAGGGCCACAGAGAAGACAATGCCAAAAGCTGTTTGTCGGAGTGGGCAAGTTGTCTTATTAGGCATTCCAATGAACATCAAGGAGCACAAGAAACACAAGAGGAGGGAGGTGAGGAGAATGTAAGTGAGGCTTCTGTTATTGGCTTTGACGATGGCAGTGTTCCGGTGCTTAATGAAAATGCCAAGTACCATAGCTGTGATCAAAGAGAATAAAAGTGCAGAGAAAGTTGAAATCATGGCCAAAGTTTCACCAAAGCCTAGGACATTTGGTTTCTTGGGAATGCACTCATTCTGCTCTTCATTTGGATATTGATGCGGAGGACATCTGGCACAGGTTTCCAATCCTGAAAAAAGGTTGCATGACAATTGGAAACAATCCAGAATATGCTGAAGAGTGGTTTTTTAAAATTCCCCTTACCTTAGCATGTACCAACTTTATGTCTTGTCGCATCAAAACAGACTTGGGGTGGTGCTACAGTAGTGGTTAATAACAATAAAATGCATTATTAAAATGTGTACAACCCATAAAATGTGAAGAAGAGGAAGAAGAATATTTAAGTCCACAATGTGCCTCGTTCTTAGAGAAAAGACCACCACTTCTATTCCAGCCTCCCTTCTCTAAACCTTTAGTGTCTTCCAGGACGGTACAAATTTTATATTATTTATTAAAATGTGGCAGCACAGAAGTGATCCACTGGCAATAGGAGATTGCATTAAACATTATAAAGCGTTACATGCAATAATGTTGGAAAATCTTTACATTATGCATATAGTCACATTTTCATGTTATACACCCTAGAAATAACTTGTATATGCTCTCACCCTTCTCATTTGAGAACATCCCATGCGGACATGGATCACAATCATAACAACAAAACTTCTTGCCCTCCTTCTTTTTCTTCTCATAACCAGGACGGCAGTTGGCATTACATAATGAAAGGGGTGGTACCTATCCAAAGAGACACAAAGAGGTGAATATTCAGAAAATGTTTCAGGGATTCATCTAACATAAGGTGATCTATCAGTAAATAGGAAATGTTAAATGTAGGATCCACACTCTCAATATATTCAAATCTCTTCATCCTTCATATAAAGGAATTGGGAATGGAATTTAGCAAATATTGGGTTAACAATCCTGAAAGGAAAATGGGTGTTGGCATTAAAACATTCCAAAAATATTTATTAGTGTGAACTTGAAAGTCAATATTCCAATGGTACTTTACTTTATACAGAATTTATTTATTTATGTAGGCCGAAACTGGCACTCTTGGATATATAACAGAATTAAGGCAGATCCAATACATATATTTTAAAGATGTAAAATAATAATTCCTTTATGGACAGAAGTACTGAAGAGTTCTCCTTCAGAAGTCAACTGTGGTTAAACTTTACCTAGTGCTCTTTTTCTTTACAATATATATTCTCAAAGCAGGAGCAATCATATGGCCACCTTTAGTTCTAGTAAAACTGAGATCTGCTTGTGAAGATATTGATGCCTTCTATGTGGAGGTGTACCGAGGCTCCCTTGTCCCCTTGGCATGGAGCTATTCTGGCATCCCCACCATCCCTTGCACTATTGGCAAGGAGATATCAGTGCTTCCAAAGTTGGAAGAGACCATGGAACAGGAACTTCTAAAGTTTGCTTTTCATCACCTTTTGTGCTCCTCCTGGGCCATCAGGGTTGGGTCTGCTCTGCTCCTCCCCCTGCCTTCCTTTGTCTGCCTGCCTGCCTGCCTCCGTCGCTTGGCATACCACCTGCCCGCCTTATATCTATCACAACTCCATCCACCAGCCTCTCTTTTCTTCCCTCCAAGCTAAGCTTTGCACTCTACTCGCACTTACAACAGTGCCATCAAATAACTAGGGATGTGGAACTGCACCACTGCTCCGATGGCCAACGTGGTGTCATGGGCCAGGAGTCGGCTTCACCTACCAAGCAGCAGCCTGAAGGAGCAGAAGGCGAAGTGACTCCACCTGCTGCTGATCAGCCTTCTTGCTCCTGATGAGAACCAGCTGGCTCCAGCTTTTTAAAGCAGGGTTTCCAGCCCCAGTCAGTCGCTGTAAACAACATTTGTCATCCCTGATCAGACCTTGCTGCTTCTTGTTTCTCGTGACCTTTGACCCTTGGCTTTCTTGACCCCCGGATTGTCTGACTATATGAACTGAGATACTCCAGACCTTACGACTGGACTGGAGCGTGTATATGGACTCTACCTCCAAGCAAGTACCCCCCTGAGATTTGGCTGGTTGACGGGCTTCTCCCTCCTGGAGCTCAGCCATGGCTGGCAACACACGACTATGACAAGCACCTGGATTCCTCCACCGAGGTACTGAGAGAGCCTGAATCCTTTGTCCAGCAACCTATGGAGTACATGGATGGGCAGCAGGGCTCCAAGCCACTCTGAGGGCTCCTCCTTGTTCTGTGGCCTTGTTCTGTGGCAGGGGCCAACCTGACAAACACCTCCATACACCCCTGCTTCTATTGTTCCAATTCAACACTAGAATCTTAAGTGGCATCAGTGTGAACCTGAAAGATTCCAGTGTTTATGCATAATGATATGGTTAGATTGGTATTCTATCTAATGCCACTATGTAGAGAGCTGCCTTTAACAAACAAGCATTTTGTGCGACACTCTCTTATAGTCATTGGTCCTTCTTGGTTTGATATGTCTTCTTTGCATGTTGCTCTTTTTGGAGCAATGGTTCATTTTATTTTTTTACAAAAGAACTATTAGTAGCAGCGTTATTAGTAGTGGCAGCACTTCCCTTTTCACCTCAAGTGGCAAAACATGTCTGTTGAATAGTTGCAATGCCCAATATCTGGTTATGGGCCCAGCATTGAGTATATGACTGCCCATTTTTGGACTCTGAGAAAGGTTTGAAGTCTACTCCTCCTGTGGTACTGGAAGATTTCCAGGCTGACTGACCATGTTACAGAAGCCAAGAAAGCTCTTACGTTTCCACAGCTGACAAATGAGAATTATAGTTCATGGTCGTTTTGTGTGGAGGCACTTTTGACCTCTCGTGATATGTGGCAGTATGTGACTGAGGACCCTGCTGACCCCATGAATGATCCTTGGGTGATAGGAGATGCAAAAGGGCAATAATTAATTTGGCTGTCAGATACGAACAAGTGGTTTACATAAGGAATAAGAAAACTGCCAAGCAAACGTGGGAAGGTCTTGCAGCAGAACATCTTAGGAAGGAGTCTGTGTCTTATTAATGTTTTTCAAGCAGCTTTAGCAGACAAAGCTGCAGCCTGGCGATGACTTAACGGCACACTTAAGGTGTTTGGAGGAAAAACGTGACGAATTGATTCAAAGGGACATGGTGATACCTGATATTCTGTATGAATTTATCATTCTTTGTTCCCTTAATGAAGACTTTGATGGTCTAGCTGGCCAGATATCTACCATTCCACCAGCACAATTAACAGTGGAAGGGGTAATGGCAAGATTAATGGGCGAGTTAGACTGAAGGGAGGCTTGTGCGATAAGAACGGCTGGTTCCAGAAATAATGAGGATAGCCGTATGCTGACTTGCGGTGACACAACTGCATTAAAAGTTGCCAAGCGTTTTTCCTGCAATAAACAAGGACATTTTGCAAAGGATTGCAGATCCAAAAAAACCCACACAAGGTACTCCCAAATCTGGTTCAGCTCAACAATCACAGTCGTCACCCCAGCAGCCGCCGCCACCATATCGTAAAGGCAGATACGAGCCACGAGCTTTTCACACAGGTGCCAAGTGCATTTTTTTTTGTTTTTTGACTCTGGAGCTTTGAGGTATATTTGCAATGATCAGAGTTTTTGTTAATAGCTTTTGTTAATAGATGGATCACAACATGGACATTCTATTTATCATTTGGATATAAAAACTGCATATTGGTTTACAGATTTGCTTTTAAACCATGCAAAGATATTTTTGCATCTCTTCAGTGATTCCATCTGTGTGGTCTACTCTGCACGCACTCTGCAACAAGTTCCAAATGACCAATAATGCCACCCCTTTGTGCAGTGATGTCCTTACCCGAGTGAAGGCTCTGTGCCACTGGATTCCATCCCCATTAAGGGTGAGCTCTTTTCCAGGAGGGGCCTGAGGATCCAGCCTTCCGACTTTGACCCTTACATAGGAAGTATTTGGGAAAGTGACCAGGTTTGTAATATCAAATCCACCTGCTAATTCTCCATGTTCATTTAATGTGATTTCATCCCCAGCACCGTTGTTGAACGAGATTCTGTGCAGAAATGAGTGCAGCTAGGTGGAAAGAGAATCAAAAAGGTCTATGAAGTTTTTTGAAAGTCTTTCTAAGATAATTCAATAGTTTTCCGGGAAGAATATAAGCTCTTTTCCTCCAGGGGTCCCCCACTTCAGTTCCCAATGGAGAGCACCCAAATTTCGACAGCAGATCAAATAGAGAGGGAAATTGTAAACCAGTGTAAATTCAACAGTCATGAGATACACACATAAAGGCTGTAAATCTGTGTGTTTCAGAGCAGCCTTTGTTAAGATTCAAGTTGTAGAAGGGATTTGAGATGATGGGCAAGAAAAGGGTCAGGTGCTCTTGTTCTCAAGACATTATATTAATGCAACATGGAAACATGTAGCTATAGCTCTCATGTTAGGAGCTGGAGTTTCTTAGTTCAGGGCATCCATGATTTCTGTTTGTGTGTAGCTGTATGCTGCTCTGCATTAGTTACTGTGTATTTAGTCAATGTAAGCCCTCTTCTGATAACCAAGAAGCCTCTTTTTGAGCAGTCTTGTGTTAGTATATGTTGCTTGGTAATAGGGACTATTTAGGACACACAGTAGAGCAGTGTGCAATTGTTTCCCCATATGAAAGCCCTCACCTCTAAAGGGAATATCTTCTAGGTGAACATGTGAAGGGGCTCTCACAGCAATCAGTGGCAGACACACTACAACTTTTGCCACGCCTCTAGAAGCACTGGACTCTTCCACTAGACAACACATATCCAACACAAGTGGAGGGCATCAGCTCTTGGCTACAGCATGTCACACCACTGTGCTCTACACAGGACATAAGAAATGAGATGGGCTTTATTGAAGATAGACAAAATGTCCCCAGAATTCATGTTCTTCTATAAGAAAGTCAACCTGCCATTGAAAAAGAATCTTTGCTGATCATGCTTAAAGCATGGAAAGAAGAAGTAGGTAAACTGTCCCCAACCCCATCCCGACTAATACCCCTGGCACACCACCCACTATTCCACCGTGCAGAACAAAATCTCTGGATAAAAACATGGCAAGCCAAAGGCTTATACCGCCTAGCAGATTTCTAAAAAAACAGCAAACCCTTATCAACACAAGAAATACAAGACAAACTAGGGGCTACCCAGATGTCCTAGCTATCCCATCACATGCCCTCCTAAACAACGCAGCAGTAAAATATTCAGCAACTAGGCCCTTGAAAACTTTCGAAAACCTCCTCCTAACATCAAAGGGACACAGCAAAGGGATGGTATCCACAATATACAAAATACTGCTCCAAAATCTCATATCCCCCTTGACATAATAAAAAAAAAATGGGCGGACGCCATAGGACATTAGATTAACACCACCCAATGGACTAAAATGTGGTCTAAATCGATATCAGCAAAAAGGAAAGAACTCACTCTGAAACTCACTTACAGATGGTACCTAACACCATGGAAACTAGCGCTAATACACCCAGGAACCTCACCAAGATGCTCGAGAGGATGCACCTCCGCAGGCACATACCTCCATATATGGTGGGAATGTCCCCAAATCCAACCCTTCTGGACAGCAATCATATAAGAAATACGCAAAATAACTAAGCAAGTATTAGAAGTCACCCCAGAACTGACCTCACTAAACATATTCCAAGATAATAATGACCACTCACATGATAAAGAAATATCATAGCCAGACACTGGAGAGACCTGTCAGGAGTAAGCATGGACCAATGGTATCAAATAGTATGGGAAACAGCCTTATTAGAAAAACGAACCAATAAACTGAAACTGACAAGGGGACAAATAGAAGAAGACGCCTTTACACCGGTATGGTTCCCCGTTATCACATACACAGCTCAACAACACAATAACAAGAATCTGCCGACAGCATACAAATCAATCTGGCTAAACTGATTCAAAAATACACCCCACCCTCCCCCACCTCACTACAGCTAACCAAAGACAAACAACCACACCCTAAGCCACCCCCCCAACCTCTCTCAACACCAAGCAAATATAACAAGTGAATAGTCAGAGAACCTATACAAGTAACGCTGACCCAAAACCCCACACATACACTAAGTAGAAGAATAGAAGAATAACCACCTGACCCATTCCCCCATTCCCCCATCCCCTCTTTCCCCCTCTTTTCTTCCTAACAACCCCCCTCTGTTCTATCCCCTTTGTTTCCCCTTTGTTTATACCAATTCATGAACCAAGAACTTATACATTGACCACTAATAATGAAACATACCGGGATGTTGCAGATACTACCCCACATTTTTTTTTTTTTTTTGTGATATACAAAAGACATGAGAAAACTTGGTATACCTATTTGTATAACTTTATCCTTGTTTATAAAACCCCCCCAAAAGTTATTTTTTTTAAAAAAAATTGCTTTGATGTCAGACAGGGAAAGTTCAAGCAAATATTTTCTAGAATCATAGGATCATATAATTAGAGCTGGAGGGGATCACAATAAAATTAGTTAATGTTAATTTTGATGTATTAAGATTTATTATTTTATTTAATATAAATAATTGACAACCCATATCGTACATCAATGGACTGCACAACACTGAGCATGTTATATAGTAAAGACTTTGTAACAAGAAACGCTACCTGCCAAGGCTCTACATTCTGAGGAAAGAGTCTGTTTCTGTCCTTTGTCCTTTTGCAGATGGCTTCAGATGAGCACCTAATACGTAAGGCATGTGCCAGAGCATAGACAGCATTATAGATACTGTAGCTGTGGCCTGTCATGCTCATTTCAAAATATGGTGTCGGGAGGTTCTCCAGCAATTCATCTCCAGTACATGTACCCATAATGCCTGCCATTGCAGTGGCATTTGAAAGTGAACAACCAAACGATTGTTCCCAGAAATGCTTGATAAAACCATCTTCATCTTGTCCAGAAGGCTTTACATCCTGCAGAAAGTTTGAGAAGTCTTGAATCTCCTTGGAGTGAATCGTAACAGAGATAGCACCTTGGAGCATTTGTATATTAATGTCAATAACTTTACTGAAAATTTGATTTGATATGAAATCTATTTGGGCTGTTGTAATCCATACTTTCCAATCAGGTTCTTTCCCCGTAAATTGCTGAAGAAATAGCCGAATCATAATCTTTGGAATTATAATACCTGTAAGCCATATAATTGATGTACTTTCTCCATATATAACAACTGCATTTGCTTTGCTTTTCATGAAATTTTGCGAGAAAAGCTTTGATTGATCCACTATACCAAATATGTTACCGCTGAAATGCAAATAGTATTCTGTTCTTTCTGTGAATGCTGAACAGATTCCATTCTTGAAAAGCATTGGTTCAATGGTCTGCAAGAACTGATCTCCAGCTTCATTTGCTGGAGTCATGAGCCCAACCCATTTCCATCTGAAATGCAGAAGTAACTGGATAATTCCCTTGTACTGAAGATCTTCATTGGGGACCATGTGATAAAAGGAAGCGAATTTGATGTGATCATTTATGGCCGGTTCAAATGAACCATATGAAATCTGAAAAAGAAAAAAGCCAAACTTTTCCATGTGGAAACAAGAATTCACAACACACTCATTTATCTAATATAAATCCTATGCATTCCATCTTTTCTAATCTTAGAGAAAGGGCCACCCTCCCATTTACATAGAAAAATGCACAAAACAAACAATCTTGCTCATTTATTTATGTAGATATTAATTTCTATTATTGTGGTGTCATCACAGTCGCATACTTGTACACATGGATTGTATCAAAATCAGGAGAGCATTTATCTCTGCTCGTTTCCACATACTGCTTGGATACATCAACATAACTTGACTGTGGAAATGGAGGGAGACAAACCATTGATCATGTTCTTTCGGTCTATAACCTTTACAGCAGTTGTGGAGAGACTTTGATGGTTTATGTACTAAGAACTCTCATGGGAGTTCTCCTGTAGATTTCCTGGACATAATACTTTTTATTCTTTTGTGAACAACAATAAACCATATCCTATATAATGAATCAAAATACCAGCAAAAATTAAGGCAATTAAAGTGAAGTTCAGTAATGTAGCAGAACAACACAAAAATGGTACCACTATTCTTCTCTCCCCAAGTGCCAGAAAAATAACAAGAAAAGTGCTTTTCATTAGCCTCTGAAAGAGGACAACGCTGAATAACATCACACTTCCACAAGGTGGGAATTTCATGATTCCTAGGGAAACGCTATTCTTGTCCTGAGTTATTTATGCCTGTGCAAGTGATTATTAGCAGCATGAATTGGGATTGGTGCTTTTCAGACAGCTAGGACAATGCTTGCAGGATTGAAATAATGTGAGCCCAATCCTCCACTAAATATATTAAACACATCTTTGGGAACATGGCTCTCTCATAAAAGTTGGTTTATGCACATACTAACATCCTCAAATATATCGATATATTGCAACCATTTTCCTTTTTTGACTTGATACTTATGAATCAACAGCTTCCTAATGGAAGGAGTGTAGAGTGAACTACAGAATGACATATCTATATTATGTACCTGTGGAATTTTGTAAAGACCTAAGACATCTGCCATGGATGAGGAGGTGTCAGAGCTAAGTCCCCCAATGACTCCTACTATTTTTTTCTGATTTCCACATATGTAGTTGGGGACAAAGTGATGTGATTTAAAGAGAAGATCCAGAGTGTTTTGGTAGGTCATCCTTGAATCAGAACAGCTATCATAGATGTGGAATCCAAGCGTGACATTGGGCAAGATCTTGGGATTCCCATTGATCTCATCAACAGCAAACACCAAGGCGAGGATGTGTTGGTAGAACTTTCTAATCACCCTACAAATAAAGTGTGTTACTATTTTATGGGGAATAAAGCAGTGCGCAACATCGAGATGTCAGAGATTAAACTGCCTCTGTTAAATATTCTTGTAAATATTGAAATTGCTTTGTGCGTTTAGAGTTAATGTTTGGATGTCTCCTCCATCCAAGTTAGATTTTTTAGTTGTCTGAACACATAGGTTGAGAAGAGATCTTCACTTATGAAGCTTCAGGTTTTTTAACCATGTTGCTCTTTATCACTAGAAACAAGAACTGTGCCACATGGCTATGCTACAGTTATTGAAATCAGTTCAATATCCCTTTGTCAGTACGTAGCTGTCCCTAGCAATAGAAATGGTATGATATTAAACAAAGGAATTGGCAGCTGCCATTTTGAATATGAAGAATACCCAGTGATGAGCTAGCAGTGATGATGGTAAAAGGGCTCTCCTCCCATTATTACTAAGCATATTTAAAATGTATCCCTGAATGTTTGCAATGTACTTTAGACATGCCTTCCATTTTGGAATGGAAGAGCCAGTGTGGTGTAGTGGTTAAGAGCGGTAGTCTCGTAATCTGGGGAACCGGGTTCGTGTCTCCGCTCCTCCACATGCAGCTGCTGGGTGACCTTGGTCCAGTCACACTTCCTTGAAGTCTCTCAGCCCCGCTCACCTCACAGAGTGTTTGTTGTGGGGGAGGAAGGGAAAGGAGAATGTTAGCCGCTTTGAGACTCCTGAAGGGGAGTGAAAGGCGGGATATCAAATCCAAACTCTTCTTCCAAACTCTTCTTTGAACCATCCTTCACTAATGCAGCTCAAGCTGGGCTTCATAGTTCCCCTCTTTCCCCTTGCCTCCCACAAAAGTGCCTAAGTTGTAGGTGCCCCAGAAAATGGAGATTTGAACCCAAAGGTTGCCATGATGTATTACTGTGGGCAGGAGGATCAATGGCTAGAGAGCAAGTGATGGTGATCTGAAACTGCACCAGCTCAAACACAGTTGAAGTTTCATATCTTCATCTTTACCAGCACTGCGTCCACAACCAGCTATTTGGAAGAGCTTGAATATTCTTTTGTCATCTGGCCAAGACAGCATTTCTCTAATAAAGTTAGCAGCCTGCTGCTACGTCTTTAGAAATACTTTAGAGATGGAATCAGTTTCAGACAGAATTGCATGATACAATTGGAGCCTGTCAAATGGTATGCAGTGCACTCTCTGTTCCCTTTTTGCTGGAACAGTTTTGATTATTGTGGCCAGAGGATGTAGTGAATGTGCTTGAAGTTGTCAAACTGACCCCTTGACCCTTGCCTGTCTTGGCTTTTTAAATGGAGCTTTATAGGATTGACTGGCAGTGGCAGACTTGGGTACTATGACGCCTATTGCAAGGCTGAAAATTTGCACCCACGTAGACCTTGCATTGCCTTCCCTTAGGAAGGAGTCACAAGGCTCTGGCAGGGTCCTAAAATCCTTCCATTTAATTCTCAAAGCTGAAAAATTGCTAACTAGGCTTTGTGAAGGAGGCAGGAGGACTCCAGGACCTTGTCAGATACTCATGGCTCACTACTCAAGCCCAGTGCCTGGCTTACCCAGCTTTGAGGCAGTGCTCCCATGGCTCTGTCTCCAATGTGTGTACACTGCTCGCACAACCCTAATTCTGGCTCTTTGACTGGGGAAGTTCAGTGAGTTTTCTATGCTTCACTGGATAATAGAGAGATACTGTCCAACTTGAAGCAGGTTATGGTGTGTCACCTCTTTACTCTGAACCAAAAATAAAATATTCTTATAAATTCTAATGACTGTTTTTTAAAAAAATAAATTAAAAATATTTTTTCATAGCATTTTTTCCAAAGCAAAAGTACTTTCTAGGTGGATATAAGTGTCTAAGGAATAAAAGAAATAATCTTAAGGTCCATTTACTTACATTGGATGGTCAATAAAGTCGTGAGATGGGTGTTGATGGAAGGAAATGCTGGGGAATACGTAATGGATATGAGACACTATCCCACCAATGATAAGGTCCCCTTGTTCATACCACTCATGTGGAATATGCACAGGGTTATTTCTGCTGCAAACAACAGTGTGCACTTGGGGCACCATATTGGGAAGCAGTAGGAGAAGCAGCAGCAACAACATCCTCATCACAAATATCCTTCTACTCTCTACAATATTGTTACTATCATCAGCCTGACTTGAACAGGATGTATTTGGTGACAGCCGACTTTGGCAATTCTGTTGCCAATTAAAGGGTCAGGAATCCACTTTCACCGTTACCAAAAAAAGGAATTGAATGCTAAATAATCTAGAGTGATTTGAAACTTGACCTATACAATGAAAGAGGGAAACTGACTGAAATAACAGAGCCTGGCCTCCTCTCTCCTCCCTTACCATAGCAGTGAATGGAACACTGGGGTGCTTTTCATCATTTCAGATTTAGTTTTTGATTCTTTATTTTTCATTCTACCTTCTGGAGCTTTTCCAGGTGAATTGATTATAGTAATTTTAATAATTACAGGGCAGATAACCTTTTGTGCTATGTTTTTGGACTCTATGTTGCATCAGGAATGGGAAGATTTCCAAAGCAAACATATCGGTCACATCACAGAATCAGAGATTTGGAAGAGGTGTCTAAGGTCATCAAGTCCAGTCTCCTTGCTAATGCAGGGCATCCATAACTACAAACAAAAATAAAAATGCCCCACCTGTAGGCAGGCATCCATCTTTGTCCTAAAAATGTGTTTAGAGGTGCATCCTTTCCCCATTTGTCTAATTTCCTACTGCTATTGGCCCTTACACTCACAGTCATATGTAACATTTATTCCAGTTGCTGGATCTTGGAAACAATGATGGAAAGGGTCCAAACCATATCAGGATATAGAGACCCTGGATATTACTGTCCCAATACTTTTGAAAGAATGCATATGTACTGTCTGAAGCAGAGTGGCATGCTTGGGAACAATAGTGCCATCTGTCTTTTACTCTTGTAAGGAGTAGTAATTCCAAAGGTGGTCTATCACTGTCAGGCAGTGATAGGCAGTATTTTCCCCTCCAGATGGATTACAGCTTTCATCATCCATGACAATAATAGCCAATTGTAAGCTGATGTGAGCTGTAGTCCAGCAACATCTGGAGGGCAACAGATTGGGTACCCTTGGTATAAGGAAGGTTTGGGCTGTTGAAAAAATGCCTCGTGTCTGGTGTCATGCTGAACTGTCAGGGCTTTGTCAACTATTTGAGCCCTCTGAGCCTGAAGCAGTGTTCATGGGAAGGTGAGTCACTTCCTGACTCCCTTTCCAGCCCCATCTCAATGCAGGTATAAGATTACAGAAGCGTAGAAGTCCCAGTTTATCCTTGAAGTTTTAAGATTGTGTGTGTGTGTGTGTGTGTGTAAGGCAGCTATAGAAACATTGACTGTGAAGAGATCTTTTAAGAAAGAATTTTATTTTGAAACAGTTGAATAGTTAGAGCAAAGAACAAACAAATATAGAAATACCCTTCTCACTTAACAGTGACTAGATTTGTTCTTTAAAGGAAACCGACTCTGCCTCACAGTGCTACTTCTATATACCTTATTTCTCAACTTTTTGGCAAATAGTAGAGTTCTGTTTAGGTTCCCATTAGTTCAAATTATAGCTGACCCTCTTTTGTATTTTCATCCAATGGTAGGAAAAGTTTCAAAGAAATAATAATTATGGAAATATAAAAAAATGGTGAGATGAGCAGAGAAAGGGAGGGTCCTAGCTCTCTATCATATTTAAGTTGTAATCATTCAACTTGTTTTTATTATTGCTTGTAAGCCTCTCTGAGCCCGGCCTTGGCTGGGGAGGGCGGGGTATAAATAAAAATTATTATTATTATTATTATTATTATTAGATGGCACAAGGCTTTTGCTTTCTCTGGGGAAGACATACCTGAGGAGCAGGTAGGTCTCAGACTACACACAATTTTCCCAGGCTAGTGCCTGCCTCCACTTCTTGCCTGATATTCCTTTCCAACAGCCACAGATCATATAACCCAAACTGCCCAAATTCTTCCATAATTTGGACGAAGACTTGGTTGAGTCTCGTGCATGGCTCGGATACATTGAGCAATGCTCTCACTCAACATAAGGCAGCTTACAACGTTCCCTTTCCCCTTTTCTCTGTCTGCAGTTTCCGACGCACCCTCAGAAGTTTCAGAACCTATTGGGAAAGTGGATGCCAGAAAATTAGAGTAAGGGATTAGAGTAACCCAATTCATTTCCACATCATATGTAACTATGCTGGATCCCAAGAACATAAATGATAAGATAAGCTCTTCTGTTATTTTGACCACCACATCTGACACTAGCCAGAAAGATTACAGAGCCTAACTCCCAACATAAATTACAATCTCTTCTGTCATTTATGCTTTGCTCCGTATCAGCTGTTCTCTGTTATTCAGCTCAGGCCTCATCACAATAATGTAGCATTTAGGGAAAAAGAGGCAAGCCAGCAGCCCAGCACTGGAAGCCAAGATGGAGAAGATCTCCACAGCCACCATGTATTTTCCTCTGGTGCTCAGGTACGTTGGAATAAAGGAGAGCCAAACACTGCAGAAAACCAGCATGCTGAAGGTGATGAACTTGGCTTCATTGAAACTGTCAGGCAACTTCCTGGCTAAGAAGGCCACAGTGAAGCTGACAGTGGCCAGGAAGCCCATGTAGCCCAAAACACAATAGAACATGGGAACTGACCCTTCGTCACATAATATTATAATTTCTTCATTCATTGAGTGCATGTCCAAATCTGGGAATGGGGGAGAGGTTGCCAGCCATAAGACACAGATTCCTACTTGAACAATGGAGCCAGAGAGGACAATGGTGTAAGCCAGCTTTTTGCCTACCCATCTCCTGATCCTGGATCCTGGCTTGGTAGCAATGAATGCCAAAACCACCGATACGGTTTTGGCCAAGATGCTGGAGAGGGCCACAGAGAAAATGATGCCAAAACTTGTTTGTCGGAGAAGACAGGTCACCCACCTTGGTTTTCCAATGAACATCAAAGTGCAGAGGAAACACAAGAGGAGGCAGAGTTGAAGAATATAGGTTAGGGTTCTATTGTTGGCTTTGACTATGGCAGTGTCCCTGTGCTTAATGAAGATGCCAAGCACAAGAATTGTGATCAGAGAGAATAAAAGTGCACAGAAAGTTGAAATGATGGCCAATGTTTCATCAAAGCCCAGGAAGTTTGCTGTCTTTGGAATGCATTGATCCTGGCCTTCATTTGGATACTGACCTGCAGGGCACCTGGCACATATTTCATTCTCTGAAAATACAATGTACAATCATTTAAAAAAACCACGATTATGCTAAAGAATGTTGTTATCTGAAGTACGGGAGATTTTATGCAGCCAAACAACTGTACACTATTGACAGTAAGTAAGGGAACTACAGAGCTGTAAATTTATAGAAAGGACTCCGTGATATCACTTCTCCAAGAAGTGAGGAAGTATGGTTTGTTTTCTGATCCTCTCCCTCTCTTCTGTTTGAACCACGCAACTGACGACATGCATCACGTTGTAGCTCCTTAGCCCATTTTCAGTGCTTGAAGATATGGATTCTATTTCGTAACAAAGAATACCTTGCCTGCATTTGCTTCTGCTGATTGATGCCTGAGACCTGTGATTACTGCATGTAAAGCATTTAAACTGACTAATGATTGTTGACTATTCACTCCGAGAGGGGAGTGAATTGCATTGTAAGCGCTAAATTTAAACACTATAATCAAATTCTGCTGGGCGCTGTTTTGACTAAAGAGTGAGTCAAGCTCTGCACGTCTTATTGAATTTAGGCAGTTAGTCATGAATGCTTTTGCCCTAGATGCTTACAAAATCAACTCATGTGGCAAATGTGGATAAGCTGTATGCTTTTAGTGGTGCTTTTCTGTTTTTCTCAGGACCACAGATACTGCATAGTTAAACAAGAGAAATATTGTTGCTGAAATATTGGCCACAGAAAGGTGCTTTTGAAAGGACTTTTACCATCTCCCCCAAAAGCCTTGTTTTTAGAGAAGGGGCCACCACTTTTATTCCACTGTAAATTAGTCAATGTTGGTGGTAAAATCATCACCCACCTTTCTAAAATATATTCTTTAAAAAAAGTGAAGATACAATCTTGAAGAGTGTATTCTAGAAGGATAACATTATATTGATGTTATCTATAAACAATAAGGACAACACATCAAGCCATAATTTAAGACTTCCCTCCTCCAGAAATTAAACACAACAAAATTGTCAAGGAGTGCAGTGCTTACTAAAATAAATTGTATTGTTTTGTATATCTTTACATGCTATCTCCCACATTTCTCATTTGAGAACGTCTCATGTGGGCATGGATCTGCCCAGAATATACTAACATGAATTGTATAGTATATGCTAACACGGCATCTCTCACCCTTGTCGTTTGAGAATGTCTCATGTGGACATGGATCACAATCATAACAGCAAAACTTCTCGCCCTCCTTCTTTTTCTTCCCATAACCAGGACGGCAATTGGCATTACATATTGAAAGTGGTGGTTGCTATCCAAAGATATGGGAGAAGGTTAATATTAAGAAAATGTTTAAATTAATATAACATAAGGTGATCTATCAGTAAATAGGAGGGCCAATATTGTGGAATAGATAATCCATATGTACACAGGTGACTCATGAAGCTGTAACCTAGGAGCTTCCCTTTTTTCTCCCAGGCTCCCACCTTGGCAAATGTTCCATCCCCTGCCTCTCATACAATGTATTTCACCCGCCATCCATCTCCTTCCTCAGTGTACCAGAGTAGAGAACATCCAAAACAAAAAATAAACAAAACAAAAAACACAACCCACAAGCAAATGCAAAGTATAGTGGCACCTCAGGTTACATACGCTTCAATTTACTGACGCTTCAGGTTACAGACTCCGCTAACCCAGAAATAGTACCTTGGGTTAAGAACTTTGCTTCAGGATGAGAACAGAAATCGTGGTCCGGCAGCGCAGCAGCAGCCGGAGGCCCCATTAGCTAAAGTGGTGCTTCAGGTTAAGAACAGTTTCAGGTTAAGAACGGACGTCCGGAAAGAATTAAGTTCTTAACTTGAGGTACCACTTTAGATAAGCAAAAAAGGAAAAGAGAAAAGGCTGAAAGGGGGGGAAACATTTTTTAAAAAATAGAAAAGAAAAGAGAGAAATAGAGATTAAATAAATATGACTTCCAATTCTCTGTCTGTCAATTATATATTAAAAAGTTATTCAAAATATTCAAAGTGTTCACTCCAGGATGGTATATAGCTGTATTCCAGGGTAATATCTAGCTGTTCCTTGTTCTACTAGGTGATGTTTCCGCAGTCCTCAATCCCATGAGCCTCAAGTTCATTCATTTTTTCCATACCAAAAGTCTAAAAGTCCAATTGCTATTATTGCTAAGTGTCCAGTCCAGTATGTCAACTTTATCTCCTAAATAATAATAATAATAATCCAACATCAATTATTGATGGAGTGTTCAGCAGTGATGGAGTGTTCCTCCTAGAAGTCCTCAAGATGTTGGGAATTGGAGGTAATGTAGCATAGCAGTTTGTTTCCTACCTGAAGGGTCATTATAGAGAGTAGTTCTAGGAGATATTTGTTTGGCTTCATAGTCTTTAGGATTTGGTGTCCCATGAAGGTCCAGTTTATCTCCTATGTTATTTAGCATCTATGTGAAACTGTTGGCAGGTGTCATGGAACATGGTATCATCAGTACAGTGATGACACACTCTCTGAAATAAATTCATTGAAATAAAGAAAGGTATCTAGAAGCATCTGGAGGGTATAATGAACTGGATGGGGTTGGTAGCTCCTGGAAATGGTGCCTAAAGGTGTACAATGAAGGGGCCAGTCAAATCTACCTGGAGAGAACATTTCACAAACGGAGAGCCACTGCCCAAAAGGCCCACTCCCGTGTCTCCTCCCTCTAGGCTTCTTGTGGAAGAGACAGATGAAATGGTTCAGGGTCTGGGTAGGTTCATATAGAGAGAGGCAGTCCTTCAGGTATAGCGGTCCTGAGCTGTTTAAGGCTTTATAGGTCCAAAACCACGCTTTGATTTGGGGCCAGAAAACAAGTAAAGTTACTCTTTCAAATAACAGGTAGGTAGCCGTGTTGGTCTGCTGTAGTCAAAACAAGATATAAAAAATCCTTCCAGTAGCACCTTAGAGACAAACCTTAGATTGAAGAAGTGTGCATGCACACAAAGGCTCATACCAATAACAAACTTAGTTTGTCTCTAAGGTGCTACTGGAAGGAATTTTTTTGTTTTGTTTCAACTCTTTCAAATAGACATTCTCTCCACTAAAACACTGTCCATCTATTTATGAATTTTCAACATAGATAAGATTTTCATCTTATTTTTGAAAACTTTCCTTTCTCCTCCAGTGTATAACAAACTTAATTATACATTAAGTGAAGATCTGCTTTCTTCCCTCCCTTACACCCCATCTTTATGGAAAACTATGAAGGTTGCCATCTGAGAGCCAGTGCAGTTATTTTCTCACCTGAATGAAGCCACTATGCCATTTGATTCTGTCTGCATTGATGGTGAGCTCTTTGCCAGGAGGGGCCTGAGGATCCAGCCTCCCCACTTTGACCCTGACATATGATCCATTTCGGAAAGTGACCAAGTTTGTAATATCAAAGCCAGCTGCTAACTCTCCATATTCATTTAATGTGATTTCATCACCAGCGCTGTTGTTGAACGAGATTCTCTGTAGGAATGATTGGACCTATGTGAAAAGAGAACCACAAGGTCTACAAAGTCAGGGAATGGGCAGGTGTGGGGGACTCTCTGGTCCTGCATGGAGTAACTGTGCCTCTAAAGGACCAGGTGTGCAGTCTGGGGGTCATTTTGGACTCACAGCTATCCATGGAGCCACAGGTTATCTCATGCTTGGACTACTGCAATAAACTCTATGTGGTGCTACCTTTGAAGGTGACTCGGAAACCACAACTAATCCAGAATGTGGCAGCTAGACTGCTGACTGGGAGTGGCTACTGGGACCATATAACACCAGTCCTAAAGGATCTTTATTGGCTCCCAGTGCATTTCTGAGCACAATTCAAAGTGTTGGTGCTGACCTTTAAATCCCTAAATGGTCACGGCCCAGTATACCTGAAGGAGCATCTCCACCCCCATTGTTCCTCCTTCAAGGGTCTTCTGCTGGTTCCCTCACTGCGAGAAGTGAAGTTACAGGGATATAGGTAGAGGGACTTCTCGATAGTGGTGCCCTCCCTGTGGAACACCCTGCCTTCAGATATCAAGGAAATAAACAGCTAACTGACTTTTAGAAGACACCTGAAGGCAGCCCTGTATTGGAAAATTATTAATGTTGTATGTTTTAGTATGTTTTGATATATGCTGCAAGCCACTCAGAGTGGTTAGGGAAACCCAGCCAGATGTTGTTTTTGTTGTTGTTAATTGGAGGGTGTGTGTGGCTTTTGTTTCCTTCATTTCTGGAATCCCTGAATTTTGCTAGCTCTCTGTATCATGTGTGCTGGAATTACCAAGGAAACCAGAAATTTTCATGGACACTCCACCAGATTTTGAGAAACTTCAGAAAGCTACAAGGGTCATTTCAGGCAGTTTGATTTGCACTCCACTTGGCTAATTTGTGCTGTTAACCATAGGTAAGAGGAATGCCTATGTAATCTAAAGTCTTTTTATTATTATAAGAACTTTTCTAATTCCAATCTCTGATATAACAAAATTATTTTTAGTTATCAAGGTTTCTTTCTTTACTTATAGTGCATTGCCAATTTATATAATATATCAAGGCAGTGCATAACACAGAATATTTTGTAAACTGTACACTTTGTAACAGGAAACCCTACCTGCCAAGGTTTCAAATTCTGATGAGAGGGTCTTTCTCTACTCTCTGTTCCTTTGTGGTTGGCTCCAGCCAGAAACATGATCTGTAAGGCATGTGCCAAAGCATAGACAGCATTGTAGATGCTGTAGCTGTGGCCGGTCATGCTCATTTCAAAAAATGATGCAGGAAGGTTCTCCAGCATCTCCTCTCCAGTACATGTGACATAAAAGTATTTTGACGCAGTGGAGTTTGAAAGTGAACAACCAAATGCTTGTTCCCATAAATCTTTGATAAAGCCATCTCCATCTTCCCAATAAGGATTTACATGCTGAAGAAAGTCTTGGAAGCTGTGAGTCTCCTTGGAGTGGATAGCAAAGGAGAGAGCACCATGGAACATTTGTATGTTATTACCAGTATTTTTTTGAACTGTATGTAATGGGAAATCTATTTGAGCTGTTGTAATCCACACTTTTCCTTCAGGTAACTTAATATGTGGATGATATATTAACAGAGTTACCATTGTCTTTGCAGCATTTAACAGCCATGCAATAGATTGACTTTCTCCATATATAACAACAGCATTGGCTTTGCTCATTATGAAAGCTCGTGTGAAGAGCTTTGATCCACGTACCACATCATCTACCGTATCAAACATGTTACCAGTGACATGCAGATGGTACCAAATCTTTTCTGTGAATGCTGAACAGATTCGATTCTTGTAAAGCATTGGTTCAATTGCCCGCAAGAAATGTTCTCCAGCTTCATTATCTGGAGTGAGGAGTCCAACCCATTTCCATCCAAAATACAAAAGTAACTGGATAATTCCTTGATACTGAAGTCCTTCATTGGGGACCATGCGGTAAAAGGAAGGGAATTTGATTTGTTCATTCATGACTGATTCAAATGAACCATATGAAATCTGAAAAAAGAAAAACCAAACTGTCCAAGTGGAAACAAGAACTCACAACACGTTTATCTGAATATAAGTGTTGTAAACATTCCAATTACCTCCAGATAAGTATCTGTTTATTGGGAAGATTGTCAGAATGTGCTTTAGCTACTATTCCCCACAATTTGAGGCAAGCTATTAACAGTCATTCCTTGCTAGATATTTCACCTGCCACTCTCTCTATATAGTGGTTTTTATGTAGATCTTTTCTGTGAACTGCCCTGAGAGCTCCGGGTATAAGGCAGTATATAAATTCTAGTAGTAGTAGTAATAATAATAATAATAATAATAATAATAATAATAATAATAATAATAAATCCTATATACTAAAACGTACTCTTTTTAGGGACATAGAAAAATGCAGACAAATAATTGTGCTCAGTAATTTCTGAAGCTATTCATTCTTAATATTATTGAGTCATCACATTTGTACACATTGATTGTCTCCAAGTATTTGGAGTATTTATCATTGCTCACTGTACTGTACTGCTTTTGGCACCGCTAAGCGTATGATTCAACAAAACTTTCGTGTGGAGCTAGAGCAATAGAAACCACTGATCCTCTTCTTCTGTTCTGTAACCCTTATAGTGATTGTAGAGAGAAATTGATACTCCATCTACTATGAACTCTCCTGGGAAGATCTTCCAGGAACTCTGGAAGATCTCTGGAAGAGTATGTATGGTATTGGTCTTTTACCACTACAAACCATATAAAATATCAGTAAAATACAGTGGTACGTTTGGTTGCAAACTTAATTCATTCCGGAGGTCCGTTTTTTAACTTGAGGTACCACTTTAGCTAATGGGGCCTGCCTATTTCCGTTCTCATCCTGAGGTAAAGTTCTTAACCCAAGGTACTACTTCCGGATTAGTGGAGTCTGTAACCCAAAGTGTTTGTAACATAAGGTGTTTGTAATCCAAGGTACTACTGTACAAAAAAAAGCATCACCATCATTCTCTGCAAAAATTAAAAGCAACAAAGATGAATTCATATAATGCAGCAGAATGACACAAAATACTGTTTTCCATTAACCTCCGAAAGTCAACAATTCTGAATAATGTCATACTTGCCCCAGGAAGGGAATTTCATAATTCTCTGGGAGAGACATTCTTGGTTTTTTATTATTTATTAAATTTGTCAGTTGATTTTTCTTGCCAGGGGCAACCCAAAGCAACTCACAACCAAACAAGTAGACAATAAACCACACATACATATCATGCATGGAGGAGTTAATGTCACAGAGTAAGCTGTCCTGCCAGGTTTAGCTGGGTCACTCCTTTACCTTTGGAGGATGGTAATCAAGCCTATTGTTGTCCTTCAGTCTCCCAGAGAAGCTTGGCATGTAGAGAGGTCTGAGCTGGTTGCTCCAAGCTCACACTGCATGACTCTAACAGGCCAAACCAATTTAGGAACTTTCACAACTGTAACTAAGCCTGTGTTTTCTGACTGATGTATGGAAAAGCACATGAGCCTCACCTTCAGAGGGTTTATAAGTAAAACATTTTTAATTTAACAAACGTGAGGTCTTTTTCTATGCAGGGGGAAAAGGGGAATACTCTGAAACTCACATATTTTAAAGGTCTACATGCTTATATTTCTGTGCTTTACTGTGCAGCACGTTTTGTGGTTTTAAATCTCTTCTGGGATTCTCTCATCAAAGAGTACTTGCTCCAAACCTGGATTTTGCTTCCAAGGAAGTCTCTTTTCTATATTTCATCTTTCTATTGCCACCAATGCTTGGAAATTTTCAAGCAATCTTACATTATATGCATTAAACACACATTCTTTGGAACATTGCCCTTCTCACCCACGTTATACCTCTCTAATATAGTTATATACTCTCTTTTACTCTTCCTTTTTAACCTGTCCTTATTCATGAGTCAGCAGGTTTCTAATGGAAGGAGATGGGGATAGTTTATTATTGTGTGAAATTTCATTATTATTATTTTAATTCCCATATTCTACCTGTGGAATCTTGTAAAGACCTAAGATGTCTGCCATGCACAAAGAAGTCTCAGAGCCAAATCCCCCAATGACTCCTACTACATTTTTCTGGATGCTACATATGTAGTTGGGGAGAAAGTAACACGATTTAAAGAGCAGATCCAGAGTGGTTCGGTAGGTCATCTTTGAATCATAATAGCTATCATAGATGTGGAACCCAAGAGTGACATTGGGCAACATCTTGGGATTCTCGTTGATCTCATCAATGGCAAACACCAAGGCCAGGATGTGTTGGTACAACTTTGTCATCACCCTGCAAACGAAGTGAGTTACTGTTTTATGGGAGAAATAAACAGAGCATAAAATCTAGAACTGAAAGGAGAGGGTACAGCCCACCAGCTTAGTCATGTATTCCTATTCCTATTATTATTATTATTATTATTATTATTATTATTATTAATCACCCTTCATCTGAGGATCATATGGCAGTTTACAATAAAAAACACGAAATATATAGCATAGTATGAGCTAAAAACCATGACCCAGTTTAAAACAGCATAGATTGTTCAATTAGCCAAAGGCCTGGGATAAGAGAATGTTTTTGCCTGGTGCTTAAAGATATGTAACAAAGGTGGCAGCTGAGCCTGCCTGGGGAGAAAATTCCATAAGTGGGGAGCAAAAAGCCCCATTATTGTGTTGTCAGACCTCTCGTGGAGGTGGCACATGAAGAAGGGCCTCGGGTGAGCTTTTTTCAGCTCTACACCATTCCTACTTAGGTGAATTGACCAGAATTGTACATAGTGTACCAAGTGTAGGTCACGCCATAGATTAGTTTAACTGCATTATGATATTGGCAGTTCCTTAAGTGATGTTTGCTAGAATAGAATTCTAGCACAGTCGCACCCTGTGTCCACATTTTCACTGTGTTATCTGCTATGACCCAAGGTTTCATTCCTGGTCATTCACCACTAGTTCAGATGCCATAGGTATATAAGTAAAATTACCCAGCCTGCATTCGCTCCATAAGACGCACACACATTTCCCCTTACTTTTTAGGAGGGAAAAAGTGAGTCGTATAGAGCAAAAAATACGGTAATATATATTTTTAGCTTGGAATAAGCCTCACTTTACACTTGCTTAAATTGAATTGCCTTTCCATTTTACTGCTCATGCAACCAGTATGCAGAGATTATTTTGGAGTGCTTTGCAATCTGTGTTGTTTTTTAATAACTAAACATTTTAGAATCATCAGCAAACATGACTGGCTAACTGCTTGGCTGTATGGTGGAGAGCAGTTCTTATATCATCTTACCCACTTTCTCTTTCTCCTACTCTCCTTTCTCTTTATCTTTCCAGAATTGGTGAAGGTCAATGTTTTTTGATGTCTAATTAACAGTTTAGGCATAGCCTACAGTATGTGCATGGATATTTCTTATAGAAAATGTCCATTTGTTTTTGTTTTTTTAAAATGTAAAACTTTCCCCCAAAGCAATCCAAGTACTTTTCTGTCAGATATCCAGATATCAATGTATAAATAACAAATAAAATAATGTTCAGGACATTTTACTTACACTGGGAGATCAATAAAGACACGAGAAGGGTGTATATTGAAGGAAAGCTTGGGGTACATGTAAAAGATATGAGATGCTATCCCACCAATGATAAGGTCCCCTTGTTCATACCACTCATGTGGAATATGCACAGGATTAATTCTGCTGCAAACAACAGTGTGCACTTTGGGCACCATATTGGGAAGCAGCAGGAGAAGCAGCAGCAACAACATCCTGATCCCAAATATCCTTCTACACATGGACTCTCCTTTGCCTCTCTACAATATTGTTACTGTCATCAGTCTGACTTGAACAGGATGGATTTGATGGCAGCCAACTCCAGCAATTCAGTACTAAAGCAGACCTGTATCAACCTTTTCATTAACTTCAATAATGTCAAAAAAACTGATTGAATGCTATATAAAATATCATGATTTGAGATCTAATTGATACAATGAAAAGCAAAACTCTCTGAAATAACAGATCCTGGGCTCACCTCTCCTCCCTTACCATAGCTGTCTTTGGAACACCAGGGTACTTTAAATCATTTCAGATTTACGTTTTCATTTTTTATTTCCCATTCTGCCTTCTGGAGCTTTGCCAGGTGAATTGATTATAATAATTTTAATAATTACAGGGGAGATAATCACTTTCACAATGTTGTTGGACTCTATGTTGCATCACCAGTAGGAGAACTGCCGAAGTAAACATATCTGCCACATCACAGAATCAAAGGTTAGGAAGGGATCTCTAAGGCCATCTTGCCCAATCTGCTTGCTAATGCAGGACACCCATAACTAAAAAAAACCAAACAAACCCAAACCCAAACAAAACACCACCTCTTCCTAGAATACCTTGATGGGGCCTCCTACACTCTCTCAACTAGGTGACACTGATCAGACATTGCTATCCACCCCACTAACTAGATCTTGGATACAATGCAGGAGAGAGTCCTAACCATATCCAAATGTACGGGCCCTGACTAATGCAGTCTAGACACTTTAGTAACAACACATATGTACTGTTTGAAGGAATGGGGCATGCATGGAAACCTCTCTGGCATCATCCAAAAACTGCTAGGCTAGCTCAGTTGGTAGAGCATACTCTCAGAGTCATAAGTTCAAGCCCCATATTGGGCAAAATAATTTTTAGAGATAAGCCAATCTCATCCTTTCCCCACTTGTCTAATTTCCTATGGCTAGGGGTTCCTACACTCTGTGACACTTACTGGATCTTGGGAACAATGATGGAAAGGGTGCAAACCATCTAGGGACCCTGGATAATACAGTCTAGCTACTTTTGAAAGAGCACATATATATTGTTTGAAGCAGAGTGGCATGCTGGGGGATGTCTGTGCCATCCCTTTCTTACTCTGGTAAGAAGTGGTAATTCTGAAGGCTGTCAGGGTGGCCCATCAGTGTAAGGCAGTGATAGGCAATGTTGCAGCATCCATATGTTTCTGGACTATAGCTTCTACCATCCTTGATAATAATGGTCAATTGTAAGCTGATGGAAGCTGTGGTCCTGAAACATCTGGAGATGCACACATTGTAAACCCTTGGCGTAAGGAAGGTTTGAGCTACAGAAAAATGCCTCATGTCTGGTGTGATCTTTAACTGTCAAGGCTTTGTCAAGTATTAAAGCCCTCTGAGCCTGGAGCAGTTTCTATGACAAGGTGAGTCATTGTGCACCACACAAAACATGACCCATGATTTAATAGAACTACTGTCCCCATGAAATTGTCATTCATTTCTTAAAATAATTTGTTTATGTAGGGGGCATGGTAAGCTTGGTAATTAACACAGTGTCATTTGCCCAAGAAAACTCAAGAGAAGAAACATTGGTAACATGTTATATTTATTGACATATAACAATGATAGACTCTGCAATCAGAATAATTCAAACAAATTATCCAATACCAATGAGGTCTGGCTGGTGAAGAGGATTGATGGGAGCATTTCAACTCCCCAATCTCCTGAGCCAGTTGGTAATTTCCTGCTATGAAAAATACAGGGAAAATGATACCCACAAGGAAATCCACATAGCCTAAGACCCAAAAGAACCACAAAATATTCTGTCATTTATACTTTTTGTGTGTCAGCTGCTCTCTATTGTTCAGGTCAGGTCTCACCACAATAATGTAGCATTTTGGGAAAAAGAGGCAAGCCAGCAAGCCAGTACTGGAAGCCAAGATGGAGAAGATCTCCACAGCCACCATGTATTTTCCTCTGGTGCTCAGGTAAGTTGGAATAAAGGAGAGCCAAACACTGCAAAAGACCAGCATGCTGAAGGTGATGAACTTGGCCTCATTGAAACTGTCAGGCAACTTTCTGGCTAAGAAGGCCACAGTGAAGCTGACAATGGCCAGGAAACCCATGTAGCCCAAAACACAATAGAACATCAGGATTGACCCTTCATTACATAACACTACAATTTCTTCATTCATTGAGTGTGTATCCAAATCTGGGAAAGGGGGACAGGCTCCAAGCCAGAAGGCACAGATTCCTACTTGAACCATAGAGGAGGAAACGACAATGGAATAAGTCAGTTCTTTTCCTACCCATCTCCTGATACTGGATCCTGGTTTGGTAGCCATGAATGCCAAAACCACTAGTATGGTTTTGGCTAAGATGCTAGAGAGAGCCACAGAGAAGACAATGCCAAAAGTGTTTTGTCGGAGAAGGCAGGTTACCTTATTAGGTTTTCCAATGAACAACAAAGAGCAGAGGAAACACAGGAAGAGGGAGATGAGGAGAATATAGGTGAGGCTTCTGTTGTTGGCTTTGACGATGGCTGTATCCCGATGCTTAACAAAGATGCTGAGCACCAGAATTGTAATCAGAGAGAATAGAAGTGCCGAGATAGCTGAAACAATGGCCAACGTTTCATGAAAAGCTAAGAAGTTTGGAATCTTAGGAATGCATAGATCCTGGTCTTTATTTGGATATTGATCTGCTGGGCAACTGACACATGTTTCCATGTCTGAAAACAAATAAACAATGCATGACAATTTGAAGCAACCAGTACTATTCTTAAGAATTTCCTCACCATTAGTCCATCTAGCATTTTGTTTTCCATTTCAATTTTTTTCAAAACTTTCAGCCCAAATGCTTTTACCCTGAATCAGTGGTTCCTAATTAGCTAAGTACTGTGGACCCCCTATTTTTCAAAAGTCAAACATGGACCCACTACTTTTGAAATTTTTTGCTATATTTCTAGTAGTTTTTATTGTGCATATGGTGCCACAGACACCCTGTGTTGGCCTATGCGGACCCCATGGGGTTCACAGACCATCCATTGGGAACTACTGTCTTAGATTAAGAAAAAATAAAGGTCATGTCTTAAATCTGGAATTTTTTTCCATGAAGGACATCTTCTTTTTCCTAAAATCATATACTACATATAAAAATGAGTACATTACAGCTGAAATCTCTGGGGCCCAGAAAGGTGACTTTAATGAGACTTTCACCCTCTCATCAAACAACCTTGTTCTTAGAGGAGAAACCACCACTTATATTCCCCCAAAACTTTATAGAAGTTGGAGGTAAAATATATTAACTCCCATTTTAACATATTTTTTTCAAGATGTTTAAAAGATAAAATTATATTGATGTTATCTATAAACAATGAGAACAACACGTCAAGCCATATTTTAAGCCTTCCCTCCTCCGGTAGATTAATTACAACAAAATTGCTGAAGAACCCAGAGCTTACTAAAATAAATTGCATTGTTTGCTATTGTCTTAAGAAGACATTGTCCACCTTTCTCATTTGAGATCATTCCTTCTGGACATTGATCACAATCATAGCAGCAAAATTTCTTCCCCTCCTTCTTTTTCTTCCCGTATCCAGAATGGCAGATGTCATTACATACAGAAGGGGGTGGCACCTATCCAAAGACGTAGGAAAAGATAAATGTTTTGGGGGAATCAATGTAATATCCAATATCAGGTGATTTAACAGTAAATATGAGGACTAATAGTGTGAAATATATGATCCATATGTGCACAGGTGTCACATACAGTGTGGTAAAGAGCTGCTCCTCTAATCATTATACAAATTCAACAAGACTGAAATATTCATACCCAGACCATCCACCATTCCAGTTGCACCAGAATTCAGTCTAATCTCACCTCACAACCTAACTGCATTTTCTTTAAGGATTTCATATATGTTCTTTGTTGTGACTCAAGGAGATGGCAATTAAAGGTACCCCATTACAGTGGTTCTGTTCCTACCTGCATGGTCAATCTGAGAAACTAGTACTAGGGAACCATGCCATGGCTTTTGGGCTTTGGTGTCCCTTTAGGACCTATTCTGTGTTTTGTTGCCATTTATTATCTGTATGAAACTCTTCAGAATCATATCCTAGGATCCGGAACACAGTATCATCTGTATGCTGATGATCTGCACCTCTATCTCTTCACTAGATTGGAATGAGAGGAGGTGGTGAAGGTACTGCCCAGGTGTCTGGAGAGAGTGATGGGTTGGGTGGGGGTTGAATCCTTATAAGAGAGAAGTACTTTGGGTGGGTGTTTCCCATGCTTGGGAACATAGGTGCCAACTCTAGGTTGGCCCTAACACCCACAAAATCCCCCTTGAAGGGGCTGGGCACCCACAAATTTTGTTTTTGTTTTTTATAAATATTTTATTGAGTTTTACATAGAAGAAAATGAAACAACAAAAAATGAACAACAAAAACAGAAAAAATACAAAATTATACAAACACAATGCGACAAAAGTAACAAAGAAGAAAAAAAGGCAAAAATAAAAACAATTTTATCTTCATAATATTCCTTGCGTTAACTTATTTCTCCGACTTCCCCAGACCTCCCTTCCCTGTATTCCAAGTCATATATTCAGACAACAAATCCCTTCCCTCTGTCTTAATTAATTTTCAACTTAATTTTGAAATCTTAATATAGCTTAATCTTCTTGTTTCTTAAAATATTAAATCTTTTAATTTTTAAACTTTTTACTAATAACCTTTTACATTCAATCTGATGTCATTCTAACATTCATTGATCTTATAATATTTCTGTAGATAATCTTTAAATTTCTTCCAGTCTTCTTTCACCGTCTCTTCTCCCTGGTCTCTGATTCTGCTGGTCATTTCAGCCAATTCCATATAGTCCATTACTTTCGGGCACCCACAAATTTTGTTGCCAGGGCTATTCACACTGTATGACACCCACAGCCCTGGGCACCCATGGTTGTAGAGCCAAGCTTGGCACTCCTGCTTGGGAATTATGTGCAAAACCTGTTATGGGAGGGGTTGCACTCCTTCTGGAGCAGGAGTTTCTACCATTTTTGGTGGCTAGGGGTGCTTATGCCCACCTTAGGCTTATTCACCAGCTACAACTGTCTCAAGATGTATGCATCCCAAACTTAGAATCATACAAACTCAAGAAGATTATAATGTTCATTCTCAGCCCAAACAATGCTACAGCTAGCGTAGCCTTTGCTTCAGTAATTTCACAAACAAGAATGCTGGACAATTGTGAATTCTCTGGTAATCATTGGTCCTCCTTTGTGTGAGATGTTTTCTGTGCATGTTGCTCTTTTTGGTATTGTGGGTCATCTGTTCATGTACAGTGGTACCTTGGGTTAAGAACTTAATTCGTTCCGGAGGTCCATTCTTAACCTGAAACTGTTCTTAACCTGAGGTACCACTTTAGCTAATGGGGCCTCCCGCTGCCCCCATGCCACCGACGCATAATATCTGTTCTCATCCTGAAGCAAAGTTCTTAACCTGAGGTACTATTTCTGGGTTAGCGGAGTCTGTAACCTGAAGTGTCTGTAACCTGAAGCGTCTGTAACCCAAAGTACCACTGTATTGGTAGACCTTACAGCATTTCTTAAAGGGCAATGTTTTCTTGATGGCTTATAATGTCCGTATCACATGCAATATAATATCATGTACAAGAAAAGTGCCACCAACAAAACAGCAGACCAGGAAAGAGGGCCTCAGAAGCTGAAAGCGCTAACATTCAAATAGAATATCTCACCATTAAACTCTCTCTCACACATTGGTCTCTATAGCCACACCTGGTGCTGTAGTCTTCAAAAAGTTTGACCTCACCCCCAACGGTGCACTTCTCCATTGTCTCCTGTGATAGACGGATGCCAACCATGCAACCATCCATCCATCCATCCAACCAACCAACCAACCAACCAACCAACCAAGTAAGTACTATCCATCTAGATATGGAATCCGCTTTTTTTAAGCCTATATTTTAATAGTGAATATCAAAGTTAACACTGTGTGAAGTGCTTTTGTTGCAACCCATTTTGTGGGTAACCACATATTATGGCATTTCAGCCACTGTGCATTTATTTCCATACCTTAGTGAAGCGCCTGTGCCATTTGATTCTGTCTTCATTAATGGTGAGCTGTTTGCCAGGAGGGGCCTGAGGATCCAGCCTTCCCACTTTGACTCTGACGTAGGAATGATTTGGGAAAGTGACCAAGTTGGTAATATCAAAGCCAGCTGCTAACTCTCCATATTCATTTAATGTGATTTCATCCCCAGCACTGTTGTTGAATGAGATTCTCTGCAGGAATGAGTGGAGCTAAGTGGAAAGAGAAATGAAAGGTCTATAAAGCATTTCCATGAACACTTCGACAGGCACTGGCAAACTACAGAATGTCGCAAGGTTATAATTTGACACAGTTCGACAAGCACATCACTTGGCCAATTCATGCTGTTAAGAGATACCAAGAGGGGAAATAGGTAAGCAAGTTCCCATACACATTTCTTCAAAAAATTCTACCCCCACTGAAATATGATTAGGATTGTTGATAGCACCCTGCACACACACACACACACACACACACACACACACACCATTGTGTGTGTTTTTAAAAAAGGTCTAATTTATGCCAGTTGAATTTTTGGAACAGTCGTAGGTAGCTCTAACTCTTTTGATAGCTGCTGTTGCTTACCTGTACTTTAAGAGTTAATACCTGTTAACTCCCGCTTACACTTATTTAACATACACACTTGCAGCTTCATGCATCTGGTGTGAAAAATATTTGTTTTTAAATGGTGTGCACCCGGGGGGGGGGGGGAGAAGAAAATGGAGTGAAAATGGAATGAAGGGGGGGGGAGTGAGTGAGTGAGTGGGAGAGCAGGAAAAAATGGCCAGCAGTCCTTAGCAGCTTTCATGAGGGTGTTTGAGTGCAGAAGAGGTGGTTGGAGAGAGTGATCGGAGGAGTTCAGAGAGACTTGCGTAGGGCAGGGGTCAGCAAACTTTTTCAACAGGGGGCCAGTCCACTGTCCCTCAGACCTTGTGGGGGGCCAGACTATTATTTTTTTTGGGGGGGATGAACGAATTCCTAGGCCCCACAAATAACCCAGAGATGCATTTTAAATAAAAGCACACAGTCTACTCATGTAAAAGCACCAGGCAGGCCCCACAAATAACCCAGAAATGCATTCTAACTAAAAGGTCACATTCTACTCATGTAAAAGCATGCTGATTCCTGGACCATCCGTGGGCCAGATTTAGAAGGCGATTGCCTACCCATGGCGTAGGGGTTTGGAGACAATTGAGGAGGTTGGAGTGCTGAAGATGCAATTCAAGAGGGTGATATGTAGAGGCTAGAAAGACGTGTGTGTGTGTGGAGTGACAACAGAGGAGTATAGAGTGCGGCAGAAGGAGTTGGTGAGGGTTGGAGAGACAACTGAGGGGTTTGTAATGTGGAAAAGGTGGTTGGCAGAGCTTCAGACTGCAGAATAGTCCCCAAACACAAGGCATCATTGTCATCACCATTAACTGCTGAGAAAACAAAGTAGTGGAAGGTGGTTCCTGCATTGGAAGAGAAGTTAGCTGTACTTGACTGCTTGAGGGATGGCATGCCTGTGTGTGCTGGGGGTATGCAAAATTGGCCACAACAAATCCAGTATCCATGCCATCAAGGTGCATGAGAAGGAGATCCATGGGTCTGTGGCAGCAAGTCCAGCACTGACTGCAAAGGTGGCAGCCAGGTGCAGGACAAGGCTTTGGTGAAGGCAGAGAAGGCATTGAACTTGTGGCTGAAAGACATGAACTGGAAATGCATTTATTTGGATGGTAGCATCTTGCGCCAATATGCTCCGAGCCCAGGTTGGCTTAAGAGCTTGAAGAGCCATTAAACCGGCCTTGTACTTATATCATATGAAGTGAGGGAGATGAGGAGGAACACTAGGAGCTACATTTGTCCCTCAGCAGTAAGTGCAGCAATTTATTATTGATGTTTCACAACTTTCATAACCTGTTGCAGGATCTTAGCCAGACCCAGTTGAATATAGCAGAGGATACGCAGAATTCCAGAAGCAATCAGTTGCAGGCAGGTAGGATGAAGAAGGAACAAGACGCTGCTACCAGTCACTTGGTTACTTATAGGTGTTTATTATTTACAGCAGACTCACAAGTAACTATATACAGGATACGGACACGGATCTTAACTCTCTTACTGAACAAACTCCAAACGACTCTCAGAACACACACTGACCAACCAACTAACCAACAAGGAAGGTCATGAGTCATCATGCCTATGCAGAGACCTTAACCAATAGCAGAGTTGTATGCAAGGTCCCATATCTCTAGGCAGAATAGCTCCCTCTGCTCAGTCTTCTTGGCCTTCGACCAACTCCTTAATTGCTTCTGTGGGAAGCTGCATCAGATTGCACATAGTCAAAAATCCCAACTTTTATAAGATGGCTTTTTAATAGTTTTCTAGCGGTTGTTCTAGCCTTACGTGATTTTGCTTATACGTGGAATGGCGAGGATTGTAAACCCTATGTAAAATGTGAGTTAGCTGTAGTTGTTGTTAATCTGTCACTTATAAAAACCTGTGTCATCTAAAGTCTTGGAAGGGAGCACAAGGGTCATCCAGTCCAACCCCCTGCAACACAGGAAGCTCAAATAAAGCATCAATGACAGATGGCTATTTAACCTCTGCTTAAAAACCTCCAAGGAAGGAGAATCCATTACCACCTAAGGGAGTCCATTCCACTGTTGAACAGCTCTGTCAGAAAGTTCTTCCTGATATTTAGTCAGAATTTCCTTTCTTGTATTGAGTCCTACCTCCAGAGCAGAAGAAACAAGTTTGCTCCATGGTATTCTGTCAGGACTGGTCGTTGTCCTCTTCAGATCACCACACAAATGCTTCTTGTTCTTTATAAAACTTTTTATTGCGTATTAACAAAACAATCTTATAAACGGTTCTCAACTTTAACTATTCTTCCTCAGAGTCACTTATTTCAGATACCTTCTGAGCTCTGCTTCTCCATGACCAGTCACCCTCAAAATGGCGAAGGCGCCTCTCCCTTCGTTTTCCTGCTCTTTTTTCTAACCTCCTGGCTAGAGCTGGCCTGTATCTCCTCTCCTCCGAATCTGAGCTAGAACTTAACCCTTGCCTTTCCTGTGAACAGCCAGTCCCTCCCTGTTGTTCCTCTTGCTCCCTTCTATTAGATTCACTGCTCTCCCTCCCCCCTTGGGGAATGCTTTCTCCCTCTGATAAACTGAAAACTTCTAACTCTTCCCTGACATCCATCTTGACAGCCTTTAAGATACTAGAAGATGGCTATCACATCTCTTCTCACTCTCCTCTTTTCCAGACTAAACGTATCCAGATCCTTCAACTCTTCTTCATAAGGCTGGGTTTCAAGACCCTTGATCATCTTGGTTTCCCTCTTCTGCAAACATTCCAGCTTGTCAATAGCCCTCTTAAACTGTGGTGTTCAGAACTGGATACAGTATTCCAGGTGTGGTCTGACCAAGGCAGAATAGAGTGGTACCATTTCCCCCCCTTGACACTATACATCTGCTGATGTAGCCTAGAATAGCATCAGGGTCCCATCCTCCCGCTACACCACACTGTTGATTCATGTTATCCTTGTGGTCCACTAATATTCCTAGACCCTTTTCACATGTACTGCTAGTAAGCCAGGTGTCCCCCATCTTATATTTGTGTAGCTGGTTCTTCATGCCTAAGTGCAGAACCTTACATTTGCCCCTGTTGAAACTCATTTTGTTAGTTTGGGCCCAGTTCTCCAATCTGTTAAGAACACATTGAATCTTGATTCTGTCTTCTGTGGCATTAGCTACCCCTCCCAGATAGGAGCCATCTGCAAATTTGATGAGCATCCCCTTAATTCCTTTGTCCAAGTCATTTATAAAGACGTTGAACAACAACAGGTCCAGGACTGTATCCTGTGGCATCCCACTTGTCAATTTTTCCATTTGGTATATGTATTTTTAAAAATATCCTAATTCCCACATTTGTGACAGACTTCCTAATTTTATTCTTTTATTTCTTTACTTATAATTAAATGCTAGCTCACATAACAAATCAGCACAGTGCACAACACTAAACAATTTGCAAAATGAATACTTTGTAAGAGGAAACCCTACCTGCCAAGGTTCTACATATCGCAGGGCAAGTCTTCCCCCAGCATCTCTTCCTTTGCGGATGGCTCCAGCCAAGTGCATGCTATTCAAGGCATGTGCCAAAGCATAGACAGCATTATAGATACTGTAGCTGTGACCAGTCATGCTCATTTCAAAAACTGGTGCAGGGAGGCTTTCCAGCATTTCCTCTCCAGTACATGCGGCACGCATTACTTTTAAGAGACTGGAGTTTGAAACTAAGCAACTGAACGCATGTTCCCAGAAATCTTTGATAAAACCATTTCTCCCCATCCAATCAGGATATATGTCCTGAAGAAAGTCTTGAAAGTTGTGAATCTCTTTGGAGTGAATCGCAAAGGAGATAGCACCATGGAACATTTGTGTATTAAAATAAGCAAATTTTTGAAGGACATATAATATGAAATCAATTTGGGCTGTTGTAATCCATACTTTTCCTGCCCGTAACTTCTTAGGAGAAAATAGTAGCTCAGCTACCTCCATTGTCTTTATAGCACTTGACAACCATATAATAGATAGACTTTCTCCATATATAAGAACTGCGTTGGCTTTGCTCGTCATGAAATTTGGTAACAAAACCCTTTTTTCACCCAGCGTTTCTAGCATGTTACCGGAATAATGCATATTTGGTTCGACTCGTTCTGTGAATTCTGAACAGATTCCATTCTTGAAAAGCATTGGTTCAATTGTCTCTAAGAAGCGCTCTCCAGCATCATTAGCTGGAGTGATGAGCCCAACCCATTTCCACCTGAAATGCAGAAGTAACTGGATAATTCCCTGATACTGAAGGCCTTCATTGGGGACCATGCG
Organism: Podarcis tiliguerta; assembly: GCF_965153285.1. Classification (NCBI taxonomy): domain Eukaryota; kingdom Metazoa; phylum Chordata; class Lepidosauria; order Squamata; family Lacertidae; genus Podarcis; species Podarcis tiliguerta. The sequence goes on along the minus strand of NC_139546.1, from coordinate 42,505,996 downwards.
GTAAAAAGAAGGAAACTTGGTTTGACCATTTATGGCTGGTTCAAATGAGCCATATGAAATCTGAAAAAGAGAAAAGCCAACACTTTCCAAATGGAAACAAGAACTCATGCTATTCCAGTTTCTTTGAATAGAAATAGAAATCCTATATATCCAAAATGTGCTGAGTTTAGGGAGAGCAGCAACCTCAATTTATATATAAAAACACAGAGAACCTTGCTCAATTGTTTCTGCAGATATTTAGTACTGTTATTGTTATTATGACATCATCACAGCTATGCTTGTACACATTGATAGAGAGCAGCATTTATCATTGTTCTATTAAATGTCTGCTAAATGGATGGAGAGAAACTCCAAGGCAGAGGTGGGGCAACAGAAACTATTGATCATGTTCTTTTGCTCTGTAACCTTTATAGTGACTGTAGAGAGAGGTTGATGCTCCATCTACTAAGAACTCATCCAGGAAGATCTACAGTATTCGGAAATCCTGAAGATCATCATAAGATTATATATATTATTGTTCTCTGGCCACAATAAACCACATCATATAAAATATCACTAAAATACAATACCAATCATTTTCAGCAAAACTCAAAAAAACTGTAATGAAATCCAGCAATGCAGCAAGACAGCATAATACTGGCACCTCTGCATCTCTCTCTGAAATGCCAAATACAAGAACAATAACAAGAAAACAGTTTTTGTAATTAGCCTCTGAAAGTGAACAGTGCTGAATAACATCATACTTCCTCAGGAAGGGAATTTCATAGGAACATTCTTAGTCAATGCGTCCTGAGTTATTTATGCCTTTGTACACCAGTATCAATGTCATAAATCGAGATTGGTAGCTCACAGGCAGCCAGTGCAGTCCTTTCAGGATTGAAGTAATATGGACCAATCTAGGTGCCTCATTTACGAACCTGGCACCTTTGCAACAATCTTCCATTACATCTACTAAATACACATCACCCTTCTTACACACATTGTTGGATATGCATACTATGCCCCCATCCCAAATATATCCACATATTACATCCCTTTTTCCTTCTTCCAATTTAACACTCCATATTACGAATTAGTAGATTCCTACTACAAGGAAACGATAACAGTGAATTATGGTACAAAATCTCCATTTTCCAAAACCCATATTCTACCTGTGGAATCTTGTAAAGGCCTAACACATTTGCCATGCACCAGGAGGTATCAAAGCCAAGTCCCCCAATGACTCCTATTACATTTTTCTGGATAACACAGTTGTAGTTGGGAAGAAAGTGATGTGATTTAAAGAGCAGGTCCAAAGTGGTTCGGTATGTCATTCTTGAATTAAAATAGCTATCATAGCTGTGGAACCCAAGAGAGACATTGGGCAATATCCTGGGATTCTCATTGATTTCATAAACAGCAAATACAAAGGCCAGCATGTGCTGGTAAAACTTTGTCATCACCCTGCAAATGAAGCGAGTTACCATTTCACGGGAAAAATTAAACAGTGCACATAACCTATATATAAGAGTTTAATCTGCCTGCCAACAAAGAGGCAGCACAGCTGGCAAGGATTATTTGGGGTTTTTAAAGACAATATTCAGACACTCCTGTTTCTTAAAAAATATATCAAAGTGTTCTCTACAGCTGCTGCACACTTTATTGACATCTTCATGAAACTATCTATTGATGATTTCTTACAACCACTTGAGACCCCATGAGCATAGAAGTTAGATTACTATCTTAGGTCCATCGCTTAACACTTGCTTACAGTGAATTAGGTTTGCCATTTCAATGCCCATGCACCCAGTTTGACGAGATCATTTTGGAGCTCTTTACAATCCTTGTTTGTTTTCTCTATCCTGAACATTTTGGTATCATAAGCAAAACTGAGTACCTCACTTCTTGGCTTACGTAGAAGGGCTCTTTTTAAAAATTCTATCCCCTTTCTCTTTCTCCTACTCCCTTTTCACTCTGTCTTTACAGCATTGGATTAAAAAAGCACTTAATGTTAACTGACAGTATGTGCATAGCATATGCTCATGGAGATTTCTAATAATCCCCCCCAATTCATTTAAAAACTAAAGTTCTAATGCTATTTCCCTGCCAAATCAATCAAAGTTTTCTTCAGTCAGATATAATGTATAAACAATAAATAAAATAACCTTAAGTACCGGTTACTTACATTGGGATGCCAATGAAGCTTTGAAAAGGGTGCTTCTTGGAGGAAAATTTGGGGACTATGTAATAGATATGAGATGCTATTGCACCAATGACCAGGTCACCTGGCTCATGCCACTCGTGTGGAACAGGAACAGGGTGATTTGTTGTGCATTTAACACTTTGGACTTGGGGCACCATATTGGGGAGCAGCAGAAGCAGGAGGAGGAACATCCTTCTATGCATAGACTCCTCTATTTCCCTCTACAATTATTACTGTCATCCACCTGCTTCAAATAAGATAGATTTGGGGGCTGTTGACACTGTCAATTTGGTACTTAAACAGACATGTGCCCAACTTATTGTTAACTCAAACTCTGTCACAATATAATGGCATGGGTGACAAATAAGATACATGCCTCAAATACATAATTTGATTCAAGACTTATAGATTAAAAGAGGGAAACTGATAACTGACAAGTAACAGAGCCCAGCCTGTCTCCCCACCCCCTTACTACAGCTGTATATGGAGCACTGAAAAATTTATAATCATGTCAGACTTGCTCGTTGATTCTTTTTTCCACCCTGGAGTTTTGGCCAGGAGAATTGATTATGGTAATTTTAATAATTACAGGGGAGAAAATCACTTGTGCGGTGCTTTTGGAGTCTATGGCGCGTCAGCAGTAGGGGATGACAATCGTATTTGTCACATCACAGAATCAAAGTTTAGGATTGGACTTACCAGGTCATCTAGTCCACTCCGTGCCAATCCTTGACATCCACAAGTAAGAACAATAATAAAACCCACTGATGGGCAGGCATCAATCCGCTTCCTAAAAATCCCTTCCTAAGAATATTTTTAGAGTTGAACCCACCCCATCCTTTCTCCACTTGCCTAATTTGTTACAACTGGGGGCTGCTACACTATTCCACCTATGTAAGATGTATTGGACATTGTTTGCTATCATACTAACGGCATACTGGAAACAATTCTGGAGAGAGTTCTAACGTTATCAGGAGGTAGGGACACTGGTTAATAGTGTCTAACCACTTTAGAAACAACACATCTGATCTGAGGCAATCTGACATGGTTGAGAAGCTCCTTGCCACCAGTCTTTCACTCAGATAAGAAATGTAATTCAGTAGACTGAAAGGCTTGCCCTACTAGTGTAAATCAGTAACATCTAATATGGTTCCCTCTGGATATTGTTGCACTATGGATACCCTCATCCTTGATAATAATGGTCAGTGGTAGGCTGAAGGGAGTTCTAGTCCAACAATTTCTGGAGCGTATTAGATTGGCTATTCCTGGTGTAAAGAAAGTTATGGTATGTAGATAAAGGTCTCATGCTTTGTGTGATTTTTTTCTTTCAGAGATACTTCAGATCTTAGAGCCTTCTGTGCCTGGAGCACTTCCTAAAGCAAAACCAGTCATTTAATTCATCCTGTGTCTACTCAGGTGTGAGATTCAAGAAGTGTTGAAGTACCCGTTCACCCTATGTGTAGATTATTTTGAAGCGCTACAGATTTTTTCCTGTGCCTAGACTGATCTGCTTCAAATGTCTTATTGAAAGTGATATTGGATCGTATCCACAGTTTAAATCCTTCACATAGTCCCAATTCAAATGAAAAACATATGTTCCTATGTGGAATAACAAGATCATAAATGATAATATGATTCCTTCTATTATTTACATTTGTTTCAACTTCCTGACTAGGAAAGGTGCAATGAGACTGTTAATTGTCAGCAAGGCCAGGTAGCCTAAGACCCCCCAAAAACTTCTGTCATTTATATCTTTCTCCGTATCAATTGCTCTCTGTTGTTTAACTCAGGCCTCATCACAATAATGTAGCATTTAGGGGAAAAGATGCAAGCCAGTAATCCAGCACTGGAAGCCAAGATGGAGAAGATCTCCACAGCCACCATGTATTTTCCTCTGGTGCTCAAGTAAGTTGGAATGAAAGAGAGCCAAACACTGCAAAAGACCAACATGCTGAAGGTGATGAACTTGGCTTCATTGAAACTGTCAGGTAACTTTCTGGCTAAGAAGGCCACAGTGAAGCTGACAATGGCCAGGAAACCCATATAACCCAAGACACAGTAGAACATGAGGACTGACCCTTCATTACATAGAAATATAATTCCTTCCCTCATTGAGTGCATGTCCAAATCTGGGAATGGAGGAGAGATTGTCAGCCAGAGTGCACATATCACTACTTGAGTTTTAGAGCAGGAAAGGACTATGGAGTAAGCCAATCTTTTCCCCACCCATTTCCTGATAGAGGATCCTGGCTTAGTAGCCATGAATGCCAAAACTACTGATATAGTTTTGGCCAAGATGCTAGAGAGGGCCACAGAGAAGATGATGCCAAAAGCCGTTTGTCGGAGAAGGCAGGTCACCTTATTAGGTTTTCCAATGAACAACAAAGAACAGAGGAAACACAAGAGGAGGGAGATGAGGAGAATGTAGGTGAGGCTTCTGTTGTTGGCTTTGACTATGGCTGTATCCCGATGCTTAATGAAGATGCCCAGCACCAGAGCTGTGATCAGGGACAATAAAAGTGCAGTGGAAGTTGAAACAATGGTCAGCACTTCATCAATAGCTAAGAAGTTTGGTATCTTAGGAATGCATAGATCCTGGCCTTTGTTTGGGTATAGATCCTTTGCACAACTTGCACAATTTTCTAAATCTGAAAAGAAGTTAACAAAATATTGAACCAGAATAGTTCCGAATATTAAAATCTGTATCAGAAGCAGTCCACCAAACATTACATTTCACCATGCAAAATTTGATACCTTTCTGCCCAAGATTCCTACAAATCCTGCACATAGTCTGGAATTTTCAACAGAAGCAGCATGTTTGTCCTAGATGTACAAGCATTCCGTCATAGCCTGCTTGTAAATACCATAGGTTCTTTATTCGATATATTAATCAGCAATTACAGGTTGTAGAATGAGTGCCATCCCACCAAATCATACTCAAAGTAGTCCTACTGAAATAAATAGACTTAAGTAATATGGAATAAATACATAGATTGATTTCAGTGGGTCTATTCTGAGTATTACTATTGCCCAATACATTTTAATACTAGAAAATCCTGATCCCTTATTTTTTAATCCTGAATAATAACGGCATTTTTACTGGCCCTCTTGTTAATGCCATAAAATCTTTATGCGATGCTCATAGTGATTCTTATGTAATTACTGGTTTGTGTTTGAAATATTAATCCCTACATGTTGTACTAGTTTGGCTAATCTGTGCTGCATAAGTTTATTTTTTTATATAGATTCCCACTTTATCTCTACTAAGGCTTTCATAACTTCTCATTCTTGTTCCAAGGCAGATCACAAGCTGAAAGGAAGGACACAGACAGCAACATGGTCCACCATAGCTTCTGCCTGGGTGCTCATCCCTTGTCAATATGTATTGAGTCTTGCCCATGTTTTCCATAAGACTGTGTCCCATATGATTCTTCTCTCACATGCTTGGTCTGAATGATTTCAAAATAACAATTCATTATCCTCCAAATATAAGTCCACTTTCTAGTGTATTGAAATGTTCCAAAAATGTACAAGAATTCCCATGGTACTTGATATTTTGTCTTGGGCAAGCCTCCTTTTATCATCCTGAACTACTTTTGCAAAACTTGAACTTTCTCTGTTTTATGTTGTCTTTAACCGAGTTCCTCCTCAGTTGCTGGAAATTCCTTAAGTCTCATAATTGCTTCTCAAGGTCTCCTTCCTCTTTGACATTTGATCCTAGTAAGAATGTCTCCACTGCATGCATTTCTTTCTAGGATCATAAGTGTTTTCCGAACACTTTCTCATACACAAAGCAATTGATTTTTGCAATGTGTCTGAGACTTCAGCTAGAAGCTTTTCCATTATGGGTTGGATTGAGTTTCATGGTTTATCCAAAATTCCTCTTCTCTCTCAATACCAGAAATTAAATATACCATCAATGGAAGCTCCTTTTATGGATTCTAAATCACAGGTTCAGCCATTATTACACTATGCTAACTGAATTTGTTTGTGTTAAAATGTATTATATGCACAATATTTTCCTGAAGATGACTACAGTGGTACTTTGGGTTACATATGCTTCAGGTTACAGACTCCGCTAACCCAGAAATAGTACCTCGGGTTAAGAACTTTGCTTCAGGATGAGAACAGAAATCGGGCTCTGGTGGCAGCAGGAGGTCCCATTAGCTAAAGTGGTGCTTCAGATTAAGAACAGTTTCAGGTTAAGAACAGACCTCCGGAACGAATTAAGTACTTAACCCGAGGTACCACTGTAACAGAAAATATGAAGAAACTGTACCTAAATGAACACTGAGAACAATGTACAACAACATAATTTTAAGAAATGTGCCAAGTTAATTATAACAAACTTGCAAAACAGTCCCTCATATTTTACTTCAGTAACTTGGGCAATCTGGTCTACCATGAAATAGCATGTCCTACCCTTCTCGTTTGAGACCATCCCATCTGGACATGGAGCACAATCATAGCAGCAAAATTTCTCTCCTTCTCTCTTTTTCTTCCCATAACCAGGTTGGCAGATGCCATTACATTCTGAAAGGGGTGGCACCTATCCAAAGATATTGGAAATTTAGCACTGAATAAAGTTAAGGGAAGAGTTTAGTATTAAATAGTTTGTAGAATTCTTCGTCCATCTGATATCTACCATGCTTTAAGCAATAGTACATAGGGGCACATTTCTTCTGTATTCAAACTCAGAAAGATTCAAAGTTCTATACTAAGCCTTATAAACTAGATTTGCATTTCGTTGAATGTTACAAACTGAAGGCTTGACTCATAAATCTCACATAAAGTAATGACAGGAAACATCTATTTTCTCTAATACATGTTAGGCCCTACCAACATTTTGTTGTCATTCCTTATTTCTTTATACCTTTTTATACTGCTCTATCAGGCAATGTCCTCTCTTGGTGGCTTAAAAACATACACCATATGCAAATACAATTTCAATAAAACAATATTATATAAAACACAACCTACAACCTCTAAATCAGCTTATACCAGCAGCCAGGTGGAACAGAAGCATTTTCATCCTATTTCTGAAGGACAACAGTGACAAAGCCAAATGAACATCTCAAGGGAAGTATTTCCATAGACCAGGAGCCACCACAAAAAAGTCCTGTCCCTAGTAGCTGTGTATGTACATAACTCATTTAAAGAGTAGCCTAAAAAGCAGAACCACCAATATGGATCTTAAGGAGTTGGGCGTACTCATGTGCATAAAGAGAGTTCTTCAAATGATACCTTGCCACCAATGAAATATTCACCTTTCATATAAAAGCCATGTCTACAATATGCCCATAAAATATGGCATTACACTGATATTCAATTTTAATCATGCATTATGTTAAGAAATGCTTTTTTAAAATTACAAGCGACTCTCCAAATTGGGGGGGGGGGCTACGTTTTGGGCTCCCACACACATACCATATTTTTTGCTCTATAAGACTCACTTTTTCCCTCCTAAAAAGCAAGGGGAAATGTGTGTGTGTCTTATGGAGCGAATGCAGGCTGCACAGCTATCCCAGAAGCCAGAACAGCAAGAGGTTGTTGCTTTCACTGTGCAGTGATCCCTCTTGCTGTTCTGGCTTCTGAGATTGAGAATATTTTTTTTCTTGTTTTCCTCCTCCAAAAATAGGTGCGTCTTGTGGTCTGGTGCGTCTTATAGAGCGAAAAATACGGTAAGTGAAATGCATGTAAGTGGAGAGCACCCTGCAGAGTTGCCATGACTCATGAGGCGATCCTCCCCAGAGCCCATCAGGTGAGGAGGCTGAGAAGCCTCAACAAAGTCCCACTGTACCTCTGGCTTTCAAGGAGACCCTTTTAGAGCCTTAAGAGCAGTGCTCCCCCCCCCCCCAAGAGGGTACAAAGGGTATGAACCGGCACCTCTTTTTGTGTTGTTAAAAAGTGTGGCACTTACTGTAACAACTTCGTGATGAGTACTGGCACCTATTTTTCCAGGAAAAAAACACTGCCTAAGAGGATTTTCTTTTGGGCTACGGGGAGAGTCTCCTCGTGAGCCATGAGGACTTTCCAGCTCTTTCCTGACACTTCTGGGTTACCCGTACTGCACAAGCATGAAGTCATATGCAAGTAGATTGTGCATAAGTGGGGAGTTGCTTATAGTTCATATCATTTTCTGGATGACAATGAATACCTGAATATGTGAAGTTGCATCTCCACCCCCATTATTCTACCCAGACACTGAGGTCCAGCTTCAAGGGCCTTCCGGCAGTTCCCTCAATGTGAGAAATCAGGTTACAGGGGACCAGGCAGAGAGCCTTCTCGGTAGTGGTGCCTGCCCTGTGGAACGCCCTCCCACCAGATGTCAAGGAAATAAACAACTATCTTGACTTTTAGAAGACATCTGAATGCAGCCCTATTTAGGGAAGTTTTTAATGATTAACTTTTTTTTTGTTTTTAATAACCTGTTGGAAAGCACCCAGAGTGGCTGGGAAGATCTGGCTAGACAACAACAACAACAACAACAATAATTGCATTATTATCCACCTGAGTCAAACTTCTGTGCCATTCAATTCTGGCCTCATCAATGGTGTATTCTTTGCCAGGAGGAGCCTGAGGGTCCAGCCTTCCCACTTTGATTCTGACGTAGGATTTATTTGGGAATGTGATCAAATTTGTAATATCATATCCAGCGTCCAATTCTCCATGTTCATTCAATGTAATTTCATCTCCAGCACTGTTGTTGAATGACATTCCTTGAAGAAATGAATGGAGCTAGGTGGAAAGTGAAAGAGAATCAAATGGACTAACAAAAATAGGAATTGGTTATTGAAATAGCTTTCCTAGATGGATTTTACTTATTTTTGTCTTTCAGAGAACCTTTACAATTCACAATGCAAAGTTTCTGACTTTCAGTAGTTGACAAAGGAAGGGAGTGTCAAATCATGAATCAATTTAAATTCAGTTCAAGTTGCTGTCAAAAGAACTTTCAAAAAGAATAATTGAGGATAAGTTAGGGCATACACACTATCATCTGAAGGGAAGGGTGGAATTTAAAAGCATGACAAGAGCTGGGTGCTCATGTTCTCTAGAAATTGCTTTGTTAATGGAATACTGGTATCACAGAACTGTCAGTACAGAAACATTACCTTCCATGGTTCCACTTTCTGATAAAATAGCTTGTCTCCACCCTCCATTTTTCTGAAGCTGGTTTTAGTTGAGGAAGTCATATGTAAGGCTTGTGCCAAGGCATAAACTGCATTATAGATACTGTAGCTATGGCCAGTCATGCTCATTTCAAAAAATGGTGCAGGAAGGCTCTCCAGCATCTCCTCCCCAGTACATCTGTCTGCTGGCCCAGTGGATTTTGAAAGTGAACAACTAAATGCTTGTTCCCAGAAATCGTTGATAAAACCATCTGCCTCTGCCCATGAAAGATTTATATCCTTAAGAAATTCTTGGAAATCCCGAAGCTCCTTTGCATGAATTGAGAAGCAGATAGAACCATGGAACATTTGTCTATCAACCTCTGTAATCTTTTGAAAGGTATACAATGTAAAATCAATTTGGGCTGTCGTAATCCAAACCTTTTCTGGAGATAACGTCTTTTTATACTGTGGATTGATTTGTTGAAGTATCTTGACTACTCCTATAACACCTCCCAACCATCGAACAGTTCCACTGTCTCCATATATAATAACTGCTTTGGCCTTGTTCAGCATGAAAGTTGGCAAATTATTCAGTAGGTCATCAAGCATTTCAAGTGCATTACCTGAGAAATATAAATGTTTCTGAACTCTTTCTGTGAATGCTGAACATATTCCATGCTTGGAAAGTATTGGCTCTATGGTCTGCAAGAATGTTTCTCCACCTTGGTCGTTTATAGCAATGAGCCCGACCCATTTCCATCTGAAATGCAGAAGTAACTGGATAATTCCCTGATACTGAAGGCCTTCATTGGGAACCATGCGGTAAAAGGAAGGGAACTTTATCTGATCAATGGCTGCTGGTTCAAATGAACCATATGAAATCTAAAACAACAATCAGACATTTTAGAGTGGAATCACTGGTCCATAATCCTTACATTTATTATTTTTTCCCCTTTACACTGCAATCTTATAAATTTCCATCAATTTAAGCAAAACTCTGCATTATTTTATAGGGACAGACAGACACACCCACCCACTTTTGCTCACTCATATCACTTTGTGCAACAATTCCCCTTACATCCAATAGAGTTAATTTAATAGAATTCAGAAAGCCATCTTGATCTTATCATTCACATCTCTGATTATCCATGTTATACCCCCCCCCCCAATCAGTTCCACATAATTCAGCTTTTACTTTCCCCCCTTCAAGTTCCTACTGGAAAGAGAGTGAATTGTAGTGGAAGATTAAAGGAAAACCCTCTTATCCCCAGGCTCAAGTCCTACCTGTGGAATCTTGTAAAGACTTAAGATGTCTGCCAAGTGTGAAGAAATATCAGACTCAAGTCCTCCGATTACTCCTATTATGTTATTCTGAATGCCACATTTGTAGTTTGGGACAAAGTGATATGATTTAAAGAGCAGGTCCAGAGTGGAACGATAGGTCATCTTTGAATCAGTATAGCTGTCGTAGATGTGGAACCCAAGACTGACATTGGGCAGGATCCTGGGATTATCATTGATCTCATCAACAGCAAACACCAAGGCCAGGATGTGCTGGTAAAACTTGGTCACCACTCTGCAAATAAAGTGGCTGGCTATTTCATGGGACTTTTGAACAGTACACAAAGTAGTTTTGCCTCAGTAGTGGTCTACTCTAATCTGAACGATTAAACTGTCATAGTATACATATAGGATATAACCAGCAGAGTTAGTCATTAATGAAGCTCTGTAACAATGGATGTAAATGCACCCTGACTCCATTTTACTGGATTGTGCTTCCATAAGGATAGGCCCGTTTTGAGCAGTCTGTAGCTCAAATTGGATTTTTAATCTCTCAGCAGACTGTGGAGATGTCTATAGAGAATGGATAGATTGTCATGGATTTCACTTCATGAGTGCTGTCCATTTTGTTCTTTATCACCATTGAGCTTCAGCTACAAATGCCTACTGAAGTGTGCTACAGTTTTTGGAACTACAGTGGTACCTCGGGTTACATACGCTTCAGGTTACACACTTCGCTAACCCAGAAATAGTGCTTCAGGTTAAGAACTTTGCTTCATAATAAGAACAGAGATCAGGTTCCAGTGGCGCGGCGGCAGCAGGAGGCCCCATTAGCTAAAGTGGTGCTTCAGGTTAAGAACAGTTTCAGGTTCAGAACAGACCTCCGGAACGAATTAAGTACTTAACCTGAGGTACCACTGTATTACCACATTTGGAGAGTTCCTGAACCTGCAAAAACTTCCTCCAGTACTGGACCTCTGTGTGTATCTTTAGAATCCAGCTTTTTATAGGTTGAAACCCAGGGTTAAGTGAACATAAAAGGAATGTGATAAGCTGCTTCATATTCAGCACACCAAAGTCAGTATTTTCTTTACAGGCTGCCAGCTAAAGTATTCTCCAGTATTTCAGAGAAGGGTATTTTCTAATCCCATATTTAAAAAACCAGGGACTGACCCTGGGACCGTTGGCATGCACAATCTGTGCTTTACTGTTGAGCTCTGCTCTGTTCCGTAAAGGAAAAGTGTTATATTTTTGCTCTCATTCCCAGTTTTCCCTTAGCAAGTCGTTTCATTACACAAATGCCTGCTCCCTTCTAGGATGCTTTAAGCCTCTCATTCTGTTCTACAGCACATCCCCTTTGCTGGTAACCACATTCTATTGGAGATTTAAAATGAAAAGATAGTATGAAATTTCCTCACTATATCTTACTCTTCATAGGTTGAAAGCCTAATGAAAACCTGTAGGTTGAAGTACATTTAGGAAATGGGCATTTTAAGCCAAGTTTCTCTGTGTGCATATATGACTTATCAATGATTAACCATCAACCTCACACCCTGATTTTTGCTGGAAGTCGCTGATTATTAGGATATAATATTAGTATGACTCAGAGAAAATGGACAATTAATTAATAATTATTATTAAATCCACTGCCCAATGTTTAGTATGAATAACACAAACTAGCTAACAGAAACATTATTTTATTATTTTCAAAACCTAAACAGGATTATTATTTCAATTCAGTACAACTAAGAAAATTCACAACAGCCAAAACTAGTTGAATATATACATTTCCGCAGGAAAAGATTGACAGCAAACATCTCAGGCAGAGAAAGTACCAAAGACCCATTTAACCTCAAGGTCCTTTTTGAAGAGGCAGAGAACACACTATTAATAATTACAGGTTATGTGTGATAAGCCAGTCATTATGTTAGGGGAGTATGGGGCAGCTTTTGTATTTCACCCAAATTTTCAGACATGTTCAAGCTTTATAGTTCTTTATTTCAGGAGTGGACAACTTTTACCCCATGGGCCTCAGCTTAATAGCATATGGGTGGCATGGAGGAGAAGGCAAGCGGAGAAGTGAAACATCTGGGAGGGAGAGGGAGAGAGGAATGGGGAAAAGCAGGAGATGGGAAATAAATCACAGGGAGACAGAGAAAAAGGTGTAGCCCTAACAACTCTTGACTCTTGCCATTAGCTTTTTCCTCACTCACCAGCTTGTGACTCCCAACGTTCCTGCTTTATTTGTTAGGAGGTGCCAGGAAGGAAAGGGGGGGGGGGCAGTTTTAAAAATTATATTGTGATGAGATGAGGAAAAAACTGTGGATGACACATAAAATGACCAACATGCAGACCCCAAGGTATTTCAGATGATAACAAACAAATGAGGCCAAATGTGCTGGCTGTTCTATTTAAAATTGCAATCTAAGGTTCATTCTGGTTTGACAAGATCGAACTTGCTGTGTCCTTTAAAAGTTGAATGTTTTATTATCCTCTTGTGGATTTAATGTCATACATTTTTTCCTCCAAGTTTAATTTTGCCACTCAAACCCTTTAAATGATTCTGCATTTTGTACTCCTGAAATCCCTGATAATTTTCATTTTATTCACTCTGTCGAAATTTCTGGTGTACCATTTTTAGATAATGCTTTACAGTAAATGCATCAAATCTGTAGAATGTCCACCTGTCCACAACACTTAGTGACTCTAAATTGCCTCTTCTTTTTCATGCATTATAGTACGTGCAATTTTATTTTCAACTGAGATGTGCTGTGGATCTTTTTAATGTACTGAAATTGTGCAATGGGTTCTTGCATAAAATGTAGTAAGACTACAAAATTGTTCATCTGGCTTATCACACATAACGTGTAATTATTAATTATTATTAATAGTGTGTTCTCTGCCTCTTCAAAAAGGACCTTGGGGTTAAATGATTCCTTGGTACTTTCTCTGCCTGAGATGTTTGTTGTCAATCTTTTCCTGCGGAAATGTATATATTCAACTAGTTTTGGCTGTTGTGAATTTTCTTAGTTGTACTGAATTGAAATAATAATCCTGTTTAGGTTTTGAAAATAATAAAATAACTTTTCGGTTAGCTAGTTTGAGTTATTCATACTAAACATTGGGCAGTGGATTTAATTATTATTATTAATTAATTGTCCATATTCTCTGGGTCAGACTAATATTATCTCCTAATAATCAGTGACTTCCAGCAAAAATCAGGGTGTGAGGTTGATGGTTAATCATTGATGAGTCTTTGAAATATATGCACATAGAGAGACTTGGCTTAAAATCCCATCTCCTAAATTTTCAACCTACAGGTTATCATTAGGCTTTCAACCTATGAAGAGTAAAATGTAGTGAGGAAATACACATATATTATTTCATACTATCTTTTCATTTTAAATCTCCAATAGAATGTGGTTACCAGAAAAAGGGATGCACTGTAGTACAGAATGAGAGGCTTAAAGCATCCTAGAAGGGAGCAGGCATTTGTGTAATGAAACAACTTGCTAAGGGAAAAGTGGGAACGAGAGCAAAAATATAACACTTCATTTACAGAAGAGAGCAGAGCTCAACAGTACAGCTCAGGTTGTGCATGCCAAAGGTCCCAGGTTCAGTCCCAGGTTTTTCAAATATGGGATTAGAAAATACCCTTCCCTGAAACACTGGAGAATACATTAGCTGGCAGCCTGTAAAGAAAATACTGACTTTGGTGTGCTGAATATGAAGCAGCTTATCACATTCCTTTTATGTTCACTTAACCCTGGGTTTCAACCTATAAAAAGCTGGATTCTAAAGATACACACAGAGGTCCAGTACTGGAGGAAGTTTTTGCAGGTTCAGGAACTCTCCAAATGTGGTAATAGTTCCAAAAACTGTAGCACACTTCAGTAGGCATTTGTAGCTGAAGCTCAATGGTGATAAAGAACAAAATGGACAGCACTCATGAAGTGAAATTCAAGACAATCTATCCATTCTCTATAGACATCTCCACAGTCTATATCTGCTGAGAGATTAAAAATCCGATTTGAGCTACAGACTGCTCAAAACGGGCCTATCTTTTTGGAAGCACAATCCAGTAAAATGGAGTCAGGGTGCATTTTCATCCTTTGTTACAGAGCTTCATTAATGACTAACTCTGCTGGTTGTATCCTATATGTATACTCTGACAGTTTAATCGTTCAGATTAGAGTAGACTACTACTGAGACAAAGCTACTTTGTGTACTGTTCAAAAGTCCCATGAAATAGCCAGCCACTTTATTTGCAGCGTGGTGACCAAGTTTTACCAGCACATCCTAGCCTTGGTGTTTGCTGTTGATGAGATCAATGATAATCCCAGGATCCTGCCCAATGTCACTCTTGGGTTCCACATCTACGACAGCTATTCTGATTCAAGGATGACCTATCGTTCCACTCTGGACCTGCTCTTTAAATCACATCACTTTGTCCCAAACTACAAATGTGGCATTCAGAATAAAGTATTAGGAGTAATTGGGGGACTTGATTCTGATATTTCTTCACGCTTGGCAGACATTTTAGGTCTTTACAGGATTCCACAGGTAGGATTTGAGCCTGGGGATAAGAGGGATTTCCTTTAATCTTCCACTATAATTCACTCTCCTTCCAGTAGGAACTTGAAGGGGGGAAAGTAAAAGCTGAATTATGTGGAACTGATTGGGGGGGGGGGGATAACATGGATAATTAGAGATGTGAATGATAAGGGCAAGATGGCTTTCTGAATTCTATTAAATTAACTCTATTGTATGTAAGGGGAATTGTTGCACAAAGTGATATGAGTGGGCAAAAGTGAGTGGGTGTGTCTGTCTGTCCCTATAAAATAATGCAGAGTTTTGCTTAAATTGATGGAAATTTATAAGATTGCAGTGTAAAGGGGAAAAAATAATAAATGTAAGGATTATGGACCACTGATTCCACTCTAAAATGTCCGATTGTTGTTTTAGATTTCATATGGTTCATTTGAACCAGCAGCCATTGATCAGATAAAGTTCCCTTCCTTTTACCGCATGGTTCCCAACGAAGGCCTTCAGTATCAGGGAATTATCCAGTTACTTCTGCATTTCAGATGGAAATGGGTCGGGCTCATTGCTATAAACGACCAAGGTGGAGAAACATTCTTGCAGACCATAGAGCCAATACTTTCCAAGCATGGAATATGTTCAGCATTCACAGAAAGAGTTCAAAAACATATATATTTCTCAGGTAATGGACTTGAAATGGTTGATGACCTACTGAATAATTTGCCAACTTTCATGAAAAGCAAAGCAAATGCAGTTATTATATATGGAGAAAGTGCAACTGTTCGATGGTTGGGAGGTGTTATAGGAGTAGTCAAGATACTTCAACAAATCAATCCACAGTATAAAAAGATGTTATCTCCAGAAAAGGTTTGGATTACAACAGCCCAAATTGATTTTACATTGTATACCTTTCAAAAGATTACAGAGGTTGATAGACAAATGTTTCATGGTTCTATCTGCTTCTCAATTCATGCAAAGGAGCTTCGGGATTTCCAAGAATTTCTTAAGAATATAAATCTTTCATGGGCAGAGGCAGATGGTTTTATCAACGATTTCTGGGAACAAGCATTTAGTTGTTCACTTTCAAATTCCACTGGGCCAGCAGACAGATGTACTGGGGAGGAGATGCTGGAGAGCCTTCCTGCACCATTTTTTGAAATGAGCATGACTGGCCATAGCTACAGTATCTATAATGCTGTCTATGCTCTGGCACAAGCCCTTCATATGACTTCCTCAACTAAAACCAACTTCAGAAAAATGGAGGGTGGAGACAAGCTATTTTATCAGAAAGTGGAACCCTGGAAGGTAATGTTTCTGTACTGACAGTTCTGTGATACCAGTATTCCATTACCAAAGCAATTTCTAGAGAAAATGAGCACCCAGCTCTTGTCATGCTTTTCAGATTCTTCCCTTCCCTTCAGATGATAATGTTTATGCCCTAACTTATCCTCTATTATTCTTTTTGAAAGTTCTCTCGACAGCAACTTGAACTGAATTTAAATTGATTCATGATTTTCCACTCTTTTCCTTTGTCGGCTACTGAAAGTCAGAAACTTTGCATTGTGAATTGTAAAGGTTCTCTGAAAAACAAAAATAAGTAAAATCCATCTAGGAAAGCTATTTCAATAACCAATTCCTATTTTTGTTAGTCCTTTTGATTCTCTTTCACTTTCCACCTAGCTCCATTCATTTCTTCAAGGAATGTCATTCAACAACAGTGCTGGAGATGAAATTACATTGAATGAACATGGAGAATTGGACGCTGGATTTGATATTACAAATTTGATCACATTCCCAAATAAATCCTATGTCAGAGTCAAAGTGGGAAGGCTGGACCCTCAGGCTCCTCCTGGGAAAGAATTCACCATTGATGAGGCCAGAATTGAATGGCACAGAAGTTTGACTCAGGTGGATAATAATGCATTACTATTATTATTATTATTATTATTATTATTATTATTATTAATATCTCGCATGTATATGAAAAGTGAATATTTCATTGGTGGTAAGGTATCATTTGAAGAAGTCTCTTTACGCACGTGAGCACACCCAACTCCTTAAGATCATTATTGGTCGTTCTGCTTTTTAGGCAGAGCTCAGCAGTACAGCACTGTACATACACAGCTTCTAGGGAAAGGACGTTTTCTGTGGTGGCCCCTGGTCTGTGGAAATACTTCCCTTGAGATGTTCATTTGTCTTTGTCACTATTGTCCTTCAGAAATAGGATGAAAACGCTTCCGTTCCACCTGGCTGCTGATATAAGCTGATTTATAGGTTGTAGGTTGTGTTTTATATAATATTGTTTTATTGAGATTGTATTTGCATATGGTGTATGTTTTTAAGCCACCAAGAGAGGACATTGCCTGATAGAGCAGTATAAAAAGGTATAAAGAAATAAGGAATGACAACAAAATGTTGGCAGGGCCTAACATGTATTACAGAAAATAGATGTTTCCTGTAATTACTTTATGTGAGATTTATGAGTCAAGCCTTCAGTCTGTAACATTCAATGACATGCAAATCTAGTTTATAAGAGTCAGTATAGGACTTTGTCTCTTTCTGAGTTTGAATACAGAAGGAATGTGCCCCTGTGTACTATTGCTTAAAGCATGATAGATATCAGATGGACGAAGAATTCTACAAACTATTTAATACTAAACTCTTCCCTTAACTTTATTCAATGCTAAATTTCCGATATTTTTGGATAGGTGCCACCCCTTTCAGAATGTAATGGCATCTGCCAACCTGGTTATGGGAAGAAAAAGAGAGAAGGAGAGAAATTTTGCTGCTATGATTGTGCTCCATGTCCAGATGGGATGGTCTCAAACGAGAAGGGTAGGACATGTTATTTTATGGTAGACCAGATTGCCCAAGTTACTGAAGTAAAATATGAGAGACTGTTTTGCAAGTTTGTTATAATTAACTTGGCACATTTCTTAAAATTATGTTGTTGTACATTGTTCTCAGTGTTCATTTAGGTACAGTTTCTTCATATAGGAAAATATTGTGCATATAATACATTTTAACCGAAATAAATTCACAGTTAGCATAGTGTAATAATGGCTGAACCTGTGATTTAGAATCCATAAAAGGAGCTTCCATTGATGGTATATTTAATTTCTGGTATTGAGAGAGAAGAGGAAGTTTGGATAAACCATGAATCTCAATCCAACCCATAATGGAAAAGCTTCTAGCTGAATTCTCAGGCACATTGCAAAAATCAATTGCTTTGTGTATGAGAAAGTATCCTGAAAAACACTTACGATACAGAGAAAGAAATGCATGCAGTAGAGACATTCTTACTAGGATCAAATGTCAAAGAGGAAGGAGACCTTGAGAAGCAATTATGAGACTTAAGGAATTTCCAGCAACTGATGGGGAACTCGGGTAAAGACAACATAAAACAGAGAAAGTTTTGCAAAGTTGTTCAGGATGATAAAAGGAGGCTTGCCCAAGACAAAATATCAAGTACCATGGGAATTCTTGTACATTTTTGGAACATTTCAATACACTAGAAAGTGGACTTATGCTTGGAGGATAATGAATTGTTATTTTGAAATCATTCAGACCAAGCATGTGAGAGAAGAATCGTAACCCAAGGTACCACTATAATTATATAAGAATCACTATGGACATTCACATAAAGATTTTATGGCATTAGCAAGAGGGCTAGTAAAAATGCCATTATGATTCAGGATTAAAAAATAAGGGATCAGGATTTTCTAGTATTAAAACTTATTGGGCAATAGTAATACTCAGAATCGATTCACTGAAATCAATTTATGTATTTATTTCATAAAATTTATAAACCACTTCATAGTGGAAAACCTCTAATTGGTTGACAAATTGCTTAAGTCTTTTTCAGTGGGACTACTTTGAGTATGATTTGGTGGGATGGCACTCATTCTACAACCTGTAATTGCTGATTAATATATGGAATAAAGAACCTATGGTATTTAACAGCAGGCTATGAGGGAATGCTTGTACATCTAGGACAAACATGCTGCTTCTGTTGAAAATTCCAGACTATGTGCAGGATTTGTAGGAATCTTGGGCAGAAAGGTATCAAATTTTGCATGGTGAAATTTAATGCTTGGTGGACTGCTGCTGATACAGATTTTAATATTCGGAACTATTCTGGTTCAATATTTTGTTAACTTCGTTTCAGATTTAGAAAACTGTGCAAGTTGTGCAAAGGATCTATACCCAAACAAAGGGCAGGATCTATGCATTCCTAAGATACCAAACTTCTTAGCTTTTGATGAAGTGCTGACCATTGTTTCAACTTCCACTGCACTTTTATTGTCCCTGATCACAGCTCTGGTGCTGGGCATCTTCATTAAGCATCGGGATACAGCCATCGTCAAAGCCAACAACAGAAGCCTCACCTACATTCTCCTCACATCCCTCCTCTTGTGTTTCCTCTGTTCTTTGTTGTTCATTGGAAAACCTAATAAGGTGACCTGCCTTCTCCGACAAACGGCTTTTGGTATCATCTTTTCTGTGGCCCTCTCTAGCATCTTGGCCAAAACTATATCAGTGGTTTTGGCATTCATGGCTACTAAGCCAGGATCCTCTATCAGGAAATGGGTGGGGAAAAGACTAGCTTATTCTATAGTCCTTTCCTCCTCTAAAACTCAAGTAGTGATATGTGCACTCTGGCTGACTATCTCTCCTCCATTCCCCGATGTGGACATGCACTCAATGAGGGAAGGAATTATATTTCTATGTAATGAAGGGTCAGTCCTCATGTTTTACTGTGTCTTGGGCTATATGGGTTTCCTGGCCATTGTCAGCTTCACTGTGGCCTTCTTAGCCAGAAAGTTGCCTGACAGTTTCAATGAAGCCAAGTTCATCACCTTCAGCATGTTGGTCTTCTGCAGCGTTTGGCTCTCCTTTATTCCAACTTACCTGAGCACCAGAGGAAAATACATGGTGGCTGTGGAGATCTTCTCCATCTTGGCTTCCAGTGCTGGCCTGCTGGGTTGCATCTTTTCCCCTAAATGCTACATTATTGTGATGAGGCCTGAGTTAAACAACAGAGAACAGTTGATACGGAGAAAGATATAAATGACAGAAGTTTTTGTTGGGTCTTAGGCTACCTTGCCTTGCTGACAATTAACAGTCTCATTGCACCTTTCCTAGTCAGGAAGTTGAAAAAATATAAATAATAGAAGGATTCAGCATATCATTTATGTTCTTGTTATTCCATATAGGAACATGTGTCTTTTATATGAATTGGGACTGTGTGAAGGATTGAAACTGTGGATACGATCCAACATCACTTTCAATAAGACATTTGTAGCAGATCAGTCTAGGCAATGGAAAAATTCTGGAGAGCTTCAAAATCATCTACACATAGAGTGAACTAGTACACCCTAATTACTTTTCTTATCTGAGTGAAAGACTGGTGACAGGGAGCTTCCTAACCACGTCAGATTGCCTCAGATCAGATGTGTTGTTTCTAAAGTGGAATATTAGAAACAGTATTATCCAGTGTCCCAACCTCCTAATAACATTAGAACTCTCTCCAGAATTGTTTCCAGTAAGCAGTTAGTATGATAGCAAACAATGTCCAATACATCTTACGTAGGTGGAAGAGTGTATCAGCCCCCAGTTGTAGCAAATTAGGCAAGTGGGGAAAGGATGGGGTGGGTTCAACTCTAAAAATATTCTTAGGAATATCTCTTTCTAGATATTTTTTCATTGTTAGCTCAGCACCTTCCTATCCAGGACCCAGTGTGGGCTGGTTTGATGGCTGGAGAACTTTGCCCCCCTACTAATATTAATTGAGAACCAAAGCTAGCTTCAGTTTTTGCTGTCATAAATCAATGAGCTAGCAATGAAAAAAATAGCTAGAAAGAGATTGTGCTGATTAGCCACTCCATCCATCACCCTCCTGTCTTGCATAACCCTCGGTTGGTCCTTCTTTTCACCCACTTCACATAGACTGAGCACAAAATAGTTCTGAGGCCTGTTGCAATATGATGGGTAAGCAGCGATATTCTTTATTACACAGATATGCAGTAATTTTCACAGCTTTGCTTTCAAGATGCAACTTTAAAGGGCACAATTTTAATATATCATCTTCCTGGGCTGTCGGTGGAGCTGGGTGGACATAGATCACTGGATATTGTTTTTAAATTATCATACAGTGTATATTTTTCCAGAAATTTGTATGAGCTGTCCAGAAGATAACCATCCAAACAAGGGCTATGATCACTGTGTTCAAAGATACCAGTTTTCCTAGCTTTTGATTACACTTTGGCCATCATTTCATTTCTTTCTGCATTTCTACAGGCTCTGGTCACAGCTCTGGTGCTGGGCATCTTCTTTAAGCACCAGAACACTGCCATAGTCAAAGCGAACAACAGAAGCCTCACCTACATTCTCCTCACCTCCCTCCCCTTGTGTTTCCTCTGTTCTTTGCTGTTCATTGGAATGCCTAATGAGGCAACTTGCCTTCTCTGACAAACAAGTTCTGGCACCATAATCTCTGTGGCTAATAATAATAATAATAATAATAATAAATATTTTACTTATTTATATCCCACCCTCCCTAGCCAAAGCCGGGCTCAGAGTAGCTAACAACAGTAAAAATAGCACAGTTTAGATAAAATCACAATCAGTTAATTGAAATACATTCTAAAATCAATTCAGAATCAAATTAATGGCAATCATTGGGTTAGAGTTCTATGAGGATTACAGAAGGGGAGAGGGGGTCAGACTGTGCCTTGGCCAAAGGCCTGGTGGAACAGCTCTGTCTTGCAGACCCTGCAGAAAGATGTCAAGTTCCGCAGGGCCCTAGTCTCTTGTGACAGATCAGGGCCATGGCCGAGAAAGCCCTGGCTCTAGTTGAGGCCAGCCTAACTTCCCTGTGGCCCAGGATCTCCAAGATGTTTTTATTTGAAGACCATAAGGTCCTCCGTGGGACTTACCAGGAGAGGCGGTCCCATAGGTATGAGGGTCCTATGCCATATAGGGCTTTAAGGTTAAAACCTGCACCTTAAACCTGATCCTGTACTCCACCAGGAGCCAATGCAGCTGGTATAGCACCAGGTGAATGTGATCCTATGGCAAGGACCTCGTAAGGAGTCTCGCCACGGCATTCTGCACCCGCTGGAGTTTCTGGGTCAGTCTCAAGGGCAGCCCCATGTAGAGTGAGTTACAATAATCAAGCCTGGAGGTGACCGTTGTGTGGATCACAGTGGCTAGGTCAGGGCAAGAGAGGTAAGGAGCCAACTGCTTAGCTTGGCAGAGATGAAAAAATGCATCATGGCCAAAACTATCTCTGTGGTTTGGGCATTCATGGCTACTGTTATGTACTGAAGTTCTCACCCTGGGCCAGCAGGGGGATATTTTAGATAGTTATGCAAATGAAGGATCGAAAGTGACGTTCAGTGATTGGATAGTTTGTATGCAAATGAAGGATCGAAAGTGATGTTCAGTGATTGGATAGTTTTAGAAAATGGCAACAGTTACATTGTTCTGGAGCCCTATATAAGCATGTTATTAGAGTTTTATTTCCCAGACTTCCTGTGTGTTGACATTGTTTGGATCTTTTCTATCACTGTTCTAAAGATCCAGAGAAAAACAGGAGTAGTTAATATTACATGGGTCAGATGGTGTGACACTTTCAATGGTTGCCTATTAGACTAGCTCCCCCCCCCCCCGCAAAAAAAAGAAGAGAGAAAAGCTCTATGTTGTTTTGAACTGTTTTAAATTTTCTTTAATATTGTGTTTTAATATTAATGTTGTGTTTTATTTGTTGTAACCTGCCCTGGGACCTTCGGGTGAAGCACAGGTAATAGACAACAACAACAACAACAACAACAACAACAACAACAACAACATTTCATTCTTTAAAAAATAAATATTGAGGTTGTTTCACAGAGTGAGTTTTGTTTGTTCACCAGCAAGATTTTTGCAGAAGAATTTTAAATCAGATAACCAACATTCAATAATTTTGCAGCTGTCGATTTCCCACTTTGACAGGGGAGGTTTGAGACCTGTTCCTACTCCATCACAGAAGTGAATGTCTTCCCTGCAATTATCTAAATCACTATACCCGATAGGCATGGCCTAATCTCCAGTGATTTGCAAGAAGGCAGATAGGAAAACAAAATTCAACACCTGAGTATGAAATGATTATAAGTACTCCAACAATCCATAGACTGCTAAGATTAGGTATAAGAGAGGGGCGGGGCTTTGTCATTTTGATCAATTTTCCTCTTTCTTTGTATAGAAAATCAGGTTGCTGTTTTTTAATTGGCGTTCAAGCCATGCCATTGTAAGCCTTGCTTCCATAATGCTGCTGAGGTTTATGGTAAGGTGTATTCACATCCCTTTGAGTATTGCACTAGCAGAGTTTGTTGCCACCCAAGGCATCTTGTTTAAATCAGGCTGATGAGAGTATTAAGGCTAACATGAATGTTGCAGACTGAAAGATTCAAGAGAGTCCATGTTCAGGGGGAGTTGTGCTCTCAGAATGGTGCTTCTTCTGCTGCTGCTGCTGCTTTCAGATATGGTGTGCAAAGTTCAAAATGTGACTTGCTTGAGAAATAATGCTGTATATATTCCACATGAATGGCATGAGCGAGGTGATCTCATCATTGGTGGAATGGCATCCCATATCCATTACATTTTCCCCCAACTTTTGTTCAACCAACACCCTGCTCAGTCCTCTGTTAAAACTCCATTGTAAGTAAATGGTCTTTTATTTTATCTTATTGATTCTTTTATATTCATAAGATTGACTGTGAAGTATTTTTTAAAAAAGAATAGAAGAGTTTTTTAATGGAAGGAAGGAAGGACACAATTGTTAATAAGAATATTATTAACCTAGCTTGAGAGCAGTACATGTGAAAAGGATCTAGGAGTCTTGGTTGACCACAAACTTGACATGAGCCAACAGTGTGACGCGGCAGCTAAAAAAGTCAATGCAATTCTGGGCTGCATCAATAGGAGTATAGCATCTAGATCAAGGGAAGTAATAGTGCCACTGTATTCTGCTCTGGTCAGACCTCACCTGGAGTACTGTGTCCAGTTCTGGGCACGACAGTTCAAGAAGGACACTGACAAACTGGAACGTGTCCAGAGGAGGGCAACCAAAATGGTCAAAGGCCTGGAAACGATGCCTTATGAGGAACAGCTAAGGGAGCTGGGCATGTTTAGCCTGGAGAAGAGGAGGTTAAGGGGTGATATGATAGCCATGTTCAAATATATAAAAGGATGTCACATAGAGGAGGGAGAAAGGTTGTTTTCTGCTGCTCCAGAGAAGCGGACACGGAGCAATGGATCCAAACTACAAGAAAGAAGATTCCACCTAAACATTAGGAAGAACTTCCTGACAGTAAGAGCTGTTTGACAGTGGAATTTGCTGCCAAGGAGTGTGGTGGAGTCTCCTTCTTTGGAGGTCTTTAAACAGAGGCTTGACAACCATATGTCAGGAGTGCTCTGATGGTGTTTCCTGCTTGGCAGGGGGTTGGACTCGATGGCCATTGTGGTCTCTTCCAGCTCTATGATTCTATGATTCTATGAATATGAAATGATCAAAAAGTGAACATAGTCTATGACGGATATTTCAAAACATTACATTTTTGTGATCCAATTGCTCATTTTTCTGGTTATAATGCATAGCTGCTTAGCCACTAGTAGACTGCGTATCACATGTTGTCCTCAGTCTAATTCAGTGTGAATGGAGGAGAGAGGAAAAAATGAGGGAAAGAGAGTAGACTGGGTGACAGAAAGAGAGGAAATGGAAGTGGGAGACCTACCAAACAAATCACTTGGGGGAAATAAGTCATTCTATGATTAGATGCCCCAAATATCTGCACCACACACTTCAGATATGTCTTGACCAATTTGTGCACTTTAAAAATGACAGTCTACGGTGCATCCAGATTTTTCAAAATTATATTTGCTGAGGCCTTCATTATACAAATAAATGTAAAAATCAACAAATATTATTTATCTTCTTGTAGTTGTTGTTTCATAGCCTTTTCATCGGCCACCCTGACTTCTTCAATGGCTTACTCATTTGTTTTCAACAGATCCGCAATCAACGTCATGACTTTACTCTCTGGGATTTTTTCCTCCAATATTTTTAGATAAACCTTTTCAAGTAGGGACACCAAATCTCTGGAATGCCTGCCCTATGAAGACCCACCTGCTCCTAACACCTTGTTGCCTTTAGGTGCCAGACAAAAATTGTTATTTATAAAGATCCTTTGTGCTACTTGCACAATTTTCTACATCTGAAAAGACATTATCAAAATATTGAACCATAATTATTCTGAATATTAAATCATCCACCAAGTATTATATTTGCAAATTTTGAATACTTTCTTCTCAATTTTCTTCTAAATCCTTCACATAATCTGGAATTTTCAACAGAAACAGCATGATTTTACTCATCTCTGAACTCCTCCTTAGACATTTATATTTTCTTAATTACTGATTGCCATAAATTATTACTGCCCCACATAAATATATATATACTAGCATTCCCCCATAGCCTGTTTTTGAATACCGTAGGTTCTTTATCTCATATATGTTCTTTATTCCATATATTAATCAGGAGTTACAATAATAATGAATGCAAGCTAGTCATGAAGTATTGGTTTCAAAGACACTTAATAATTAATACTGAAAATGAAATCTCTGTGCAATCTATGTGAGATATTAACAATCTGATTTGGCTTGAATATAGTTCTTATTCCTAATATATATAATTATATGAAGCAAAAGTCTAAACGTACAATTCAGGCAATAGTAACCAGAATAGATTTTTCCATTTTCCAATAAGAAAATCACCAAGTCATTATTAATTTGTTTGTTTGTGCCTTATCCTCATAGTCAGGCAGTTGAAACGATCATATTTAGAGTGGGTGAATATTGTGCTAAAATGATTTTGTGTACTAGTGACAAATGATTTGCAGTGTGGTGACAAAGTTTTACCAGCACATCCTGTCCCTGGTGTTTGCCGTTGATGAGGTCAATGAGAATCCCAAGATCTTACCCAATGTCACTCTTGGATTCCACATCTATGACAGTTACTCCAATCCAAAAATGGCCTACCGTAGTACTCTGGACCTGCTCTTCAAATCACATCAATTTGTCCCCAACTACAAATGTGACACTCAGGAAAATGCAATAGGAGTCATTGGGGGATTGAGCTCTGATATCTCTTCATGCATGGCAGACATCTTAGGTCTTTACAAGATTCCACAGGTAGGATCTGAGCATGAGTGCCATGGCAATGTCTTTTTATCCCTGCCATAAATCTCTTCCCACTAGGAATTTGATATAAAATGGAAAAGACTGCATGAGATATAATTTGGGTATTCAAAAGTACTGGGGGGGGGGGGAGATTCTAAAAATCATGTAATGATGAGAATTTATGTAAGTTAATGGGGCAAATATTTAAAGGAAAGTTATACCAAGACAGAGTATGTGTGAATAATAATAATAATAATAATAATAATAATAATAATAATAATAATAATATCACTCTTCAAGGATCTCAGGGCAGTTCATAAGATAAAAATACAGGATAAAAGTACAAAATAAATAGTTAAAACAAAACAAAACAGTAACATTAACCCCCTTCCAACAAACTCATTTAAAAGCCCATAGAATATTAATCAGCTTTTCCTTTTTTCCTTTTCAGATTTCATATGGTTCATTTGAACCAGAAGTGAATTATCAACTCAAGCTCCCTTCTTTTTATCGCATGGTCCCCAATGAAGCCCTTCAGTATCAAGGAATTGTCCAGTTATTGCTACATTTCAGATGGAAATGGGTTGGGCTCATCACTCCAGATAATGAAAGTGGAGAACGATTCTTGAAGGCCATGGAGCTAATGTTTTCCAAGAATCAGATATGTTCAGCATACGCTGAAAGAGTTCAATACAATCTGCACTCCTCTGGCAGCATCATTAATATGGCATCTGAAACAAGGGTTGTATTACCCCCTTTCCTGAAGAGCAAAGCCAATGCAGTTGTTATATATGGAGAAAGAGCAGCTATTATGTGGTTAGGAGTAGCTCTGAGGATAGCCAGGACGGTTCAGATGATATTTCCTCAATACAAAGAGGTCTCTACAGCAAAAGTATGGATTACGACAGCCCAAATTGATTTCACATTAAACATATTTCAAAAACGATTGCGCACTGATATACAAATTTTCCATGGTGCTATCTCCTTTGCTATTCATTCTAAAGAGCTGCAAAACTTCCAAGAATTTCTTTCGAACGTAAATCCTTCCTGGGAAGATGGAGATGGTTTTATCAAAGATTTCTGGGAACAGGCATTCGGTTGTACGCTTTCAAACAGCAGTGTGTCACCAGGCATTGATGAAATGTGAGATGGAGAGGAGGCTCTCGAGAACATTCCGTCTCCTTATTTTGAAATGAGCATGACCGGCCACAGCTACAGTATCTATAATGCTGTCTACGCTCTAGCACACGCTTTACATAGCATGTACTCAGCTAGCGTCAACCACAGGACAATGGAGTACAAGAGCATGCTGTCTCCTCAGAATGTGGAAGCCTGGCAGGTATTTTTTCATGCTTCCATGTAATCCTGCAGTGTCACACGTAACCATAGGCAAGTTCTGGAATTTAGCCCCTTTAGGACAATAATAAAATTTAAGTAATTCTATTTATCGAAAAGGGGAGTATTTTGTAACAAGGCATTAAATCAACATTAATGCTCACAGATATTAATTTAATAGTAGTAGTAGTAATAATAATAATAATAATAATAATAATAATAATAATTATACCCCACCCATCTGGCTGGGTTTCCCCAGCCACTCTGGGAGGCTTCCAGCAAAATATTAAAAATACATTAAAACATCAGTCATTAAGAACTTCCCTAAACAGGGCTGCCTTCAGATGTCTTCTAAAAGTCAGATAGTTGTTTATTTCCTTGACATCTGATAGGAGGGCGTTCCACAGGGTGGGTGCCACAACCGAGAAGGCCCTCTGTCTGGTTCCCTGTAACTTCGCTTACACTAGCAGCAGGCATTTAAACGGTTAAAACTAACAAGGCAGCCTTCAGTTGTTGAATTTACACTGTGCCATAATTTGCCACTCTCATCTTCCATCTGCTTCCAAAAGTTGCACACCTTCCATTAGTCTTATTGGGAATAAATCTATATAGAACTTTTTATTTTCCCATTTTCCTTCTAGATCCATGCATTTCTTCAGAGGATCTCATTCAACAACAGTGCCGGCGATGAAATTACATTAAATGAACATGGAGAACTGGCATCTGGTTTTGATATTAGAAACTTGGTCACGTTCCCAAATCAATCCTATGCTAGGGTCAAAGTGGGAAGTCTGGATCCACAGGCTCCTTCTGGAAAAGAGCTCACCATCAATGAGGACAGAATCAAATGGATTAAAGACCTGGCTCAGGTGGGAAATAGCTGTGCAGTCTTCCAAATGCCAACATTATTAGTCACTCAATGAAACAGAAGGGCAAGAGGTGTAAAGAAAACAAAAAGAACATTCCTTCACATAAGACATTATTTAATTTGAAATTCACTGGAATACCATTCCATTCAAATGTATGGCCATAGCTGTGACTTTGTCTTAGGCCTGCCATTAAATTCAGAGTAGCAAGTACTAAACAGAGGTGGTTTCAAGCACATGGATCTCCTGCCTATGTCAGCCTTTAAAAGGGTTATATCCATCTGTTCAGACAGGATTATTTTATTGCAATTCGTTCTGTTTTTAAAATATCATTTTTAGGCTACAGGTTATTGGCTGTGTGAGTCTCTCTCCCCCCCCCCCCATTATAGACTTCTAATTTGCACTTATTGTACAAATTAGAGTTGGCTGTTCACTATTGTGTTGGCTGAGCTTTCATTGTACATGATATTGAAACTGATTCCCCACCCCCCTTAAATTTCTGTAAATCATCTTGAGAGCATCTGTAAATCATCTTCAGGCATACCAAAAGTTATAGAAATAAAAAAGCTATGACAAGAAAAATAAGGCATTTTTGCTTATCAGAAGTATATAAATAAATAATGGAAGAACAATAAAAACTGTACCACCCAGAGAAGGCATCTCAGACTAAGAAGGAGCAGTGTTTGTCAGAAAACAGATGATGTTGCTTGCCATAGCTTTCTTTGGAAACTTCTGGGGCAAGTCTCTAGTTAGTGGCATTTGTTTGAAATCCTAAGCTAGTTCTGTCTTTGGATGGACTAAATATGGACGTTCTAACCTTTTTGAGTTTCTGTGATGCTCAGTACAGAAATTATTCCTCTTACAGGATGTGCCACTTCTTCACTTATGAACCATATATCAGGCTTCCTCAACCTCGGCCCTCCAGATGTTCTGAGACTACAATTCCCATCATCCCTGACCACTGGTCCTGCTAGCTAGGGATCATGGGAGTTATAGGCCAGAAACATCTGGAGGGCCGAGGCTGAGGAAGCCTGCCTTATATTATTTATCACTAGCCTTCTAATTTACTAGGGTGCTATAGGATGAAATCCCTACATATTTTTCAATACTATCACACACACACACACACACACACACACACACACGGTAATGCTAGAAGCCTCTAAGGCAAGATGAGTAAGCTGTATTACTTTGTCTTAGATGAGAGCATGGATATAATGGGCATAATTTAAACCTGGTGGAATAGAGAGAAACTGGATAAAAACTTTTCATGAGAGGCTAAGGGCATTCTAGAGGTGATGTCACTTTGTATGTCAAAGAGGACAAAGTTTCTAGGAGCAAATCCCCCAAATAGCAGTGTACTTATAGAATTGTTGTGGGTGGTAATACAAAGACCTAAGAATGATTTAATAGTAGTATCTCCTATCTTCCCCCTGAGCAAAATGCCTATGGTGAACTTGAGATGGAGAACAAATTCCAGAATGCATAAAAAAGGAAGCTGTGGTAATGGGTGACTTCCATTATTCTCACATAGATTGGAACATTCATGTACCCAGCCATGACAAGGAAGTAAAATGTCTAGATAACCTGAATGACTGTGTCCCAGTTAGTCATAGAATTCGGAGAGTGTGCAGTCAGTTTCTGTTTATGGGCTTCCTATTTCCATCTGGTTGGCCAATGTGAGGACAGCATGCTGGATGAGCTGGGCCTCTGGTCTGATCCTGCAGGGCTTTTATGCTCTTATGCTTCTCTCATATCTTTGCAAAGGTGCCACCCCTTTCGGTGTGTAATGCTTACTGTCCTCCTGGTCATATGAAGAAAAAGAAGGAGGGGAAGAAATTTTGCTGCTATGATTGTGCTCCATGTCCAGATGGGATGTTCTCAAATGAGAAGGGTAGGACAAGCCATGCTAAGATATTCCAAATGACACACTTTATAGCAGTAAACTCCAAGTAGCTCTTTCCCAAGTCAGTAATTGTGTGTGTATGTGATGTGTGTTAAAACTAAGAATTATTTCACATTTATATATAACATGAATGAAGAGCCTATCTTTAGAAATATGGGCAACACATTTTAGCATCAAGATCTAAGATCATTCCAAAGAAAGAAGGGATGTTTTCAAATAAGAAGAGCAGGACCTGTTCTGTTAAAATATTTTAAAGCATAGCATTTCACATGTGCATATATCATCCATCATCTTCAGATACATCTTTAGAAAGGATGGCCATGCACAATGGCAGAGCACAATTCAAAGTGTTGGTGCTGACCTTTAAAGCCCTAAACGGCCTCGGTCCTGTATACCTGAAGGAGCGTCTCAATCCCCATCGCCCAGCCCGGACACTGAGGTCCAACGCCAGGGGCCTTCTGGCGGTTCCCTCACTACAAGAAGTGAGGTTACAGGGAACCAGGCAGAGGACCTTCTTGGTAGTGGTGCCTGCCCTGTGGAATGCCCTCCCAGCAGATGTCAAGGCAATAAACAACTATTTTACTTTTAAAAGGCAACTGAAGGTGGCCCTATTTAGGGATGTTTTTAATGTCTGATGCTGTATTGTTTTTAATATTCAGTTGGAAGCTGCCCAGATGGGAGGGGTATAAATTATTATTATTATTATTATTATTATTATTATTATTATTATTATTACTATTACTATTATTATACCATTCCAATGAATGGAACTTCTTTCAAAACTATTTAAAGGAACTTGCAGTAGCAATCCTTGGCTCCCAGTTGATACGAATCAGGTAGGAAAAAATTCTCAAGCTGTCAAGCAAATATTGGAGTGATACCTCCACCTCAATAAAAAGTCATCAGACCAGCTCATACTGTGGCCTCGGTAGGCAGGTATTGAGCTAACAATGAAAGAAAGAACAGAACGAAGGGGACATGCTTGTAAGCCACTCTATTCATCACCATCTACTCCTGTCTCACACAGGGCCTGGCTGGTCCTTCTTTTCATTCCCTCCACATAGGCTGAACTGATCAAATAGTTCTGTCACCTGCTGTGATATGATGGGGAAACAGGACATGCTCTATTAAGCAGATTTGCAGTTATTTTCATATCTTTGCTTTTAAAATGAAGTGTAAATGAAAGAATTTGTATGCATCATATTTCTGGTATGTTTGTAGGACTGGGTGAAAATGAACCACTAGAATAACCCTTGGTTTTAAATTGTCATACATTGCAACCTTTTTCAGAAACTTGCATCCATTGCCCAGAAGATCAGCATTCGAACAAGGACCACAATCACTGCATCCCTAAGATCTCAAATTTCCTAGCCTTTGATGACACTTTGGCTATTGTTTCAACTTCCTCTGCACTTCTATTGTCTCTGGTCACAGCTCTGGTGCTGGGCATCTTCATCAAGCACCGGGACACTGCCATAGTCAAAGCCAACAACAGAAGTCTAACCTACATTCTCCTCACCTGCCTCCTCTTGTGTTTCCTTTGCTCTTTGCTGTTCATTGGAATGCCTAATGAGGCAACTTGCTTTCTCCGACAAACAAGTTTTGGCACCATCTTCTGTGTGGCCCTCTCTAGCATCTTGGCCAAAACCATTTCTGTTGTTTTGGCATTTATGGCTACCAAACCAGGATCCAGGATGAGGAATTGGATGGGGAAGAGACTGACTTATTCCATTGTCCTTTCCTGCTCCATTGTTCAAGTAGGGATCTGTGTTCTCTGGCTGGCAACCTCTCCCCCATTCCCAGATTTGGACATGCACTCAATGACTGAACAAATTATACTGTTATGCAATGAAGGATCCATCACCATGTTCTATTCTGTGCTGGGCTATATGGGCTTCCTGGCCATTGTCAGCTTCATTGTGGCCTTCCTAGCCAGAAAATTGCCTGACAGTTTCAATGAAGCCAAGTTTATCACCTTCAGCATGCTGGTATTTTGCAGTGTTTGGCTCTCCTTTCTTCCAACTTACTTAAGCACCAGAGGAAAATACATGGTGGCTGTGGAGATTTTCTCCATCCTGGCTTCCAGTTCTGGTTTACTGGGCTGCATCTTTCCCCCAAAATGTTACATAATTTTGGTGAAGCCTGAGCTCAACAACAAGGAACAGCTAATACGAAGAAAGTAGTAAATAAATTGTTGAGTTTGTATTTTCAACAATATTTTTATTATCTATATAGGATCATAAAAGAAGTACAAATGAATTGGGGGTATTAAACTATTTCAGTTATGTTGTTGCTTTGGAGGGTTAGGGTTGATTTATAGTCTGTAGAGCCTATGAGAAAAAAGTTCACATGAGTAAAGTTCAACAAAGGATATTTAAATTTAAGGAAGAAATAGGAACCTAATAACCCTACTACCCTTCTAAATGAGTGAGACGCTGATTGATGGAGTAGGCCTAAAGCATATAAGTAAAGGTGGCAGATGGAGTTTTTCAGATAGTTAATGTTGATGTTACAGTGGATGCTCGGGCATCATTTCTTATGCATGGAATAAAGATTTGACTATTGATTTCTTCTTATTCTATAGGGCTGACATGGGTGTGGGATTTTTACATAAATATTTGAAGGCAATAAAAAACCAACTCAAAGCAACCCTTCCCATCCATTTTAGAGGGTAGGATTATTTGTGTATTTTATTTACACAATATCTATGCCACTTAACTGTATGGTCTCTCAGTGATTTATAGAAAAGTTGAAGAGGACACAATAAAGAAAAAAACAGTTAATACTAATGAGAAAAGTTGCCTTAAATGCTTATTGAAATTAAAAGGTTTATCACTGGGCTCCGCTTTTTCAAGAGGGAGTGGGGCTGTCTGATCTCAGCTAGGAAAAGGTTCTATATAATTGGCCCACAATATCGAATGCATGTCTCCTGCATGATATCAGCTCCTTATCTTGGCCATGGATGATCACTGACTGTGGGTTCCCCAAATATCTCAGTTATGTGGCAACTATATAAGTAAGTGGAAGGTCCTTAAGTTCAATCAATCAATCAATCAATCAAACTTTTAATGTGCCAACCAATGGCCGTGTCATCATCCAAAACATTAACAGACACTAAATGTACAAAAACTACAACCTAATATAGAAATCTTTGTTACAAGGACAGATAAAATAGAGGATAGTCACATATGGATTGTGTAAGTTAGATCTCTGAGTCCCCTTTACAATTAACAGTTAATTTATCTAAATGATTCACCCTCATCTTCCTCAGGAAAGAGCTAAGAGTAGGACTTGCCTCAGCAAAAGAACACATAGACACGTTATTTGTATGTTTTACAATCTAAGAATTGGTTGGTGTGTATTTTGCTTACTTAAAAACAATAACACCTGACTTTAAAACGTTTCTGTTATTTTCTGTAAACCTAACACAATAAATATGTTAAGTATTTTCATCCTACAACCTTACTATCATGCACATGATTATTCCCCTCACCCCCCCCCCCAAGGTTGAATGACTAGTGCAGAACACTGGGTGTTTGATTGATTTTAATTCAGACAGAGGAATAGGGGTGTTTGAAGATGTAAGAGACTGCCCCGAATACTGCCTTTCTTAGACATTTTAAAACAGATGTTGGTTGCCCACTAATCTGGTATATTTTAGCAGTGGATATCCCATAAAGGATTGATCTAGATTTCAGAAGTATTCTGAAATACCTATGGGCTCTGGGGATCTATGCTTGGACGAGAATATTTGCTTCACTAGTTCAGTAACTGATGATTTGTCGTGAATAAAGAAACACTGCAGAAGCGATTGTCCCTGTTGTAATTATCAAAATCACCATAATCAATTCATCTGGGCAAAGCTCTGATGGATTCCTAGAAGGCCACAGAAAAACAACAAGCCCTTCTGAAATCATTACAAGTACCTGTGCTTCACAAAGAGATAAGATTAGGGACAAGAGAGAGGTAGAGCTCTGTCATTTTGATCTGTTTCCATCTTTCCACAAGATAGATCAAACTTCAAATCAGTATTTCCAAATTAGCATCCAGGGCTTCCTTATGAAATGCTCTTATGGATAAGATGGAAGGATGGCCCTTTGAGAATGTGTTGGCAGAGTCAGATGCCACCCAAGTCATCTTATTCAAATCAGGCTGATGTTAATAATATGTTCATGATGTAAGAACAGCCCTGATGGACCAGGTCAAAAGCCCAGCATCTACTCTAGCATTCTGTTCTAGATATGGCCGACTAGTTGATGTTGTAAACTGAGAAATAGAGGGTTGCCATGTGTGGAAGGGAGGTGGCAATCAGGATGTTTGTGTTGTTTCTGTTTTTGCTGCTCTTAAACATGTTGCATGAAGCGCACACTGTTAAGTGCAACATGAATAATCCTGTACATATTCCACATGAGTGGTATCAGCCAGGCGATCTCCTTATCGGTGGGATGGTATCTCATATCCAATATGTTTTCACCAAAGTTTTGTTCAACAAGCATCCTTCTCAGGACTTCATTAACATTCCATAGTAAGGAAATGGAACCTACATTTACATTTAGTGATTCTTTCTCTTTGTAAAATTGTCTGAAAATTGCTTTGAGGAAATTTAAACAGAATTTTAAAGCAAATATGAAGGAACAGATAAGTGGGTGGGTGGACATTAACTATTGGAAATAAAATTAAATACCCAAACATCTGTAAATTTAGAAGGCATCTAAATTGGCAGCTGGGAATGTGGAAAGAGTAAGCTTTTGTGTTCCATTATTATTATTATTATTATTATTATTATTATTATTATACTACATAGACACAGAGTCTTTCCTCTGCATGGCGTAGTTTTGCACTGCATCTACTTATCCTCACATTCAGATATACATTTGCATGCAGAGAGTTGCCACTAGTCAGATAATACTGAGCTTGATGGACATAGTATTTTTTCTCCTGTTCCTTTTATGTTCATTTATCCCTAGGTTTCAAAATGCTAGATGCTAAAGATTCACAGAGATTTTATGGAGCATGAAGAATAGATGATGTTGAAAGTGTTGGGATATAAATCAACCTGCACTGAAGGTTGATATGTCTGCATGGGAAAGGGTAGATACAGAGAGGAATCTAAAAGCTTCCTAGACTGTTCTGTAACCTGTGCTGAATTTCCTTTGGGCCAGACTGATATACTTAGGGTTGCTGATGTCATTTGCTACTTCCTTCTTCTTCATGCTTGGCTTGACATCTTCCATGTGTCTCCTCCTGAAATGCAAGAGAAAGCATGGCTAGTTGCTTTCTCCACCTTAGTTCCTCAGAATGAGGATCTTTCCTATGAAGTCTTTCCAGGTTCAAGAACACTTAGAAAGAGGCTAAGTTCAAAAATCTGTAACACACTCCTATAATACAGACTGTGTTTTGGTTAAAACTGTAGTCATAAAGAACAAAACAGAAAAAATATTGGGGATGAAGAAAGTCAAAATCAACAAGTTCCGTCCCACCCCCGCAAATTCTTTATGGATGTCAATTCTGTCTATACATTTCAAGGGAGTATAGCTCTGATTTGGGCTGCAGACTAATGCAAACATGCCCTTGCTTGTGATTGAAATATGAAATATGAAAACATATTTCAGCAAAAGGTAGACACTCAAGTCTTTCTATCCAACAGACTAAGCTAAAGATGAGCTTTGCATCTTGTACCCAGTCCCTATAGTCAAGCAGTTGAATTTCTTAGATCTTGAGTAGATGAAAACTGTGATAGAATATTTTTGTACACTCCTGAAATAGCTCATCACTTTATTTGCAGTGTTTTGACCAAGTTCTACCAGCACATCCTGGCCTTGGTGTTTGCTGTTGATGAGATCAACGAGAATCCCAAGATGTTGCCCAATGTCACTCTTGGGTTCCACATCTATGACAGCTACTCTGATTCAAGGATGACTTATCGGACCACCCTGGACCTGCTCTTTAAATCATATCAATTTATCCCAAACTACAAATGTGGGATTCAGAAAAATGTAATAGGAATCATCGGAGGCCTGAGTTCTGATACTTCCACATCCATGGCAGACATCTTAGGTCTTTACAAGATTCCACAGGTAGGATTGTAGATTGTGGGCAGTGAGAATTTCCCTTAAAGTGCCCCATTGCCTAATTCACTCACTTCCTCTTTCCAGCAGACCTTTGATGATTCATAAGAATGATGTGGTTCCATAGGGGTAAATGAAAAGCATCTGAAACATGTGGAATTGCTTGGGAGGGTATAATGTGGTATCCAAAGATGTGAATGAGTGGCATGGTTGCAAAGACTAATCTGGTTCTTTGGCAGTATCACCATAAGACGTGTGAGGAATGTTCTTAAATATACTAATTTCCTATGGGTGTGTGTTGTCATCCTCTCCCATCACAGTTATCCCTTTTAGTTTCACATTGTCAGTAAAAGGGATATTAAACAAAATCTCTTCATCATCATCATCACTATCT
The DNA here is from genome assembly GCF_965153285.1 of Podarcis tiliguerta. NCBI lineage: Eukaryota > Metazoa > Chordata > Lepidosauria > Squamata > Lacertidae > Podarcis > Podarcis tiliguerta. Next base: position 42,469,090 of record NC_139546.1, on the reverse strand, counting down.
ACAAACTTCTGGCAGTCCCCAGAGTCTTCTCAGGTGCAGAAGACAAGAGCCCTGCTGCCTTCCCTCTGCACCATGGTTGCAAAGACTATGTATTTAGTACTTGTAATGGAGAATTGCTCCAAATGTGAAAAGAGTAAATATCTAGAGTACAACTTGACCAAGACTGTGAGTGTGTGTGTGTTTTTCAAAGGATGGTGATTCTTCTAAAAACGGCATGTTGGGTATTTATAGGATTGCACTATAAGAAAAGGGCAACAAATAAATAGAATGATTCTGAACTCCTCTTTCCACTCTAAAATGTCTGGATTTCTCTTCATCCACCCAGATTTCCTATGGGTCACTTGAACCACGTGTGAATAATAAAAAAACGTTCCCTTCCTTTTACCGTATGGTTCCCAATGAAGCCCTTCAGTATGAGGGAATTATCAAGTTACTACTGCACTTCAAATGGAAATGGGTTGGGCTTATCGTAGAAGATGATGAAGGTGGAGAATGTTTCTTGCAGACACTGGAGTCAATGCTTTCCAAAAATGGAATCTGTTCAGCATTCACAGAAAGAGTTCAAAAATATGAGCAGGTTTCCAGTAACATACTTGAAATGATAAAAAACAAACATAATACATTGCCAATGTTTATGCAGAGCAATGCCAATGCAGTTGTTATATATGGAGAAAGCGCATCTATTAAATGGCTTGGAAAGTTTATATTGGCAGCCAAGCTAATTCATATGATGTTTCCTCAATATAAGAAGAGGTTCTTCACAGTAAAAGTATGGATAACAACAGCCCAAATTGATTTCACACTATATTCTATTCAAAAGATTATTGACAATGATATACAAATGTTTCATGGCGCTATCTCCTTCACAATTCACTCAAAGGAGATTCAAGACTTCCAAGAATTTATTAAGATTGTAAATCCTACTTGGGCAACAGAAGATGGTTTCATTAAGGATTTATGGGAAAATATATTTAGTTGTTCAATTTCAACCTCCACTAAGTCTACATTTTTTGATAAGACGTGTACCGGAGAGGAGACGTTAGCTAATCTTCCTGCACCTCTTTTTGAAATGAGCATGACTGGCCACAGCTACAATATCTATAATGCTGTCTATGCTTTGGCACATGCCTTACTTACCATGTATTCAGCTAGAGCCAGCCACAGAAGAATGGAGGATGGAGGTAGATGGTTTTCTCAGACCATGGAACCATGGCAGGTAATGCTTCCTCAATGACAAAATTCAATTATCATATCATAAAGATCAAGGGTGAGAAATGCCTTATCTATTATGTGATTGACCACCAAATCTTTAGAGATCACAAGCACCCAGTTCTTTTCTTGCTCATCTTCTCAAATTTCTCTCTTCCTTGCCAGAGGCTGATCTCATACAACCATAATGATTATAACCTTATTCCTCCCACAGAGGACAATTTTGAAGTTCTATTTGCAGCACTTTCAATTGTTGAATTTTCACTGATTCACAAGTTCCCATGGAATCTCTGCCACTGAAGGCCAGATACCTGCATTGTGAATTGCAAATGTTCTTTGACTGAAGAAAAGAAGTAAAATCTATCTCATAAAACCATTACAACCATTTTAATGAGAGCATGACAACATATTTTAGACTTCTTTCTCTTTCCTTCTAGCTATACTCATTCCTCCAGGGGATATCATTCAATAACAGCGTTGGGGATGAAATTAAATTTAGTGAACATGGAGAATTAGCTGCTGGATTTGATATTACAAACTTGGTGACTTTCCCAAATAGATCATATTTTAGGATGAAAGTGGGGAGCTTGAATCCTCAGGCTCCTCTTGGCAAAGAATTCACTATCAAAGAGGACAAAATTGAATGGCACAAAGACTTGACTCAGGTGGGAAAATAACCCCATTGTCTCCCATATGTTCCACATTCATTGTCATTCTACAAAATGGGTGGGTAATAGAAATAATCAAAATAATTCCTTTTTAATTATAATTCTATAATGCACATTTGTGTTTGAATTTATTTTGAATATCATATTGTGTGGGCAGCTTACAGAAATTGCTTTTTAAAAGTTTACTATGTGGAGGGTGAACATTTGATTTGAGACAAGCCACCATTTGAAGGACTGGTTTCACCAGTGGGTCCTGTAGACCCTTAAAATTAGTTACATCCATATATCCACTAAGGAAATTATATTTTTTTAGTGGTGACTCCTAAATTATGGAACCCTCTCCCTTGAGACATCCACTTGAACTTTCACTGCTGGCCTGCATAATGGTTTGAAGACCCCTGTGTTGCAGCTGGCTGTTAATTAAAATAAATTCAAAGACACTGCTAGTATTTCAACAACAATGGCAATGATAATATTGTAATTGTGATTCACTGGTTGCACTTTGTGTTTTGTATGGTATTATGTTATTTAATTTTTTTTATTTGTTATATGTTTGTAAGCCATCAAAAGACAGCATTGCCTGATAGCATAGCAGCCAACTCCTAGGGCCGCCCCCAACTCCTAGCCAACCCCAAAGTCAAAGGGCATTCCCATTCAAATAGTGTGTGTGGACTGCATCATGTGATTGATTATGCAAGGCAGTGCTTACCAGGGCCCCCACAATATTTTATTCAAGTTGGCACCCCTACCTAATAGGGTGCTCTTATGACCAAAAAGCTGCCCCTTCAAAAAAAAACCAAAAAAAAAAAAACCACCCTTTTTTCAACATTGTAACAGAAAGTTAACAGGAGTTATCTGTTACCATTGCTAACAGATAATCTGTTTTTTGTGTGACTATTTTTTTTCTAAATACTAAATATTAACATTCAACTATTCCTGTGTCTTTGAATAGGTGCCACCCCTTTCAGTTTGTAATGATATCTGCCATCCTGGTTACAGGAAGAAAAAGAAGGAAGGGAAGAAGTTTTGCTGCTATGATTGTGCTCCGTGTCCAGATGGGATGGTATCAGATGTGAAGGGTAGCATATGCTATGTTATGATATACCAAACTATTACTGAAGTAAAATCTGAGAAGTGCTTTTGCAAATTGGTTATAATCAGCTTTGTGGGGTTTCTTAAATTGTGGTGTTATGCATTATTCTCAATTTTCACATAGAAATACTTTTATTTGATAGTTTCTATTAATCAGTTCGAAAGCACGCCAGTGCAAGTAGATAAATAGGTACCGCTCCGGCGGGGAGGTAAACAGCATTTCTGTGCACTGCTCTAGTTTCGCCAGAAGCGGCTTAGTCATGCTGGCCACATGACCCAGAAAAACTGTCTGTGGACAAATGCTGGCTCCCTCGGCCAGGAAAGCGAGATGAGCGCCGCAACCCCAGAGTCGTTTGCGACTGGACTTCAAGGTCAGGGGTCCTTTACCTTTACCTTTTTAGTGAATACCATATTTTTCGCTCTATAGGAAACACTTTTTCCCTCCTAAAAAGCAAGGGAAAATGTGTGTGCGTCCTATGGAGCGAATGCAGGGGGGAGGCAGGCGGGAAAAGCCCCCAAGAGCCGCACACAAGCTTTGTGCGCTCTTGTGGGCTTTTCCCCAGGAGGGAGAAGGGACTGACTGGCTGCATCTGTCCCTTCTCCCACCTCCCAGAAAAGCCAGGAGAAGCCGTGCAGCCCCTTTAAAGAGCTCACTGCTTCTGCGGGCTCTCCGGGAGGTGGGGGAAGCTGCAGCGGATTCCCTCCTCCCCAGCTCCCTTTGAAGCAGCAAAGTGGGAGCGGAGCAGCTTACACTCGTGTAAGCAACTCCCCTCCCACCTTCCTGCTTCAAAGCAACCACGGAGGAGGGAAAGAAGGGGACCATGGATTCTCCGCTGCTCGTGGCTGCAGTGGATTTCCTCCTCCCCGGCTCCCTTTGAAGCAGCAAAGTGGGAGGGGAACAGCTTACACTCGTGTAAGCAGCTCCTCTCCAACTTTCCTGCTTCAAAGTGGAGGGAATCCACTGCAGTTGCGAGCAGAGGATCCATGGCTCCGCTTCCTTCCCTCGAAGCAGGGTGCGGGGGTGCAGGGGGGAAAGAGGGCAGGAAATAGATGCCGGGCAGGAAGACACAACCACACTTTGACCACTGGAAAGTCCACCGCAACCTCCCCAGATTTCCACTGAGATGGCCAGGCTAATCTCGATGGCCATAATTCAGGCTCAGCATTATTAACTGGACTTAGATAAGCCATGGTTCCCCTTCCTACCCTCCTCTGAGGCTCGATTTAAAGCAGCAAAACGGACAGGAGCCGCCCGCTTTGCTGCTTTAAATAGTTTAGTGCAACATTTCAATCAGAATATTTTTGTGTGTGTTTTCCTCCTCTAAAAACTAGGTGCACCCTTTGGTCAGGTGCGCCCTATGGTGCGAAAAATACGGTATATTAGTTTGGGTGGAAATGTAATAAGGCAACAATTAGGAACAATATTGGTTGATTTCAAATTCTCATTCATTATTTGCCTTTTCAGAGATGGAAACTTGTGCCAGTTGCCCGGAAGATCAATATCCAAACAAAGGGAAGGATGAATGTACTCCTAAGACTCCAAACTTCCTAGCTTTTGAAGACACTTTGGGCATAGCTTTAATTGTATCTGCACTTTTATTCTCTCTGGTCACAGCTCTGGTGCTGGGCATCTTCATTAAACACCGGGACACTGCCATAGTCAAAGCCAACAACAGAAGCCTCACCTACATTCTCCTCATCTCCCTCCTTTTGTGTTTCCTCTGTTCTTTGTTGTTCATTGGAAAACCTAATAAGGTGACCTGCCTTCTTCGACAAACCACTTTTGGCATCATCTTCACTGTGGCCCTCTCTAGCATCTTGGCCAAAACCATCTCTGTTGTTTTAGCATTCATGGCAACTAAACCAGGATCCAGGATGAGGAATTGGATGGGAAAGAGACTGGCTTATTCCATTGTCCTTTCCTGCTCCATTGTTCAAGTATGGATCTGCGTTCTCTGGCTGGCAACCTCTCCCCCATTCCCAGATTTGGACATGCACTCAATGACTGAGCAAATTATACTACTATGTAATGAAGGATCAGTCACCATGTTCTACTGTGTCTTGGGCTATTTGGGCTTCCTGGCCGTTATCAGTTTCACTGTTGCCTTCTTAGCCCGGAAGTTACCAGACACTTTTAATGAAGCCAAGTTCATCACCTTCAGCATGCTGGTCTTTTGCAGTGTCTGGCTCTCCTTTATTCCAACTTACCTGAGCACCAGAGGAAAATACATGGTGGCTGTGGAGATCTTCTCCATCTTGGCTTCCAGTGCTGGGATACTGGGCTGTATATTTCCCCCAAAATGCTACATTATTGTGTTGAGGCCCAAGCTGAACACCAGGGAGCATCTAATACAAAGAAAAAATTAATTAACAGAAGAATTTGTGGTTTCCATTATGTTATTGATATTCTACATAGGTACAAAAGATGGAAATGAAATAAACCATTTGAAGGAATGAAATAATTTCAGGCATTTTGGTTTCATATATTTTGGTGAAATGATTGTATTTTATTTTAGAGTTTTTTCTTAGAGGTGGTGGGAGAAAAGTTCACCATAAGGTATGAATGACAATACATAGGAAATAGGAACCTCCCTGAACAAAATTCCACTGTCCTTCTGATTTAGGAAGAGGCTGAGAGGTTCAGTAGAAATAAAATAAAGGAGCAGGTCAAGTTTTCAGAAACTTCCAGTTGATGTTATAGTGGAGACAGTAAAGAGGGATCAGATGTCTTCTAAAAGTTTGGTAGTTATTTTTCTCTTTGACATCTGGTGGGATGGCGTTCCATAGGGCGGGTGCCACTACCGAGAACGCCCTCTGCCTGGTTCCCTGTAACTTGGCTTCTCGCAGCGAGGGAACCACCAGAAGGCCCTCAGCGCTGGACCTCAGTGTCTGGGCAGAACGATGGAGGTGGAGACGCTCCTTCCAGTATACTGGACTGAGGCCGTTTAGGGTTTTAAGGTCAGCACCAACACTTTGAATTGTGCTCGGAAACATACTGGGAACCAGTGTAGATCTTTCAAGACCGGTGTTATATGGTCTTGGCGGCTGCTCCCAGTCACCAGTCTAGCTGCCGCATTCTGGATTAGTTGTAGTTTCCGGGTCACCTTCAAAGGTAGCCCTACTTAGAGCGCATTGCAGTAGTCCAAGCGAGATATAACTAGAGCATGCACCACTCTGGCGAGACAGTCACCGGGCAGGTAGGGTCTCAACCTGCGTACCAGATGGAGCTGATAAGCAGCTGCCCTGGACACAGAATTAACCTGTGCCTCCATGGACATCTGTGAGTCCAGAATGACTCCCAGGCTGCGCACCTGGTCCTTCAGGGGCACAGTTACCCATTAAGGACCAGGGAATCCTCCACACCTGCCTGCCTCCTGTCCCCCAAAAAGAGTACTTCTGTCTTGTCAGGATTCAACCTCAATCTGTTAGCCGCCATCCATCCTCCAACCGACTTCAGACACTAACACAGGACCTTCACCCCCTTCACTGGTTCCAATTTGAAAGAGAGGTAGAGCTGGGTATCATCCGCATACTGATGAACACCCAAGTGAGAGTCTGGGGCCCCCGCTAGGGGCGCTTTGGAAGATGGCCAACAATACCATCTCTCCAGCTCACACGAGGTAATTAAGAGGCTAATGATGGAAGTAAATTAGCCTCCCGAATTTTTCCAGGGGATGGGGAAATGCTGCCTCATCCGCAGTTGCCAATAAATCACCCCCGAGTTCGAAAGAAGGAGGGGGTGGGGGCACTAGACGGAAAGCCCTCGAGTGAGTTTTTGGATCTCCTGGACGCTACTTCTAATGGTGATCCTAGTTGCATTGCTCAAGATAAATAATTGAAGAAGAGTAAATGCACATGTTTCGAGCGAAGGAAAGGCTGTACTGATTGCTAATTAAATCCACTGAGAAGCTGAGTGACAGGTTGGACTGAACAGAAGACTACATCAAAGAATCACAGCTATGTCGGTATGTTGAAATGGATTGGAAAGGGGGGGGACTTTTCTCTTTTTCAATATGATTTACCTAACAACCCCCCCCCCCAAAGAACCACCACATGATTGATAGCAAGTGAGATGGGAAAATAAACTGTGTGGAAACAAAATTATTAACCAAAGGCTTTGTTTTGCGGAAGATCTGGAAACGAAACGAAAGGCTTTTGGTGTGACGCAGTTCTAATTGGGAACCGCCATTATGAGACAGATTTGGTTGCAAGATTTACAGTCAAAGGGGGAGAGGTGCTATGGTTTTGTTATCATATCTGAATTCCACAGCTGAATTGGCAACAACTCCTCTGGAAAGGCTGATTTATGGAGAAACTGGTCTGGGAAAATTAATGAGCAGACGCTTAGACGGTATTTTATGGGAACTGTCGAAATGGCACCTGCCATTTGAATAGGACTTTTGGATCAGCGTGAAAACCCACACAGGACTATAATAATGTTTGCTTCAACTCGCTTGTGGAGATAACTCAGAGGTTATTAAGAAGAAAAATGATAACAAGAAGAAGATTGGAAGATGGAATTTGTAAAGGATAACAACAAAGAGATGGAAAGATGGGACTTGTGAACATTAAAGCAGCAGAAATATGAGATGATTGGACCCTTTCTGAACTCGAAGCATGGGTACCCCCAACAAAAATTTAAAATTCGGCTAAATATTTGGAGTTTATTATGTATTGGCATAATTTGGAATTAATGTGATATGATTGGTTTGTTAATTGGAAATTTAATAAAAAAATTTTTTAAAAAAAGAACACCCAAGTGAGAGCCTAGGGGTCTGAACACTCACCCCCCCCCCACTTTCTGAACACAGCCCAGGAGGAACCACTGTATAACAGTGCCCCCAGCTTTGAACAGAAGTCACTAACAGGTGTGCTCCGGCAGTTCTGACATTTCACTATCTCCCCTGTAATTATCTAGATCACTATAATTTATTCACATGCTCAAAGCTCCAGTGATTTTTGAGAAGGCAGATGGGGAAGGAAATTCAAGAACTGAGAATGAAATGGATATAAGTAGTCTAGTAAATCCACAGGCAAGTAAAACTAATAACAACTGAGAGGCAGGCAGGGCTTTGTCATTTTAATCACATTTCTTTATTCCTTATACAGGTGTTCATATTGCTGTTTACTAATTGGAATCCAAGCAATGATTTTTTCTTACAGCTGAAGGTAAAGATAACCAGGACACATGTTTCTTGTAGAAACCATTGGCAAAGTCAGCTACCACTCAAGCCATTTGGTTTAATTCAAGTTGATAGGAGTGTTGATGATACAGACTAAGAGCCCTGAGACAGACCATGGGTCGGGGAAATTGACTGCCAAGGCTGTGCTTCTTCTTTTTTTGCTGCTGCTGCTATCGAGCATGGTGTGCAAAGTGCATAATGTTAAGTGCATGAAAAGTGAGCCTGTATATATTCCACATGAGTGGCATGATCCTGGTGATTTCTTTATCGGTGGGATGGCATCTCATATACATTACATTTCTCCAAAACCCTTGTTCAGCAGAAAACCTCATCAGTCCTATATTAATATACCATTGTAAGTCAATGCTCTTTTTATTATTTTTATTACTGATTTTTTATTTGAGACTGAGGTCAAAAGTTCTTTGCTTGATTTGAAGAACAGGAATAGAATATTTTGGAAAATCATGTGCTTGGGGACAGTTCTTTTTTGTTTCCTCTCTCATAAGCCAGATGGTTTAATCTAATGATTATGCATCTGTGTACAGTTGTACCTCGGGTTAAGAACTTAATTCATTCTGGAGGTCCGTCCTTAACCTGAAACTGTTCTTAACCTGAAGCACCACTTTAGCTAATGGGGCCTCCTGCTGCCGCCGCGCCGCTGCTGCACAATTTCTGTTCTCATCCTGAAGCAAAGTTCTTAACCCCAGGTACTATTTCTAAGTTAGCAGAGTCTGTAACCTGAAGCATCTGTAACCTGAGCTACCACTGTACACAGCCCTTGTATCAAAAATGACTATTGTATATAATGTGTTGTAATACTTTTTCATGCTGTATTATTCTGATTCCCATTTAATAACTATTTGTTAAGAACGTGAAATGCTCAACAAGTGAATATAGAAGATGCCTCTGGGAAATGGGCATTTTAAAGCATTAACCTTTTATGAGCCAATCACTCTCCGCTCTGGTTGCAGTACAAAGCTGCTGAGTTTTCAAATTACAAAAGGGAGCATGTAGTAGGTAGTTTTTTTATTTCACAAAATTTGCACACACTTTATGCCTATAGTTCTACATTCCTGGGGTGAGCCACTTGCAGCCTTAGGACTGCTTCATAACCAAAACCTCATTCCACATACATGGGATTTCGAAGAAAAAATGAGAGAGAGATTAAAAAAACTGGGTGGAAGAAAAAGAAGAACTTCTTTGCTTGGAAGGCATGTGCATTTTATAAGCCTTTAAAAAAACAAAACAAAAAAAGCACACCTTCAAATTCAGATATTACAAGTTCATTTTCTCTTTCATGCAAAAAGTCCATAAGAAGTTTCCAATCTTTAATAAATGTCAATAATTTTTTTTCCTAATTAAGCACATTATCTTTGCCATCTCAGCTAAGTCCAATAATTTTATCAACCATTCCTCTATAGTAGGCATGGCTGTATCTTTCCATCTTTGTGCATATAACAATCTCGCAGCTTTAATCATATACTGGAATAATTTCCCATAGTATGTATGTATCCAATTACGTATCTATCCAGTTATGCATCCAATAACCCTAAAAGAAAAAGTTCTGGCTTCAATTGGATATTAACTTTTAAAATCTTCTGTATCAATGCATGCAATTGTATCTATTATTTTTAAAGCTTTTTTACATGTTCAACAAGCATAATAAAATATCCCTCCATGTTCTTGGCACTTCCAGCAAACGCCTTTGTACATTCTGAATAGTTTATCTGGAGGTAAGTACCAAGAATACATCATTTTATAAAAATTCTCTTTCTGATAATAACACAATGTCAACTTTAACCCTTTAGTCCACATATATTCCCACCGTTACATCTTTATATTATGACTTTTTTGCACATTTAATCATACATAGAATGGACAAATAGTGTGCTAAAATGATTTAATTCTTCCATCAAATAACAAGGCACTTTATTTGCAGTGTGGTGACAAAGTTCTACCAACACATCCTTGCCTTGGTGTTTGCCATTGATGAGATCAACAAGAATCCAAAGGTTTTGCCCAATGCCACTCTCGGGTTCCACATCTATGACAGCTACTCCAATTCAAGGATGACCTACCGCACTACTCTGGATGTGCTCTTTAAATAGTATCATTTTGTCCCCAACTACAAATGTGGTATTCAGGAAAATGTAGTAGGAATCATCGGAGGAATGAGCTCTGATACCTCCTTCCGCATGGCAGATATCTTAGGTCTTTACAAGATTCCACAGGTAGAATCTGAGTATGGGGATTTCTCTTAATTGTCCACATGCCTCTTTCAAATAGGAATGTGATGATTCAAAACGACACAGTGGTACAATGGAAACAAGTAAAATAAGCTTAATGTATATTTGAGTTTTATGTGAGAGGAGGGAAATTTGAAAGATTGTGTGTTGTGAAAGGTTTCTCTAAAGGGATGAATATTATATTTAGAGGAAAAATCTCACCCTGATTGTTTGTGTGGTGTGCATTTATAAACATAAAAGGTTGTCTGATATTGACTTTAACCATTGGACCATCTGGCTCAATAGGCCTTCAGACAGTGGACATTCCCAGCCGTAATTGGATAGATGCTCAGGATGGAATCTCCTGTATGTAAATGAGACTTTGCACCACTGAGCTCTGGTCCTTGCAATATTTTATGTGTTTCAAATACCAGGGAAAATTATTGTAATTGCCTGGCGTACTCTGGTCCATGGGGTCACAAAGAGTTGGACACAACTAAATGACTAAACAACAATAATAACAATTATTGTAAAAAAAGAGTTGGGGATCTTACTGTAAGGAAATAATTAGGTAAATAAGAATATAATAAGCTACACTTAAAACTCTAAGATATCTCACTCTTTGGTGTTTTGGTTCCTTCTTTTTTCAGATTTCATATGGTTCATTTGAACTAAGATTGAATGATAAAATAAAGCATCCTTCCATTTACCATATGGTTCCCAATGAAGGCCTTCAGTATCAGGGAATTATCCAGTTGCTTCTGCATTTCAGATGGAAATGGGTAGGTCTTGTAGTTGTGGATGATGAAGGTGGAGAAAATTTCTTGCAGACTATGGAGTCAATGTTTTTGAAGAATGGAATCTGTTCAGCATTCACAGAAAGAGTTATAAAAAACATGAAATTCTCCCCTAAGCTACCTGACATTGTGTATGATGTGAAGAGTATTTTACCAAGTTTCTTGCGGAACAAAGCCAAGGTGATCATTGTTTATGGAGAAAATCCAACTATTGCATGGTTGGGATGCATGATAACGGGAGCAATGATGAGTCAAGTAGTATTTCCTCACTACAAAAACCTGTTATCTACAGCAAAAGTGTGGATAACAACAGCCCATATTGATTTTACATGGCATGCTGTTCAAAAAGTTATTGACAGTGATATACGAATCTTCCATGGTGCTATCTCCTTTGAAATTCACTCAAAGGAGCTGCAGGGCTTCCGAGAATTTCTTCAGATTGTAAATCCTTTGTGGGAAGATGGAGATGGATTTATCAAAGATTTCTGGGAACAAGCATTCAGTTGTTCACTTTCAAACTCCTCTGTGTCTACATTCCTTGTTAATCCGTGTACCGGAGAAGAGATGCTAGAGAGCCTTCCTGCTCCTTTTTTTGAAATGAGCACAATGGGTCACAGCTACAGTATCTATAATGCTGTCTATGCTTTGGCATGTGCCTTACATATCACATATTCAGCTAGAACCACACAGGCAAGAACAGAGGCCAGGAGCAGACTATTTCATCAGAATGTGGAAGCCTGGCAGGTAATATATGGAGAATCCAGTTTCCATGCACATTTTCATCATCACATGTAATGCTGACAGATTGAGCATGTTCTGGAACTTTGTACCTAATAAATCTTAAGCCATTTTATTTTGTCAAAGATGGAATCAATCTGTAAAAAAATCTTTTAAAAAAGTAGATGATGCAGAATTTCATAAGCAACACACTAACAATGTGCATTTATGGAGTGATAACTAAGTATGCAAGCTATCAGTTATAAAAACGCAGACTTTAGGGCTAATCATTTTAGGTACAACAATTGTCCTAGCAGATGAAGGATCATACATCTTTTTCTATAAAGAGGATACCATTGCTCCTTGCAAGAATTGGGTTCAGTATTGGCACTGAATCGGTGTCTGGAGATGAAGATGGAGTAGCAAGAGGGCCAACAAAATGAAGCTGAATTATGACAAGATGCAGGTGATTTCTCTTCCATGGATTTTTTTGGAAGTTCTCTTGTCATCATTTTCAGTGGTGGAATTTGCATTGTACAATTAGGTGCCATACTCTTCCTGTATCGGTTTCCAAAGTGTAGACACTCTCCATTATGTTTAATGACACTAATTCTGAATTCTGAAAAGATGGAGGTGATGTTGGTAGGTGGTTCTCTTAACCAGGAGAACCAGGTATTATTTTCAGAAGCACAAGTGGCTATAGTGGCAAGGAGTGTCTTTTTCCAGATGAGGCTAGTTCACCAGAGGTAGCTATTCCTGGACTAAGATTGCTGGGACAGAGTTCTGCATGCTCTAGTAACCTCCTGTCTTGAAGGAGTCTTCAGGACAGTAGCCAGTAGACATAACCTCCATGCAGAACAGCTGTTTTGTAGGAACTGTACTTGTAAGCTATAAGTTACCACTGGTGATTGTTGCTCACTGTTGCTCAGAACAGTGCCAACCACCATACCTGGTGGTGTAACTTACTCATCTTGGAAATGTGTGTGGCCAATTTATTGATGGCCTTCAGTTGATGCATTTAAAAACAAAACAATGTCCCAGGCTTCTCAAGGGCTTATTTAAACCTGCTGTGCACTTTCAATTTTAGTAAACTGCTGCTGGGTTTGGTTTTGCTTGAATTATTGATTTTACTGTTAGGTTGCTTTATTTTTGTGATAGAAGCCACTTCACAAAAACGTTTGGTGAAAAGCAGTTTAGAAATGTTATGAATAAATATTTGTAACCTGATTTCTCTTCCATGGATCTTTTTGGAAGTTCTCTTGGCATCATTTTCAATGGTTGAATGCACGTTGTTCCATTAGGTGCCATACTCTTCATGTATTGGTTTCCAAAGCGTGGACACTCTCCATTAGGTTTAAAGAGACTACTACAACACTTTATAAAAACCATGTTGATCTTATTTTCCCACTTAGCTTCACTCATTCCTTCGGTTGATCTCATTTAACAACACTGCTGGAGATGAAATTACATTAAATGAACATGGAGAGCTGGCATCTGGCTTTGATATTACAAACTTGGTCACATTCCCAAATAAATCTTACATCAGGCTTAAAGTGGGAAGTCTGGGTCCACAGGCTCCTTCTGGCAAAGAGCTCGTCATTGATGGGAGCAGAATCAAATGGAACAGAGATCTTGCACAGGTGGGGAAATAGCAGTACAGTCTCTCAAATACCAAAATTCGTAGTCATCAAATGAAATGGCAGGGAAAGCGTGTTCTCCTTCATGGAGAGCACGTGTTGAGGTGGGGGCCGCCAGGACACTCCAAAGTTGGGGGCGGGCTAATTGTTCGTTGGCCACTGATGCGATTGGGGCTTCCCTTGTTGTTGTGAAGATGTTAATGTTGCCATTTGTTGATTGACAGCCAGAAATGCTAAAACTCCTTGCACGAGGCTATGGGTTCCTCTTTTCGACCGTGCATCGGATTGCCCGTCCCCCCATCCCTAGAATTAGGGTTGTTCGCTTTGACCTTGCTATGCCTGTCATGGGGTCGTCTGCTCTTGGGGCAGGGGCCTGGTAGGAATTTTGTCCATCTGGCTGATTGGCTGGGGCCATTTGGTTTTTGCCTACTGCGTAGCAAATTGTCACAACTTGTAAGGTTGCGGTTAGGCATTGGTTTATGGTTTGGTTGGTTGAGGGGAAGTGGTCGAGTGCCTGCCCTTGGGAGGTTGAGTGCCTGCCCCTCTAATGCTGCTGCTGCAAGGGATTCCGTTAAAGGAATTGGGGGCTAACTATTGCTTGTCCACTCTGTCAAGGGGGCTCGGGCCATAGCAATGAGCTCCGGTTGCATTTGCGGTGAAGGCAGGTTCCATGCTCCGCGTAACCCCCAAGTGTATTCCCCTATTCTGACTTTCGCATCGTGCGGAATGTCAGTCTGTCCCCCATGGTGGGGGCAGATAGTCGCAACCAATGCCTAAGCAACCACTCACAAATTTGTATTTCAACAAAGTTGTGGCCAAAATTATGCCAAAAATCTTTTAAAAAAATTCTGTGTGATGTGTGAGTTATTGGGGTGGCCCTGGGGACCTCGACACGCAAATAGATGTAAAGAAAACAAAGGAACCATTCCTTCCTACAAATGAATGCAAAATTCACTGGAATGTCACTAGTTGCCTTCTAATACCACTAATCCTGCCTTCACGTGTATGAACATATCCAACTCGTGTTCACTGTTGGCCTGCAATTAAAATGAGAATGGCAAGTAGCAGACAGAGCCCTTTCAGTGTTGGCTCCTGGTAGGGTTGTGCACAAGTCAATCCCTGCCAGGAAAGGCACTTGCAAAGGAACACTCTGCATAATTGAATTTTTTCTCTCATTAGCTGGTGACTGATCTAGACACAAAATGGAAGGATGCCAAGATACCCTAATTGACTCAAGTGACAGTGATGCTGGACTTAAGCTTAGGTTGTGGCCAGGACCTGAAGTGAGGTGTAAGTGTTGTTCCTATTACTGGGATCAGTAACCATATGGGTATCAAGAGGTCCAGGGCAATCAAATTCACCATATATGTAACTGCACAATGGTCAAGAAAATGCAATTCGATCCTATTTAACTTGAAAAGAAAAAAATTCTGAATAATGGGGGATTGGCAAACAGGGAGTTGAAAGGGAATATTATTTACACACTGCCATCTGCATCACCTCTCTCTATATGCTTGTTGATATATTGAAAATACTCTTCCAGAGTTATTCTTGCAGAAACTCTGCTTGTTCTGCTTTAGCAACATATGTTCTTCTCCATGCTTAGTATTTCAATCATTAACAATGTTTTCCCTCAGCTTTCCCAAAACACACATTATGCAAACCACACTGTAATTTCAAGGGTATATGATGCGGATAGAGAGAAGTTTTTCGCTCCCCCCCCCCCGAATGGGAGCTCAATAATGGCCACCAATTCAGATGCCTTTGAAATCGAAGACGATATTCTCATGGCCTACTAGCCTTCATGACTATGTACTATTTCCACAATCAGAAGCAGTATACTTCTGAGTGCCTGAGCATGTATAGTCAGGTTGTACTTGCAGGCTTCCCACTGGCATCTGGTTGGCCATTGTGAGGACAGCATTCTGGACTAGATGGGTCTCTGGTCGGATGCTGCAAGGCTCTTCTTACGGTTTTAAACTTTGGATAGGTACCACCCCTTTCGGAGTGTAATTCTCACTGTTCTCCTGGTCATGGGAAGAAAAAGAAGGAGTGAAATTTTGCTGCTATGATTGTGCTCCATGTCCAGAAGGGATGTACTCAAATGAGAAGGGTAAGAAAAGTCTTTAAGGTATTCCAAATCATACGATTTATTGCAGTAAACTCTGAGTAGTTCTTTTCCAAGTTTACCATCACTCTTTATTCCTATGTGTGTTTGTATGAGATGTATGTTAAAGCATAGTTTTATTATTTCACATTTATATATCACATTCATTATCAGGAGGAACATTTCTTTCGAAACACGGGCATTACATTTTAGCATCAAGCTCTAAGATCATTGTGATGAAAAAATGGATGTTATCAAATAAGATGATGATGTTAGCATCAATATATCACCACCATCATAAACTTTAATTGCACTAGCCAAAGACCATGACACCATCCAAAAACCTCAAAATCTACAGTAAAAACTGGTGGAAAAAAGCTCTCCATCCATTGAGCAAATCTAGGCCATTAATCTGCCCAGACACTGAGGTCCAGCACCAAGGTACTTCTGGCGGTTCCCTCACTGCGAGAAGCCAAGTTACAGGGAACCAGGCAGAGGGCCTTCTCAGTAGTGGCACCCACCCTGTGGAACGCCCTCCCACCAGATGTCAAAGAGAAAAACAATTACCAGACTTTTAGAAGACATCTAAAGGCAGCCCTGTTTAGTGAAGCTTTTAATGTTTAATAGACTATTGTATTTTAATATTCTGTTGGAAGCAGCCCAGAGTGGCTGGAGAAACCCAGCCAAATGGGTGGGGTATAAATAAATCATCATCATCATCATCATCATCATCACTATTAATGTAAAACACTTTACACTGCCCTCAGTAAGAAATCAGCTAAAAATGCCTCTCAGCTAACAATGAAAGAAATAGACCATGCCTGTAGCTACCTCATTCATCACCCTGTAATTCCTGCCTTGTATAGGATGTCGGTGGCTTTACGTTTCTCCTCTCCATATAGGCTGGGCACCAAGTAGTTCTGCCACAAGAGATATGATTCGAAAGCAGGGGTATTGTTTATGCAGATATGCATTAATTTTAAATCCCTTGCTATTGCAATGAAATTGATAGGACACAGTTTCTATGCATTATATTTCTGGTATGTCTGTAGAGCTGGGTGACACTGAACTACTGGATATTCCTTGGGTGTTTTTTTTAATTGGCATACAGTGCCTCTTTCCCTCCCCAGAAACTTGCATCCATTGCCCAGAAGATCAGCATTCAAACAAGGACCACAATCACTGCATTCCTAAGACCTCAAATTTCCTAGCCTTTGGTGACACTTTGGCTATTGTTTCAACTTCCTCTGCACTTCTATTGTCTCTGGTCACAGCTCTGGTGCTGGGCATCTTTATTAAGCACCGGGACACTGCCATAGTCAAAGCCAACAACAGAAGTCTAACCTACATTCTCCTCATCTCCCTCCTTTTGTGTTTCCTCTGTTCTTTGTTGTTCATTGCAAAACCTAATAAGGTGACCTGCCTTCTTCGACAAACCACTTTTGGCATCATCTTCACTGTGGCCCTCTCTAGCATCTTGGCCAAAACCATCTCTGTTGTTTTAGCATTCATGGCAACTAAACCAGGATCCAGAATGAGGAATTGGATGGGAAAGAGACTGGCTTATTCCATTGTCCTTTCCTGCTCCATTGTTCAAGTAGGGATCTGCGTTCTCTGGCTGGCAACCTCTCCCCCATTCCCAGATTTGGACATGCACTCGATGACTGAGCAAATTATACTGTTATGCAATGAAGGATCCATCACCATGTTCTATTCTGTCCTAGGCTATATGGGCTTCTTGGCCATTGTCAGCTTCATTGTGGCCTTCCTAGCCAGAAAATTGCCTGACAGTTTCAATGAAGCCAAGTTTATCACCTTCAGCATGCTGGTATTTTGCAGTGTGTGGCTGTCCTTTGTTCCAACTTACTTAAGCACCAGAGGAAAATACATGGTGGCAGTGGAGATTTTCTCGATCTTGGCTTCCAGTTCTGGTTTACTGACTTGCATCTTTTCCCCAAAATGTTACATAATTCTGGCGAAGCCTGAGCTCAACAACAGAGAACATCTTATACGAAGAAAGAATTAAATAATAGTTCTATTTGGCATTCTCATTAATGTTATTGAAATCCTACATAGAATAATAAAGGAAGTGTAAATGAGTTGGGACCATGTGAAAGAATCAAACTATTTCATCAACTTTGTCAGTTTTTTGGATGAGTTGTAAAAAGGGTGTCTTTTATTTTAGGGGCTGTAGAACTGATGAGAGAAAAGTTCCCAGGTGGATATAAGGTTCAACTAAAGAAATATAAGTTTCAGCAGGAAATAGGAACATAAGAACTCTACTGCCATTCTGACAGAACATTTAAGTGTAGGTATTAGGAACTTTTATGAGTGTTATAATTGTTGTTAGAGTGGATAGACTCGTATAGTTCCTCGTGCATGAAATAAAATTTTAAGTACTGTTATTCTATAGGAAGCATGAGCTATGGATTTTTACATGCATAATTTATAGATAAATCTCTGCACATCAATACTGGAGGGTCGGATTCTTGCTTAATTTTAACTTTGAACAATTTCTACACCACTTAACACACCCCTCTTTCCAATAATAATAATAAGTTTATTGTGCTAGCAAAGACCATGACAAAACCATACAAATGCAGGCAATATATTCATAATATAATGCCAAACCTCTACTTAGACACACAGAAACATGTCTTGCAAGTAAGAATATCAGTGGGGAGTCTCCATGACTACATACAGTGTATTTCAATTTTGACCTCCAAATCCCCCTTATAATTTACTATTTTTTACCCCAGTTCCTTCTTCCTAATCTTTCTTGTTACCATCACAAAAAGGGCCACTTTATGAGTCACTAAGGTGTTGCAATCACTCAACAACCACAGAAACCTCTTTGCCAAGGAGAGACTGCTTTCCTGAACAAACAGGGAATTTGTAAAGCATCTCCTAGGCTTTCTGTATAATGGGCAATATAACAAATAATGAATAATGTCTTCTCCATGCGGTTGCCCACATGTACAAAGTCTATCTGTGTATGAAACCTTGTTATAATACCCATCTGGCACAGCTGAGGAAGAAGAAGAAGAAGAGTTTGGATTTGATATCCCGCCTTTCACTCCCTTTAAGGAGTCTCAAAGCGGCTAACATTCTCCTTTCCCTTCCTCCCCCACAACAAACACTCTGTGAGGTGAGTGCGGCTGAGAGACTTCAAAGAAGTGTGACTGGCCCAAGGTCACCCAGCAGCTGCATGTGGAGGAGCGGAGACGCGAACCCGGTTCCCCAGATTATGAGACTACCGCTCTTAACCACTACACCACACTGGCTGAGGGCATTACTTGGAAACACAACTCAATAAAGCTAGATCTTAATGGAACAGGCAAGAGTTTAGAAAATAACTGGCTCTATAATGCAAGATTTTTAAGAGTGGAAACCATGGAGAACATTTGGAAAATTTAATTGCTTGTAGGTCCCTTCTGGGGACTTTCACTACTATTTCTTTCTTTGCCATTACGGAGCAGATGATTGAATACAGAGAAACCAGAACTCTTTGTTATGACAGATATGTTTGCTTCAGCTGTTTTACTACTAAGGATGCAGCATAATCGTTGCAGAAGTTGACCTGTAATTATCAAAATCACTACAATCAATTCACATGCTCAAAGCCCCACTGGCTCTCTTGAAGGCAGCAGGAAAGCCCCAGGTCTAAAAGTATTATAAGTACTGCAATATTCCATAGACCTCTAAGATTGGGGTCAGAAGAGGGACAGGGCACTGCCATTTTTATCAGCCTATTGTCTTTCTCTGTGTTGGTGTTTCTATACTGGCTATATATGCTTTTTTAACTGTGCTGAGGTCCAGTATAAAGTGGATAGTTGCCTTTTTAAAGAGCTCATTTGTCAAAGTCAGCTGCCACCCTAGTCATCTTCTTTAAATGAGGCTGATGTTAGCAATAGTGCTGTAGAAAGGAGGCTGGTGAGTCTATTTGTGGAGGGAAATTTGTCATCGGGATGTTTTTTCTGCTTCTCCTGCTGCTTTCAAACATTGAGTGCAAAATGCACGCTTTGAAATGTACCAGAAATGATCCTGTACATATTCCACATGAGTGGTATGAGCCAGGTGATCTCCTCATTGGTGGGATGGTGTCTCTTATCCATTATATTTCCCGCCCAGTCGACTTCACTGAACACCCTTCTCTGGTCTTGACTGAAATCCCACTGTAAGTCTTTAGTTTAATTTAGAGATTCTTTATTAGGGCACACTACTGAAATGTTCATTGTTCACTTTGTTTCATTATCTTCTTGTGGTATAGACCAGTGTTTTTCAACCTTTTTTGGGCAAAGGCACACTTGTTTAATGAAAAAAATCACGAGGCACACCACCATTAGAAAATGTTAAAAAATTTAACTCTGTGCCTATATTGACTATATATAAAGTAATTCTCTTGAATAGGAATCAAATAAACACAAAGAAAGTATTTTATAATTACTTTATTATGAAATAGTAAGTAAACAGAAATATGAAAAATTATAAAATACTTTATTCAGTGCGCAACCTGGGCCTGTTTGGCTTAACACAAAGCTGATATTCTGGCTGGAATCGAAGAAAGACACACACGTAGCTCTTCGTCAACAGTTCTCAGCCTCTCTCTGTATTTAGTTTTTATAGCAATCATGCTTGAAAAGCTCATCTCACACAGATATGTAGTGGAAAATGGGAGCAATGTCAAAATAGCTTTGTTTGCCAGAAGGGGGAACTCCTTGGCAGTATCCAAGCAAAAACTGTCCAAAGGTAGATCAGCAAATCTTAGCTTGAAACCACGATTTTGTCTCAGTTCAGTTAGTTCCTCCTGCTCCTGTAAAGTCATGTCCTTTCCACCAACTGAGGTTGAGCTATAAGGGTCCCTAACCCAGTCAAGGCATTCAGTGGAGACTGAAGAGAAATAAAATGACAACTTCTCTGGTCCTCCTGGTGACTCGAGTCACGACGTCTTCTTCTCTCCGCTGCTGCGCACACTGTGCTCAGGCGGGAAGGAAGTCGGAAGATGATGTCCTACTGTGATAGGTCCAGGCTGGAGTCTGGACCAATCACAGGCTGGACATCAGAAAAGTGGAGGGTGTCCCCCTGAGGAGCGCCAATAGGCGCCCCTGCTGGCCGAGGGTGGGGTCAAAAACCCCACCCCCCCATACCCAGGACACAGTCGGGCGCCCGCCTCGTGGGCGAAAATTTGAATTTTTTAAAAAAATCTTTCGAATTTTTTTCCCACGGCACACCAGGCAACATCTCGTGGCACACTAGTGTGCTGCGGAACAGTGGTTGAAAAACACTGGTATAGACATCCTCCCACACTTCTTTATTTGTTCCTTCTGTATGTCCCTTGCCTGATATGTGCTCCTCAAATCACTAATAATATTCAGGTCTTCATGAAGATTTGCAGTGTAATCCTTATAGATAATGTTTTTCATTGCTGACACCAACTCTGTCTGCTGTGTGGAGAGCCATCAGTCCCAGACTCTGGAGACTGTTAGGTGCCAGGACAAAAACTGCCTCTACAGACTTAGTCTTTTTTATCGATTTTCTGTAGGAGCTATTTTGAGTTGCTCTGGGAATGAACATGCGTGCCTCTCTTTGCTGTTGTGCATTGGTTTGATTTTCATTAGCGTCTTCACTCCTGATTGTGGAGACTTGAGTTCAAATTCCGACATAGTCAGGTCACACAGTTTACAAGCCTCCCACCGCCGGTGTGCTTCCACCATTCGGATTCTGTTCTTAGACTGAGGTAAAGTTTGCAAACCGGGACACTATTTCCAGTTTTGAGAACCATGCATACCATCCTTGAATGAAAAGTTCCTTTGAATGAAAAGTTGTGTTTATAGCGTAGGGAATAAATAATCAGATCTAAAGCTCACACTGTGCTGCTCATATTTCACCAGAAGTGGGTTAGTCATGCTGGCCACATGACCCGGAAAAACTGTCTGCAGACAAACGTCGGCTCCCTCAGCCAGTAAAGCAAGATGAGTGCCACAACCCCAGAGTCGTTCACAACTGGGCTTAACTGTCAGGGGTCCTTAACCTTTTTAAAGCTCATGCTAAATAGTATTTGCATATAGGACCATTTGTGTCATGAAACAGCTTGTTAAGGTGAGCTAAGAACCAGGGCAGCAAAGCATTAGATAAACACTTGCTCTCTTTCTATGTTCTTGCAATTGTTCTACAGACTTTAGCAGCAGTTTGGAAAATTAAGAAAGTGGAATTTAGGGAAATGCTTGAGCTAAGCAATACAGAAATATACAGCATCTATGTTACGAATATGGTTTGGTTTGAAGCCTAATCCAAACATTCCCTTAGTTATGATGTACAGTGGTACGTCGGGTTACATACGCTTCAGGTTACATACAATTCAGGTTACAGACTCCGCTAACCCAGAAATATTAGCTCAGGTTAAGAACTTTGCTTCAGGATAAGAACAGAAATCGTGCAGCGGTGACGCAGCAGCAGCAGCAGGAGGCCCCATTAGCTAAAGTGGTGCTTCCGGTTAAGAACAGTTTCAGGTTAAGAACAGACCTCCAGAATGAATTAAGTTCTTAACCCGAGGTACCACTGTACAAGTATGAAAGCACATTACTGGAAAAGCTTGCCACAATACATTTTACTTTCTTTCTAGTACAGTAGTACCTCAGTTTACGAACTTAATCCGTACTGGAAGTCCATTCTTAAACCAAAACCATTCTTAAACTGAGGCACACTTTCCCCAATAAGGCCTCCCACCAGCAGTGTGCTTCCACCGTTCGGATTCTGTTCTTAGACTGAGGTAAAGTTTGCAAACCGGGACACTATTTCCAGTTTTGAGGAGTTCTTAAACCAAATCGTTCGTAGATAGGACTGTTCTTAAACCAAGGTACCACTGTATAACTAAGTTATTGCTCATCTTGCTTTTTATCAGCTGAGCCTTTGAGATCTAGAGTAGATAAATAGTGTGTTAAAATGACTTTGTGCCGTGTTTAATGCACCCATGAAATAGCAAGTGACTTTCTTTGCAGTGTTTTGACCAAGTTCTACCAGAACATCTTGGCCTTGGTCTTTGCTGTTGACACAATCAATGACAATCCTAAGATCTTGCCCAATGTTACCCTTGGGTTCCACATCTACGACAGCTACTCTGATTCAAGAATGACCTATCGAACCACTCTGGACCTGCTTTTCAAATCAAATCAGTTTGTCCCTAACTACAAATGTGGCATCCAGGAAAATATAATTGGAGTAATCGGAGGACTTAGTTCCTTTACTTCTTCACGCATGGCAGATATCTTGGGCATTTACAAGATTCCACAGGTAGGATCTCAGTATGAGGGCAATTTGCCACATTATTCTCCCCTTTCTTTCCAGTGCAATTTGAGTGCCAGTTGATGTAGAAATAGAAAAGGAGCTGTAATATTTGGAGTTGTATTGCATTATAAAATGCCTAACTACCTAAGAGACTTTCTCAAAATACCTTTTGGAGGAATTAACTGTTAAGATACCGCTTATGAAGAAGCACAAGTCAGGAGATGGCAGGGATAAGACCTGGTTCAATTGCAAGTACTTCATGCCTTTACAGATGCAATAAAGTTAGAAACCTCTCGCAATATTAACACCCAGGGGAAATTTACTGTATCTTACTGTTACTGAAAAGCTGCCCCAACGTGTTTTGTTTTTTACAAGAACATAAGATCAGAACCTATTTTATGTGTCTGCAATACCTGGATCTATTTGATGTTAAAGGATATTGTTTTTATAGTGTACAGCACTTAAGATACTTTTTAAAAAAATGAATGAATGAATGGTCATGGCGGCAGTCTTGGTACATTTTAGCTAATGACTACCTGTTTTGCTTACAACTGTCTGTTAATCTGGAAAGTGTTGACTATTTTGGGATTTATTCATTTTTAAAATGTTTTAGTATAGATGGTCATTGATCACAAGAGATTAAATTACGTGGTAAATATTCTGAATGAAAAAGTAAAATATCAAAATATTTAAATCCATGAGACTAGAATGCGGAAAGGAGCAAATAGATACTCCTTACCCATTCTCAATTGTCTGGCTGTTCCTCTCTTCTTGCAGTTTTCATATGGCTCATTTCAACCAGCAGTGAATGATCTAATCACCGGTCCCTCCTTTTATCGCATGGTTCCCAATGAAGGCCTTCAGTACCAGGGAATTGTCCAATTGCTTCTCCATTTCAACTGGAAATGGATCGGGCTCATTACAAAAAATGATGAAAGTGGGGAACATTTTTTGAAGATAATGGAGCCAATACTCTCCAGGAATGGAATCTGCTCAGCCTTCACAGAAAGATCTGTAGAATATATGCATGATGCCACAATAAATCAAGTTAAGAAGTATGCAAAGAGTATTTGGCCAATCCTCGGTGTAAGCAATATCAGAACTGTTGTCATACATGGAGAAATTTCATCAGTTATGTGGTTGGTTTGCATTATAGGGTCGGCCAGAATAATGCAAGGACTTTTTCTTGAATATAAAAAGAGGCTCTCTGAAGCAAAAGTGTGGATTACCACAGCCCAAATTGACTTCACATTACATCACTTACACAAGTTAATAGATGTTGAAATTCAAGTTTTCCACGGTGCTATCTCCTTCTCAATTCATTCAAAGGAGCTACAAGGCTTTCAAGAATTTGTTCACACTATCCACCCTTCTTGGTCAGAGAAAGATGGTTTTATCAAAACTTTCTGGGCACAAGCATTCAGTTGTTCATTTTCAAACTCCACATTCATCTCTAATGCATGTACTGGAGAAGAGAGGCTGGAGAGCCTTCCTGCACCATTTTTTGAAATGAGCATGACCGGCCACAGCTACAGTGTCTATAATGCTGTCCATGCTGTGGCACATTCCTTACATACCTTGCAGTCCTCTAGATCGAGCCACAGATCAATGGAGGCCATGGACACACTGTCTCATTGGAATGTAGAACCGTGGCAGGTAATGTTTCCTCACAAGCCCAACTCAATTGTGAATACCCAACCACAGGACAATCGTTTGGCATGCAGTAGCCAATGCCAATGACCAATTTCTCTTCCATGAATTCTTGTTCAATGTTCTCTTAGCATTACCACCATGGATAAATCTTATTGTTGTTGTTTTAAATCCAACTAGAAGTTATTCAAGTTTTTCATAGAAAATAAAACAATCAACCATCATGTCTACATTGAGTGCACACTTCTTAATGTTTTGCCACACTGTGATCTATCATAATGGCATAAGTCTGGAATTCATGAGTACTTTGTCTCGTACAAAAAACAAATATAAATTCATGAAAGAAAATTACAGTGCTACCTTGGTTTAAGAACAGTCCTGTTTATGAACAATTCGGTTTACGAACTCCACAAAACCCAAAGTAGTGTCCTGGTTTGCGAACTTTATTGCGGTCTAAGAACAGAATCCAAATGGTGGAATGGCACTGGCGGCATGAGGTCTCATTAGGGAAAGCGTGCCTCGGTTTAAGAATGGTTTCAGTTTAAGAACAGACTTCTGGAGTTACCATTGCCCTCTCTCTCTCTCTCTCTCTGCATAGCTGCACTCATTTATTCAGAGGATCTCATTCAACAACAGTGCTGGAGATGAAATTACATTTAATGAACATGGAGAATTCGTAGCTGGATTTGATATTACAAACCTGGTCACTTTCCGAAATAACTCCTATGTCAGAAAAAAAGTGGGAAGGCTGGAACATCAGGCTCATCCTAGCAAAAAGATAATCATTAAGGAGGATGGAATAAAATGGCACAGAGGATTCACTCAGGTGGGAAATAGCAATTAATAATCATCAGGAAGCTATTTCTACCTTAACATTTGCTTCCACTTTATGTGTGTAAAGGTGGTGTCTCCCCTTTACATTAACACTCCGGCACAGTCAGCTTCATATTTACAGTCTTTATTACATATGTACAAGAAACAGCTACAGTTCAGGATTAAGGTCCGAACCCGTTGAGTCAGATTCAGGGAGCGGCTTCCTTTGATTCCCATGCCAACAAAATAGGCGTGGGAATCACGTGAGATATCTTTCATCCTTACGTTTCATTCCCTCCTTTTCTGTGTTGATTTGAAAGCCCCCTCCCTTCCAGAGTCTGAGCTCCCTTCCCAAGCCTCTGGCGGGTGAAGAGCACTTCAGCATCCCTGAGCCCTTGCTCCGCCTCTTCTGTCACTTGCTCCTCCAAATTCTCCCTGACAATGTGTCACCTTTAAATGTAAGGATCTTGTATTCCATTCCATTTGACTTCTGTTTTTAATAGCACATCTTCTGGTCTTAAATAAATTCTGCACACTTTTTCCAAATACTAAACTGTTCCTATATCTTTGGGTAGGTGCCACCCCTTTCAGTATGTAATGACATCTGCCATCCTGGTTACGGGAAGAAAAAGAAGGAGGGAAAGAAATTTTGCTGCTATGATTGTGTTCAATGTCCAGAGGGAACGATCTCAAATGAGAAGGGTAGGGCATGTAATCTTAAAATATACTAAATGATCCATTTTATCGCAATTAAATGTGAGCAGCTTTTTGAAGGTTTGTTGTCATTAATCTTGTTGGTTTCTTTTTTTTTAATGTATTGTTCTCATTGTTTTCATAGTTAAAATTATACTGAGGAGTTGGGCACAACCATAGTTTAAAGCCATATATCCATCCAGTTTCTCACCCGGTTAACATGACTTTTAACCATACTTTCTTCTCACTCACTGCAAAAAGTTGCAGTATTGACCTTCCTCTCAAAGCACACTATGTGACGTGAGCCAAATATCAATTTTCAGTGTTTAGTACATATGTCAGCTATTTAAGATATTTATGTAACTTTTTTTGACACAGAAAAATGTGGCTCATGTGCCCCTTGGCTGATTTTTCCTATCAAAACCTCCACAAATGCTGCTCAAAATTTAATGCACCCATGGTAATATGAGAGTACAGCAGTAGTGTTATTCCACATACAACCTTTATAAAAATAGTTGGATAAATGATAGCTTCCAGAGATGTATTTTTCATGAGTCTGACCAGACTGCAGGAGGCAGTGGAAGACAGGAGTGCCTGGCATGCTCTGGTCCATGGGGTCACAAAAAGTCGGAGATGACTAAATGACTAAAAATCAACATGAAAGTGGAACTGGAAGTCTGTGAACCATTATATGCCACAGGGAAAATATAACAAGGGATAAAAAAAGTCTGAAAGACAAGGGAAGGTCTAGAATGGGAGGGTACAGAAATAAATGTATCTTTTTTAAAAAAAGAAAGAAGTTGTTTGGAGAGATGATGAAGGATATCAACAAATGAACTAGAGTTGCTCCCAAGATTTGGATGACTGCTGGAATGATTCCCACATTTCAATGTTTAG
Source organism: Podarcis tiliguerta (assembly GCF_965153285.1). Taxonomy (NCBI): domain Eukaryota; kingdom Metazoa; phylum Chordata; class Lepidosauria; order Squamata; family Lacertidae; genus Podarcis; species Podarcis tiliguerta. The sequence continues at coordinate 42,442,118 of NC_139546.1, read as the reverse complement.
GATTGGGAATTATTTTTAAATTGTGATCTTTGTATGCAGGGTGGTATAGAAATTTAATAAATACATGAATAGAAACCTTTATAAAAATCAGGTGGAGGGATCCTAAAACTCCTCCAAAATACAGTGCCATTAATATAGAAATGTCCAGCTCCAACACTTAGCAGTAATTTTAAGGGATTTGGTCAGAAAATGTTAAAGCTTTCCTTTCTTAAAAAATGGTGGTTAGCTCATTTTGTAATAAGATTGTTCTTAACCCTGAAAACGATCTTGATTGTTCTTAGTTTATCATAATAAATTTACATTATCAGGTGAAGAAACTTGTGTCAGTTGCCAAGAGGATCATTACCCAAACAGAGGGCAGAATCAATGCATCCCTAAGATTCCAAACTTCCTGGCTTTTGATGAAACTTTAGCCATTATTTCAACTATCTCTGCACTCTTGTTGTCTCTGGTTGCAGTTCTGGTGCTGGTCATCTTCATTAAGCACCGGGATACTGCCATAGTCAAAGCCAACAACAGAAGCCTCACCTATATTCTCCTCACTTCCCTCCTCCTGTGTTTCCTCTGCTCCTTGCTGTTCCTTGGAAAGCCTACTGAGGCAACCTGCCTTCTCCGACAAACTGCTTTTGGTATCATCTTCTCTGTGTCCCTGTCTAGCATCTTGGCCAAAACCATCTCTGTAGTTTTGGCATTCATGGCTACTAAACCAGGATCCAGGATGAGGAACTGGGTGGGGAAAAGACTAGCTTATTCCACTGTTCTCTCTTGCTCTGTTGTTCAAGTAGCGATCTGTGCTCTGTGGCTGGCAACCTCTCCCCCATTCCCAGATTTGGATATGCACTCATCACCTGAAGAAATCATATTGTTATGTAATGAAGGGTCTGTCCTCCTGTTCTATTGTGTTTTGGGCTACATGGGCTTCCTGGCCATTGTCAGCTTCATTGTGGCCTTCCTAGCCCGGAAATTACCTGATACTTTTAATGAAGCCAAGTTCATCACCTTCAGCATGCTGTTATTTTGCAGTGTTTGGATCTCCTTTGTTCCTACTTATCTGAGCACACAAGGAAAGTACATGGTAGCTGTGGAGATCTTCTCCATTTTGGCTTCCAGTGCTGGATTACTGGGCTGCATCTTTTCCCCCAAATGCTTTGTAATTCTGGTGAGACCTGAGATGAACACCAGAGAGCAACTAATACGAAAAAAGATATAAGCAGCAGATGAGATTCTGTTTTAATTGATGAAAAAAATATGAAACTATTTCCTTCAATTATTGTAGAGGCTAATTGTTCCATGACAGAAATGGCTCTTTCCCCCTAAATTCAATCTGATTGTTGCAAAGCCTGAGTTGAAGAACAAAATGTACCTTTCAACATCTGTAGCTTCATTTATGTTATTTTTTATTCTACATAGGCTTATGAAAGAGATGTGAGGTGGGACCCTGTGAAGGAATGAATTCAGATTTTGCATCAGGAGGTTTGCTACTGTGGATTCATAACAGCGACCAAAAACATTGCAGAAATCATTCTCTACCATGTAGTTATCAAAATTGCTATACAGTGGTACCTCAAGTGAAGAACTTAATTAATTCTGGAGGTCAGTTCTTAACCTGAAAGTGTTCTTAACCTGAGGTACCACTTTAGCTAATGGGGCCTCCCGTTGCTTCCGCACAGTTTCTGTTCTCATCCTGAAGCAAAGTTCCTAACCCAAGGTACTATTTCTGAGTTAGCGGAGTCTGTAACCTGAAGTATCTGTAACCTGAAGTATCTGTAACCTGAAGTATCTGTAACCCAAGGTACCATTGTAATCTGGCTAGAGCTCTAGTAGTCTGTTCTGTGTAGGACCACTTGGTACCTTTAGATGCCACCAAGAACTGCACCTTCCATCTTATGAACTATACTATGTATGATTTTATTTTGCTCTTATGTCACAAGGATTATTTGGAATGACACTAACAGGTCTATATTGGAAAGCTGCCATTTGTTCTTCTATTAACAATGGCATCTAGTTGATATGTGGCTGTTTCAATTAGTCTGTTATTAATTGGAGAGCCAGTGCAATGTATCAGTTAGCATGGAAAGCTGGGACTGGACAAATCTGGAATACACTTTTCAGGTTGCTGGGAGACTCAAATTATGGTAAAGATGGAAGGCACATGGGAGAATGATGCAACCCAAACTCAGCTACTTTGAAGGTGGGTGGTATAACAATATAGAAATTAAATATTGAAGGGGTGGGGTCAAGTGACTGCTGAAGAATCCAGCGAGTCTCCCTCTCTTGCTGTGACAACCTCCCTTCCCCCTGCTTTTCAAGAATGCACAGAGTAATGAGATCAAAGCAGAGGCTAGAAGTATGCGGACACAGTTTGATGTGTGGGAAACAGCCAGGTGAGGAGACAACTTAGAAAATGTGGAAGACAGGGACCATCAGTCCTGGCAACCGTTCCATAGGGGCAAGACCTGCTGGGAAGCGTTGCTGAGTTGTTTACTTGAATAAAAAGTTAACTTCACTGACAACTGGCTCTCCTTCTTCCTGCTTACCTGTATCTGACTCCAGTCCTGACAATAATGTATGTGATCAGATCATAACATTATGGTTTCAGCTCAAGATCCAAATTTGTCCATTCTTATGAAGTACAAATCTAAATCCACTGAAAACCAGTGTGGTAAGAGTATCAGATTGGAACTAAGAGACCAGGGCTTGAATCCCAACTAGACCATGAATTTCACTGGATGACCTTTGGCTAGTCACTGCCTCTCAGTCTAACCTAACTCACAGAGTTGTTGTAGGGATTAATGGCAAAGAAGAGAACCATGTACACAACCTTGAGCCCCTAAGGGAAAAGACTGAGATACAAAATGTTGTGGCATAAAACAATGAGACAATCTTTTCAAACACATGCTCTTTATTTCTGAAATGGGCCTATGTGGAGATATATCTGTTCCAATATCTATAGAATAGTTAGCATGCAGCAAACTTGTAAGTCACTTCCTCTCCTCAAATTTAACTAGAAAATTACAATAATAATAATATTATTATAATAATTTATTATTTATACCCCGCCCATCTGGCTGGGTTTCCCCAGTCACTCTGGGTGGCTTCCAACAAAATATGAAAATACAATAGTCCATCAAACTTTAAAAGCTTCCCTAAACAAAAGATGCACGAAGCTCTTCACAAGTTGCTAAAACAGATTTGCTACTTGAGATTAGCTTATCTGGCAGCTATTTGGCCTGACATGGCAGTCTGGAGTTACATATGTTAGAACATTTTTACACAACTTTTCTTCTTGTGGTTAGATAATATCAATCAAGGGGGGGGGGTCAAGCAAGCCCATGCAGAAAGCAGGGCAACCAGGTACACTTCCTCTGAACCTTGTTAGGGTTAAGCCAACTGGGGGATCCCATCAGGGGCCTGCAAAATCCTTCAGATGACCACTTGGCAATTTGAATCTGTCAGAAAAAGTCATAATTCATCACACAACTCAAAGAATTGCTTCAAAAAAATTTCATCTTAACAGCCAACACATTTCTGTATGCAAAAATAACCGCATATATTGAGTTCTCATTTCTTCACATAATTTTGTTAAAATTAAGAATCTTGACAACTTCATCAAGTACCTTTTGAAAAATGAGTCTGGAATCTTCTTTGTAGCCAAAGCTTCTCATTGGAAGAAACATTGGGTGCATTTCATTAAAGGTGCTACAGTCTCCACACAAGCAACAAGTTCCATGATTTCCCCTGACATAGCATGAGACCATTTTCCATATCTCTTTCTTTACATGCACAGCATACAAAGACTAGCATGAGAGCTTTGTTTGTAATATTAGTGGTTTCATAAATTTGCAATGAAAAGATGTTGCAAGTCTGGACCCTTAAAATGAGTCTGTTTTATAGCATCAAACATATTGAACCTGTGACTTCCTGCATGCAAGGCAGTTTCTCAGGCCTTGATCAGTCTTTCATGTTTTTTCCTTATCCCGTGGACAAACTGTGATGATTTCCCCCTGCCTTTTTATTCACGTTATTTTAGGATTTAGATGGGGGGAGGGGAGTTAGCCGCCTTTCTTCCTTCCTTCCAAGGCATGTTGGTATTTCTTCTTGGCCAGCTGTGGATGCTGTGATCCTGGCAACTTGTTGATGGAGATGCATGATAAAGAATACCACATGAAAATTTCTAAGAAGGATGTGGAGGTATTTAAATATTTATTTGATCTAGCATCATTTATTGTGTAAGTGTACTCATTGTTGTTTCTACTTTGTTTTTAAATGGCATTCTTACATTTTGGATGGTGGCCACACCATTCTAATTAGAACAAACTGGAACACACAATAGGCATGAGAAACGTCTGCCAGACTTGCAGCTGTTTTTACTAATGTTTCATCTTCAGCTGCTCTTTTTTGTTGAGTTCAGGCCTGAGGACAATGATATAACATTTTGGGGAGAAGATACAAACCAGAATCCCAGCACTAGAGGCCAAGATGGAGAAGATCTCCACAGCCACCATGTATTTCCCTTTGGTGCTTAAGTAGGTTGGAACAAAAGAAAGCCACACACTGCAAAACACCAACATGCTGAAAGTGATAAATTTGGCTTCATTAAAAGTGTCTGGCAGCTTCCGAGCAAAGAAAGCCACAATGAAGCTGACAAGAGCCAGCAATCCCATGTAACCAAGAACATAGTAGAACATGTTGGCTGATCCTTCATTGCATTCCACTATGATTTCTTCAGGCAGAGAGTGCATGTCCCGATCTGGAAAAGGAGGGTCAGTACAGAGCCATACTATACAAATACTTGCCTGGATAATTGAGCAGCCTAGAATAAGAGAGGTTGAAAACCTTTTCCCAACCCACTTCCTTATCTTGGATCCTGGTTTGGTGGCCATGAAAGCCAGAACCACAGTGAGGGTTTTAGCCAAGACAGAAGAAACAGCCACTGAGAAGATGATACCAAAGGCAGTTTGTCGTAGATGGCAGGTTAGCAACTGGGGGCGCCCAATGAATAGCAAGGAGGAGAGGAAGCAGAGCAAGAGGGAGATGAGCAGGGTGTAGGTGACATTCCAGTTGTTCGCTTTGACGATGGGTGTGTCCTGATACTTGATGAAGATTCCAAACACCAAAGCAGTAGTTCCAGAAAGAGCCAGAGCCAAAAGTGCCAAGCTGATGCCTAAAGGTTCTTCATAAGAAAGAAAGTTTTCATCTTTTGGAAGGCACTGATTTCGCTCTTTGTTAGGATACTGATCTTCTTGGCAGTGGAAGCAATCATTCATATCTTGAATGGGGGGTATAAATAAGAGTAGTTCATTATTCCAGATATGTAGAACTCTGGGTCTGGCTAAAATAAAGTTATTTACTGTGAATGATCATGGTGTTTCAGTTTTTTAATACACTTTTTTATTCAATATATTTTCATATAGTGCATAGTATAGATCACACAGGATTATTGTACAGTATAGGAAAGATATTTCCTTCCAAGATTAAGTGTTTACATGTTCAACCATTACATTAAGTAAGTTACATCATAAATGTACACTGTCTCAAGGATAAGCCCCAGAGTTCGCAGTGGGGTTTATTTCTAATTGCGTATGCATAGGATTGCAGTTTTGGTCTAAAGGGAGAGTAATTTCTATGCTCATGTGTAAACACTGCCAAGGAATCTGGATGGAGAAGTATTTCTTATCAAAAGCAATGTTTCACAGCTTACTAGTTGAAGGGAAACTGATACATTAACAGCAATAGTGGAATCATTTCCATTATTTCCCTAAATAAAGCTTAGCACCAAGGAAGGACTAAAGGACTAATACTGTTGATATAATCTACTCAACATACCCATACCATCAAGGAACTGCACGGTGCTTTCAAATTGACTGAGCAGGTGCTCTGATGAGGAAGTAAGCTGGATACAATGAAGTAGAAGATCTTCATTTGTAAAAATGATGGTGCCCTAGTTCAACTCACATTTCTTGTCTGAGACAGCTCAGTTGACTGGATGAACCATGAAAAAGACTGTATCTTCCTTGAATGAAAGACTATATTTGAATGCATAAACATACCTTATACTGAGTGTGACAATTAGATGAGCTCGCCCAGTGTTTCCATTCTGATTAAGAGTAGCTTTCCAAGGTCTCAGGAAGGTGTATGTCCTGCCACCTGAGATCAGTTTAAATGTGGTTGGCAGGAAATGATCTTGGGATACTCTGCAATTATGTCCAGAAGCTAATGGGTGGATTGTGGTGGGCTTTGTTATTATCTTTACAATCATAGGCACCAACTCCAGGAAGCCAAGGCTCTGTTGGACACCTCAATCTTTTTTTAAGGGGGCCAAACCACTCCCTATAGTTGAGGCCAAACACTGAGCTGGGCGCACAGTGACATCAGGACATCCCACGGCATCAGGATGTCTTGTCGTCGCCCCCTCAGTGTTACTCAGAATATAGTGCCTCTTTTTAAAACTATGAAATGCTTGTTTCTCATACATAAAAAAATTATTTGGGATCCTGTACTATCCCCCTCACTCTTGATATAACAAATTCCATCGCAGCATTAAGAACATGTTTTCAATAGCAATTATAGAATAGTATGTTGTCTCCTACCTGTCTGGTTTGTAATCTTCCCTTCTGGACATGGAGCACAATCATAGCAACAAAACGGCTCCCCCTCTTTCCTTTGTCTGCTGTAACCTGGGTGGCAGTGGTCATTACACAGGGCAAGGGGTACAACCTGTTTTTAAAATAGATGATAGAAACTGTGTTCTATTGTATTCTCATTTGTTCTTTGACTTTGGATCAACAGGGTGTTCTATTGAAGTGAGATGTTTTTGTCTATGGGATTCGTATGACTAATACGTTCTCAATGCTGTTTTGGTTGAGTTAAATTCTTTGTGCTTCCTTATTAGTGGAAATGACCTGATTTGCTTGAATTCCATGGCTGTGGGACATAAATGCCAATGATCATGTTCTTTCTGGTTAACATCTGAGGCATATTAAGGCTAGTCAATCTGATAGGAAGGTGTTTAATTGTGAACAAGTAATGGGAAATAGAAATTGTACAAAATAAGAGTCGAAATGATTTGTGTGACTAATGTTGATTTCAAAGTGTAGTTGTCTTTGTGGTGTTAGTATGTTACAGATATGTTGAGCAGTAGCTGTGTGTTTAAAGATTTCATGGGGGGGGGGAGAGAGAATTTAGGGTTTTTTTATATACATGGGATGCAGAGGTAAATTCATTTTCGTTGATCAGGGAAACAGCAAACTCAATAGTGATTCTAGACAGTGGAAAAAAGATTCCTTAGTGTGAAAGGGCAGAATATATATTTAATAACTAAATGAATTAATAAATAATAATGTATAGTTAACTGCCAACTGAGAGAAATATCAGTTAAGAAAGTCAGCTGATAACTGCCTTCAATTAGCCAACTGCCATTAGTTCTTGGTTCTATGATAAAGTCTTGGAATTTTAGTCAGCTAATCGGGACAGAGCTGCAGAGTACTAATGCTGGGTACCAGAATCAGTACAGTGGCATGTTCACAACCCATTCCTAAGCATAAGAAGCCTCAATGAAGTAAACAAGAATTTATGCAGCATAGTTTAAGGAATTATCAAAATATCTAACTACGCATTTTAGAAGATGCAGTTGGATCCTACCTGGTTAAAACTCTGGTGCCATCTAATGATCTTCTCATTGATGGAGAAATCTCTGCCCAGTGGAGCTTGGGGATCCATTTTCCCAACTTTCACTCTTAAGAAGGACTTATTGTGGAAAGTCAACCAGTTGATAATATCAAATCCACCTTCTAGCTCACGTTTCTCATTAAAGAACACAGTGTCCCCAACACTGTTGTTAAACAAGATATTTCTCAGGAAAGGTTGAAGCTACAGAGGAAGAAAGAGACTGGTAGATTGGGTAAAAATAGAGAACACACCACAAAGCTTCTGTTTTCTCATACTGCAATAAAATCAAACTATTTCTTGAAACTCCTGGTTTTCTTTCCTTTGAAGGGAAAACCACATCCAGTAATGTCCAGTAATGACAGCTTCCTGAATCAATACTAGCTATTACCACCATCCCATTCTGTTATCTTCCTTGAATTCTGGGGAAGAAGTGGGACAGCAGAGACACCTTCACATTTTTAAAGCATTTTTTTGTAACAGTTTTGCAACAAACTTTTAAAAAGTATTGCACAAAGAAACAGCAAGAAGCATTTGCAGCTTACATGCAGGCAAACATATACAGTGGTACCTCTGGTTGTCAATGGCACAACATGAATGGAACACAACATGAATAGAACGCAACCAGCAGTGGCACGTCTGCACACAAGCGGGTTGCAATTTGCCGCTTCTGTGCATGATCGTTATGTCATTTTGCATGTCTGCACATGCACGAGTGGCGAAACCCAGAAGTAACCCTTTCCGTTACTTCCGGGTTGCTGCGGGACGCAACCTGAAAAAAACATATCATGAAGCAAATGTAACATGAGGCATGTATGCACACACCTCCAATTATCTCATGAGTGCAGGTACGCAAGACAAAGAAATGGCTGCAAATTCTACAACCACTTAGAACCCATATAGAAGACCTATATAAGGGTGCATATTGCTGAAGGATAACTTAATAACGTTATCTGGCATGTGTGTGTGTGTGTGTACACATAATATAGAGAATCATGCAAATAGTTACAGACTGCTGCTAGAATATTCATCTGTTATAGCTTGAAGAAAATGAGAACACCATCCCTGGAAAAATGGATTATCAAGAATTCAGACATTGTATATATGGTTATGTCTTTAAAACCTGAAACATGTATTGACAGCATCTGGCAGATCATGTTTGTCAAATATTATTTAGTATGTGAAGAGATGCAATTTTTATGAGCAATATATTTTTGCAGCTTATTATAACGGAACTTTGTACTGAGACCCAATAATAATAAATGCATATAATGTGCAAGTCATTTCAGATACAAAGAACTTAATGAAAAAGCAACAGCCCCTATGGATGTGGAAGTATGTGTGCGCACTCTCAATGCTGTCATCATACACATAGGCTTTTCATTTATATATATATATAATTGCTTTCCATGTTAGCCATTACCTGAATATATTGTGTTTCAGGAAGTCCCACATAGTGCCCAAGCACTATCCCTCCATTTTTGGCTTTGGATACAAACAGGGCATGCAAAGCATGTGCCACAGCATAGACGGCATTGTAGATGCTGTAACTTTGGCTGGTCATTTGCATTTCAAAAAGAGCCCCAGGAAGGCTCTCCAGCTTCTCCTCACCAGTGCAGGATTCCTCCTTCGTCTCCACATCTAGAAATTGGCAATCGAATGCCTGTTGCCAGAAGAAGCTGATAAAGCCATCAGCCTCAGAATGGGGATTCAGGTTCAGGAGGAAACCATGGAACCCGTCAACCTCACGGGAATGAATGGCCAAAGATAAGGCACCATGGAAGTTTTGTATATCAAGATCTCTTTGAAATGTTTCTGATGAGAAATCAAAAAGGGCAGTCAGAACCCAGACCTTGTTTATTGGCCCCACATCAGTCATTGATGCTGCTATCAGCAACCACTGCAAACACTTCATGGTGGAAGTGTCTGCATTTACAACAAACACATTGACATTGGTTTTGCTCAGGGAAATGGCCATAGCCTGATATTTCTCTACCATCTCAAACGCATTGAGAAATTTACTGGCATTTGGCATTCTTTCAATGATGGCTGCACAGATTTCGTTCAGGAAAAGCAGGGGTGCCAATGTCTTCACAAACATTTCTCCTTTGTTGTCAGCTGTGACAAAGATCCCAACCCATACCCATTGGAAATACAGAAGAAGTCGGACAATCCCATTGTATTGATCTGCTTCATTGGGTGTCATCTGGTATAAGGAAGAAAGATGCTTTTTTTCACCCACTGCTTCAGAAAATAAAGAATAGGTGACCTATACAGGAAGAATGTAAAAATAATAATAATCACCTTGTAGGATATTTATTTGTGCTTAAATATTCAAACACATACTTAATTTCAGCAGGGTACACCAGAGAGACAGATGAAAAGGGCAGGGAGAGATCATTTTAAGAACTTTATAAATTAAAGAACTAGTGCTAAAGGATGCTTGAGAAACACTGTCCTACAGCTTAAGGGACTCCTTCCTTCATACTAACCCCACTTAGTGTTCTGCTAAGAAAATGAATACTTAGGTTTTCTATAGTGAAGGCAGTACTACTGAGATCAGAGTAATGAAATAGGCTTGCATTGCAGATGAATGTTCAATGCGCTGAGGCTCAGGACCTGTAGGCTCAACCTCATGATAATCCTGTTCCTAAGAAGCTCTGTTGAACCTGCCAAGAAGTAGGTTAGGCAGACACGTGGTGGTTGGCCCAGGGGCACCCAAAGAGTTTCATTTAGTTCTAAAGCTAACACTCTTTCTACTCCATCAGTCCTTACACTGAACTATCACATAAATTAAAACCTCATACACAATATTGAAATGGGATTAACTGAAGCAATTGAAACAAATGTCTCAATTGCTCTCCCTGCTTTTGTCAGTAGCTTTTCTGAGACACCAAATTGCAAAATTTAGTGGCCCATTATCCTATTTGCTGTAACTGGTGACCCATCTCTACATCACAGGCTGTGGACATGAGGTACAGTAAATGGGTTGAACTAGGGTACAAAACTTTATCACTTGACCTCATGCGTCGTTAACCAAATACCCATTTTTCAGGTATGTTCCCACTATGAGGAAGAAACAGGAATCAACATCCCCTGCTGTCTGCCTTGCTTGGGAAACCCTGGAGCGAGTGCACAAGAACCATAAGCTTTGTTTCTGCAACTAATCCTTTACAGTCCTTCACACCTATTCCTTCCTTCACCCCCACCTGAAGACTGGGAATATACCATGAGAATACCTGTTATGCTGCAGTTCTGAATTCTCATTCCATTCACAATCTTCTTACCTGTGGAATCTTGTAGAGTGTTAAGATGGTTGCCATATAGAGAGATGTTTCAGACTCGAGGCCCCCAATGACAGCTATCAGGTTCTTCTGAATGCCACACTTGTAGTTGGGGACAGTTTTCTTATGGCGAGAGATGAGGTTCAACGTATTCTGATAAGTCATCTTTGCACTAAAGTAGCTGTCATATATCTGGAACCCCAAGGTGATGTTGGATAAAATCTTGGGGTTTTCATTTATCTCATTCACAGCAAACACCAAGGATAAGACATGCTGATAGTTCTTTGGCACTGTGCTAAAGCAAGAGAGAGATTATGTATATGATCGACTTTCTGTCTTCTGCTGGGACTATTTCTTTCAGATTGATTTGCACAATACAGAATCACAGTGATATTAAGGACGCGAGGAGAGAGCCATTCAACACAAAGGAAGGAAACATAGACAAGACTAATCCTGAGGATTAGTCAATGGATTTCCCCACTTCTCATCTTTTGTTGTTACAGAAGCTTATACATGAGAATTTGTCAAAATTTCAGTGTAAATTTATCCTTATATACTTGTGTTTGTATGAATTTTGCATAATAGACACAGTTTTACAGCACTCTCTGTTTGTTGTTTTTAATAAAAGATGAATTCATATTGACACTGCAACATGTCATTTGCATTTTTGCACACGTTATTTGGCTGGAGACGTGCATTGCAAAATTCAGAAAAGTGTGAATTATTTTTAGCAAGTGTGTATAAGATAGGTCATAACTCCTCCCCCATCCTTATTTACAGTCAGCTGAGAAGATTGCCCTGCCTGTTATTGACTGTTAGTCTCCCCGCCTTCAGTCCTACCAGTCTCTCTGGGCACCTGCCACTGCTGAATCGATTGCTTTTTCAACACAATGTTGCTTTCTGTTGTCTAGTTTTTTTCTTAACATGAGACTTTTTCACCCAGAGGAAGAAAAATATCCTTACGCATATTCATCAGGATGCTTTTCCTTTGGCTTCTCCTTGAAGTGTAGTTCAGTGAAGGAGGGTGAGAACAGCTGTGAAGTGATACCACCAATGATGAAATGCCCAGGCTGATAATATTGGTGTTGGACATGGATGGGATTAGTCACACAGTGCAAAGCAGGATGTACCAAAAACAGAGGAAGCACTATGAGTAGCACCAACAAGAGCAACACTAACATCCTGAGCTGAAAATTCATTCCTCTTAACAATTAAGCCCCTGTTTCAGCTTAAACTCATTAGCATCCTACACCGTCAGCCTACATTAAAATTTGGCAGCTCTTGGCTGTGGGTATAAACAGCAGATTAGCTCTTGTTGGCACTGGGTGGTCTTTATGTACATTCTGAAGTTTCACCCTGGCATATGCTTGTGGACATCAAAGTGCCATGTGGATATTGCCAAAGGAAGGCTGAATCACAGTGGTTTCAGATAACTACATGCTTCACAGTAATTACCATAGTCCATAGTCTCTGGAGCATTGAAAACTATTTGGCATCATGCGCAGCAAAAACACCTAGCAAATTATGTTTTCCCTGGCTTTTCAGTAGAGTGTGAGACTCGTAATTTCAGCATCACGGGCTTGAAACCCATGTTGGGCAAAATTTGTTTCTGTTTAGAAAGGCCACAGTACAAGTCACAATAGTGATGAAACCCACATAGTCCAAGATATAATGGAACAGAGTGAATGTCCCTTTATTATAATGAAGTACAATTTCTGGAGTCAGTGAGTGCATGTTGAAATCTGGGAACACCTAAGAAATTGCCTGCCAGAGAGCACAGGTCCATTTTAAAATCTTGTAGCAGGAAAGAACAGTGGAATAGATAAATCTTCCCCTTTCTATTTCTTCATCAATCAGATGAAAAGAGGGAAGCAGAGAAGAAGATGCCAAAATCAGTTTGACACCCTTAAAGGACTTAAGAAACCATAACTACAATAAGAAAAATGTTATATTTACTCAATTATAACAACACAGGGGATCTGCAACCAAACCAAATTCACATAATTAGTCAAATCAAAATCAAAATCACTATATATATATAGTGGTACCTTGGTTTACATACATTTCAGGTTACATACGCTTCAGCTTACACACTCCGCTAACCCAGAAATAGTGCTTCAGGTTAAGAACTTTGCTTCAGGATGAGAACAGAAATCGGGCTCCGGTGGCGTGGCAGCAGCAGGAGGCCCCATTAGCTAAAGTGGTGCTTCAGGTTAAGAACAGTTTCAGGTTAAGAATGGACCTCCGGAACGAATTAAGTACTTAGTCCGAGGTACCACTGTATATATATTCATTCTTTACCACCCATCATATCATTCAACGTTCACAAGGTGGTTTATAATTTAAAAATAATAACTAGTCCTAAGAACTGAAATGTGGGTACTTCAAAAGTTTGGGAGAAATACTGGTTACCTTACTTTTACGTGTATAACACGCCCCCATGTATGACACACCCCCTATTTCTGGAGACTCAAATTTAAGAAAATGGTGGGGAGATTCCCCAAAGTTGTTGAGCTTTTTGGGTGGAGGATTGCACAGGGTTGTTGAGCTTCTTTTTGTCCCGTGCCCCAATCAACCTATCAACAACAGCCCATGCTGCAGCCACCAATAACAATCACCAACTTGCGGCAGCAACCAATCCCACATCCCCACAATACACTACCCATGTATAAGACGACCCCTAATTTTGAACATAATTTTTGAATATACACGGAAAAGTACGGTAATTTGTTGACAGTCTTCTCTATCTCCCCAAACAACCTCCTTCTTAAGGAAGATAACTCTACTGTTTCCTCCCAATGTAGAACTTTTATTTTGTTCCAGACCCTCCCATCCCATGTTACATTTTCCGTTCAGACCCTCCCATCCCATGTTACATTTTCCGTTCATGGAAATACAGCTCTACATTTATTCCACTAATCTGATGTATGAAAATTATTTTGCTTTAAACATATTTTACCAAAATACAGGCTTAATAAAGGATACCAGTATTGCTGTACCCTCACATTACCACAGCTGCTTGTGTTTTGTGACAGATTGAGAGGAAGGAACAGCCAAGGGATGGATGAATGATATTATTCTGTATCTGAGGTGGGGAGGGGAGGTTAAATCTTTTAAATAAATGGTATATGTACTAAACACATATCCTACCCATCTCATTTGAGATCATTCCTTCTGCACATCGAACACAATCATAGCAGCAAAATTTCTTTCCTTCCTTCTTTTTCTTTCCGTAACCAGGATGGCAGATGTCATTACATAAGGAAAGCGGTGGCACCTACGCAAAGATACAGGAACAGTTTAGCCTTTTTAGAATGCTTGCAGAATTTATCTAATATCAGATGATCTGCTAATAAAAAAAGGAAGTCAAATGGAATGGAATATAAGATCCTCACATTCACAGGTGGCACATAAAGTGGAAGCACATGCTAAAATAGAAATGGTCTCCTGGCTTATTAGATGACCATCTCCTTTTCTCAGAAAGGCAGTTCTTTGCCGTTCCCTACCTGAGTCAGTCCCCTGTGCCATTTGATTCCCTCTTCATTAAAGATGATCTCTTTGTTAGGAGGAGCCCGAGGTTCCAGTCTTCCCACGTTGATTTTGACATAGGAGCTATTTGGGAAAGTGACCAGGTTTGTAATATCAAATCCACCTACTAATTCTCCATGTTCGTTAAATGTAATTTCATCTCCAGCACTGTTGTTGAAGGAGATCCTCTGAAGAACTGAGTGCAGCTAGGTGGAAATTCAGGTTATTATTTTTCTAGGAGACCAAGTATTTATGAATTCAAGACTTTTACCATTACTAACAGAAAGCATGCTAGTTTAGTTACTACTTATAGGGAAAGTGTGGGAAATCATTAAGAAAAGTGTGCCATGAGTGGACTCATTATTGTTTAATGCGGCTTTCTATAGAAAGCTTAAATAAATGTTAGTTGGCTTTAAAACAACAACATTCATTCATGGTGCTAATGCTGAGATAACACTAAGCATGAATCCATGGAGGGGAAATTGGTCATTGGCCTTTGGCTACTGCCTGACATACCACTGTACTATAGTCAGGTATTGGCAATAGAGTTTGGCCAGTGAAGAATCATTACCTGCCAGGGCTCTACATTCAAAGGAGACAATCTGTCCGTGGCCTCCATTGTTCTGTGGTTGGATCTAGCTGATTTCAAGATATGTAAGGCATGTGCCACAACATACACAGCATTATAGACACTGTAGCTGTGGCCAGTCATGCTCATTTCAAACAGAGGCGCAGGGAGGCTCTCCAGCCTCTCCTCTCCAGTACATCTGTTAGAGATGAATGTGGAGTTTGAAAATGAACAACTGAATGCTTGTTTCCAAAAAGTTTTGATAAAACCATCTTCCTCTGACCAAGAAGGGTAGATATTCCTTACAAATTCTTGGAACTCTTGTAGCTGCCTTGAATGAATTGAGACAGAGATAGCACCTTCAAAAATCTGAATATCAATTTCAATTAACTTTTGAAAGTGATGTACTGTGAAGTCTATTTGTGCTGTGGTAATCCACACTTTTGTTTCCGAGAACAGCTTTTTATACTGAAGAAATAGTCCTTTCATTACTCTGGTTATCCCTATAATGTTAGCCAGCCACATGACTGATGCAGTTTCTCCGTATATAACAACAGCACTGATATTCCCTACACTGAGAATTGGCAAAATACTGTGTGTGTCCTTGATAAGTTCATCCAACTTGTCGATACGCAGACGTTCTGGAGCTCTTTCTGTGAATGCTGAACAAATGCCATTCCTTGAGAGTATTGGCTCCATGATATGCAAAAAATTTTCCCCATCCTCATCATCTTTGGCAATGAGCCCGATCCATTTCCAGTTGAAATGGAGGAGTAACTGGACAATTCCCTGGTACTGAAGGCCTTCATTGGGAACCAAACGGTAAAAGGAAGGAACATTGATTGGATCATTCACTGCTGGTGGAAATGAGCCATATGAAAACTGCAAGAAGAGGGGAATTTCAAGAAATTGAAATTGGGAACAGGAGAAACATATTGCCCCCTCGCTTAATAATAATAATAATAATAATAATAATAATAATAAATTTTATTTATATCCCTCCCTCCCCAGCCGAAGCCGGGCTCAGGGCGGCTAACAACAATAAAACAGCACAAACAACACTTTAAAATCATTCATTATAAAATTAATTAATTCAAGCCACTGGCAACCATTGGGCCAGAGCTCTGCAAAGATTGCCAATGGAGGGAGTCAGGCTGTGCCCTGGCCAAAGGCCTGGTGGAACAGTTCTGTCTTGCAGGCCCTGCGGAAAGATGTTAAGTCCCGCAGGGCCCTGGTCTCTTGTGACAGAGTGTTCCACCAGATCGGAGCCACGGCCGAAAAAGCCCTGGCTCTAGTTGAGGCCAGCCTAACTTCTCTGTGGCCTGGGACCTTCAAGATGTTTTTATTTGAAGACCGTAAGTTTCTCTGTGGGGCATACCAGGAGAGGCGGTCCCGTAGGTACGAGGGTCCTAGGCCGTATAGGGCTTTAAAGGTTAAAACCAGCACCTTAAACCTGATCCTGTACTCCACCGGGAGCCAGTGCAGCTGGTATAGCACCGGGTGAATATGATCTCGTAGCGAAGACCCCGTAAGGAGTCTCGCTGCAGCATTCTGCACCCGCTGGAGTTTCTAGGTCAGTCTCAAGGGCAGCCCCACGTAGAGCGAGTTACAATAGTCCAGTCTGGAGGTGACCGTCACGTGGATCACAGTGGCTAGGTCAGGGCGAGAGAGGTAAGGAGCCAACTGCTTAGCTTGGCGGAGATGGAAAAATGCCGCCTTTGTTGTAGCTGCAATCTGCGCCTCCATGGAAAGGGAGGTGTCGAAGATTACACCCAAACTCTTAACGGACGGTGCTGGCACTAATTGCACCCCCGCAAGAGATGGGAGTTGCCCCCTCAATCCCATATTGTCCCGTCCCAGCCACAGGACCTCTGTCTTCGAAGGATTTAACTTCAACCGGCTCCCACGTAGCCATCCAGCCACAGCTTCTAGACATCTGGTCAGTGTGTCTGGGGCCGAGTCAGGATGGCCATCCATCAACAGATAGAGTTGGGTGTCATCAGCATACTGATGGCAACCCAGCCCAAAACAATCTAGTCTTGTTTATTTACCTCTTTTGATTTCTTACTTTAAACCTTGTGATCAATGACCGCAATATATACTAAAACATTTTCAAAATGAATAAAGCACAAGTCATTCAACACTGTTTTGATAAACAGACAGGTGTGAGAGAAACATATAGTCATTAGCTAAGACAAACCAAGTCTACCTCTACATATATTTGTTTGCTTAAACACGTTATTTTAAAAATCTGTAAACTAAAAATACAACCTAAAACTAATAAACCAGTATAAAAATATTAAAAACATATAGATTCAGGTGATTCATACACATAAAACAGTTTCCAATCCTATGTGCCTCTTATTTTCAGCTTTTTAATTGCGGTGAGGGGGGATACTTCAAAGGTTTTCAGTAACAGTAAGATAAAATGTGTGTGTCTCACCTGCTTGGAATCCTAGGAAGAAGAAAACAAATTAATGTCTTCTGGTATGACTGTAACATAGCATGTAACAAAACATGTAACATATCTTTCAAGCCACAAAGCAAGCAAGGTTTTCAAGTTGGATAGGTTATTGTAACATGGCAGCTGAATGGACATGTTAATGAGCCAGAATGAATAAAACCCAAAACTCCTGAGTGTCTAGGACTCTAGAATAATTAGTTTCTGTGTTCCCAGTTGGAAACTGAATAGGTAGAGAAACCTATTTCTCCACCTGAGGCAAAATGGGATCTGTGGTCTCTTGCCCCTTGCCATCCCACCCCGCTACTTCTGCCACCACCACAACCCCCACCACTTCTGTGAAGCACCCTGGCTCACACAGCAATGACACACACTGGAATAACCCCCTTTCTCTGGCAGTGGTGGAAGCAATGGGGTGGGCAAAGCACAGATTCTTCTGCTTCTGCCACCTAAGGTGGGTGCTACACCCCCACTTCATGGACTCTGGGCAGAGAACAATAGTTTGGCACTAATGTCATTAGACATTGACAATCTATGAAAGGGCTTTCTATGCTCAGTAAAATGGACTCAGTAAACTGAAGAGTAACAGGAAGCAGAGCACTGAGCACTAGCACTTATGCATTTAAAAATAGTTCAGCAGCCTGGATCAAACATGCTGGCAGCAGATTCACCACCCTTGATATTTGTCAGATAGTCTTTTCATTCTTGTCACCTAAAGATAGAAAGTTTAGTAAAGAAATGCTGGAGTGTTTTGTTTGTTTTTTCAATTATTGGACAGATATCAGCCTTGTATTTCTACATGAATCTACACATTTTATTATGTAGCAACTAGAGTCCTGGTGGTCAGTGAAGAATTTTTATCCACCTAGCTAATATCACACACACACACACATGTGCGCAATCTCTCTCTCTCTCTCTCTCTCTCTCCAAGCTAATATATATTACAGTCCAGTCTCTGGGCAAAATAACACATTAGCCATATGCAATAAAAATGCATATACCAACATTAAATAACAGTCAACTTCAACCAGCTGTAGCCAGCAATATGTATTAAGCTGGATATTAGTAGCCAGCAAAGACTTCAGTAAGCATGTAGTTCTGATGTAGGCCTCTCATACCTGTGGAATCTTGAAAAGACCTAAGATGTCTACCATGCGTGAGGAGGTAACAGAGGAAAGCCCCCCAATGATTCCTATTACATTTTGATGGATGCCACATTTGTAATTGGGGACAAACTGATGTGATTTGAAAAGCAGGTCCAGGGTGGTTCGGTAGGTCATTCTTGAGTCAGAGTAGCTGTCATAGATGTGGAACCCAAGAGTAACATTGGGCAAGATCTTGGGATTGTCGTTGATCTTGTCAACAGCAAAGACCAAGGCCAGGATGTGCTGGTAGAACTTGGTCAAAACACTGCAAAGAAAGTCACATGCTATTTCTTGTGAGTATTAAACAATGCACAAAGTCATTTTAACACATTATTTGTCCACTCTACATCTTGAAGCTTCAGCTTCCTGACATGAAGAGAAAACACAGCTTGCATAACTAAGTTATACTGGTAAGAAAGTAAAATGTATTGTGGCTACCTTTTCCTGTATTCTTTTAGATTTGCACATCATAACTAAAGGAATATTTGTATTTGTCTTGAAATCAAATTATAATCTTCATTTCTCCAAACACATAGATTCTGTAGACATCTCCATATTTTGGCAAAGGCATTTCCCTAAATTTCACTTTCATCGTCTTCAGAATTTCTATCCATTGTGCTCCTTATCACTATAAAGTATGAAGTCAAAACATCTGCTAATATTTGTAGAGCCGTTGCGAGAACTTAGAACTTAGAAAGACAACAGGTGTTTGATGGTTTGGTGCTCTAGTTCCTGGCTCACCTTAGCGGACTGTTTCATACCACAAAGGGTCTAAAAGTCTAATGCCTTTTAGGATACTTTAATGAGTCTGTTTCTATTATATAATACATCCCTTTGCCAGTTTCCATATGTTGTTGCATATATCAGAAAAAAATATAGAATGAAATTAAGACAATATGTGCATTTATTCACAGCATTGTGCTGCTTATTGTTGGAAATATATTTATGAGTGAAGGTGTGGAAAATGCAAAACAATTGCTTTTTAATGGGTTGCTGCTGTGCCTGCCAGTTTACTTTTAGAATTGACTCAAGAAAGGAATGATTGAAACTCTTTTCCCCACCTTGAATACTGTTCCCTCCTATAATGACTAAATCACCTCCCTAGTTTTACTATCTGAATTATTTGAATGCTTAACAGACACAGTAATTATCTTTTGAAATCATCATTTGCTGGAAATAATATTAACAGAATAAAATAAAATGGTAGTTTTGGAAGGCAAATAGAAATAAATGTGATACCAACAGCTATAAACACCAGTATCCATCAATGTTAGTGCAGAAATCTCAGAGAGGACATTCTACGATATAGCCCATATCTCTTTTTTAAAAATTGAAAATACTCTTTGCTTATAAATAACTAAAAGTACATATGTCATCTTCATTCTACTATCAGGGTTAAGCAGACTAATTAAGAGAGGTAAGAATATTCATTCCCACAGCAATTCAAAAATACTATTACAGAAAAGAAACAATGAAGAATCAGGCAGTCCTAAGCTCCTTTCTAAAGAGGCAGTTTTGCCTGGCAGCTAAGCTCTGCAGTGTTAGGACCTTGTGGGTGTCAATACAGCAGGCAGCGTTGGTGTCAGTATTGAAAAGTTTCATCTAAAAGTATTACACTAAAAGTCACCATGTTGTGAGGAGCACAAAACTCTAAGCAACTCTGGTTGAGTCTGGCTGGGGAAGGGAAATGGAAAAGGGGGGAAAAGAGGTGTGGAAGAATGTCTAAACCACAAGAAGATAATGAAACAAAGAATATTATTATCAGCATACGAAAAGCACATGAGTTAGGTGCAGTCAAATATATATATAAACAACTACATTAAATTAAAGGTCATTCCCTTACAGTGGGATTTCAATCAAGACCTGAGAAGGGTGTTGTTTGAAGAGGACTGGGCGGGAAATATAATGGATATGAGACACCATCCCACCAATGAAGAGATCACCTGGCTCATACCACTCGTGTGGAATATGTACAGGATCTTTTCTGGTGCATTTCAGCTCATGCACTTTGCAAACCATGTTTGAAAGCAGCAGGAGATGCAGAAAAAACATCCCGGCGACAAATTTCCCTCTGCACATAGACTCTCCTACCTCCTTTCTACAGCATCATTGCTAACATCAGCCACATTTGAATTAGATCACTTGAAGTGGCAGCTGGTTTTAACAAATCACCTCTTTAAAGAGACAGTCGTCCACTTCATTCCTAACCTCAACTGTGTTATATAGGAATGCTTTGAATGCTAGAGAAGAAACACCAGCTTGGAGCTTACTCTATATGAATAAAGAAAGAAGAGAAGCTGACAGCACCCTGCCTCTCTTTTAGCCCTAATATTAGATGTCTATGGAATACTGCATAACTTCCCCCACCACTACCAACTTCAGGTCAGCCACTGGAGTTTGAGCAGGTGAATTGATTATAGTCATTTTGATAATTACAGGGAGATAATACTACTTCTGCAATGTTTTTGAAATCTGTGCCACATTCTGAGTTGCAGAAGCAAACATATTTATCAGATCGAAAAGTCATGAATTTCTGTTGATTCAATCCACTGCTCCATAATGTCCAAGAAAGAATACTATTGAAATTCAAACTGACTCACAGGGATGAAATGAATGTGAAGGAAGAGTGTGTTTAGAATATTGCCAAGTCACCCAGATCTCCATGAGTTGTGCAAGATTCCAGAGGCTGCAAGCACACTTTACTCAGGGCCTATGTTTCTTTTTAGACAATGAAGCACAGCAGAGACTGTGTTGTTTTTATTATACATGGTCTATTTGCACACATATGCAACTTGAGTGGGACGCGGGTGGCGCTGTGGGTTAAAGCCTCAGTGCCTAGGGCTTGCCGATCGAAAGGTCGGCGGTTCGAATCCCCGCGGCGGGGTGCGCTCCCGCTGTTCGGTCCCAGCGCCTGCCAACCTAGCAGTTCGAAAGCACTCCCGGGTGCAAGTAGATAAATAGGGACCGCTTACTAGCGGGAAGGTAAACAGCGTTTCCGTGTGCGGCTCTGGCTCGCCAGAGCAGCGATGTCACGCTGGCCACGTGACCCGGAAGTGTCTTCGGACAGCGCTGGCCCTTGGCCTCTTTGAGTGAGATGGGCGCACAACCCTAGAGTCTGTCAAGACTGGCCCGTACGGGCAGGGGTACCTTTACCTTTACCTTTATGCAACTTGAGCCTAGGTAGGGGGAATCCCAGCATTAAATGCCAAGAAGGTCGCTTGCTTCTCCCACAGGCACAGCAGGCTTGAGTTTAGAAACAGAAAAATCACCCATGCTCTCTATTTCTTGGTTATGTTCTGTCATGGTCAGTCCACATGGTACTACT
Source organism: Podarcis tiliguerta (assembly GCF_965153285.1). Lineage (NCBI taxonomy): Eukaryota > Metazoa > Chordata > Lepidosauria > Squamata > Lacertidae > Podarcis > Podarcis tiliguerta. Next base: position 42,420,142 of record NC_139546.1, on the reverse strand, counting down.
GGTCCCACCTCTCCTTCTTTACTCCACTATCCAAACTGAAGTCCTACATCCTTTTTGTCTCTGCTCACTAAGACACACTGAATGAGAAAGTGATTCACTTCCTAAATACCTCCAGTGGTTCCAGGAAAGCACAACCAGAGAGTTTGTCAGCATTTATTTGAATGGTCCTATGTTAACCCATCCCACAGGGGCATGGGTGGTGCTGTGATCTAAACCACTGAGCCTCTTGGGCTTGCTGATCAATCATAAGGCCAGCAGTTCAAATCTGCATGGTGGGGTGAGCTCCTGGTTCTTTGTGCCAGCTCCTGCAAACCTAGCAGTTGAAAAGCATAGCAGATTGAGTAAATAAATAGGCACCACTGCAGTGGGAAAATAAATGGCCTTTCCATGCACTCTGGCCCTAATCACGGTGTCCTGTGCACCAGAAGCAGTTTAGTCATGCTGGCCACATGACCTGGAAAGCTATCTGCGGAAAGAAGCCAGCACCATCAACCTGAAAGCAGTTTCCAATATTCCTGTGATTCCCTTCCTCTCCTCTCTCTGCAACTTCCTATGCTCTCCCCAAATTTGCTCAAGAAAGGCACTTAGAGCTTCTTGAGCAGAAATGTGGAGCACTCATGGGGATGCAGGAGAAGATAGGAAGGAGAAGTAATTTTTCTGGTGGGAAAGTAAACTGGGGAAGTAAACTTGGTGAGGAAACTACAGGGAAAGTGATACCTGACCACATAGTCCACATAGCCTAAGAACCAACAGGACTACAAATTCTTCTGTGATTTATATCTTTCTTTGTGCCAACTGCTCTCTGTTGTTAAGGTCAGGCCTCAACATGATAGTGTAGGAATTAGGGGGGGGGATGCATCCTAGTAATCCAGCACTGGAAGCCAAGATGGAGAAGATCTCCACAGCCACCATGTATTTTCCTCTGGTGCTCAGGTAAGTTGGAATAAAGGAGAGCCAAACACTGAAAAAGACCAGCATGCTGAAGGTGATCATCTTGGCTTCATTGAAGATGTCAGGCAAGTTCCTGGCTAAGAAGGCCACAGTGAAGCTGACAGTGACCAGGAAGCCCATGTAACCCAAAACACAGTAGAGCTTGGGAACTGACCTTTCATTACAAAGAATTATGATTTCTTTGGTCATTAAGTGCATGTCCACATCTGGGAATGGGGGAGAGGTTGCCAGCCAAAGACCACAGAGCCCTACTTGAACAATGGAGCAGGAAAAGACAATGGAATAAGCCAGTTCTTTGCCTACCCATTTCCTCATATTAGTCTGGTAGCCATGAATGCCCAAACCACCAGTATGGTTTTGGCTAAGATGCTGGAGAGGGCCACAGAGAAGACAATGCCAAAAGTAGTTTGTTGGAGAATGCAGGTCACCTTATTAGTTTGTCCAATGAACAACAAAGGACAGAGGAAACACAAAAGGATGGCTTTCAGGAGGCTATAGGTGAGGCTTCTGTTGTTGATTTTGACTATGGCTGTATCCCGATGCTTAATGAAGATGCCAAGCACCAGAATTGTGATTAGAGAGAATAAAAGTGCAGAGGAAGCTGAAATGAGGGCCAAGGTTTCATCAAAGGTTAGGAAATTTGGAGTCTTGGGAATACATAGATCTTGGCCTTTGTTTGGGTACTGATATGCTGGGCAACTGACATGTTTCCATGTCTGAAAACAAACAAACAATGCATGACAATTTGAAGGAACCCAAACTATTCTCATGAATTTCCTCATCAGGAGTGCACTTAGCATGGTATTTTCTACCTTCAAACCTTTAAATCTTCCAGTCCTCTACAAAGCACTTGCACAGAAATTGGAATGCTAATTTGGGCAGTGATGGCAAACAGTGGCAGCCATCTAAGAAGCAAAAAACAGCGGGCTCATTTTGTGGCAGCAGTGGTGAGAGAAGGAGCTGGAGCATGTTCCACAGACCCAGATCCTGGATAGTGGTTCTTCCAGTCACCTGGTGGTTTTGCCTGCATTTTTTGTGGGTCAGTAGTCTAAGAAGCAAACACATGTGGTTTTGGTTGATGGGATTGGAGCTGGAAAAGTTTTTGTTCCCTGTTTAAACACTCATTTCAATGACATTATTTGTGTCTCTAAGCTAGAGAATAATCTAATGTCTATATCCTGTTTAGTAAGGAAGCTTACTGGTGGTTTGTATGTACTACAAGATCAGGAAGGTTTTACCATGGAATCTGATGAAGAAGCCCAGGCTAAAATTTGCTTAAGACAGTCTGCAACAGTTTCTAGAGGAATGGAGTCACCCATAAAAATTTCCACAGCATCTAGTGGGATTTTATTACCTTTCCTCAATATGCACCATCCATGCCAGCTTGGGTAATATGGATGTCTTGATTTATATTGGTGTGTAACCATTTCTTCTTCTTCTTCTTCTTCTTCTTCTTCTTCTTCTTCTTCTTCTTCTTCTTCTTCTTCTTCTTCTTTATTTCTGTTGAATATGCTATGATGCAAGACTGCACTTCGGGGTTGTTTATTACGTCAATAAAGAAAAAAAGATAATGTGGATTCCTTGGGAAGCACTGGAAGAGCTATGTGGGTGGTTAGTAACAGAAGCAGAAACAGATCCCTAGGATGCCCCTCCAGCTGAGGAAATTCCCCAAGCCTGCCTATTGGAAGAGCCAGCCCTCAGAAGAAAAGAATCCCAAACAAAATGTTTCACAATGCCAAAGCATAACAAAAAACAAAAACACACCCAACAACACTGAAATAGTTTCATTCCGTCAAATAGCCCCACCTCACTGATACCTCTTTCAAAATCCTATATAGAATAGCAATAACATAAATGAAGCCACATATGTTGATTATATTAACTACATTTTGCTGTTCAGCTCTAGCTTTGCAGCAATCATGTTGGATCCGGGGGGAAGAATATTTCCTTTTTTTCCATAAAAGAAATGAGAATCTCTTCTGCTGTTTATAATCTTCTTTGTATTAGCTGCTCTCTATTGTTCAATTCAGGTCTCACTAGAATTATATAGCATTTGGGGGGAAAGATGCAACCCAATAATCCAGCACAGGACGCCAAGATGGAGAAAATCTCCACAGCCACCATGTACTTTCCTCGTGTACTCAGGTAAGTAGGAACAAAGGAGAGCCAAACACTGCAAAATAACAGCATGCTGAAGGTGATGAACTTGGCTTCATTAAAAGTGTCAGGTAATTTACGGGCTAGGAAGGCCACAATGAAGCTGACAATGGCCAGGAAGCCCATGTAACCCAAAACACAATAGAACATGGGAACTGACCCTTCATTACATAACAATATGATTTCTTCAGGTGATGAGTGCATATCCAAATCTGGGAATGGGGGAGAGGTTGCCAGCCACAGAGCACAGATCGCTACTTGAACAACAGAGCAAGAGAGGACAGTGGAATAAGCCAGTCTTTTCCCCACCCAGTTCCTCATCCTGGATCCTGGTTTAGTAGCCATGAATGCCAAAACCACAGAGATGGTTTTGGCCAAGATGCTAGATAGGGCCACAGAGAAGATGATACCAAAAGCAGTTTGTCGGAGAAGGCAGGTTGCCTCAGTAGGCTTTCCAAGGAACAGCAAGGAGCAGAGGAAACACAGGAGGAGGGAAGTGAGGAGAATATAGGTGAGGCTTCTGTTGTTGGCTTTGACTATGGCAGTATCCCGGTGCTTAATGAAGATGACCAGCACCAGAACTGTGACCAGAGACATCAAAAGTGCAGAGATAGTTGAAATAATGGCTAAAGTTTCATCAAAAGCAAGGAAGTTTGGAATCTTAGGGATGCATTGATTCTGCCCTCTGTTTGGGTAATGATCCTCTTGGCAACTGACACAAGTTTCTTCACCTGATAATGTAAATTTATTATGATAAACTAAGAACAATCAATATTGTTTTCAGGGTTAAGAAAAATCTTATCACAAAATGAGCTAGCCACCATTTTTAAAGAAAGGAAAGCTTTAAAATTTTATGGTGAAGAGCCTTAAAATCACTGCCAAGCATTGTATATCTATATTAATTTTCATTTGGTATGTTTTCTGAACCCTTTCCACCTCTCTTGTAATTAATTAATTAATTTTATACCAACCTTCAGCCAAAGATCACAAGACGGGAAAAACACTCATTAATTTGTTGACATTCTTCTCTATCTCTCCAAACAACATCCTTCTTAAGGACGATGCCTCTACTTCTATTCCCTCCCAGTCTAGAACTTCTCTTGTGTTCCATATCCTTTCACTTTTCCTTGTGGTATCTAATGGTTTGTGGACATCCTGCAAACATTTATACCACCATTCTGATGTATGAAAAGTTCTTTGCTTTAAACATATTTGAAAGCTCTTCAAAGGAAAACTCTGTATGTGATCTAAAGCCTATATTACTTTAAACATCTTTGAAAGCTATGATTTCTCATTTTTTTTTAAAAAAAGAAAACTCTGTATGTGACCAAAATACATGCTTTCTAAAAAAATACAAGTAATGCTGTACCCTAACATAACTACAGGTGTATTTGTTTTGTGCTGGTTTTGTTGTTGTTGTTGTTTTGGAGGGACGGAGAGCAATGGCCAGCCAAAAGACACATGAGCAATATTACTCTGTATCAGAAAAAGTGAGAGTGGTTAAGTAAATATTTTAAATAACTGGTATATGTACTATACACATAGCCTACCCGCCTCAGTTGAGATCATTCCTTCTGGACATCGAACACAATCATAGCAGCAAAATTTCTTTCCCTCCTTCTTTTTCTTCCCAGAACCAGGATGGCAGATGTCATTACATAAGGAAAGCGGTGGCACCTATCCAAAGAAGAAGGAATAGTTTACTATTTCAAAGATTCCTGCAAAATCTATCTACTGTTACATGATACCAGGAGGCCAGTGAAATGGAATGTAAGATCCTTGCATCCACAGGTGGCACACACAGTGGAAGATAGTGCTTGGTTTGGTAGCCATGAATGCCAAAACCATGGGTATAGTTTTGTCCAAGATGCTAGACAACATATTGAGGTGAGATGAGGTTTCTGTTGTTGGCTTTGACTATGGCAGTGTCCTGGTGCTTAAAGAAGATGCTCAGCACCCGAGCTGTGGTCAGAGAAAATAAAAGTGCCGAGAAATGTACCTGGCCTCCTGAACCAGCAGATGGCCATTTCTTTTCCTTGGCGCGACAGTGTAGTTATTTCTAACCCCCACCTGAGTCAACCCTCTGTACCACTTGATTCTTCATAAATTGTCATCCTTGTGTTAGGTTCCAGCTTTCCCTCGTTGATTTTGACATATTTGCCGTAACCTACCTGAGTCAATCCTCTGTGCCATTTGATTCTCTCTTCATTAAAGGTGATCTTCTGGTTAGGAGAATCCTGAGGTTGCAGTCTTCCCACGTTGATTCTGACATAGGAGTTATTTGGGAAAGTGACCAGGTTTGTAATATCAAATCCACCTACTAATTCTCCATGTTCATTAAATGTAATTTCATCTCCCGCACTGTTGTTGAAGGAGATCCTCTGAAGAACTGAGTGCAGCTAGGTGGAGAAATAGAACCAAAGTGTTCAGGTGATGATATATAATCACTACAGTGGTGCCCCGCAAGACGAAATTAATTCGTTCTGCGAGTTTTTTCGTTCTACGAGTTTTTTCATCTTGCGAAGCACCAATGCGTATTGACGGTTTACCATGCATTGGCGGTTTTTTAAAAAAAGGCGCAAGACGTTTCGTCTTGCGAAGCAAGCCCATAGGGAAATCCATCTTGCGAAGCACCTCAGAAAACGGAAAACTCTTTCGTCTTGCGAGTTTTTCGTCTTCCGAGGCATTCGTCTTGCGGGGCACCACTGTATTAGTTGTCTTTCACAAATTTAGATTATTTTTGTTTAGGAAACAAAGTATTTATGAATTCAAGACTTTTACCATTACTAATAGAAAGCATGCCATTTTAGTTACTAGTTATGGAGAAAGTGTAGCAAATCATTAAGAAAAGCGTACCATGCATGCAGACATTATTGTTTTGTTTTCTATGGAAAGCTTGAACAAATATCAGCCAGACTTAAAACAACAACATTGATGCTTGGTATCAATGCAAGAGAACATAAAATGAGAATTCATGGATGAGAAATAGGTCCTTGGCATTTGGCTACTGCATGACACACCACTCTCTTATAGTCTCGGCTGGCTGGGAGTCATGGTTTTGACGCATTTCAGCGGCCCTGGGCCCTGGGCTCAGCCTGTTTGGTTCCTGAAAGCACGGATCTCCTGCCCTCCCTCCTTCTAATGTCAGGCATTCAACACCTGACCGTGCTTTGGACCTCAGTTGGTCACCTTTTGAAGGGGCCTGGTAGGAATTTTCTCTCTCGGCAGATTGGTACCAGTCACTTGGTTTTTCACCTGCCTCATAGCAAATCATCACAACTTTATACGGTTTGGCGGTTAAGCATTGGAAAATGCGTTTTTTTTTTGGAGGGGAGGTTGTGGCCATCACCTAGCCCTCCCCTTGAAGGGTATTTCTTTAAAGGAATCTGGTGTTCGTGGTTCCTGTCCAATGCCCAGGTGGTGGCTAGGGCCGTGGCAGTACCCTCCGGTAACTCTAGGGGAGAGCTTCCAGTTGATTTGCATCAACAAGCTCCCCCTACAGGTTGTTAACCCTCATGTGATTTCCTGCAGGGCGGGCAGGAGTCAAGTGTAGTTGGTTCGAATCCAATGCCTAAGCCAATACCACTCACATTCTGTAACCAATAAAGTTGTGGCATTTTTTAGCCCTTTAACTTAAAATACTTGCGTCCATGTGTCTTATTTCATCATAAAGCAGGGGATGGGGCCATGACTCGCAGTTGGGTTTGGCCAGTGAGGAAACATTACCTGCCAGGGTTCTACATTCAAAGGAGACCATGTTCCCATGCCCTCCACTGTTCTGTATTTGGATCTAACAGACATCAAGATATGGAAGGCATGTGCCACAGCATACACAGCGTTATGGACATTGTAGCTGTGGCCGGTCATGCTCATTTCAAACAGAGGCGTAGGGAGACTCTCCAGCTTCTCATCTCCAGTACATCTGTTAGAGATGAATGCAGAGTTTGAAAATGAACAACCAAATGCTTGTGTCCAAAAATTGTTCATAAAACCATCTTCCTCTGACCAAGAAAGGTTGATATTCCTTACAAATTCTTGGAACGCTTGTAATTCCCTGGAATGAATTGAGAAGGAGATAGAACCTTCAAAAAATTGAATATCAATTTCAATTAACTTTTGAAAGTTATGTAATGTGAAGTCAATCTGTGCTGTGGTAATCCACACCTTTGTTGCAGAGAACACCTTTTTATTTTGAAGAAATAGTCCTTTCATTACTTTGGTTATTCCTATAATGTTAGCCAACGTTATAATTGATGAGGTTTCTCCATAGATAACAACAGCGTTGATATTGCCTGCACTGATAATTGGCAAAACCTCCTTTGTGCTCTTGATAATTTCATCTGCATTCATGATATGCATATGTTCTGGAAGTATTTTTGTGAATGCTGAACAGATTCCATTCCTGGAGAATATTGGATCCATCATCTGCAAAAATTGTTCTCCACCTTCACCATTTTTGGTAATGAGCCCAACCCATTTCCAGTTGAAATGGAGAAGTAACTGCACAATTCCCTGGTACTGAAGGCCTTCGTTGGGAACCATGCGATAAAAGGAGGGAACATTGATGGGATCATTCATTGGTGGTGGAAATGAGCCGTATGAAAACTGCAAGAAGAGGGGAATGTCCAGACAATTGAAATTGGAAACAGGGGGAACATACTGCCTCTTCACTCATTCTAGTCTCATTTATTTAATTATTTTGGTTTCTTGCTTTAAACCTTGTTTTTTTTCATTTAATCTCTAAGCAATTTGTGATCAAAGACCACAATATATAGTATGCAAAAACATTTTAAAAATAAATAAAGCACAAGTCATTGCCAAACAGATAGGTGTAAGCAAAATCAGAAATATAGCCTAAAACTGTAAACAGGTATAAAAATATGAAAGTATATCTATTCAGGTGATTCATACACATAAAACAGTTTCCAATCCTATGTGCTTCTTATTTTTCTCACTTTAATTGCAGTGGGGGAAACCAAAACACTTTGTACCTTTTCAGTAACAGTAATATACTGTTTCCGCTACTTAGAATGCCAGAAAGAAGAAAATGAATTAATGTTTCTTGTTTTGTCTTTTTTAAAAAAGCCAGAATAAAATAAAGCAATGTATCCAAACTGGATAGTTAATTACATCTCCCCTTTAATGTGGCAGCTGAATGGACATTTTTATGAGCCAGCATGAAGAAAATATAGAACTTCTGGGCATCTAGGACTCTCTGGCTCTGAGTAGAGAGCAATATATTGGCAATAATGGCATTACACATTGACAATCTATGACAGGGCTTGCTATGGTCAGTAAACAGGACTGGAAACAGGAAACAACATACTGATAACCAGCACTCAGGTGTTTAAAAATAGTTTGATGGCCCAGATCCAGCAGATTCACCACCCTTCATGTTTGTCATATATTCTTTGAAATCTTGTCAACTAAACATAGCAAGTACAGCGAAGAAATGCTGAAGTGCTTCATTTTATATTGAACAGCCTTCAGCCTTGTATTTCTGCATGAATCCTCACATTTCCTAATGCGGTAACTATAGTCCTGTGGTCGCTGGAGAATATTTTATACCTAGCTAATATTGTATCTATTTAGCTTCAGTCCATTTATTGGGCATAATAACCCCGTAGCCACATACCTAGGGTTAACTAGCATTGCTCTAGAGAGACTGAATTGTTTTAACGTCTTTCTTAATATTCTATATGTGTATGGCTACCCCATAGAAAGGCTGAGATTCTTCTTTGCTTAGGAAATAGGCACTGAATGAGCACTTTTTGTGCAACTGAAACTTCAGAGAGCTGCCAAATTATTACTCACCAAGCATATACTAGGCATACAGTGATAAATGGCATTTGCACAAAAGCTAGTTTGGGGCCTGGGAGTGAACCAATTCCACTGAATAGAGAAAGCAATTCCTCGCCACACATTATAAATCTTTATGGTTAACTTAAACTGTTTATCATCTTCTCTACATATAGTAGTCTGGGAAAAGAATTTATGTTGTTTGTTTGTATGTATTGTATTTCTGGATTACGGTGGAATATTTTAGGATGTATCTGTATAATTGCATGTTGAAATGATTAATTTTCCCCAGAAAAGAACTTGAATAATTCACAGATAGACTGAATAGAGTCAGAAGTCTTACACAAGCAAGACTACACTAGTAAGTGCACCAGTTGGATCAAATTTACCACTCAAAGAGTTGTTGCAATTGAAAAGCATCTTATTTATTGTGATTTAAACAAACAAACCCTTCTCCCACAGCAATTTTTGGGGAATGTGGGGTTGAAAGCATCTTTCAGATAAATAAATCATGTATCTAATTGCAGACTGTATCCCTGTGAATATTTTTCAGCTTGGTGTGTTGAAACTATGCTGTATTGAGAAGAGGCCAGCAAAATCTGAAACTCTCCTTTTAATTTTGTAGTATATTAAATTGTGTTATTCCAGGCTCAAACTGCATACATTTTCCTGTCAATTGATCAGAAGATAATAAATTTATAATTAACTGGGATGGACCTTGCATGCTTTTAAAATATGGAAATAATTACTGCCCTGTTGCATAAGTCTGTGATAATCTCTGAATGATTTGTAAATATAAAAAGCAAATTGCCAGTACATTAGATATGATCAACTTTTTGGGAGATGGGTGTAATCTAGAACTAAATAAAGTACATATACTAACATCAAACCACTGCCAACTTCAACCAACTGTAGCCAGTAATCAATATCAAACTGTAAATTAGTAGCCAGCAAAGACCTCAGAAAACATAGTTCTGATTCAGGTTGCTCATACTTTTTGCATACCCATATTATAACACAATGCAGTTCCACATATTTCAGACCGTTCTATATTTCTCCATCAACTAGTACTCAAATCGCTACTGGAAAGAACAGGGAAAATTATGCAGCAGATTAAGGAAAATCCCCATTGCCCTCACATTCAGATCCTACCTGTGGAATCTTGAAAAGACCTAAGATGTCTGCCATGCGTGAGGAGGTAACAGAGGCAAGCCCCCCAATGATTCCTATTACATTTTGATGGATGCCGCATTTGTAATTAGGGACAAACTGATGTGATTTGAAAAGCAGGTCCAGGGTGGTTCGGTAGGTCATTCTTGGGTCAGAGTAGCTGTCATAGATGTGGAACCCAAGGGTAACGTTGGGCAAGAACATGGGATTCTCGTTGATCTTGTCAACAGCAAAGACCAAGGCCAGGATGTGCTGGTAGAACTTTGTCAAGACACTGCAAAGAAAGTCACATGCTATTTCTTGTGAGTATTAAACAGTGCACAAAGTCATTTTAACACATTATTTGTCCACTCTACATCTTGAAGCTTCAGCTTCCTGACATGAAGGGAAAACACAGCCTGCATAACTAAGTTATAGTGGTAAGAATGTAAAATTTACTGTGGCTACCTTTTCCTGTACTCCTTTAGATTTGCACATCATGACTCATGGAATTCTGTAGACATCTCCATAGATTGGCAAAGACATTTCCCTAAATTTCACTTTCTTAGTCTTCAGAATTTCTATTTATTGTGTTGTTTATCACTATAAAGTACCAATTGCAAACATCCACTGAAGTTTGTAAAACCATTGCAACAAATTAGAAAGATAACAATTGTTTGTCTAATGGTTTGGTGCCCTAGTCCCTTAGCTGACTATTTCATAACAGAAATGGTCTAAAAGTCAAATACCTATTAGGATGCTTTAATGAGTCTCTTTCTGTTATATAATATATCCCTTTGCCAGTTACCACATGCTGTTGGACGTATCAGAAAAATACAGAATGCAATTCAGACAATGTGTTCATTTCTTCACAGTGTTGTGCTTTTTATTGTTGGAAATACATTTAAAACTGAATTCATGTAAAAGAAGAACAGTTTCTATTTAATGGCTTGCTGCTGTGGTTTCCTTTTCAAATTTGATATCACCGGTTGATTATAAATAACTCAAGTTACATATGTCACCATCATTCCACTAACAGGGATAAGCAGACTAATGAAATTTGAGCAAATGCACAATAGCTAAGTGAGGCAAGTATATCCATTCCCACAACAATTCAAAACAAATCCTACAGAAAATCAGCAACAAAGAATTTGGCAGTCCGAAGCCCATTTCTAAAGAGGCGGTTTTGCCTGAAAGCTAAGCTCTCTGCTGTTAGGAGCTGGCAGGTCTCAACACAGCAGGCCGAGTTGGTGTCACTATTGCAGAGTTTCATCTAGAAGGATTACACTGAAAATCTTTGTGGAGCACAAAACACTAAGCCACTCTGGAAGAGTCTGGGCAGTCAGGGGAAATAGAAAAGGGGGGAAAATAAGAGGGATGGAAGGATGTCTAAACAACAAGAAGATAATGAAACAAATAATATAGTTATCAGCATATGAAAAGCACATGAAATTGATGCAGTCAAATAAATATATATGTAAACAACTACATTAAATTAAAGACCATTTCCTTACAATGGGATTTGAGTCAAGAACTGAGAAGGGTGTTGTTTGAAGAGGACTGGTTGGGAAATGTAATGGATATGAGACACCATCCCACCAATCAGGACATCACCTGGCTCATACCACTCGTGTGGAATATTTACAGGATCATTTTTGGTGCATTTCAGCTCACACACTTTGAAAACCATGCTTGAAAGCAGCAGGAGTTGCAGAGAAAACATCCTGATGACAAATTTTCCTCCACAGAAAAATTCTCCTACCTCCTTTCTACAGCATCAATTCTAACATTAGCCACACTTGAATAAGATGACGTAAGGTGGTAGCTGATTTTAACAATTCAGCTCTTTAAAGAATGATTTGAATGCTAGTGAAGAAACACCGACTTGGTGCTTATTACATACAAACAGAGAAGAGAAGCTGTTCAAAATGACAGCATCTGCCTCTCTTTTAATCGTAATCTTGGAGGTCTGTGGAATACTGCAGAACTTTCCCCACCAGCTACTAATTTCAGGACAGCCACTGGTGCTTTGATCAGGTTAATGGATTATAGTGATTTTGATAATTACAAGGAGATAATCACACTCCTGCAATGTTTTTGAAATCTATGATGCATCCTGAGTTGCAAAAGCAAACATATTTGTCAGATCCAAAAGTCACGCATTTCCCTTGATTCAAGCTGCTGCTCCATAATGTCAGAAAAAGGAATACTACTGAAATTCAAACAGACCCACAGGGGTGACATGAATGTGAAGGAAGAGTGTGATTAGAATATTGCTATGTTACCCCAATCTCCATGAGTGCTGCAAGATTCCAGAGGCTGCATTCACACTTTATCCAGGGCCTGTGTTTCTTTTTAGACAATGAGGCACAGCGTAGACTGTAGTGTTTTTATTATACATGGTTTATTTGCACATATAAGAAACTTTAGTCTAGGTGGAGGGGAATCCCAGCATTAAATGCCACAAACATAGGAACCAACTCCTAGGGGCCATGGGGACTTTGCCCCCCTCTAAAAGATTTGAGGGGGCTGGGCCTCACTAAAATTGATGGACATTGCCATTCAAATGTTGTGCATGCACCACATTATGTGATGAATTATGTGGGACGGGGCTTACCTGCCCACCCGCCAATATTTTATTCAAGTTGGCAAACCTAGCCACAAAGTTCCCTCGCTTTTCCCACAGGCACATCAGGCTTGAGTTTAAAAACAGGAAAATCTGCCGTGCTTTCTGTTTCTTCGTTATAGCCTGCCACAGTCACCCCAGATGCTCCTGGCCCCACTTCTCCTTTATTGCCCCGCTAACCGATTGAAAGCTATACCACCCCAGCCTAAATCATCCATGGTCCTTTGTTGTCCTGTCCCTCTCCTGCACTGTGGCAGGAGGGTGCTCAGACCCCCTCAGAGCATCGCACCTCCCTCCCTAAACTGGGCACAAGCTTACCAGGCTTTGGAAAGGAGGTTCTAAGCCCTGACACAATCCAGAAGCCCTCCTGCCTCCTTCTCAAAACTGGGTGGGGGGGAGCAGAGGTGTTGTGGGGTAGGGCATCAGGCAGGAAGGAGAATCAGTCAGTCTCCTACATCCCCCTGGAAAGACACATTCAGAGCTCAGTTTGCTCTAGATCGTTTCACAGGTTTTCCAGCCTGATGCCTGTGCTTCCTTCTTGACAGACCCAGACATCTAACTTGACCTGGAGAGATTCATAGCTGTTCCAACTCAACTTGACAGATAGGGCTAAATTTCTTTCTCTGTCCCTTTCATAATACTAGAACTCAGGACTATCCAATGCAGGTGAATATTAGATTTAGAAAGACAAAGGATAGTACTTAGCCTCAAAAAAACCCCTACCAAACCAAGGAATTGGCTCCCAGAAGATGTAGTAATGGCCACCAACTTGGCTTTAAAAGAGAATTGGACAATATAATGGCATATAAAGCTACTACCTTTGAAGGTAACGTGCTTTTAATGCCAGTTGCTGGGATTCAGAAGTGGGGAGAGTGCTGTCTATTCTTGGGCTTCCCTTGAGCATTTAGTTGGCCATTGTGAGAGCAGAAAACTGAACTATACAGACATTCTTGGTCTGATCCAGCAGTGCTCTTCTTGTAGATTCATGTGCTAAACCGGGGTCAGCAAACTTTTTCAGCAGAGGGCCAATCCACTGTCCCACAGACCTTGTGTGGGGTGGACTATTATTATTATTATTATTATTTGGGGGGGAGAAATTAATGAATTTCTATGCCCCACAGATAACCCAGAGATGCATTTTAAATAAAAGCACATTCTACTCATGTAAAAACACCAGGCAGCCCCCACAAATGTAAAAACACACTAATTCCATGGGCCAGATTGAGAAGGCGATTGGGCTACATCCGGCCCCCAGACCTTAGTTTGCCTACCTATATGCTAAACAAAGTGGCAAATTAAACGCAGGAAAATGCATCAAGATAAAAAAACGTAGACTACTTGAGCAGAAGTTCATATCCTTCTCTTCTTTCTTTTATTCTCCGTGCCAGAAATGATTTGACAGTGACTAAATAAATAAAACAATTTCATGGCATCAAAACAAAAATCAAATTTCTGAAATATTTTATTTCCTTCAAAATGTCCAAAACACTTTATGTCTCTCTCTTTTATTTCCATGAAGGTGATCCAGTACATAATTAGGAAGACAAAGACTTGTAATTTATCTCTTCTTTCGTATAAGTTGTTCTCTGTTGTTCAACTCAGGTCTCACCAGAATAATATAGCATTTTGGGAAAAAGATACAACCCAACAACCCAGCACTGGAAGCCAAGATGGAAAAGATCTCCACAGCCACCATGTATTTTCCACTTGTGCTCAGGTAGGTTGGGACAAATGATTGCCAAACACTGCAGAAGACCAGCATGCTGAAGGTGATGAACTTGGCTTCATTGAAGCTGTCAGGCAACTTCCTGGCTAGAAAAGCTACAGTGAAGCTGATGGTGGCCAGGAAGCCCATATAGCCCAAGACACAGTAGAACATTAGGATTGACCCTTCATTACATAAGAATACAATTTGATGAGTAATCGTGTGTGCATCCAAATCTGGGAATGGTGGAGAGGTTGCCAACCAGAGAGCACAGATTCCCCCTTGAATATGGGAGCAGGATAGAATAATAGAATAAGCCAGTCGTTTCCCCACCCATTTCCTCATCCTGGATCCTGGCTTGGTAGCCATGAATGCCAAAACCACAGAGATGGTTTTGGCCAAGATGCTAGAGAGGGCCACAGAGAAGATGATGCCAAAAGCTGTTTGTCGGAGAAGGCAGGTTGCCTCATTAGGCATTCCGATGAACAGCAAAGAGCAGAGGAAACACAACAGAAGGGAGCTGAGGAGAATGTAGGTGAGGCTTCTGTTGTTGGCTTTGACTATGGCAGTGTCTCGATATTTAATGAAGATGCCAAGCACCAGAACTGTGATCAGGGACAACAAAACTGCAGAGGAGGTTAGAACAATAGCCAAAGTGTCATCAAAAGCTAGAAAATTTGGAATCTTAGGAATGCATTGATCCTGACCTTTGTTTGGATATTGATCATCTGGACACGTAACACAAGTTTCCATGTCTGGGGAAAACAGAATATTTGAAGTTTAATTCAAAGAGCATTGCCCTCAAGAAGATCTAGATATGTCTGGCTAGCCTACAATCACCATGGAAGGTTGCAAAAACTTCTGAACATTTCTTGTTTCAAAAAAGACATGCCAGAGATCAAACCCAGAATTTTCCACAGGAATTTGTGGGTTTGTGTATTGGTTTTTGACCACCTTCCAGCCACCTTTGGGAATAACAACCACTATACAGTGAAAAGAGAGAATCACTGCAACAATTAGGCATTCTGATGAGCAGAAGAAGCTGAGGAGATGCAGAGAATTCTACTCCTTTCCCCCATATGGGGATGGTGGACACGTTTGCCATGCCCTCTTCCCCTGCAAGAAGAGAAGACCCACCTGCATGGGTAATGGGACAATTTGCCCTATAGGAGAGGAGATCAGAATATTTGATCCAATCCCACACCACACTATCCCCTCTTTTCACTGAGACACCTAATTTGGGGGATGATACTAATTGGTCTGTGTCAAGGTGGTTTTTGTTTGTTTGTTTGTTTTGCCTACTTCACACTACTGAGTGTTGTCTGCATGACTGGAGTAGTGCTTTGTTTGAGTTTGGCAAACTGGCATTTGGTCTGGGTAGGTGAGTGGATTTTGAAAATTATCAGAGCCAGAGTAGAGTTTGGGCCTGTCAGGTGCATTAGGGTGAGTGCTGGCCAAGGGTGCCACTGTGTGCATGTCAGGTTCATATACCCAGGGAAGACACAGGGGGTGTTTCTTTGAGACTTCCTGCATGATCACAGTGTGTGAATGGAACCTGGCTCAGGAGATTGGAGTGTTGAAATCCTTCCATGAATCCACTTCACCTTGTAGACTTCATTGGTTTGGGTTAATTTGTTTGATTAGCAGATTCCATAGTTGGTTTATTTTCATAAATATAACCTATTAACCCATATTTCTTGTTGAGTCTGTTGGCAATGTAGGTTAGGTTTCCATTGTTGGCTTTGTCTATGACCCTGTCATGGTGTTTTATGAAGATGCCAAGCATCAGGACTGTTACCAAAGAGAAGAGGTGTAGAGAAATTTCCAACCATAACTGAAGTTTAATTAAAGGCTGGGAAATTTGGTATGTTTGGAATGAATTGAACATTCCCTTTGTTTGGATATTGATCTTCTGGACAAAAAAATTCTGGGTATGGCAATTTAGAATCTGTTTTACCAGGAACCCACCTAATGTATACTTGACCAAGTCACCTCAAAAAGAAATGTGTTTTTCCTATTCTTCCATTTCAATTTAAACTGATGGATTAATCTCTTAACATAACATAACATGACAAGTTTCAGCCCTTCCTCCCTTCCTCTTTTCTTCTTCTTCTTCTTCTTTTTTACAAAAAAGGGAAATAATTTACTCTAGATGATTAACATGAAATACCCATAAAACATATCTATGTAAACAATGAGAAAAATACATAGTACCATAATTTGAAAAAACTGCAATGTTAACAACAGCAAATTTGCAAAAGAAGAAATGTTTCTTTAGGTATATCTGAATAAAATATTTCGTACCCTCTGCATTTGAGAACATCCCATCTGGACATGCAGCACAATCATAGCAGCAAAATTTCTGTCCCTCCTTCTTTTTCTTCCTGTAACTGGGAGGGCAATAGTCATTGCATACTGAAAGGGGTGGCACCTATCCAGTGAGGAAGTATTTTGCATTAATTAAGTGTTTTGAGGAATTCATCTTAGTCTTAAGATCTACCACTAAACAGGAATCATAGCCGCACTATAAATTTCAGATACATTCATTGCACTATAACCATCCTAGTTTCTTGCTTTAGGAATGGATACAGCTCATTATAGAATTAACAAATCCAATAACAAACATACTAAATAAAATTAGTGAAAAGGCAGAAGCTAATGTAATAGAATAATTTTAAATGAAAATTGGCTGAAGAGACATATTGTCAAATCATTTCTGATTGATAAAACTACAGGTAAATGCATGCCCTCTTCTAGGGACTGCTGTAAGGTAAAAAGGTAAAGGTACCCCTGACCGTTAGGTCCAGTCACAGATGACTCTGAGGTTGTGCACTCATCTCACTCTATAGGCCAAGGGAGCCAGCGCTTGTCTGCAGACAGCTTCCAGGTCATGTGGCCAGCATGACTAAGCTGCTTCTGGTGAACCAGAGCAGCGCACAGAAATGCCGTTTACCTTCCTGCTGGAATGGTACCTATTTATCTAATTGCACTTGATGTGCTTTCGAACTGCTAGGTGGACAGGAGCTGGGACTGAACAATGGGAGCTCTCCCCATCTCGGGGATTCGAACTGCCGACCTTCTGATCGACAAGCCCTAGGCTCTGTGGTTTAGACCACAGTGCCACCTGCATCCCTCCACCATAAGGTAGGGTTCCCATATATAATGGCTGCTAATCTAATCGGGTTTAATGGCAGGCCAGAGAAGTAGGTTTCAGATTCCAGTCTTAAAAATATGGGCAGATTAAGTGTCCTGTCTTAGCTTTCTTTGCATCTCTTGCCATCTAGTTCCATAAATGACAATGAATGTTGATATTTGGAAGGCCGTGTGGGTATTTCCTCACCTGAGTCAAGCCTCTTTGCCATTTGATTCTGCCCTCATCAATGGAGAGTCTTTTCCCAGGAGGTGCCTGAGGATCCAGCCTTCCCACTTTGACCCTGATGAAGGACTGATTTGGGAACGTGACCAAGTTTGTAATATCAAATCCAGCTACTAATTCTCCATGTTCATTAAATGTAATTTCATCTCCAGCACTGTTGTTGAATGAAATCCTCTGAAGAAATGAATGGAGCTAGGAAAGAAAAGAGAAAGCACTAAAATGTGTTGTAATGGTCTCATTCTGGGTTGTACTACTCCAAAAACTCCGCTCACCTTTTCGGGTGGGCGGCCTTGCGACCAGGCATCAGGGCCCCTGCAGTGATCTGGCGGCGGGCAGAGATTGACACACACACCCCAGTCACTGTCCAGGTTGTGTCACCAGTGCTGAGCGGGCCCCGCCTAGAGGTGGCCTCACTGTCCAATCAGCACTGCTGGGAGGCGTGGCTACAGGAATCTTAAACTGTCACACCCTTCACCAGATCTCCCACTTTTTATGCTTTGCTATGACACAACCTTTCTATGGACAAATGTCAGCTACCATATTGTTCGGTCTGGGTAGGAATTTTTTCCACTTGGCAAATTGGCACCAGCCATTTGGTTTTCATCTACCTTGTAGCAATAATCACAACTTTGTGAGGTTAGGCATTGGGTAAGTCCTTGTTTGGATGGAGGGGATGTTGTAGGCTTCACCTGCCCCTTCTCATTAAGGGTATCTTGCTAAAGGGATCTGGCTGTGTGGATTCTGTCTGATGCCTGGACATGGGCTAGGGGACCCCTCGAGGTGCCCCTATTTGATGTAAGTCATAGGCTCCCCCTATTGGTGGTTTGACCTTAGATGGACTCCCTGCAGATGGGTGGGAGTTGTTTCCAGTTGTTGATGTGTTGCATAGGGAAACC
Organism: Podarcis tiliguerta; assembly: GCF_965153285.1. Classification (NCBI taxonomy): domain Eukaryota; kingdom Metazoa; phylum Chordata; class Lepidosauria; order Squamata; family Lacertidae; genus Podarcis; species Podarcis tiliguerta. The sequence continues at coordinate 42,401,483 of NC_139546.1, read as the reverse complement.
TGCAGCAATTAATATCTCTTTTTATATATAAGAAATATAACAATTTCCATTTTTGATAGAATTAGGATTATATTTGTTATCATTGGCTACATTAATCCTCGAACATTTCTGAAGGTCAGTGGTGAAAAGTCCTTAAAACAAATGTGTGAGAGTTACATGTAAAGATTCAGACTTGTATACAAGCTGGACATATGCCTTAAGATAAATCAGTACCTGCCAGGCTTCCATATTTTGTGGAGACAAGCTGCCTCTGACCTCCTTGTGGCTGGCTTTAGCTGAATATGCGATATGTAAGGCATGTGCCAGAGCATACACAGCATTATAGATGCTGTAGCTGTGGCCAGTCATGCTCATTTCAAAATAAGGTGTAGGAAGGCTTTCCAGCATTTCCTCTTCTGTACATATTTTTCCAGTGATTGTGGACACAGTGGAGTTTGAAAATGAACATCCGAATGCTTGTTGCCAGAAATCTTTTATAAAACCATCTTCCTTTGCCCAATTAGGATATACACCCCGAAGAAAGTATTTGAAGTCTTGAATCTCTTCTGAGTGAATTGCAAGTGAGATAGCACCATGAAATGTTTGTATATCTGTGGTAATTAAGCTTTGCCACCTATATAATGGAAAATCTATTTGGGCTGTAGTAATCCAAACTTTAGCTCTAGATCTGTGTTGAGAAAATATTACTTGCATTATTCTGGATGCTGCTATAATATTCCCTGTAAATGTTATGGCTGCACTTTCTCCATATATCAGAACTGCATTGGCTTTGCTTGATATGAAAGCTGGCATTTTAAAGCGTATATTGTCAATCAATTCACGTGCGTTGTTGGACAAATGCATTGTTGTTTTGCTTCTGTCTGTGAATGCTGAACAGATTCCATTCTTGAAAAGCATTGGCTCTATCATTTGCAAGAAACGTTCTCCACCTTCATCATCCTGAGCAATGAGCCCTACCCATTTCCATTTGAAGTGCTGAAATAACTCAATGATTCCTTGGTACTGAAGGTCTTCATTAGGAACCATACGGTAAAATGAAATGAAATGAGCTGGATAATTCAGTGTTGGTTGAAATGAACCAAATGAAATCTAAAGGGAAAGAAAAAGACAGACATTTTGGAATGGTAAGAAAGGTCATTATATTCTCATTTACATAATTATTTTCATAAAGTTACAGTCCTATATATCCCCAATGTTCTTCTATTTAGGACAATGTCCCCCACTTTTTACGGCCAGACATTAGTTTTCCTTTCAATATTCAGCCCTCCAACGTTTGGAGCAACCTTTGGTGAAATTCTCATTACTCATTTCCTACCTGTGGAATCTTGTAAAGACCCAGGATATCTGCCATGCAGGAAGAGATGTCAGAACTTAGCCCCCCGATGACTCCTATCACATTTTCCTGGCTGTCACATCTGTAGTTGGGGACGAACTGATGTGATTTAAAGAGTAGGTCCAGAGTGGCACGGTAGGTCATCCCTGATTTGGCATAGCTGTCATAGATGTGGAACCCGAGAGTGATGTTGGGCAAGATCTTGGGATTCTCATTGATCTTGTCAACAGCAAATGCCAAGGACAGGACATGCTGATAGAACTTGGTCACCATGCTGCAAATAAAGTCACTTGCTATTTCAGGGGAGAATGAAAACAGTGTACTCTGCATCAATTTAGCAGTGTTTGACAAGTCAGCTGCCTAAGTATGGAGAGAGGGAAGAATCTTCTAGGTTAGTCAAAGTTAGACTGCAATTTTTTAAGCACTTGTGTGGTCAAGAGATTGGTGAGATTACAAGTTGTCCATAAGTTTTTGACATCTCATCTGGAAACAATTCCCTCGCAGAACTGCTTTTAGGGTTGGACCAGAACCTAAAGTAGTCAGAGCCTTCCATTCTCATTTCATCTCTTTCTACCACCCAGTTTTCTCTCCCTCTTTCTGCCATCTCTCTTTCCCTTCTCTGAAAATGCCACCTCTCTGAAAACCTGGAGACAATGCGCTTAGTTTTGAGCATTTCATTTTCTGATCAGAAATAGGGTCTTTCCCTATTTTTCAAAGCAATCAGAATACATTACAGTCATCCTTAGAATTACAAATATCAGCACAATGAAAAAGCCTATTTACTTACAATGGGATATCAACCCAGAACTGAGGAGGGTGTTCATTGAAATGAAGTTTGGGGAAAATGTAATTGATATGAGTTGCTACTCCACCAATGAGGAGATCTCCAGACTCGTACCACTCATGCGGAATATACAAAGCACTGTTTCTCACACACTTAATAGTATTCACTTTGCATACCATATTTGAGAGAAGAAGCAGGCAAAGCAGCATCATGACACTAAACGTCCCCCTGAACATGGACTGTCCTGTTTCCGGCTACAACTCCATTCTGCGCTCTTCTGCCTGAACTAAACATGACACCTTGGGTGATAGCTGAACTCTTCTAATGCACTACTCAGAGAAACATTAATGCACCTTATCTGTAACCACAGCAGCGTAGCAAAATCATGGTTTAAATTTGCATGGTTTGAATAACAATTAAGAGACAAAAATTGAACAATCTATGAAAGGATAGGGTGTTTTTTTAAAAAAATAAAATGACAGGGCCCCATTTCTCTCTCTCTCTCTCTCTCTCTCTCTCTCTCTCTCTCTCTCATATCTCTAATCTTAGCAGTTTATGGATTTCTGGAGTACTTAAAACCATTTCTGACTTGAATTCTTTCCTTTCACACATACACATTGGAGCTTTTTTCATATTGTGATTTCAATTATAGTGTTTTAGATAATTACAGAGAAGATAATCACTTCTGCAAAGCATTGGACTGCTGAAAATATGTTTGTATAACTACTGCAGAAAACATATTTGTCATACCATAGAATGATAGAGTTTGAATAGCCCTCCAACTGTCATCTAGGCCATTGCTGGTGGTCCACATCTACTAAAACTCAAAAGTTGGCCATCTACTTTAAAATTTGTCTGTTTAAAATCCTCACTGGTGAGCATACCAAACCCCACTAAAAGCTAAAGCATCCTTTTTAAAAATAGAAAATGAAGTATAAATCTATAACACTTAGATTCAGATATAATATTTATGTTAGTTCAGTTTGCAACCACCACACCACTGGCCTATGAGGGCTTCCAATCTGTCACTATATTTGGATGAGATCCAAACACATACCAGAAAATTCAGGTTATACAATTAATGTTGATATTGTGTCCATCTGCAACAACCCTTCAACAAAACTGTCCCTCCCCAAATCCAACTTTTTATGATAAGGAAAATGATGAGGAAACACATCAGAAAATAATATATGTTTGATGCAATGTTCTCAAACAAATCAGGACGAACACTCAATGAACAGGTTGTCTTGAAGAGACCTAGCAGGGATATATTTGGTAAGGTATCCTAGTGTTATATGTATACACCAGAACCCTCATACACGTATACCGCACACAATAACCTCAACATACTCTTCTGCAAGAAATAGAATAACTGGTGTGGAGATAATAAAGAACAACACATGTCTGAATGACTCTTATTTCCAATAATAAGCACTAACACCTTCCTTTGTGGGGGCCCTTTGCAGGACCGCACGCAGCACCTCGGCCCATGTGGGACCCACCAGCTGGTTGAGCTGGCCTGCCTCCCTGTGTTAGTCATTAAAGGTTCCCGCCAAATCTCAGTTAGCCAATCAGCTCTTCAAGGAGGCGGGGCCAGTTGCTTAAATAGGAGGCGGAGGTGGCAGCAACAACCAAGCTCTGGCGCTTCACCCACCCAACCCTCCCTTTGTCTAATGCTTGTTTGCAGGTTAACCATTTTCCTTCCTGTTCAGCGGGTGCTGCTATGGTCTTTGGATGGTTGCTGTTGAAGAGACAGGAAGGAATTTCCCTGCATTGGCAGGTTTTGCCTTCCCCGTAGCAATTCGTCGCAACTTTAGCAGCTTTAGGCCTTGGGAGGAATCCTTTAGTCTACCTTCCCTAAATGAGGTGTGTGTGTGTGAAGTGGTGAATCACCCCTCCCCATGGTGGTGATTCCAGGGTCCTCTCTTAAAGGGGTTTGTAAAATGGGAGTCACTGGCCATACGCTGAAAGGTTGTCAGTGAATTCCCCTTCCTGCATTGAGGGTATGGGGTGGGCCACCAGCGTACACAAGCGTCTTGCTGTGCGCCCTCCCATATCTCATTCACCCCGAGGAGCCCCCGTTTCCCTAGCTGGGGGGCTGGGAGGGATACACACCCTCTGCCTGAGCCAAGGTCTTCCTACATCTGAAAGGTTTAATAAAGTTCTGGCCAATTTTTAATTCCATAACCCGTTGTCATGAGTCATTATTCCTTCTGGTGGCCTTGTGGGGCCAGGGGGGTCTCCACCTGGGCACGCAAAAGTTCTTGCACACCAAGAGCTAGAAAAAGAGTGGTTTATTGCAAGTAAATATAGTGTACATGCTACTTTTCAATAAGTCTCACTTGGTGGATCATCACCTTGTTGTGGAGGCATCCTCGGTCAAATCACTGGCACCTCTTAGACAATGTGATTGACCAAGCTGAAGATCACCATGATGTGCTCTTTATCAGAGCTATGATGGGTGCCGACGATTGCTGGAGAGGTCACTGATTAATATGCTCCATGATGGCTATCAAGATTATACCTCAACACAGGCTTCAAGGAGGGAAACCAAGGCCTTCAAGATCCTATTAAGTGGAATTGCTTTCAAATGACTCTTAAGGACCATCTGCTTCCTGAGCTTCCTGATAACGTTGAGGAACACTGAACCAAGCTAAAAACATCCATTATTGCAGCCAGTAAACAAAACTATTACATGCTAAACAAAGAAACACCAGGACTGGTTTGATGAGAATGACATTGAGATTGAATATAATATTGACAAGAAAAGGAAGGCCTTTCAGATCTGGCAAAGAGATAGAAACTTTGCCACTAGGAAAAAATCCTATGCCAGTGCTAAGGCTGAGGTTCAAAGAAGAACCAGAGAACTAAAGAACACCTGGTGGGTTTAAAAAAAAAAAAAAAGCTCAAGAGATCCTCAACCGGGAAAATGATGAAGATGGCTTGATTACTATAAGCCGAAGCATGGGATGAAGCAATGCAGTGACTTTTGGAAACAGAGATAACAGCTTCTCCTGAGACATGATGGGAACCAATCAACAGTTGCAGGAATAAAGGCTACAACACTATATGGATGAGAAAAATTCTCACACACCGGAAAGAATAAGGATTACAGCTAAAGTTTCTCACTTGAAACTTTATAAATTACCTATTACACGGACACAAAATGAAAACACAAGATTGTAGCTGTTATATCTGAATGGAATGGAATGGAAATTATTAAAATTTTGGAATGCAGAAAAAATGTAGAAGAATGAAATCATCAACTCTAACATGCGAGGGGGCCAGTTTAATTAAATTCTATAATTTGGCATTTGGCAGTAATAAGATTATTAATTGGATGAAATTGGTATTATTATAATGAGGCTGTTATTGGAAAATCATTCATATATATATATATATATATATATATATATATACACACATACATATATATATATATATATATATATATATATATATATATATATATTTCAACACTTGGGGAGAACCAGCTTCATCTTCCTGGTACCCAAATTAAATGTCTCAGGAGTTAAAACTCGTCCCCAGAAACTGGACAGGTTTTTCTGAACAGTTTATCAATTTGATCCTCTTTTTTGGACTGCTGAAAAAATGTTTGTTTCAGAAGTGCTGAAACAAATGTTCATCACATAGAAGCATGGAGCTGGAACTGTCCTCAGATACCATCTAGTCTATCATTCCAACTGAAGTGAGGAATTCAACACTACGTTATGCCTCTTTTTGTGTTTCTGTGTAGGCTAATGATATAAATGGAACAGAAACACCATTTACTATTTAATGAAAAAAATATTAATTTTGAAAACTGCATTATTTAGCAATTTTTCATTGTAGATAGTATTTATATCCTTTTGTGTTCTGCTCAGGCCTCAGAACAATGAAGTAGTATTTGAGGAAAAGCTGAAACCCAGCAATGGGTAAGAACTCAACACCCATGGAGATATCAAGCACCAGAGCAGTGCTCCGAGGGAATACAAGTGAAGAAAGCAGCAAAACAACCACAAGAACTGTCAACAAATGCTAGAACCTTCAGCTTCTGATAACTATTGTTTCTTAGCTTTATTTAGATATTGATTTTCTGAACAACTGACATCAGGGTTCCAGGGATGTGGAGAACTGGGCAGGACATGGAGAGACTTACCCATTCAGCTGGGTCTTGGGAACTAGGATCCAATCCTAAAAACTTGGGCTTACATTCACCTACCACTTCAGTTGGCAAGAGTCCCTCCTGGAGGCTTCTGAATAGTGTCTGGAATATGCCAGTGTAATTTATGTTAGTACAAGTTATGCCAGTTTCCTCGATCTAGGGTTCCTGGCTGTAAGATGTATAGTAGCTTTGACATTTCCATCCCAAGGGTGTACCATTTAATGTTTCCATGCTAGATGTTATGGTGGATGATCCACAGTTTAATCATCTGCCAATATGGACCAACAGAATAAAACAGGTATATTTGCTAGATATTATTAATTAACTAATAATTTTTATATAGTGGGGCAATGGGACAGCCTTCCCCAGATGGTGGTAGACTCTCCTTTGTTATAAAGGTTTAAGTAGAGGATGGATCCCCACCTATCAGGAATTGTACAGCAGTGGATTACTTGCATGGGCAAGGTGTGGACTAGGTTATTTTTGAGATAATTTTCAGTTCTAAGATTGTATGATATAACAGACATGTTTTCTCCAGCAGTTATGCTATGGATGATTAATCATTGAGTTGAAACTCATTGCAAAATAATTTTGTCCCCTGTTATTATATAAAGAACTATAATTGCTTCAGTTGGTCAAAGCTCCAGGGGCTTTCTTGTAAAACCATAGCGGGGGATTAACAAGCAAGTCTGGAATTGCATTATGTAGCCCATTGTGGGTTTTATTTATTTTTTTAATAAATGCCAGGTTTAGGTATAAAGAAGGGGAGTGCCTGTAAATTTCTCTATTTCATTTTAAATCTCAAGCTTCCAACTATGTCCCTTGACGATCTGGATGATGGTGCCCCGGCAGAGTCTGTTTCCATCCCTGACAGGATACAGAAATCAGGCCGGCAGCCTTCATGAGATTGAGAGAAAAGGGGAGTCAGACTGAGAGATTGAGAGAAAAGGGGAGCCAGCTGCAGAAGTATGTTTGCCACCAGGATGTTGGTGCTGCTCCTGCTCCTGCTCCTCCCAAACACAGTGTTCAAAGCGCATGCTAGTAAATGCACTGGAAATAGTCCTGTGCATATTCCACATGAGTGGTACGAGCGCAGAAATCTCGTCATTGGTGGGATGGCATCATTCATGCGTTACCTTTTCCCTAAATTTGCATTCAACAAGCACCCTTCTAAGGTCTTGTCTGATGTCCCAACGTAAGAAAATTGCCTGGCATTTTATTTTAGTGTTGCTTAGTCTTGATATTTGTATCACCAACTGCAGATTGTATTGCTTTGAAAATATATTGGGGTTTTTTTTAAGAAAAATGATAGTTGGCGAGATAAGGAAATAAAGTACTTAAACACCCATGAGTGTAAACTGTGCCTTTATGGCCAATTGGACATTTAGAAATATTAACCTTTTATGGTCCAACCAATCTCTGCTCTGATTATCTTATGTAGGTAGGGAGTTTTCTCACTATATGAGGGAAGTATGGAAGTTGGGAAGCATTCCCACCACCACCACCAAATTTGCACAACATTCAGCTATATTCAACCTATATAGCTCTGTATTTCATAAGTAGCAGCTTGCAACCTGAAGGCTATTTGTAGTTCTCAGCCTAATTTTATATTGGAGAGAGGATGGAGAAAAGGGAGGTGGCTAAAAAAAAAACCAGAGTGAGTCTATGTAACTATGTAACACAGAGAGGACTCTATGTAATCCCCAGCCTAGGTCTATATTGGTGGATGGCAATGGGAAGAAAAGTGGAGGAGAAAGGCAGTGAGACAGAAAAGTGTGAAAGAGGGAGAGGAGATATCAGAAAGAAAAGGGGGGCAGAATGGCTGCAGCTTAATAGGTTCCAGCTTAATAGCTGGAATGAGGCAGAGTGGTGGTGAGTCCACAAAGGTGAGAGAATGAGATGATCTGTTGGTGCATTCACATCACATCCCTGCCCTGCCTCACGCCATCCAGGTAAGATGCAGGCACTGGATTACTACTGTCATTATCAACTAACTAGGGAATGCATAGCATAAAAGAGAGAGAAAATAAGGGGAGAGGGGAAAATAACAGTCCATACTTTGTTCCCATTGAATATATTTTTTCCCAAAGAAAAGCTGATATGCAAAAAACAAAACTGTTGACTGCTACTTGCTTATAATATCAAATGACTAGTTTGAATGATGCATTTGTTTTAAGGAATTGGTTGCTAAAGAGAAACCTGCAACCAGGGCAGCAAACAATTTGCTGGTACAGCACCAGATGCCTTGCATACAAATGCTCCCAAGTTTAACCCCAGATATAAGTCGGCAGGGTTGGAAAAGACCCCTTTTTAAAACCCTGGTGAGTGCCTGGACCTGTTTGAGTATTGTGCCTTTGGATTTCTGTATTATCAAATTAGGCAGGTTTGATTCAGTCTTCATTTTGTATGTCTCAGAACACACATATTCTGGAAACTGTATAGTATGGGTCATATATATTGAGTGCCTTTTGTAGATGTTGCTAGACTACAGGTTACACATTCCCTCCTCATTTGCCATGCTGGCTGGAGTTGGAGCCAAAGTTCCCCAGCTACCATATAGACAATGCTGAGATAAAGGGACGCAGAAGAAAGCAGCCTCCAATGTTGTGGTTTCAAACTATCAAAAACCTAGATGATGAAGGTACATGGAAGCCTAGTAGTGCAGTCAGTCTTTTCAGGAACTCTCAGAAACCTTTAGCTATAACCCTGTGGCAGACTAGATGCTTCAAGCTGTGATTATTTCAGAGTAAAGAACACAACCGATTTAAAAAACCCAAGAAAATATATGGCCCATACTATACAGTTTCCAGAATATGTGAGTTCTGAGACATACAAAACGATGTATGTTGGTCCGAAGCCTGAACCAAACTTGCCTAATTTGGTAATGTAGAAGTCCAAAGGCACAATACACAAAAGTTACCAACAATACTTTTTTCTTTATTTTCAACAGGACTTGCCCGATAAATAACTTTTCTGGTTGTAACTTTTCCTTATAGTCAGGCAACTGAATACTGTGTGCAGACAAATACTGTGATAAAATGTTTTGTGCATTGGTTAATTATCTGATGACATGTCAACTTCATTTGTAGTGTGGTGACCAAGTTCTACCAGCACATCCTTGCCCTGGTGTTTGCCATTGATGAGATCAATTATAATCCCAATATCCTGCCCAATGTTACCCTTGGGTTCCACATCTATGACAGCTATACTGATTCTAGGATGACCTATCGCACCATTCTGGACCTGCTCTTTAAATCACATCACTTTGTCCCCAACTACAAATGTGGCACCCAGGAAAATGTAATTGGAGTCATCGGTGGATTCAGCTCTGATACCTCCTCTCGCATGGCAGACATCTTAGGTCTTTTCAAGATTCCACAGGTAGGATCTGAGAATCAGAGAAATGGGGACTTCCCTTAATCACCCACCATAAATTAGCCAGCTCCGCTCTTTCTAGTATGATTGATAATGATTGAGTGGTGTAGTAAGAGAGGAGCATTAAAATGAACTGAATGATGTGGACTTGTTTTAGCTGGTTGTCTGTAAGCCACTGTGGAAGATTTTTTGACTTAAAAGTGAGGAATAAATTATTGAAATTGTGACAGAAAGCTCAGATAGACCAGGGTTTGGTGGTGCAGTGCAGCAGAAACCCCCCAAAGTGGTATATCTCACAAAGTTCTGGGTTGGTGACTCGTTCAGATTGACTGCAGGTACAGCTATCATGGATGCAACACTTTTGGAGGGGGAAAGAAATGGAGTTGAGAGTTTGGGTTTCTGGAGTTCAGCTGGATAGTAGTCTAGCCTCTGAGCTGTATGTGTAATTCACCCTGAGGAAACATCCTGAGCTGGGTGTTCAATGAAAAGACAATCGCTAGAAATTTTTAAGAGTATACAAACAAGTGAGAAATGGGTAGTTGAATTTGAGAAAGAAGAATTGAAGTTGTGAGGGAACGTTCTACTTGGATTCAGTGAGAAGGGGAAAGATCTTCTGGAGAGAGAATAATAACCCCGAACCAGTTAGAAGGGGAATGTGAGGTGATTCCCTGGCCTGGTATACTCACAGAGGAGCCTCAGGACCCAGATTTATAGAAGGTTGGGAAACTGGCAGAAGGTACAAACTTGTTTCAGAACCAAAATATTAAGACCTGAGCAGTAACATGTCTGCAAATAGTTTAAGGAACTGAAGTAAATTTAAGCTATACATTTACCATCTTGTTTAGAAACCTGTAATATCCACTGAATTTATGTGTGCATGTGCGTGTAAAATTTACTGTTACTTGAAAGAATTCTATCTCCTGACGCATCTGTTGTTTTAACAAGATTGTTGTAAAATAAAAACATTTTTAACATCCCTGTCTCCACATGCCAGTTTTTCTTTAAAAAATGAAATTAGTCAGTAGTAGTAGTAATAATAATAATAATTTATTATTTATACGCCGCCCATCTGGCTAGTAAGAAGGGACATGCTTCATAAACAAAATAAATAAAAATAAATAAATTAGGCATCCAGCTATGAGTATGAGATGGGAGAGGTTCCAAAAAATGTGTTTTAGATGTGTAGAAAAGAATTGCTGCAAGCCAAATAGGACTGAATAGCTTGAGGAAAAATTGATGAAGATAGTGTAGGGAAATTATGTATGTGCAAAAGACAGAACAGTGGCTTTAAAAGTTGTGGATATATAAAATTGCACTGTAAGAAAATATTTAGATAAATGAGAGAAATATGAGCTCCTGTTTCTACTCAGTAATGCCTGGCTTTTATTGTTCAGATTTCATATGGCTCTTTTCAACCAGCAGTCAATTATCAAATCAAGTCCCCTTCCTTTTATCGAATGGTTCCTAGTGAATATTTTCAGTACAAAGGAATTATTCAACTCCTTTTGCATTTCAAGTGGAAATGGGTTGGCCTCATTGCCCAGGATGATGAAGGTGGAGAACATTTCTTGCAGACCATAGAGCCAATGCTTTCCAAAAATGGAATCTGTTCTGAATTCACACAAAGAGTTCCAACAAATGTGCGTTTCTCTGAAAATGTGGTCAAAATGTTGTTCCATCGATTAAATATTCTCCCAGCTGTTCTGGTGGGCAAAGCCAATGCTGTTATTGTATCTGGAGAAAGTGCACCAATCACATGGTTGGCAAATACTGTAGCAGCAATCGATTTGTATCGAACAAGGTATTGCCAATATACATTTTCTGCAGTAAAGGTGTGGATTACGACAGCCCAAATTGATTTCAGAGTCTATAAACTCCAAATGATGAGTGATATGATTAGCCGAATGTTCCATGGTTCCATTTCCTTTACAATTCACACAAAGGAAATTCAAGATTTCCGGGCCTTTCTTCAGACAATAAATCCTTCCGAGGCAGATGGAGATGGTTTTATCAACGATTTCTGGGCAGAAGCATTCAGTTGTTCTGTTTCAAATTCTGCAGGTGTGTCTACATTCTTCAGACATTCTCCATGTACAGAAGAGGAGATGCTGGAGAGCCTTCCTGCACCATTTTTTGAAATGAGCATGACTGGCCACAGCTACAGTATCTACAATGCTGTCCATGCTCTGGCACATGCTTTGCATATCATGTACTCAGAAAGAGCCAACAATAAAGGAATGGATGCCTGGGGAAACCTGTCTTTTAAGAATGTGGAACCTTGGAAGGTAGTGTATAGCACAGTGATGTGACATGCAGTAGCATACATGACATTGACTACTAAATTCTGACAGTATATGAACACTCCTTGCTTTTCTCATTCTCAAATTCCTTCCCTTAACACTATCTGATCTCATTTAATAGCAATATTTTTAACCTCGTTTCTCCTTTTGGAGATTCTCTTGATCTTCCTATATTTGCTACCACACTTGTCCTTTGTCAACCATAATTCACTCCTTGTTAATAAAACTCCTCAGCAGACTCATGCTTCACATACCCATGTTTTACGAATCTTGTGAGTTAGTTTGACAGTGGCAGCAACACTTTTGGGCAGATTTACCTTGAAACACACACACATACAGGTTTAAAATGGGGGTCTTTATTGTACATGCACAGAGAGAATAAAAATATACACAGTAAATGCTTCATGCAAATGGTGTAAGCAGGACCACTGAGAGGTAGATAAAGGGGGTATATATGTTATGCACAGCCTATGAGTTTTCATTGAAAAAAAGCAAGTCACTGTGTTCTATGTGTGGTGCAACAAGATTTGGATTATTTGGCTGGACTTTTTCAATGAAATAAGCCTCATCACACAGCAAGCAGTTGAATGCATGCCACAATTTACAACACAAGGAAATTAATTTCATTTCTTCTTGTGGTTGCTCAACAACCCATTGCAGAGAACAAAAATACATTGAATTTCTGAATGGATTTTTAAAAATGGAACAATGGAACAGGATGAAGTTAGTTCCATCCTTGTGTAGGACCAGACCATTGAAAATTCCTTTTAAAAAGGAACTAGTTTTACCAGTCCCCAAAGAGGAGGAGGAGGAGTTTGGATTTGATATCCTGCTTTATCACTACCCGAAGGAGTCTCAAAGCGGCTAACATTCTCCTTTCCCTTCCTCTCCCACAACAAGCACTCTGTGAGGTGAGTGGGGCTGAGAGACTTCATAGAAGTGTGACTAGCCCAAGGTCACCCAGCAGCTGCATGTGGAGGAGCGGAGACGCAAACCCGGTTCACCAGATTACGAGTCTACTGCTCTTAACCACTACACCACACTGGCTCTCTGGTCCACAGGTTCCCCATCTCCCCATTAAGCCCCCCCCCTTTAGTATTATGATGTTATAAAATTATCTTTCTCTCTCCACCAAGCTTCACTCATTTCTTCAGCGAATCTCATTCAATAATAGTGCTGGAGATTTAATCACACTAAACGAACACGGGGAACTGGCAGCTGGATTTGATATTACAAACTTGATCACGTTCCGTAATAAATCCTACGTCAGAGTGGAAGTGGGCACACTGGATCCTCGCAAGCCTCCTGGGAAAGAGCTGACCATTTTTGAGGACCGAGTCGAATGGCACAAAGGCTTGATTCAGGTTTCAAATATCAGCATTCATGGTCTTACAATGAATTGGGAGGGTAATAGATGTAAATAAAAGGATGGAGGAATTCATTCATATAAATCTGAAATGCACTGGAATACCCCACTGTGTTGACAAACAAATGTTTGTTAAATATATGAAGTAAACTGATATGAGGAAGGTGAGCATTTCTACAGAGACGAGCCACCATTGAAAGGACTGCCTTCAACCATATGAATGCATTAGTGCATCAGCTTTGGATGTTCAGACCTGTTGGCATAACATTTTCAATAGTGGTCCCTATGCAATTAAATTCCCCTTTAAGGGTTGTGCATTTGGTGTTTACTGTTACTTGCTTCGAAAATTCTTTGAAAACCATTGTTACCAAAATGGCCTTTAACAGAGATCATTTTATTGAGGTTGATGCTAAAATGTTGATTTTAGTCTTGCAATATTTGGAACTGATGGCTATCTTTACCTAGGATCTGCACTATTTCAAACATTTGATTTATTTGTACTTGTTGGCACTTTGGTTTGTATTTGATATTTTTTATTCTTTTCACTTATACATTATGCTATTGCAATAATAATAATAATAATATAATTTATTATTTATACCCCGCCCATCTGGCTGGGTTTCCCCAGCTACTCTGGGCGGCTTCCAACCAAGTATTAAAACACAGTGGCCTGTTAAACATTAAAAACTTCTCTAAACTGGGCTGCCTTCAGATGTATTCTAAAAGTCTGGTAGTTGTTCTTCTCTTTGACACCTGGAGGGAGGGTGTTCCACAGGGCGGGTGCCACTACCGAGAAAGCCCTCTGCCTGGTTCCCTGTAACTTGGCTTCTTGCAGTGAGGGAACCACCAGAAGGCCCTCGGTGCTGGACCTTATTATCATCATCATCATCAGTATTATTATTAAATTATATACTACTGTGAACTAATGAATCTAAGTTTTGTACAGTAAAAGCAGTGCATTAAATGCATAGTAAGTTAAAACATGAACCACAAATTCCTATTGATGCAAAATATATTGATATAGAACATCATGAACAATGTGTGAAGAGGTGGCAGAAAATACAGGTAAAAAAGGAAATTGTTAGCAGGCACTGGAATGTATGTATACAGCTTTCGGGCTTCCCTTGTGTACATGCGGTTAGAGTTGCATAAAGTGGGGACAATCCAGCTGAAGGCTCTGATCCTTTGTAAGCCAACCTGACTTGTTAAACCAAGTGAACATACTGTAATTACGGAGCAGGGTTCAGGAGAATAGTAGAATCATAGAATTGCAGCGATGAAAGGGACCCTGAGGATCATCTAGTCCCAAACCCTGCAACGAATGACTATGCAGCTGTCCCATATGGGGACTGAACCTGCAACCTTGGTGTTACCAGGACCATGTTCTAACCAAGAAAGTCTCTCAGTGACTCAGGTGTACACTCAGGCATATCTGTATACAGATTTGTGTGCTACTGCCATATCCACAACCTTCATTTTGGCACGGCAGTGTACTGGAAGGAAGTGCAGCTGTTTCAACAGAGGTGTCCTATGTGGATCATAAGTTGCTCCACAAGCTCCTGAACTGTTGCATCTTGCACCAGCTGGGACTTCTAGACCAATCTTAAAGCCAGCCTTACATAGAGTGCATTGCAATAGTCAAGCTTTGAGGTTACAAGGACACAAACCACAATGCCCAAGTTATTCTTACCCAGAAAAGGTCTGATCTGGCACATGAGCCAAAGTTAATTAAAGACACACCTAGCCTAAATGGGCCTAAATGCCACACATATACCTGATTCTTCAGAGGGAGAGTGACCCCCCCCCCCCCCAGAACAGACAATTTGCAAATTTCCTAAACCTGGAAACCACTTACCCGCAGGATTCAGTTTCACTTTGCCAGCCTTAATCTAGCCCATTACTGCAGGCACTCCTGAATCAGATAAGACCAAGAAACTGAGCTATGTCTCTGAAGCGTACTAGATGGAAACTGGGTTCATGGACCCTAATGACCAACCATAGCAGCTTCATGTGGATAGTAAAATAGCGCTGGAGACAAAATGGTGCCCTGTTCTATTTTGTGCAAGAGTGAAGAGGTCAAAGGATGATCTCCATATGCTATTCTATGCCCAAATGGCAATTAGTCTACTGGAAGGAAGTGCTACCAACTCCTAGTTCACAGAGAGGATCTAGGAAGGCACTAAGGTCAATGGTACTGAAGGGCACTGAGAGGTCCAGGAGAATCAATAGGGTCACACTCCCCCTGTTTTCCTCACTGTAGATGCCATCCATAGGGATAGCTAATGTTCATTCATTTACAAAAGCAGGCCTGAACCTGATGCACATAATATTGTAAGGTTGCCTCCAGTTACATCCAGCAGCATAACTCTCCCCAAAAATTCTACTTTGCTCCCCACAGAGCTGCAATTCCTAGCATCCTTAAGAAACTATAGTCTCCAGGATCCTATAGAGTGGGTGTGATTTATATATGTTTAAAATGTATGGTGTACACAGCAACAATGTCATCAACATTACTGTGTGCTGAAGGATCATCTGATGTAAGAGGAATTCTCTGAACATTTTTAATGCTAAACTTTCTTTCTCCCCCCCCTTTCTTTCTTTCTTTCTTTCTTTCTTTCTTTCTTTCTTTCTTTCTTTCTTGGATAGGTACCACCTCTTTCAGTATGTAATGATGAATGCCGACCTGGTAATGGCAAGAAAAAGAAGGAGGGGGAGAAATTTTGCTGCTATGATTGTGCTCCATGTCCAGATGGGATGTTCTCAAATGAGAAGGGTAGGAGATGTCATGCTAAGATTTACCAAACTATACCACTGACTGCAGTAAACTCTGACCAGTTCTTCTGCAAGCTTCTTTTAATTAGCTTTGTACATTTTATGAAATGATAGCAATAATATTTGTTCCTCCTGCTTATATAGATATGAACACTTATTTTCTGTTAAAATAAAGTAAGGTGAAGCTTGCTAGAATAACAAATGACACAAGTTAACATAACCAAGTTCCCATGTAACTTTGATGCCGTAAGACATAGAATGTCCTTCCATTGTCCTTGCATCGCAGATAACTGAGAAAATATGTTAAGGTAGGAATTTGTACTCATGCCCCAAAATGAAGTTGCAACACTCGGGAAACTGTGTGATTTTGAATCAGCAGTAACTTTGGAAACTTTTCTGGGAAAATCCAATGGCTTAAAATGAAAGTAACAGAAACTGTTTCCAATTGTGTAGGTGACCTGTAAACTTGAAGAAGGGGAGTTTTTGCTTCAGCCCTCTCTAGGAAATCTCCCCTTGTTTAGAAAATGTGACACCTACACACACCCCATGCCACATTTGTTCTGCTCAGGGTAAAATCTTAAGAATACATTTTATGTATCTAACATTTTCTTCAATGCTTAAAGCAGCACCTTAGATTATCCTAGAAACAGATGTCATGGTGGAGATGAATGAAGGCAGGCCTTCCTCTCTGTATTCAGAAAACAGAATATTTAGGGCTCATGAAAGAGTCTCATTTTCTAAAGTTAGGCAATTTAATTAAGCAAGCATAGTTCCTAATTACCAAAGAGAAAAATGGTAAGGTTAATCAATGAGAGAAATAAATATCATTTTAAAAGACAATAATGCAATACGATCAAAACTCCTGAATTGCAGAGCTGAGGCAAAATACACAATTACCTGAGCACAAACTCGGGTTATCTGAATTCGAGAAGACTGAGTTGATAGCCAAAATATAGAAATATTTCCCCACTCATCTCTCTTTTGAACAGAAAGGATTTATAGTGGATATATATGATGGGTGGTGAATGCTTTTCTGTCTCCTTTCCTATGGACAGCAGTTAGGTTTGGAGGTCTCCTGCCCCCACAACTTTTTCGCCAGCCTTCACTGCCCATCCTGCTGCTTTATCACTGACTGCTATGGCCTCCACCACCACTCACTTGCCAGCTTCTTTGACCCAACTACCTGCCCTCTCAGCAACTTCAGCCACACACACACACTGCTCTCTTGCTCACTAACCTCTAAGAGTGTTGTCATGCTGTATTTCTTAGTGCCATCTGTTAGTGGCCACACAACTGTATTCACAACTGCAGTGTGACAATAACCATAAAAGTTTAAGTACTGTATATAGGACTATCAGGAAACAAGGAAGATAAATATCACCTGTCAGGACTTTGTTAGTAATCGCTCTAGTCATGATGCAATAGCAAAATCTGTATAGAATTTGGTTGGGGAAACGTAGGTAAATTGAAAATATGACGGATGGCATTTTTTCAAGCATCTTGGTCAGAAAATGTTTACCTTCCCCCTTGTGAAATATACTTAGTTTTGGTAGATGCCTGGCGAGGCAGTTCTTAACACTTAGTGTTTTTTATTCATTTCTTTTCTTAGACAAAGAAACTTGTCTCAGATGTCCAGAAGATCAATATCCAAACAAAGCCAAGGATCAATGCATTCTCAAGATTCCAAATTTCCTAGCATATGATGACATTTTGACAATCATTTCAACTTCCTTTGCATTTCTGTTGTCTCTGATGACACTTCTAGTGCTTAGCATCTTCATCAAGCACCAGGACACTGCCATAGTCAAAGCCAATAATAGAAGCCTCACCTACATTCTCCTCATCTGTCTCCTCTTATCTTTCCTCTGCTCCTTACTGTTCATTGGAATGCCTAATGAGGCAACATGCCTTCTCCGACAAACTTCTTTTGGCATCATCTTCTCTGTGGCCCTCTCTAGCATCTTGGCCAAAACCATATCTGTGGTCTTGGCATTCATGGCCACCAAACCAGGATCCAGGATGAGGAAATGGTTGGGACAAAAATTGGCTTATTCCATAGTTCTCTTCTCCTCCACCATTCAGTTGAGCATCTGCACTCTCTGGCTGACAACCTCTCCACCATCCCCAGATTTGGACATGCACTCAATGGCAGAAGAAATAGTTTTTTTGTGTAACGAAGGGTCAGCTACTATGTTCTATTGTGTCTTGGGCTATATGGGCTTCCTGGCCATTGTCAGTTTCACCGTGGCCTTCCTAGCCAGAAAGTTGCCAGACACTTTTAATGAAGCCAAGTTCATCACGTTCAGCATGCTGGTCTTTTGCAGTGTTTGGTTGACTTTTGTTCCAACTTACCTGAGCACAAGAGGAAAATACATGGTGGCTGTGGAGATCTTCTCTATCTTAGCTTCAAGTGCTGGGTTACTTTGTTGCATCTTTTCCCCCAAATGCTACATCATTCTTCTGAGACCTGACCTGAACAACAGAGAGCAATTGATACGAAAAAAGTTATAACTGATAGAATAGTTTGTAACTTTCTTTATGTTCTTTTCCTAGATATGCAGATGAACTTGTTCTAGATGAATCAAATTGCTTTTTTTAAATTTTATTGGATTGTAGAATCATTGCCTGTTTGTTTCAGATGCTGTTCTGGCACCTTCACTCTGAAACACTACAGGGATGCCAGTAACCAGTGCAGAAAATGTAGCATTATATGCTCTCAGATTCGAGAAGTTCAAGCTTTCAGAAGTGCAGCAAAGTTAGAGGTTCTTGCACAAATTCTCATCACAAAGAATTTGTTCACAGGATCTGTGGGGACTTTGTGGTTATGGAATTCCCATAATGGTGTTAGACTATTAATAAATATTCTAAAAGTATAAAATTATTATTATTTATCACATTTATATATCACCCTTTATCCAAAGATCACAGGGCAGTTTGCAATATAAAACACAACACTTAAGATAATAACAAACAAAATAATAACCCCCATGCCCAGGGGCAACCTAGAAGTTCCCTTCCAACTCTGTGATGTAACAAATTTTCAGCAGGCAAGAACATTGCAGAAGTTATTATTTCCCCTGCAATTATCTAAGCCAGTATAATCAATTCAATTGACCAAAGCTCCAGTGGCTTCACAGAAGGGGAAAACATTCAGTTGGAAAGTCTGAAATGATTATAAGTTCCCCAGTGTTCCATAGACAGCTAAGATTAGGAAATAGAGAGAGTTAGGGCTGTGTCATTTTGACCAGATTCTCAATTTCAGTGTAGAGCTCAACTTTCAAATTTATGTAGTTTAATTGGCATTCAAGGTATGCTTTTGTGACATTGTTGAGGTTAAGGTGGATAGGAGTCCCTTTGAGTAGTGTGTTGGCAGAGTCAGCTGCTAATAAAGTCATCTTGCTCAAATGAGGTCAATAGTTCTAATGATATGGTAAACTGAGAGACATGGGAGATTTCAACTGTGGACAGAAGGTTACTATTAGGATGGTGATTTTTCTCCTTCTGCTTCCAAACATGGTGTGCAAAGTGCATAGCATTAGCTGCACCAGAAAGAAACCTGTACGTGTTCCACATGAGTGGTATGAGCCAGGTGATCTTCTCATTGGTGGGATGACAACTCTTATGCATTACGTTTTCTCTAAAGTTTTATTCACGGAGCAACCTTCCCCAGAACTGATTCAGGACCCTTTGTAAGGAATTGTTTCCTTCTATAAAACTGTGGTGTGTGCATGTGTTAGTGGTTCTTTATGTTTGTACAGGTGACTGCATGTTTCTTTGAATTCAGGTTTCCTTGATTTCTTTGAAAAAGGTCCCATTATCTGCCTACTCTCTAAGTGGAGATTCATTGATTTGAATGTAAATAATTATGTCCAAACTTCTCTATACACTCTGCAGATTCAGCTATCCGAACAGCCATCACTTGCCCCCTTCCTTCCTTCCTTCCTTCCTTCCTTCCTTCCTTCCTTCCTCACTTGTTTGCTCTTTGCTGGTCGACAGCAGCCATTTTGAGGCAGAAACCATGCAGAGAGGGAGAGAGATCAGCCGAATGAGAGAGCAGGAGAGATCTGACAAATCATAAATCAGTTATTTCTTTGTCTCTTTTTTGTTGGTTTACTGCAGTCATTTCAGGAAGAAATGTGTGTATATTTGTTCAGACAAATCCCAGATTAGAAATGTTCCCATAGAAATAAAGTTCATGCTTTCATTCCTAAATTGATTACTAGCTAGAAACACCAAATATGTCAAGTTAAATGCACAAGGTGGAGGTCAATGCACATACCATTCAGAACGTATGACCTGTCTGTGTCTGCCTATAGGGAACAGCAGTAAGGAAGTGTTCCAGGACATGCTTTTCATGTAAAGGGTTGTAGTTTAAATTATTGGCATCCACTGGCAGGGCTTACACAGACTCCCACTCTGCAACATGAAAGTAATCAGTGTAGAAAATGCTGAGCTAGAGGGACTTAGTAGAAGGCAGTTCCCTGCATTAAGTTCTATGTCCACTCAAAATTGGGTTTCAGTTTTTTTTAAAGGAAGGTTCTGAAGGTACACAGACATGTATGAAACTGGTGCATTTTTAGTAGCAGTGATTCCAAACTCATTATCACACTTTTGTGGCACAGTTAATGTTCATTGCTGAAACTGTACAGCGTTAAAGGGGGGGAAATGGATGAAATATTACAAACAAATGCAGTGAAATACAAGGAAATATTCCATCCCATCTATATAGATAATTCCACAACTGATGTGCTCTGAGATACTAAAACTCTGATCTGGTTGAAGGAAGCTCCAAATACAGAATTATATAATTCTAACAAACATAGCACAGTTGTTTTCTTGCCAACGGAATTTAGCTAATGACTAACTTTGTTGGCTGTGTCCTCTCTTTAAACTTGGGCAATTTCAGCTCTCATAACTAGATGAAAACAGTGTTAAAATAACTTTGTTTAATTTTCCAATGAAAGTCCCTTCATTTGCAGCATGACGACAAAGTTCTACCAGCACATCCTAGCCCTGATGTTTGCTGTGGCAGAGATCAATGAGAATCCCAAGGTATTGCCTAATGTCACTCTGGGGTTCCACATCTATGACAGCTATACTGATTCAAGGATGACCTACCACAACACCCAAAACCTGCTGTCTAACTCACATAACTTTGTACCCAACTACAAATGTGGTATCCAGGAAAATGTAATAGGAGTCATTGGGGGACTAAGCTCTGAGACCTCCTCAGCAATGGCAGACATCTTAGGTCTTTACAGGATTCCACAGGTAGGGTTTGAATATCAAAACAAAGGGAATTGATCCCTTTCGTTTAGGAATTTGGTGACACAAAAAAGTGAAGTCTTTATTTTCTTATTATTATCTTGTCACCTAACATAATGAAGTAGGTAGTTGATTGCTATGTTGGCTCAGTTGGTGGAGCATGAGGCTGTTAATTTGACTGTCATTGGTTCTAGCCGCATGTTGGGCAAAATATTCCTGCATTGCAAGGGTTTAGACTAGATGATTTGCTATTGTGCATCTTTGTCCGGTTAGATCAGGGCTTGTCAGCCTGGTCCCTACCGCCCACAAGTGGGCGTTTCAGGATTCTAGGTGGGCGGTAGGGGCTTCTACAGCACAAGCTGAATCCTCCTTCCATTGAGCACTGGTGGGCAGTAAGGAAATTTTACCATCAAGAAAGATGCATTAGTGGGCGGTAAGTATAAAAAGGTTGACTACCCCTGGGTTAGATAATGAGTCAAATTTGATGCCTTTCTGTTTCATGCTCCTGTTCTTACAGGGGGGTTTCATTTTGGAAAGATGGTTACCAGATCCAAATAAGGTCTTCTTGGTGAGTGATGTTAGATTTTTAGGTGGGCAAATTTACATCTGGCTCCAGTCAACCAAACTCAGCAGCATCTCTGGGTATGCATGTGTGGATGGATGGATGGATGGATGGATGGATGGCTGGCTGGCTTAGATGAAGGTTATGCCTGGCCAGTTTCCCATTAGTAAGGTAGAGACACTGGGCTCCTCCCCCGCACTGAAATGGTGCACTTTTATTTGTTTGTTTGTTTTAGATCTCATACGGTTCATTTCAAGAAGAAGTGTATGATCAAATCAAGTTCCCTTCCTTTTATCGTATGGTTCCCAATGAAGCCCTTCAGTATCAAGGAATTGTTGAGTTACTTCTGTACTTTGGATGGAAATGGGTAGGGCTGATGGCTATAGATGATGAAGGCGGAGGACATTTTTTGCAGACCATAGAGCCAATGCTTCTGCAGAATAAAATCTGTTCGGCATTCATAAGACGAATTCGTGAAAATTTGTATAACTTCCTGGATGAACGAAAGTTTGGTGCTGATACAAGGAGTCTTTTGCCAGCTTTTGCATTGAGCAAAGCTAATGCAGTTATTATATATGGAGAAACTTCTTCGATTTTATGGTTGCCATTTTCTATAGAAGCAACTAGATTTATTCAAGAAATACATCCTGAATATCAGGAGACGGTATCTACAGCAAAAGTGTGGATTACAACAGCCCAAATTGACTTCACATTATCTAGCATTCAAAAGATAGCTGGCATTGATTTACGAGAGCTTCATGGTGCTGTATCCTTTGCAATTCACTACAGTGACCCAGAAGGTTTCCAAGAGTTTCTTCGGAATGTACGTCCTTCTTGGACAAATAAAGATGGTTTTATCAAGGATTTCTGGGAACAAGCATTCAGCTGTAAATTTCCAAACGCTATGGAGCCAACAGACATCACAAACCCATGTACAGGAGAGGAGATGCTGGACAGCCTTCCTGCTCCTTATTTTGCAATGAGTATGACGGGGCACAGTTATGCTATCTATAATGCTGTCTATGCTCTGGCACATGCCTTACACTTCAGGTACTCATCTAGAGGCAACTACAGAATAACTGATGCCAGGGGGTGGCCATGTCCTTGGAATGGGGAACCATGGAAGGTAATATTCTCTTTCATAAAGTGTGCAGTTTACATGCAGTTACTGTTCCAGTGTCTCCCCTTCTGGGATGCCATTGGGAGCCAATAACCACATCTACACGAAAGCAGCAGATAGGATTAGGGCTGCCATACAATTTTGGGGTGCTGTGGTTTTTATTTTTTGAAATATGGCAACCCTAAGATAGATGGTGGAAGGATACTCAATGACAGGTAGGGAAATGAAGTGCCCCCCACCCTACACCACCCCGGTTAAGGTTAAGACAATGGTAGAAGAAAGGGAAGCTTCCAGGTGAGAGGTACTATATTGTAAGCCACTTTAACATCTTGCAAAAACCAAGAACAGGATCATATCATTATGCTTGGTGACACTCTCAAACCAGTATGTAATTTACATGATTTCTCTGAATCCCTTTTTTTATAGTTAGTGTTATGTCGGCCTCTCCCCAGTCCTCAAGCATGGAGAAGTTACGTATTTTGATTATCAGATTAATGTCATGGACTGGCTATGTGCAGAGGAGTGGTGGAAGGGGACAGCTGGGGAATCCCCAAGGGAACGGCCAATGGAAAAAGGCTCAGAGCCAGGGGTGGGTGGTGGGTGGTGGGATGGGTGGCCAGAGGGAGAAAAGGGAAGAGACTGGGAAGAGGAGGTGTTGGAAGCTGTAGAGGTAACAGGGCTTAGTGAGCAGGGAGAGGCTGGGGGCAGGGAACAGTCCATAATCAGAAACAGAAGCAGAGGCTGGAGAGGATGCAAATAATTCACTTTCTCTGATTTCTTCTTTTAGCACACATTTGACTCTCTTGTCATCCAAGAGTCCAAGCACCTCCTTAGCCAAAGTCTTGCTACTCAACTATTTAAATAATGTTTTACTACTGTTGCTCTTTATGTTTTTAGCAATGTGCAAAATGAAATCCTTTTTAGCTTAGCTTATTGTCTGCTTGACGGGAAGCAGGTGGCGCTGTGGGTTAAACCACAGAGCCTAGGACTTGCCGATCAGAAGGTCGGCGGTTCAAATCCCCATGACAGGGTGAGCTCCCATTGTTTGGTCCCTGCTCCTGTCAACCTAGCAGTTCGAAAGCACAAAGTGCAAGTAGATCAATAGGTACCGCTCCAGCGGGAAGATAAACGGCGTTTCCATGCGCTGCTCTGGTTGGCCAGAAGCGGCTTAGCCATGCTGGCCACATGACCCAGAAGCTGTACGCCGGCTCCCTCGGCCAATAAAGCGAGATGAGTGCCACAGCCCCAGAGTCAGTCACGACTGGACCTAATGGTCAGGGGTCCTTATTGTCTGCTTGCATTTAATTACCCCAAGCTTGTGTTCTTCCCCCACTCCTTATTTCAACAAGAATTCAGTTTTCTAGGGAAAGCCTTCTTGCCTCCAGCAGCTGTAATAGTCTTAGCTGTCCTCCCTATATATATTGGGAAGTACCTTCAAATCCTGAATTTCCACTGTTTTGATTATTTGTCACTCTCTTCCTGTATCTGCTACCAAAAGCTGACTGCACTTCGTTGTGATTTTGCCAGCACAAAATAAATGTAATTATAATATTACAACCCTTTATAGATTTTACAACTCATTCTTTCTCTCTCTAGCTCCGCTCATACCTTCAGAGGATGTCATTCAACAACAGTGCTGGAGATGAAATTGCATTTGACAAACATGGGGAATTAGTAGGTGGATTTGATATTAGAAACTTGGTGACTTTCCCAAATGAATCCTACATCAGGGTTAAAGTGGGGGAACTGGATCCTCAGGCACCTCCTGGGAAACAACTCACCATTGATGAGGACAGAATCAAATGGCACTGGAACTTGTCTCAGGTGGGGAAATAGCCACACTGCCTCTCAAATAGCAACATTCATGATCAAGCAATAAAATGGCTGGTCAATAATACTATGAAGAACATCAAATATGCTTTGCCAAAACCCAGTACAGTGGTGCCCCGCAAGATGAAATTAATTCGTTCTGCGAGTTTTTTCGTTCTACGAGTTTTTTCATCTTGCTAAGCACCAATGTGTATTGGCGGTTTCCCATAGGAATGCATTGGTGGTTTTTTAAAAAAAGGCGCAAGATGTTTTCATCTTGCGAAACAAGCCCATAGGGAAATTCGTCTTGCGAAGCAACTCAGAAAACGGAAAACCCTTTCGTCTAGCGAGTTTTTCGTCTTGCGAGGCATTCGTCTTGCTGGGTACCACTGTAAACTTGCAACACTCCCACTATAAATGTATAAAGTTTCCCCCTCTTGTTACAGCTTCACCAGCCATGAGATGAGGTTGTAAAAATGATGTGAATGCTTGACTGTAGTACCAGTGAAACACTGCCTTAAGCACTGCCTCTTGGTCTCTTGCAAAAGTGGCATTTATAGGAAGTTTCATCCTGATTCAAACCCAGGCATCTTCATCTATCGTTACACCTAGGTTGTATTCCCATTCCTGGCACATTCCATCTGCATTTAACATCTTACAGTCAATCAGACAGTAGATAAAATGAAGTGGAACTCTTCACGTATCAAGCAGACTAGATACAATGATGTTTCATATTTTCTATTACATTCATTTTCAGCATAACTATACTATACAGCCGATAGATGTTAGAAGCACTTCTTACTGGTTTTAAGGCTTTCTTTTACAGCATCTTCAAATCTGGAATAATTAGCTTAAAAAGGTTTTGTCCGTATGTTTAATCAATAAATACCAATATACTTTCTAGGTGAGCTATCTATGAACATTAAAAGGATTTGTTATATTTTTCCTTTAGTTATTCCACACCTGTATTGATTTTGTATCCTGTATAAATGAGTCATCATAATTATGGAAACCTTTGACCCTTCAGTTGGAAAACTTTGGCTGACAGGAATGCTAATTCAACAAAATATGGAGAGTCATAGGGTCTCCAGCCTAGTTAATGGTATTAGATCAGATGTATAAATAGGTCAATTATTTGGTGGACTCATTATAGAAATTCTAATCTTTCGTTGTAAGATGCTTGACATAATCAGTATTTCATCCACTGAATCTTGCACCTGTGCTCATATGGCTATGTTATTCCACATCATTTACACTCCAGTTTACTGGTGATTCTTACTTATTTAAGATCAATTTCCCAGGCATTTTCTTAATAATAACCTTTCCCTTTGGATAGGTGCCACCCATTTCAGTATGTAATGACAACTGCCATCCTGGTTACCGGAAGTTTAAAAAGGAGGGGGAGAAATTCTGCTGTTATGATTGTGTTCCATGTCCAGATGGAATGTTTTCAAATGAGATTGGTAGGATTTACTGTTTTGCAAGTTAGCTGTTATGATTCTAAATAATAAATTTATTTGTACCCTGCCCATCTGAACGGGTTGGATTATTAACTTTGGGTCCCCCCCCTTCAAATCATGGTATAATATATGGTTCTTACTATTTATATAGTTACGTTTTGTGGAAAGACCTTGATAATATTATTAAAACTTATAATATGATTAGAAACACAGGTAAAAGATTTCAGCGTAACAAAATTCCAAAGTAACTCTGAAATAATAATGGCATAATTCATTATCCAAATATGTAGAACATCCCATTAAAACTATTTTTGGCTAATGTGAAAAAAATGCTTTTAAAACAGAAGACCTGTTATGAAGCGTTTCAAGAAAGTCTTGAGAGCCCTCAAGAATTCTCCCCTCTCATAAACCCGGTGGATTTGGGTCTCCTTAGAGGTCCTTCTCATAGTGCTCTAAAACCACATACGTACTTTCAAATAATATATTTCTGGCACACCATGGCTCAGACCTCCAGAAAAGCAACTCCAAAATCAGTACCAATTCCCTGTCCTCCCCTTTCTTGTCCCCCTTTCTTGTCCTCCCCTTTCTCCAGAGGTTTGTTAGCAGTTCTACATCTTTCACTGTTCCGCACATTGGTTATGAATCTTCCCAGAAACGATTCACCCAATAGCTTTTCCCTTTTCGTTGTTCTCTTTTGGTCCAACCACATCATCTCTCCTTAACCCTGCTTTTACCATCCCATTCCAGCACGAATGAATGAAACTTGATTTGTGTCAGCCATCAGCCATAGCAACAAAAGAACATTGGTACACAGGACAAAATAAAAAGTCAATTGTATAAAACACAGTTTAGGGTCCTGAGTCAGCAATCAAATAGTGGACATTATTCTGATATTTTATATATAAAAAAAACCTTTTAAGTTATTGAATGGCATCATATTTCTGGCATAAATGCACCACTGCTTGTCCATATATCACAATACACCCAAGAATCAAGGCAGTGTGCAATAAAATAGCTTGAAACAAAGGGAAACCAATCAATCAGGATAGAGCAAACATGGTCTGTTCTTTAAGAACAAACGATTTGGGCAGAGGATAAGAAAATTCAACACATCATTATTTTGGCTTCTCATATATTGTATATCTTTTGCAATAATTCTTTCTTTTCATTGCACAACAGTTGTGCATTAGCAGAAATTAATTAACCAGGATTTAATGTAAGTTGTGGGACGCGGGTGGCGCTGTGGGTAAAAGCCTCAGTGCCTAGGGCTTGCCAATCGAAAGGTCAGCGGTTCGAATCCCCGCGGCGGGGTGCGCTCCCGTTGTTCGGTCCCAGCGCCTGCCAACCTAGCAGTTCGAAAGCACTCCCGGGTGCAAGTAGATAAATAGGGACCGCTTACTAGCGGGAAGGTAAACGGCGTTTCCGTGTGCGGCTCTGGCTCGCCAGAGCACCGATGTCACGCTGGCCACGTGACCCGGAAGTGTCTCCGGACAGCGCTGGCCCCCGGCCTCTTGAGTGAGATGGGCACACAACCCTAGAGTCTGTCAAGACTGGCCCGTACGGGCAGGGGTACCTTTACCTTTACCTTAATGTAAGTTGTGGTCTGTTTTTAAAGAACAAAGCTATTTCGGCAGCAGAAAGTCTAATCAAATTATCATTATTTTGGCTTCCAAGATATTGAATAACTTCTGCAATGATTCTCTCTTTTCACTGCATTGCAGTTGTTATTATAATGGGAGGAGAAGGGGATTAAGACTCTGGGTTTGATCTTCGGCTTTTCTTTTTGGAAGCACATTGTTACAAAGGCTTTGTAATGTTTCCATGGTGAATAGTTGTTAGGGGGACTCTTGAAAAAACAGTTCTTAATCTTGAGAATAATGTTCATTGAATTAAATTTCATTTCCCTCCCAGACATGGAAACTTGTGTCACTTGTCCAAATCATCAGTATCCAAACAAATATCGGGATCAATGCATTCCTAAGATTCCAAACTTCCTGGCTTTAGATGACACTTTGGGCATTGTTCTAATTTCCTTTGCGGTTTTGTTGTCTCTGACCACAATTTTGGTACTTGTCATCTTCATTAAATGCTGGGACACTGCCATAGTCAAAGCCAACAACAGAGGCCTCACCAACGTTCTCCTCATCTCCCTCCTCTTGTGCTTCCTCTGTTCCTTACTGTTCATCGGAAGGCCTAATGAGGTGACCTGTCTTATCCGACAAACTGCTTTTGGCATTGTCTTCTCTGTAGCCCTTTCTAGCATCTTGGCCAAAACCATCTCCGTGGTTTTGGCATTCATGGCTACTAAACCAGGATCCAGGATGAGGAAATGGATTGGTAAACGCTTGGCTTATTCCGTAGTCATCTCCTCCTCCAGTACTCAAGTAGGGATTTGTATTCTGTGGTTGGGAACCTTTCCACCATTCCCAGATGTGGACACACCCTCAGGGACTGAAGAAATTGTATTGCTATGTAATGAAGGCTCAAGCATCATGTTTTATTGTGTCTTGGGCTACATGGGCTTCCTAGCCATTGTCAGCTTCACTGTAGCTTTCCTAGCCAGGAAGTTACCTGACAGTTTTAATGAAGCCAAGTTCATCACTTTCAGTATGTTGGTCTTTTGCAGTGTTTGGCTCTCTTTTGTTCCAACTTACCTGAGCACAAGAGGAAAATATATGGTGGCTGTGGAGATTTTCTCCATCTTGGCTTCCAGTGCAGGGTTACTAGGATGTATCTTTTCCCCTAAATGCTACATTATTGTTTTGAGGCCTGAGCTGAACAACAAAGAACAGCTAATGCAGAGAAATAAATGAATGATAAATTTGTTTTCTATTTCCTTGCACAGCAAAACATAAAATAGCTACAGGAAAACTGGTACTATGTGAAATAATGAAAGTATTACAGCATTTATTATTATTGTGTGGTGGTTTTGAGATCAATATTTTTTATTTTAATTTAAGTTCTATTTCTTTGTGGAAGCCAGCCTGAAGCTCTTTCATCTTTTAAGTAAAATTAGAGGCTACTGTGGCATATTCATTTTAATATATCTATTTGGTTTTTAAATGGAATCTTTGTATGATTTAATACTTCATTGCTTGAGTATAAAGAGAGGGCTCAATGCAACAATGCTTTTGTTGTATTGTATCCATAGACTTGTATATATGAAATGGGATCAAGTCAGTTTTCAGTTTTTGGTACAAATCTTTTTTTTATAATGTGCCAGAAAACGTACATTTTGTTTATACTTCTGAAGAATGGGTAGATCCCAACTCAGCCCTGAGTTTCACTCTTTTTTCACGCTTTTATGAAGGGAAGTACAGTCATACCTCATGTTACGGCTGCTTCAGATTACGTGTTTTCAGGTTCTGGACTGCAGGAAACCTGGAAGTACCGGAACGAGTTATTTCTGTGTTTCGCTGCTCATGCATGCACAGAAGCGCCAAATTGCACCAGCGCCTGTGCAGACACGGTGCTTCAGGATGCTAACGCTGCAGGTTGCGGACGTGCCTTCTTCGTGGATTACGTCCGCAACCCGAGGTTCCACTGTAATGGGCCATTAAGAAAGTCAAAAGGAGGGCAAATGGGAGGAGCCCCTTTCTCAACTCAAAGTTAGTTTGGAAGACAAAGGAGTGTTTTAAAGTGGAGCTTTAGAGCTGAGTTGAGAAAGGAAGTTTGTGCATGATGAGACCTAGGGGGAAAGTTGAATCTTGGTGAAGGCAGCAGTCTTTAAAACAAATGAAGCTGGAGAGAGGATCAGAGGCATGGATTAGGTCAGTTTGAATCTAAGGTTGCAGCTATGTGAGAAGCAAGACCTTCATGGGATGTTTATGCTGTGATCCCCTCCATCATAGGCTCAGGTTGTACATACAGTAGTACCTCGGGTTAAGAACTTAATTTGTTCTGGAGGTCTGTTTTTAACCTGAAACTGTTCTTAACCTGAAGCACAACTTTAGCTAATGGGGTTTCCTGCTGCCGTTGCACTGCTGCTGCTGCACGATTTCTGTTCTCATTCTAAAGCAAAGTTCTTAACCTGAGGTAATATTTCTGGGTTAGCAGAGTCTGCAACCTGAAGCGTATGCAACCTGAAGCGTATGTAACCCAAGGTACCACTGTATAAGGTAAAGAGACCACTGACCAGTAGGTCCAGTTGTGTCTGACTCTGGGGTTGCGCGCTCAACTCGCTTTATTGGCTGAGGGTGCTGGCGTACAGCTTCCGGGTCATGTGGCCAGCATGACTAAGCCACTTCTGGCAAACCAGAGAAGTGCACGGAAACGCCGTTTACCTTTCCGCTGGAGCAGTACCTATTTATCTACTTGCACTTTAACGTGCTTTTGAACTGCTAGGTTGGCAGGGGACCACTGTATTTGTGTGTAAATAAACCATATACAGTGGTACCTCGGGTTACATCTGCTTCAGGTTACATACGCTTCAGGTTAAAGACTCCACTAACCCAGAAATAGTGCTTCAGTTTAAGAACTTTGCTTCAGGATGAGAACAGAAATCGGGCTCCAGCGGCGGGGTGGCAGCGGGAGGACCCATTAGCTAAAGTAGTGCTTCAGGTTAAGAACAGTTTCAGGTTAAGTATGGACCTCCGGAACGAATTAAGTACTTAACCTGAGGTACCACTGTACAGTGGACTCGGGTTACATTACCTTCGTGTAATGTAGCTTTTGGGTTGTGAATGCTCTATTGCGCTGTGCACCTGTGCAGAAGCGGCACCTCTTCTTTGTGAAATTTTTGGGGTGCGCACGAACCCCCGGAATGAATTAAATCTGGAAGGTCCACTGTATCAGAAAGATACCACCATCTCCACTGTGCCTCATTTTCCAACCCCCCCCAACCCCCCCCCCCCCATGAGTCTTCAAATAGCAAGCCAGGAACTCCCTAGAATCTAGCACCACTCAGAGACTGGGGTGGCTTGCATAGTGCCTAGTGCATGGTTTTTAGTGCATGACATATTTAGAAATCTCCTTCTTCCTAAAATTAAGCCCTCTTCCATCTTACACACAGGCCCTTTCCAAGTTCCACTACTATTTGAATATATAGAGCTGTTAGGTAATGATGTGCGTAGGGAGCTCTCATTTTCAATACTAAAAATCAAGGGCACCTGAACTATTATTTATATGCCACCCATCTGCATGGGTTGTCCCATCTACTCTGGGCGGCTAACATTTCTTTGTAACTATTTCAAGACAATTTGCAGTAAAGTTTGAAATTCTTCCTTGTGATTGAGAGCATTAATTTCTTCTCTGCATATGGCTCTGTTAAGGGATTTCACTGCAGGAACTCTAATAGGCTATGGTCTCTAATAGGTTATGGACCTAACATTTAGCACATCAAGATGAGGTGAAGTGTATAAAGTTGCCTGCTTGAAACCCTACCATTTTTATTTGGGGGGTTGAATACAGACACTGCTATAGTGTTTCGTTTTGTTTTTCCTTGTGTGCCAAACACAATGAATGGAAGGTCCTTCTATATCTTCTATATTACAAATCCAGCCAATATTACATCAAAACTATCTGAGGTCTTAATTATGCTGAAACTTGTTGTTCTAGAAATATATTTCCTAAACGAGCCCTATATTCTAAACAAAATGCTTGATTAACCTGGAGGTAGGCTATATGAACTGTGTATTGATTTGTAATGTTTTGTTGGGTCTCTGGACCGTAATAAAGATTGTTGTTGTTGTTATTTCCTAAAAATATTAGCAACAACAAAATCAAAACATTGTGATCTATATAAAGAGTGAGAACAATACATAATGCAACATTATTTAAAAATTAATCAAGAAGACAAAGCTTTAAAGACATCAAAATTTCAAAATAGCACATTACATTGATATATTTTAATATAACATGTTCTTCATATTTGGATTAAGAAAAATGCTATCTGCTACCGTTATTAATGTACTTTATTCTCCCTCCCCTTCTCAACATCTTGATCAGTCATTAAGAGTTAAGTTAAGTTTAGATCCCTAGTTCCTCCTTAAATTTCAGGTTTTTGAGATTAACATTTCTCTTTCACTGACTCTCCTGGTCAGAATACCCTTGAATATGAATTAAATAATATAAAATAAATAGGTTTGAGAACACCACAAGCAAAATTGCTGAAATAATTTAGTTCTTCCCAGTTGATTGTATCACACCTCTTTTATGATCCTGCATAGGATTCCAAGAGTCAGGTATATAATATTATATATATATATATATATAATATTATATATATATATATAATATTATATATATATATATATATATATATGCTTTCGTAGATTTTCACGGGTACAGGAATGCAGGTTTTGGTGTCCTCGGGTGTCTTCCCGTGTAAAAGTTGGGGTGTCTAGGCGACGTTTCGACGAGGTCTCACTCGTCATCTTCAGGCTGGTGCTTTCGGCTTCTTGTTACTGGAACAGAGCAGGATCTCAGTGTTTGAGTTCCTATAAATACTGTTGAGGAGGTGTGGTGTATAGCCTCCAATGTTCTGGGCAGAGAGGAGGTTCCCAGGCTAGTGTGCCTTTTCTTCTTTTGTTCCTTAATTACTTGAGGGATATCTTGAGTGATTTCTTGAGTGATTTCCTGAATCCCACTTAGGTGGGTCATTAGGTGTGGATTAGTTGCTAAAGCCTTCGTGTCTTGAACTCTTGAACTTTGTGAAGAGTTTTTCTGAGAAGATGGCTGTACTGCACTTGGTTGTGCTCTGGCTTGGCTTCGTGTATAGGGGCGAGCTGTGGTTTTGTGGCCTGTGCCAGCCAGATCTGTGTAGGGATTGCAGGGGGGTGCAGCATCCGGAGGTGCCACCCTGGTTTGGCTACTGGATGGTGTCTGTAATTTATCTGTGGAGAGGGTCTGGGTTTGGGTCTGGTGTGGTTGATTGGTGATGGCGTTCTGTGTGCCTCTGGATCTGGTGTCAGATTTTGTGGGGAGGGCTAATTTCCAGATGTCTGGCAAGCGGGATGTGTCGTCACGCTTGTTCATGTTGTGAGGGTGTTTCTCTATCTCGATGGCTTCCATGATTATTCTCTTGTGGTGATGTTCCATGTTAAAGAGCAATTTGGAATCTGCAAAATTAATTTCGTGTCCTGTTTCTTTCATGTGTTGGAAAAGAGAGGAAGTTTTTTCTTCTTTTTTGACGGCATTCTTGTGTTCTGCGATACGTGCATTTATTCGTCTGTTTGTTTGTCCAATGTACGTGGCTGGGCAGACTTTGCAGGGTATTTCATAGACCCCTTGGTTTTCCAACTGAATTTTATCCTTGGGGTTTCTGAGGATATTGGCTATTTTTTGGTTGGTGCAAAAGGCTGTTTTGATATTGTGTTTATGGAGGATTTTGCTAATTTTATCTGTAGTGCCCTTGATATAAGGAAGGAGGGCTATGCCATTGTTTTCTTCTGTGTCTTGGTTTTTGGGGGGTGTTTCTTTTTGGATTAGCTTCGTAACCCTGTTTTGCTGGTATCCATTGGCAATTAACACATTTGAGAGATTCTGTAACTCAGTTGTCAAGTGGTCTTCGTCAGCCAGGCGTTTGGTTCTGGAGATGAGAGTCTTGGCTACGGAGTTTATTTGTGCAGGGTGGTGGTGTGATTGTGCATGTAAGTAGCGGTTGGTGTGTGTTTTTTTCCGGTAGATAGTGTGTCCTAGGGAGCCATCAGGTTTTTTGTAGATTAGGACGTCAAGGAAGGGAAGTTGGTTGTTGGCTTCTATTTCCATAGTGAATTGTATTTTGGGGTGTAGGCTGTTGAGATGTGTGAGGAAGCTATCCAGTTTTTCCTTCCCGTGTGGCCAAATTACAAAGGTGTCGTCAACATATCTGAGCCAAAGTTTGGGTTTGTGTTCTGACTTGTCTAAAGCATTGGTTTCAAAGTGTTCCATGTACAGGTTAGCGATGACCGGTGAGAGGGGTGATCCCATAGGTGCTCCTTCTATCTGTTTGTATCTTTGTCCATTGTGGATGAAGTACGTGTTGGTTAGGCAGTGGTTGGTCAGGTCCAAGATGTATTCGGGGGGATTGTATTTGTTTTGAATGGCTGTCAAGGCTTCATTAATGGGCACTTGTGTGAAGAGAGATACAACATCGAAGCTCACAAGTAGGTCATTGGGTTGTAGGTTTTGCTTCTTTATTGTTTCTATGAACTGGAAGGAGTTTGGAACGTGTGAAGAGATGGATTCTGCATAGGGCTGAAGTTGCTTGGCGAGAAATTTAGCGAGATTTTGTAGAGGTGAGCCTATGGAGCTGACTATTGGTCTGAGTGGTGTTCCTTCTTTGTGTATCTTGGGGAGGCCGTAGAGTTTGGGGCATCTGGATGATTTTTCTCTGGGGATGATTCTTAGCTGGATTTCTTCACTGATAGGAGAGGCTTTTATTTTGGATTTGGTGGTTTTTTCCAGATAGGTGGTGGGATCTGTTTTTATAGGTTGGTAGGTAGGGTCTTGGAGTAGATTTGATAGTTTTGCTTGGTAGTCCGATGTGTTCATCACAACAGTGGCATTACCTTTGTCTGCTGGGAGAATGATTATGTTGTTGTCTTTCCTCAGGTTGGTGAGTGCTTTCTGTTCTTCTTTGTGTAAATTGCTTCTGGGTGGTTTGCTGGAGCAGAGGATGTTGGTGACTTCAAGTCTGATTTTATTGGCTTCATCTGGATTGATTTTGGTTAGGCTAGCTTCGACTCCGCATATGATGTTTTCCGTGGGGATGCGTCTCGGGGCGACTGCAAAGTTGAAACCTTTGGAGAGTACTTTGGTTTCAGTTGAGGTGAGGATCCTGTCTGATATGTTATGTACTGTTTGTTTCATGGGTTGTTGTGGAGGGTGGCTGGGCTTCTGGCGTTTCTCTAGTTTGTGGAGTTTGTTGGTGTGTGTGTCTGTCTTGTGTGAGGTCTCCGTTTCAGCTCTCCAGACGGCTAGTTGTTTGCATTTGTCCCAGAGTGCAGGGTGGATTTTGTTACAGAGTTTGAGGTGAAGAGTGAGTAGATCTTTGTTGGTTTGGTTTAGTAGGTATCTTTTCTTGTGTAGTTCGTTTCTGATTAGAGATAGTTCAGTTCGTTTCAGGATCCTTTCGGTAGCTGGGGTTTTAGAGTGGAATTTAAGTTGGAAGCATGTGGGAATTAAGTTGTTGTCTCGGCAGTTGCGTAGGAACAAGAGATCACATAAGATGGTGGCTCTTCGGATTTCTAGTTTCTCGTAGGTTCTTGTCAGCTGGAAGGTTTCCTCCCCGTAGAGGTGAGATATTTGCTTTCGTAGATTTTCACGGGTACAGGAATGCAGGTTTTGGTGTCCTCGGGTGTCTTCCCGTGTAAAAGTTGGGGTGTCTAGGCGACGTTTCGACGAGGTCTCACTCGTCATCTTCAGGCTGGTGCTTTCGGCTTCTTGTTACTGGAACAGAGCAGGATCTCAGTGTTTGAGTTCCTATAAATACTGTTGAGGAGGTGTGGTGTATAGCCTCCAATGTTCTGGGCAGAGAGGAGGTTCCCAGGCTAGTGTGCCTTTTCTTCTTTTGTTCCTTAATTACTTGAGGGATATCTTGAGTGATTTCTTGAGTGATTTCCTGAATCCCACTTAGGTGGGTCATTAGGTGTGGATTAGTTGCTAAAGCCTTCGTGTCTTGAACTCTTGAACTTTGTGAAGAGTTTTTCTGAGAAGATGGCTGTACTGCACTTGGTTGTGCTCTGGCTTGGCTTCGTGTATAGGGGCGAGCTGTGGTTTTGTGGCCTGTGCCAGCCAGATCTGTGTAGGGATTGCAGGGGGGTGCAGCATCCGGAGGTGCCACCCTGGTTTGGCTACTGGATGGTGTCTGTAATTTATCTGTGGAGAGGGTCTGGGTTTGGGTCTGGTGTGGTTGATTGGTGATGGCGTTCTGTGTGCCTCTGGATCTGGTGTCAGATTTTGTGGGGAGGGCTAATTTCCAGATGTCTGGCAAGCGGGATGTGTCGTCACGCTTGTTCATGTTGTGAGGGTGTTTCTCTATCTCGATGGCTTCCATGATTATTCTCTTGTGGTGATGTTCCATGTTAAAGAGCAATTTGGAATCTGCAAAATTAATTTCGTGTCCTGTTTCTTTCATGTGTTGGAAAAGAGAGGAAGTTTTTTCTTCTTTTTTGACGGCATTCTTGTGTTCTGCGATACGTGCATTTATTCGTCTGTTTGTTTGTCCAATGTACGTGGCTGGGCAGACTTTGCAGGGTATTTCATAGACCCCTTGGTTTTCCAACTGAATTTTATCCTTGGGGTTTCTGAGGATATTGGCTATTTTTTGGTTGGTGCAAAAGGCTGTTTTGATATTGTGTTTATGGAGGATTTTGCTAATTTTATCTGTAGTGCCCTTGATATAAGGAAGGAGGGCTATGCCATTGTTTTCTTCTGTGTCTTGGTTTTTGGGGGGTGTTTCTTTTTGGATTAGCTTCGTAACCCTGTTTTGCTGGTATCCATTGGCAATTAACACATTTGAGAGATTCTGTAACTCAGTTGTCAAGTGGTCTTCGTCAGCCAGGCGTTTGGTTCTGGAGATGAGAGTCTTGGCTACGGAGTTTATTTGTGCAGGGTGGTGGTGTGATTGTGCATGTAAGTAGCGGTTGGTGTGTGTTTTTTTCCGGTAGATAGTGTGTCCTAGGGAGCCATCAGGTTTTTTGTAGATTAGGACGTCAAGGAAGGGAAGTTGGTTGTTGGCTTCTATTTCCATAGTGAATTGTATTTTGGGGTGTAGGCTGTTGAGATGTGTGAGGAAGCTATCCAGTTTTTCCTTCCCGTGTGGCCAAATTACAAAGGTGTCGTCAACATATCTGAGCCAAAGTTTGGGTTTGTGTTCTGACTTGTCTAAAGCATTGGTTTCAAAGTGTTCCATGTACAGGTTAGCGATGACCGGTGAGAGGGGTGATCCCATAGGTGCTCCTTCTATCTGTTTGTATCTTTGTCCATTGTGGATGAAGTACGTGTTGGTTAGGCAGTGGTTGGTCAGGTCCAAGATGTATTCGGGGGGATTGTATTTGTTTTGAATGGCTGTCAAGGCTTCATTAATGGGCACTTGTGTGAAGAGAGATACAACATCGAAGCTCACAAGTAGGTCATTGGGTTGTAGGTTTTGCTTCTTTATTGTTTCTATGAACTGGAAGGAGTTTGGAACGTGTGAAGAGATGGATTCTGCATAGGGCTGAAGTTGCTTGGCGAGAAATTTAGCGAGATTTTGTAGAGGTGAGCCTATGGAGCTGACTATTGGTCTGAGTGGTGTTCCTTCTTTGTGTATCTTGGGGAGGCCGTAGAGTTTGGGGCATCTGGATGATTTTTCTCTGGGGATGATTCTTAGCTGGATTTCTTCACTGATAGGAGAGGCTTTTATTTTGGATTTGGTGGTTTTTTCCAGATAGGTGGTGGGATCTGTTTTTATAGGTTGGTAGGTAGGGTCTTGGAGTAGATTTGATAGTTTTGCTTGGTAGTCCGATGTGTTCATCACAACAGTGGCATTACCTTTGTCTGCTGGGAGAATGATTATGTTGTTGTCTTTCCTCAGGTTGGTGAGTGCTTTCTGTTCTTCTTTGTGTAAATTGCTTCTGGGTGGTTTGCTGGAGCAGAGGATGTTGGTGACTTCAAGTCTGATTTTATTGGCTTCATCTGGATTGATTTTGGTTAGGCTAGCTTCGACTCCGCATATGATGTTTTCCGTGGGGATGCGTCTCGGGGCGACTGCAAAGTTGAAACCTTTGGAGAGTACTTTGGTTTCAGTTGAGGTGAGGATCCTGTCTGATATGTTATGTACTGTTTGTTTCATGGGTTGTTGTGGAGGGTGGCTGGGCTTCTGGCGTTTCTCTAGTTTGTGGAGTTTGTTGGTGTGTGTGTCTGTCTTGTGTGAGGTCTCCGTTTCAGCTCTCCAGACGGCTAGTTGTTTGCATTTGTCCCAGAGTGCAGGGTGGATTTTGTTACAGAGTTTGAGGTGAAGAGTGAGTAGATCTTTGTTGGTTTGGTTTAGTAGGTATCTTTTCTTGTGTAGTTCGTTTCTGATTAGAGATAGTTCCCAGGCACACTAGCCTGGGAACCTCCTCTCTGCCCAGAACATTGGAGGCTATACACCACACCTCCTCAACAGTATTTATAGGAACTCAAACACTGAGATCCTGCTCTGTTCCAGTAACAAGAAGCCGAAAGCACCAGCCTGAAGATGACGAGTGAGACCTCGTCGAAACGTCGCCTAGACACCCCAACTTTTACACGGGAAGACACCCGAGGACACCAAAACCTGCATTCCTGTACCCGTGAAAATCTACGAAAGCAAATATCTCACCTCTACGGGGAGGAAACCTTCCAGCTGACAAGAACCTACGAGAAACTAGAAATCCGAAGAGCCACCATCTTATGTGATCTCTTGTTCCTACGCAACTGCCGAGACAACAACTTAATTCCCACATGCTTCCAACTTAAATTCCACTCTAAAACCCCAGCTACCGAAAGGATCCTGAAACGAACTGAACTATCTCTAATCAGAAACGAACTACACAAGAAAAGATACCTACTAAACCAAACCAACAAAGATCTACTCACTCTTCACCTCAAACTCTGTAACAAAATCCACCCTGCACTCTGGGACAAATGCAAACAACTAGCCGTCTGGAGAGCTGAAACGGAGACCTCACACAAGACAGACACACACACCAACAAACTCCACAAACTAGAGAAACGCCAGAAGCCCAGCCACCCTCCACAACAACCCATGAAACAAACAGTACATAACATATCAGACAGGATCCTCACCTCAACTGAAACCAAAGTACTCTCCAAAGGTTTCAACTTTGCAGTCGCCCCGAGACGCATCCCCACGGAAAACATCATATGCGGAGTCGAAGCTAGCCTAACCAAAATCAATCCAGATGAAGCCAATAAAATCAGACTTGAAGTCACCAACATCCTCTGCTCCAGCAAACCACCCAGAAGCAATTTACACAAAGAAGAACAGAAAGCACTCACCAACCTGAGGAAAGACAACAACATAATCATTCTCCCAGCAGACAAAGGTAATGCCACTGTTGTGATGAACACATCGGACTACCAAGCAAAACTATCAAATCTACTCCAAGACCCTACCTACCAACCTATAAAAACAGATCCCACCACCTATCTGGAAAAAACCACCAAATCCAAAATAAAAGCCTCTCCTATCAGTGAAGAAATCCAGCTAAGAATCATCCCCAGAGAAAAATCATCCAGATGCCCCAAACTCTACGGCCTCCCCAAGATACACAAAGAAGGAACACCACTCAGACCAATAGTCAGCTCCATAGGCTCACCTCTACAAAATCTCGCTAAATTTCTCGCCAAGCAACTTCAGCCCTATGCAGAATCCATCTCTTCACACGTTCCAAACTCCTTCCAGTTCATAGAAACAATAAAGAAGCAAAACCTACAACCCAATGACCTACTTGTGAGCTTCGATGTTGTATCTCTCTTCACACAAGTGCCCATTAATGAAGCCTTGACAGCCATTCAAAACAAATACAATCCCCCCGAATACATCTTGGACCTGACCAACCACTGCCTAACCAACACGTACTTCATCCACAATGGACAAAGATACAAACAGATAGAAGGAGCACCTATGGGATCACCCCTCTCACCGGTCATCGCTAACCTGTACATGGAACACTTTGAAACCAATGCTTTAGACAAGTCAGAACACAAACCCAAACTTTGGCTCAGATATGTTGACGACACCTTTGTAATTTGGCCACACGGGAAGGAAAAACTGGATAGCTTCCTCACACATCTCAACAGCCTACACCCCAAAATACAATTCACTATGGAAATAGAAGCCAACAACCAACTTCCCTTCCTTGACGTCCTAATCTACAAAAAACCTGATGGCTCCCTAGGACACACTATCTACCGGAAAAAAACACACACCAACCGCTACTTACATGCACAATCACACCACCACCCTGCACAAATAAACTCCGTAGCCAAGACTCTCATCTCCAGAACCAAACGCCTGGCTGACGAAGACCACTTGACAACTGAGTTACAGAATCTCTCAAATGTGTTAATTGCCAATGGATACCAGCAAAACAGGGTTACGAAGCTAATCCAAAAAGAAACACCCCCCAAAAACCAAGACACAGAAGAAAACAATGGCATAGCCCTCCTTCCTTATATCAAGGGCACTACAGATAAAATTAGCAAAATCCTCCATAAACACAATATCAAAACAGCCTTTTGCACCAACCAAAAAATAGCCAATATCCTCAGAAACCCCAAGGATAAAATTCAGTTGGAAAACCAAGGGGTCTATGAAATACCCTGCAAAGTCTGCCCAGCCACGTACATTGGACAAACAAACAGACGAATAAATGCACGTATCGCAGAACACAAGAATGCCGTCAAAAAAGAAGAAAAAACTTCCTCTCTTTTCCAACACATGAAAGAAACAGGACACGAAATTAATTTTGCAGATTCCAAATTGCTCTTTAACATGGAACATCACCACAAGAGAATAATCATGGAAGCCATCGAGATAGAGAAACACCCTCACAACATGAACAAGCGTGACGACACATCCCGCTTGCCAGACATCTGGAAATTAGCCCTCCCCACAAAATCTGACACCAGATCCAGAGGCACACAGAACGCCATCACCAATCAACCACACCAGACCCAAACCCAGACCCTCTCCACAGATAAATTACAGACACCATCCAGTAGCCAAACCAGGGTGGCACCTCCGGATGCTGCACCCCCCTGCAATCCCTACACAGATCTGGCTGGCACAGGCCACAAAACCACAGCTCGCCCCTATACACGAAGCCAAGCCAGAGCACAACCAAGTGCAGTACAGCCATCTTCTCAGAAAAACTCTTCACAAAGTTCAAGAGTTCAAGACACGAAGGCTTTAGCAACTAATCCACACCTAATGACCCACCTAAGTGGGATTCAGGAAATCACTCAAGAAATCACTCAAGATATCCCTCAAGTAATTAAGGAACAAAAGAAGAAAAGGCACACTAGCCTGGGAACCTCCTCTCTGCCCAGAACATTGGAGGCTATACACCACACCTCCTCAACAGTATTTATAGGAACTCAAACACTGAGATCCTGCTCTGTTCCAGTAACAAGAAGCCGAAAGCACCAGCCTGAAGATGACGAGTGAGACCTCGTCGAAACGTCGCCTAGACACCCCAACTTTTACACGGGAAGACACCCGAGGACACCAAAACCTGCATTCCTGTACCCGTGAAAATCTACGAAAGCAAATATCTCACCTCTACGGGGAGGAAACCTTCCAGCTGACAAGAACCTACGAGAAACTAGAAATCCGAAGAGCCACCATCTTATGTGATCTCTTGTTCCTACGCAACTGCCGAGACAACAACTTAATTCCCACATGCTTCCAACTTAAATTCCACTCTAAAACCCCAGCTACCGAAAGGATCCTGAAACGAACTGAACTATCTCTAATCAGAAACGAACTACACA
Source organism: Podarcis tiliguerta (assembly GCF_965153285.1). Classification (NCBI taxonomy): domain Eukaryota; kingdom Metazoa; phylum Chordata; class Lepidosauria; order Squamata; family Lacertidae; genus Podarcis; species Podarcis tiliguerta. The sequence continues at coordinate 42,359,728 of NC_139546.1, read as the reverse complement.
AGAAAAGATACCTACTAAACCAAACCAACAAAGATCTACTCACTCTTCACCTCAAACTCTGTAACAAAATCCACCCTGCACTCTGGGACAAATGCAAACAACTAGCCGTCTGGAGAGCTGAAACGGAGACCTCACACAAGACAGACACACACACCAACAAACTCCACAAACTAGAGAAACGCCAGAAGCCCAGCCACCCTCCACAACAACCCATGAAACAAACAGTACATAACATATCAGACAGGATCCTCACCTCAACTGAAACCAAAGTACTCTCCAAAGGTTTCAACTTTGCAGTCGCCCCGAGACGCATCCCCACGGAAAACATCATATGCGGAGTCGAAGCTAGCCTAACCAAAATCAATCCAGATGAAGCCAATAAAATCAGACTTGAAGTCACCAACATCCTCTGCTCCAGCAAACCACCCAGAAGCAATTTACACAAAGAAGAACAGAAAGCACTCACCAACCTGAGGAAAGACAACAACATAATCATTCTCCCAGCAGACAAAGGTAATGCCACTGTTGTGATGAACACATCGGACTACCAAGCAAAACTATCAAATCTACTCCAAGACCCTACCTACCAACCTATAAAAACAGATCCCACCACCTATCTGGAAAAAACCACCAAATCCAAAATAAAAGCCTCTCCTATCAGTGAAGAAATCCAGCTAAGAATCATCCCCAGAGAAAAATCATCCAGATGCCCCAAACTCTACGGCCTCCCCAAGATACACAAAGAAGGAACACCACTCAGACCAATAGTCAGCTCCATAGGCTCACCTCTACAAAATCTCGCTAAATTTCTCGCCAAGCAACTTCAGCCCTATGCAGAATCCATCTCTTCACACGTTCCAAACTCCTTCCAGTTCATAGAAACAATAAAGAAGCAAAACCTACAACCCAATGACCTACTTGTGAGCTTCGATGTTGTATCTCTCTTCACACAAGTGCCCATTAATGAAGCCTTGACAGCCATTCAAAACAAATACAATCCCCCCGAATACATCTTGGACCTGACCAACCACTGCCTAACCAACACGTACTTCATCCACAATGGACAAAGATACAAACAGATAGAAGGAGCACCTATGGGATCACCCCTCTCACCGGTCATCGCTAACCTGTACATGGAACACTTTGAAACCAATGCTTTAGACAAGTCAGAACACAAACCCAAACTTTGGCTCAGATATGTTGACGACACCTTTGTAATTTGGCCACACGGGAAGGAAAAACTGGATAGCTTCCTCACACATCTCAACAGCCTACACCCCAAAATACAATTCACTATGGAAATAGAAGCCAACAACCAACTTCCCTTCCTTGACGTCCTAATCTACAAAAAACCTGATGGCTCCCTAGGACACACTATCTACCGGAAAAAAACACACACCAACCGCTACTTACATGCACAATCACACCACCACCCTGCACAAATAAACTCCGTAGCCAAGACTCTCATCTCCAGAACCAAACGCCTGGCTGACGAAGACCACTTGACAACTGAGTTACAGAATCTCTCAAATGTGTTAATTGCCAATGGATACCAGCAAAACAGGGTTACGAAGCTAATCCAAAAAGAAACACCCCCCAAAAACCAAGACACAGAAGAAAACAATGGCATAGCCCTCCTTCCTTATATCAAGGGCACTACAGATAAAATTAGCAAAATCCTCCATAAACACAATATCAAAACAGCCTTTTGCACCAACCAAAAAATAGCCAATATCCTCAGAAACCCCAAGGATAAAATTCAGTTGGAAAACCAAGGGGTCTATGAAATACCCTGCAAAGTCTGCCCAGCCACGTACATTGGACAAACAAACAGACGAATAAATGCACGTATCGCAGAACACAAGAATGCCGTCAAAAAAGAAGAAAAAACTTCCTCTCTTTTCCAACACATGAAAGAAACAGGACACGAAATTAATTTTGCAGATTCCAAATTGCTCTTTAACATGGAACATCACCACAAGAGAATAATCATGGAAGCCATCGAGATAGAGAAACACCCTCACAACATGAACAAGCGTGACGACACATCCCGCTTGCCAGACATCTGGAAATTAGCCCTCCCCACAAAATCTGACACCAGATCCAGAGGCACACAGAACGCCATCACCAATCAACCACACCAGACCCAAACCCAGACCCTCTCCACAGATAAATTACAGACACCATCCAGTAGCCAAACCAGGGTGGCACCTCCGGATGCTGCACCCCCCTGCAATCCCTACACAGATCTGGCTGGCACAGGCCACAAAACCACAGCTCGCCCCTATACACGAAGCCAAGCCAGAGCACAACCAAGTGCAGTACAGCCATCTTCTCAGAAAAACTCTTCACAAAGTTCAAGAGTTCAAGACACGAAGGCTTTAGCAACTAATCCACACCTAATGACCCACCTAAGTGGGATTCAGGAAATCACTCAAGAAATCACTCAAGATATCCCTCAAGTAATTAAGGAACAAAAGAAGAAAAGGCACACTAGCCTGGGAACCTCCTCTCTGCCCAGAACATTGGAGGCTATACACCACACCTCCTCAACAGTATTTATAGGAACTCAAACACTGAGATCCTGCTCTGTTCCAGTAACAAGAAGCCGAAAGCACCAGCCTGAAGATGACGAGTGAGACCTCGTCGAAACGTCGCCTAGACACCCCAACTTTTACACGGGAAGACACCCGAGGACACCAAAACCTGCATATATATATATATATATATATATATATATATATATGTCCAGTAGCACCTTAGAGACCAACTAAGTTGTTCTTTGTATGAGCTTCCGTGTGCATGCAGTTGAACGAAACCACAGTGCTCTGTAATTTATCACTTTCTTCGTATTAGTTGTTCTCTAGTGTTCAACTCAGGCCTCATAAGAATAATGTAACATTTGGGGGGAAAGATGCAATTCAGCAGTCCAGCACTGGAGGTCAAGATGGAGAAGATCTCAACAGCTACCATGCATTTTCCTCTTGTGCTCAAATAAGTTGGAACAAAGGTCAGCCAAACACTGCAAAAGACCAACATGCTGAAGGTGATGAACTTGGCTTCATTGAAAGTGTCGGGTATAGTGTTGCAGTATAGTTCTTGGATCAATAGCAGAAGTCTGCAGTCAATGTTGGCAATTTGAAATTTCTCCCACAGTCTATTTCAATTAAAACAAAGAGCAAGCTTTTCACAGAACAAAACATTAAATTGGTGCAATTTATTCTTACATAGGATGCAACAAAATATTCTCTCATTTATATCTTTTTTCGTATCAGATGTCCTTTATTGTTCAACTCAGGCCTTACCACAATAATGTAGCATTTTGGAAAAAATATACAACTCAGTAACCCAGCACTGGAAGTCAAGATGGAGAAGATCTCCACAGCTACCATGTATTTCCCTTGTGTGCTCAAGTAAGTTGGAATAAAGGAGAGCCAAACACTGCAAAACACCAACATACTGAAGGTGATGAATTTGGCTTCATTAAAACTGTCAGGTAATTTTCTGGCTAGGAAGGCTACAGTGAAGCTGACAATAGCCAGGAAACCCATGTAGCTTAAGACACAGCAGAACATGGTGACTGACCCTTCATTACATAAGAGTACAATTTGATCAAGCATTGTGTGTGAATCTAAATCTGGAAATGGAGGGGAAGTTGCCAACCAAAGAGCACAAATCCCTACTTGAATATGGGAGCAGGATAGAATTATGGAAAAAGCCAATTGTTTCCCTATCCATTTCCGCATCCTAGATCCTGGTTTGGTGGCCATGAATGCTAAAACCACAGATACCGTTTTGGCCAAGATGCTGGAGATGGACACACAGAATATTATACCAAAAGCAGTTTGTCGGAGAAGGCAAGTCACCTCATTAGGCTTTCCAATGAACATCAAGGTGCAGAGAAAACAGAAGAGGAGGGATATGAGGAGAATGTAGGTGAGGCTTCTGTTGTTAGCTTTGACTATTGCTGTGTCCCGGTGCTTAATGAAGATTCCCAGCACCAGAACTGTGATCAGAGATAACAAAAGTGCAAAGAAAGTTGAAAGAATGGATAAAGTGTCATCAAATGCCAGGAAGTTTGGAATCTTAGGAATGCATTGATCCTGTCCTTTGTTTGGATATTGGTCTTCTGGACAACTGACACAAGTTTCTTCATCTGAAAAGGAATGTAAGGCATTGTTCATTGTTCAAGCTTTAGAACTGCCTTCCAGAAGCCCACCTTGTCTTTCTGCCCATGACAGGTTTAAAATTCTTCTGCCCAAAGTGCATCAAACAGAAATGTCATGTATCACATCTGGATTGAAATTTGGTTTTCTTCTGATGTTCAAAAAAGTTTTTTCTTAAAATAAGAAGTTATGTTCAGTGAAATGAGACAACCATTCTAGCTGTATTTCAAAATCTTAGGAGTCAACAAAGGTGTTAGTCATTTTGACCTCTGTCCGAATCAAAACTGCTGATAGCTTTGTGTTATTTCAGCCTGCCATCTCCTGGTCTTTTATTTCTGGGGCATTATATAATTCATGGGCATCCAGTCTGACTTTCAGAGCTCTAATATTGCAGTTATCTGGGAACTTGGCACTAGGCATTACTCATTCTTCTAAAAACATTGTCCTTAAAATAATTTAAAGCAATTATAAGTAAACAGCCAATGGAAAGGTATCTATATAAAAATGAGGACTATGCTTAATTTGATATATATATATATATATAACACTTTGTGAATGTTAAAAAATACGCACAAAGTAAAAGGCAATAGCATTACAAAAGGGCTCCTCACTTTTTACTTCAAAAAAAACAGATACAGTGGTATCTCTGGTTACAAACTTAATTTGTTCCAGCGATCCATTCTTAACATGAAACCGCTCTTAATCTGAGGTGTGCTTTGCTAATGGGGCCTCTTGCTGCCGCTATGCCGACTTCCGCTTGCATCCCGGGGCAAAGTTCACTACCAGGAGCATCTACTTCCGGGTTAGCGGAGCTCGTTACCCGAAGTGTTCATAAGGGGGATGGTACATAACCCGAGGTTCCACTGTAGTTTGGTGTATTATAACATTGCATGTCTTACCCTTCTCATTTGAGACCATCCCATCTGGACATGGAGTGCAAGAATAGCAGCAAAATTTCTTACCCTCCTCTCTCTTCTTCCCATAACCATGACGGCACTTGTCATTACATACTGATAGGGGTGGCACCTGCCCAAATATATAGGGATGGTTTAGCGTTAAATAAGGTTTGAGGAATTAATATTCATTATCTTTCATTATCTTATATCAGATTATCTACCACCAAACAGGAGGGCAAGTGATGCAGAAGGTAAAATCTGTAAGTACAGTGGGACACATTAAGTGGCAGGAATCTCTGCTCTACTAAGATTCCTGCATTGCAGGGTCTTGGACTAGATGACCTCAGGTTCCCTTCCAACTCTGCAATTTTATGATCCTATGATTATATGAAATGATCTTAATTAATAGCCAACTGGAACAGAGGGGTTTTCAAAGCTTTTCTGAAGGGCAGCACAGGTGAAATGCACATTCCTTGGAATGTAGTTCCATAAAGTAGGGGCCATCACTGATAAGGTCCTTTCTCTAGTGACTGATTATTTAGCTAATTTCAATGGTAGGCCAGAAAACAGAACCTCCAGATCTGAATTCAAAACATACACCTGCACATGTAGATAAAGGTTGTCCTTAAAATGATGCTTTCTCTTCAATGACATTCTCATTCTCCACCTATTATTAAAACCACTTGTGTTATTTGTCATCACAATATGGTATTCCAATAAATTTCAGCTGTAATTATTTATTTTGTAATGCATTCATTCATTCCTCCCCCTTATATCCCTTGTGCTCCGATTTTGCGTTTTCTTCATTTTTATTGCCCTTCCACTTTGAGGGGTGATCACCAGCACTGATGCACACAGTTAATTCCCTACCTGAGTCAAGTCTCTGTGCCATTCAATTCTGTCATTATCAATGGTGAGGTCTTTCCCGAGAGGATCAAGCCTCCCTACTTTAACTCTGATGTAAGATTTATTTTGGAATGTGACCAAGTTTGTAATATCAAATCCGGATGCTAATTCTCCATGTTCGTCCAGTGTAATTGCATCTCCAACACTGTTGTTGAATGAGATTCTCTGCAGGAATGAGTGGAGCTAAGTTGAAAGACAATGAGAAGGTCAGTGTCTGTCAAGGAAGGGAAGGAGTTTAAGAAAATGAAGAAAACAAGAGCTTGATACTAATGTTTTGTAGAGACTTTGTCACATAAGGAATATCTGTTAGTCACATAATGGATACTGGGTACAAGCAATTAAATGAGAAAACATTACCTGCCAGGGCTCCACATTTTGAGGAGACAATATGTCGCTGGCCTCCATTCTACTGTGCTTTGATCTGGTTGATTTCATGATATTTAAGGCATGTGCCAAAGCGTACACAGCGTTATAGATACTGTAGCTGTGGCCAGTCATGCTCATTTCAAAATAAGTTGCAGGAAGGCTCTCCAGCATCTCCTCTCCAGTACATCTGCCATGGATTAATGCAGACATAATGGAGTTTGACCATGAACAACCAAATGCTTTTTCCCAGAAATATTTGATAAAGCCATCTTCATCAGACCAAAAAGGATTTACATTCTGAAGAAATTCTTGGAAGTCTTGAATTTCCTTTGAATGAATTGTGAAGGAGATGGCACCATGGAACATTTGTCTATCCATATTAGTAATTGTCTGATAGCTATATAATGTGAAATCAATTTGGGCTGTTGTAATCCACACTTTTGCTGTAGAAAGCGTCTTCTTATTTTGAGGAAACAGTATTTGACTTACCTTGATTCCCCCTATAATCCCTCCCAACCATGTAATAGTTCCACTTTCTCCATATATAAGAATTGCATTGGCGTTGCTCAGCATGAAAGTCGGAAAAATACCCTTTATGTAAGTAAACATTTCTTCTATGTTATCAGAGAAGTGCACATGTGTTTGAGCTCTTTCTATGAATGCTGAACATATTCCATTCTGCAAAAGCATAGGCTCCATGGTCTGCAAGAATTGTTCCCCACCTTCATTATCTATCACATACAGCCCGACCCATTTCCATTTGAAGTGTAGAAGTAACTGGACAATTCCCCTGTACTGGAGGGCTTCACTGGGGACCATGCGGTAGAAGGAATGGAACTTGTTTGGATCATTCATTGCTGGTTCAAATGAGCCATATGAAATCTTTAAGAACAACAGCAACAGATATATTAGGGTCGGAACAGGAGCTAATTATTGGATAAAATGGCAGATGGGATTGCCAAATTTCCCAACCCTCTGGATTCCTGCCCCACTTAAAAATAAATAAATTTGCCAAGCATATAAAGCTGAATGCACAAAAGTTAAATATGCATAAATTGTGGGTCTGCTGTACTGTTTAACACCCCCCCCCCCCATTTTGGTAAGCATCATGGTACAACCTTAAAGTATAGATCCCAAAGTGACTTTCACACACTCCAACTGAAGACTAACAAATGTATGCTGGCTGAAGTTTTCATGTACTACAGTCTACTTCATAAGATACATGAAATGTTTTTTTAAATGCCATATGTATCTGAGAGAGAGAGTTGGAAGCAGGAATTGTAACAGGCTGGTCAAAAGATTGTTTCCATCAACGACTGCACTAAGCACCTGGTAAACTCTTTGATAAAAAGAATATTAATGAGCACCCAACATTTATAAAACTGTTATAATTTATAATGCCTGTTTTTGGAAGTTAGCTTCTTTAAGTTCAACATGACTCACTCTCAAGAAAATGTGTATGTGACTGCAGCTGTTTTGTATTGGTTCATGGAGCATGGCCTTGTCTTTGAGATGGGATGGGACTTGCAATATTCAGTGATTGCCCACTACATGCAATCATGGGTGTACAGTGGTACCTCGGGTTAAAAACTGAATTCATTCTGGAGGTCCGTTCTTAACCTGAAGCCAATGGGGCCTCCTGCTGCTGCCGCACCAGCAGAGCATGATTTCTGTTCACATCCTGAAGCAAAGTTCTTAACCTGAGGTATTATTTCTGGGTTAGCGGAGTCTGTAACCTGAAGCATCTGTAACCTGAGGTACCACTGTATGTGTGTGTGTGTAGAGGGGCAGAGAGAGTGGGGGTGGCAGTGGATGGCAGATAAGGCAGTCTCTTTAACCTAAAGAGAGAATTTCTCTAATAGACTGACTGAGTGAAAAATCAGTAATTATACAAGTGGGGGTCTTGAGGGTTTGTGGTTCTGGGATTTTTGTGAAGATGCTGTTGTAATTGACAAAAGCTGATAACCCATCTCCTTCTATCACATTTGAAGCAATTCGCCTCGAAATGAATTAAACAAAATTCTTTTATACCCCCACCCATTTCATGCACATTATTTGATAGACTCAAAGGCAATTCCGCATATTTCAGTTAATTTTACTTTTTGCCATTAAGCTTTATGATTCATGGAAACACTGCTGGAAAGAATGGGAAAAGGAATTGTGGGGGTGATGAGAGGAAAGCCTAATAGTAACAATCTTCAGATCCTACCTGTGGAATCTTGTAAAGACTCAAGATGTCTGCCATGCATGAAGAGGTGTCAGAACTAAGTCCCCCAATTACTCCTATTACATTTTCCTGAATGCCACATTTGTAGTTAGGGAAAAGCTGACGTGATTTAAAGAGCAGGTCCAGAGTGGTGCGGTAAGTCTTCCTTGAATCAGTATAGCTGTCATAGATGTGGAAGCCAAGGGTGACATTGGGCAAGATCCACGGATTCTCATTGATCTCATCAATGGCAAAAACCAGAGCAAGGATGTGCTGGTAGAACTTGGTCACCATGCTGCAAATAAAGTGACTTACTATTTCATGGCAGAATCATACAGTGAACAGTACTGGTCCTTTCTAGACCAGAGAGATTCAGCAGTCTATTAAGGAGAAGGCACAGCCAGCAAGGTTAGTCATTAGCTAAACCCTTTAGGAAAGAAAGAAAATGCGCTGTGAGAACCTTTCACTGTATTGTTCCTTTAGACTTGTACACCAGGTAAGGGCTTGCCCATACTTACTTTTTGCCTGGCTCTTTACAGGCATAGATCCACATGTTCTCTGTTGGCTTTTCGCAGTATAGTAGCGCAGAGAGCTTGCTGGGGAGAGCTTGCATTAAAAAGAAGGAACTCAAAAATAACTTAAACAAGGTTTAATAAGAAAAACAAAAACTCCATTTACACTAAATATATCTACAAACAAACACGACCCAACCACCAACCCATCCCCAGGGTAAAATGGCAGAGCTAGGTGCTGCTCCTTATATACTGTGGCCAATTCCCAACACAGCTTAATCAATGTAACTCAGCAGCACCTGCTATGCCTCACAGCTGCAAGGCTGGATCTCATTAGTTTACTCTGGCCCTTGCTCCGGCCCCTTAAAGGTATACACATTGGGTGAAACAATGATGAACCTTTACATTTAAAGAAACAGTTCAACATTTCCCCTGCGGTTCATCATTGTGGAACAAAAACATAAAGCATACTTTGTACATGTTTTTCATGTGTAACCTTTGGCAGTGCTTTAGTAAAAATGTCTGCAATTTGATTGTCACCTGGAACATATTTAAATACAACCATTTCATCAGCAATTAGTTCCTTTACAAACTGCAAACGTAATCTTAGGACTCTAGTGCGCTGCGTATTGGTTTCTGAACATAGAATAGCGAGTCCACTCTGGGAATCAAGGTAAACTTTCACAGGTAGTGTTACTTGCATCTGTAGGTCTGCAAATACTTGCATATACCATTCTATATCACGAGTGGCCTGAACGCATGCACATAATTCACTCTCTGTTGTGGAGAGACAAATAATGGTTTGTGTCTGGGACTTCCATTCAAAAGGACAACCGTTATAACAAAACACCATACCAGACACACCCCTGCAATTATTTTGTTCCACTGCATGAGATGCATCGCAGAAAATTTCAAAACCTTTGTCAATACTTGATGTAAACTGCAACCTATAATGTTTAGTATGTTTAAGGTACATTACCACTCTCTTAAGAGCAGAGAAACATTGCGTAGTGGGCTTTTCCACAAATTTTGCCAGAAAGTGAAAGGCACAAGTTATATCTGGTCTTGAGATTCTTTGAATGAAATTTAGCTTGCCTATAGCAGAACGATACAAAGTTTTGTTAGGAAATGGCTTATCTTCACCTGTAAAGGTGAAACCACACACCATGGGTGTTTCCTTCCCATTTGCATTTTCTAAACATAGCATTTCAACAAGATCATCAATTTTTGCAGTTTGATGAACCAGAAAAGATCCATTTTTGCCTTTCTCAATTTGCATGGATAAGTAATTTTTAGCTATGCCTAATTCCACCACATCAAATTTCTTCTGTAACTGTGATACTACCTGTTCATATTCCTGTTTAGTTTTTGTAGAAATTAATACATCATCTACATACACACATATCTTAGTTACAGAGTTTGCCCTTTCCTTTATGAACACACAATTGTCTGCCTTTCCTTGTGAAAAACCAATATCCAGCAATTCTTTTGCTAAAGTTTGGTGCCAATTTCTCCCACTTTGGTGCAGACCATAAAGGGATTTATTTAATTTGCATACCAAACCTTCAGCAGCGTCTATGCCTTCAGGAACACGCATAAAAATTTGTTCTTTTAAATCTGCAAACAAATATGCAGTTTTTATATCTAGGTGGTAAACAGAATGTCCACGTTGTGATGCATCTTTTAACAAGAGCTTAACTGTTTCATATTTTACACTTGGTGAATAACACAAATCATAATCTTCACCTGGAATTTGTTGAAAACCTCTAGCGACTAATCTTGCCTTGTACCTTACAACTTCATTTTTGTCATTCATTTTAGCTCTATAAACCCATTTTGAATCTATAAGTCTCATATCTGGGGTTTGTGGTACAAGAGACCAAGTGTTATGCTCTTTTAAAGAAGCTATCTCAGAGTCCATAGCTTTATACCAATTTACAGCTTGGTGCTTAGGTAAATTCTGAACATCATTGTAGCTTTTTGGCTCAAAAACCGCCTTATTGGCGTACACAGTATTAAAATGTTCATCTGCAAATCGTTGTGGCTTCTGCCTCTTTCTATCTGAACGTCTCAGTCCAGAAGGAGAGTCAGACTCCTCAGACTTAACAGGACTAAGTGAACTACTAGTTTCAGGTTGTAAATCATCATTGTCAGACTGAAGAGATGCCTGTAGGCTAAGCTCACGGTCAGAAAACTCAAGAGAATCTAACCTCCCCTCGGGTGCCTGTAACTTTAAATCATCAAACAAATTATCAGTTTCAACAGGCTTTTTGTCTTCTCCCATTAATTCAGAAGCACCATTTCCTGCTGCTGCTGCTCCTGCTTCCTCTTCTTCCTCAGTTTCATTTATACCATCAGTATCTTGGAAAATAGCAACTCCATTCCAATTTACAGTTTGTATCATGCTTCTGGTAATATGAAATTTGCCAGTTGCTGGTATGTAAATTCTGTACGCCCCCTGCTGGTAGCCCATTAATTTTCCCTGAACACTACGCTCACCCAATTTCTGCTTAGCGGGATAATGCATAATTACATCTGAACCCCAAATGCGTAGGTATTTCAGATTAGGGCGTTTTTTAAACAGCTTCTCATAGGGGGTGACATCTAAACCAGAATGATAACTGCGATTCCTAACAAAGCAAAACGCATTAAGCGCTTCAGCCCAAAAGTCTTTGGGCAGATTAGCATCATGCAGATAAGTTTTAACCCCTGCCTGCAGGTCACGCTGCGCAACTTCAACAAGCCCATTTTGCCAGGGACTTCGGGGGCAAGATAACTCATGAGTAGTCCCCTGCGCTTCCAGGAATTTCTCAAAATCCTCAGAAACAAATTCCCCGCCCCGGTCAGAAAACAGGTTCTTAATTGGTTTGTTAAAGTGCGTTTTTACCCAGTTGCAAAAAACTTTGTACTTCTCAAATGCTTGGGACTTTTCAGCTATTGCATAAGTCCAACAATATCTACCATACTGGTCTATCAGGGTAAGCCAGTACTTAGAACCTCCTAATGATGGTGGGAGTGGCCCAACTAAATCACAATGTACACGCTCAAATGGCTCAGTTACTTTCCTATCTGAGCACCTACCCTTGCGTGCAACCTTAATCTTATTTTTGCAACAGGATAGACATTGCATAAAGAATTTACATGGTTTTAAGTTGAGGCCATTAACAATCTTCTTTGTCTTAATTACATCAGCAAAATTCAGGTGTCCCAGAAGTCTGTGCACCTCATGGACACACCCGGAATGTGGCCTTACATTCCTCAACCCCTGGCTTGACTGTGCTGCTCTGTAATTTATAGGTGATTGGGAGTAGGTGCGAAAATACAGTCTATATAAACCATCAGATTCCCGGGCATACAATAGACGTTTGTTCCCCTCAAAAAACTCACACATTGAATTTAAGAAACGCACAGTTATGCCTTGACGAGCAAAACACCTTACTGATAATAAATTGTCCACTGATGGGCAGTAAATGCAGTTTGCTATAGTAATATTTAAAGAGTCAAGTTTAACAGTACCCCTGCCAAGCGACTGCAAGACTTGTGAATTGGCTAAATGTACATTACCAATTTCCTCTTCGAAAGAAATAAACAAGCTTCGATTGTTGCAGACGTGCTGAGACGCTCCTGAGTCGACAATAAAAGAATTCCACTTGGCACCTTTAATTCTTTTACGACCGGTTGTCCAAGCATGAAGAGCTCGCGGCTCGTTTCTGTTTTTACGGTACGATGTCTGCTGCTGGGCTGACGACCGTGACTGACGAACAGAAACAGTCTTGGGAGTACTTTGCTTTCTTTTGGATCTGCAGTCCTTTGCAAAATGTCCCTGCTTATTGCAGAACCAACAACGCTTTGCAGCTTTAAATGCAGTCGTATCACCACAAGCTTGCATGTGGCGTCCCTCATTACTTCTGGAAATAGGAGTGCTTATGGCACAAGCCTCCCTTCTGTCCAGCTCGCCCATTAATCTTGCCGTTACCCCTTCCACAGTTAATTGTGCTGGTGGAACGGCAGATATCTGGCTAGCTATACCATCAAAGTCCTCATTAAGGGAACAAAGAATGATAAAAACATACTGAATATCAGGTATCTCCATGTCCCTTCGAATTAATTCGCAGCGTATTGCCTCCAGACGTCTCAAGTGTGCTGCCAAATCACCACCAGGCTGCAACTTCGTCTGGTACAACTGCTTGAAATACGTCAATGCAGACGCTGACTCTTTTCTAACATGCACTGCTGCAAGACTGTCCCACATTTCTTTGGCAGTTTTCTTATTCCTTATATAAATTACTTGCTGGTCGCTGACTGCCAAATTAATTATCGCCCTGGCTTTCGCATCTCCTTTCGACCAAGCATTAGTCACAGGGTCAGGAGGGTCATCAGTTACATAGGTCCATACATCTCTAGAGGTCAAAAGCGCCTCCACCCGAAAAGACCATAAACTATAGTTCTCATCTGTTAGCTGTGGGAAGACAAGAGCCTTCTCCACTTCAGGAACCCGGTCAACCATTCTGGAACTCTTCCAGACCCACAAAAACTACGCTAACAGGAGAAGGAGTTTTCAAACCTTTCTCAGAGTCCAAAAATATGCAGTCATCCACTCAGCAGCTGGGCCCATAACCAAAGATGTTGGCTTTTCGCAGTATAGTAGCGCAGAGAGCTTGCTGGGGAGAGCTTGCATTAAAAAGAAGGGACTCAAAAATAACTTAAACAAGGTTTAATAAGAAAAACAAAAACTCCATTTACACTAAATATATCTACAAACAAACACGACCCAACCACCAACCCATCCCCAGGGTAAAATGGCAGAGCTAGGTGCTGCTCCTTATATACTGTGGCCAATTCCCAACACAGCTTAATCAATGTAACTCAGCAGCACCTGCTATGCCTCACAGCTGCAAGGCTGGATCTCATTAGTTTACTCTGGCCCTTGCTCCGGCCCCTTAAAGGTATACACATTGGGTGAAACAATGATGAACCTTTACATTTAAAGAAACAGTTCAACATTCTCCATGTCCAATAATATTTTTTTTTCCATTTGCCCCAGAGCTTTCCCCATGGACACCCACATTTTAGTGCTAAATTGGAGAAAAGGTTGATTCAGGGTATGCTCTGGAGCAAAATACTATGATGATGACGACAACGACTAATGGCACTCGGACATGGAGCTTTAAAGCAGGCATAGGCAAACTTGACCCTCCAGATGTTTTAGGACTACAACTCCCATCATCCCTAGCTAACATGACCAGTTGTCAAGGATGATGGGAGTTGTAGTCCCAAAACATCTGGAGGGGCAAATTTGCCTATGCCTGCTTTAAAGTATGGACCATGCCTAGAAAGAGTGGAGGAAGGGTAAATGTTTGGATCTGGCTTCAACTCTCATATTTTTAAATGTGTCAGAACACATACATTATGGAGACACAGATGCAGAATTGATGAAATATTTTCTGGAACTGCACTTCAGTTTTGGTGTTTTTGTCCAGTTTGTTCTTCATTACTTAAACTGTTTCAGTTATGCATAACAACTGTTGCTGAAACACTTTGATAATTTTTGGATGCAATTTATTTTCTCATCAATTGATGGAGCATAGTTTAAAAAAGAACAACAACACAGAGAATAAATTGACACAATTCTATTATCAATACAAATTGTCCATAACTTGATCTGCTCTAGAATGCTTTAATCTAAGCATTTCTGTCCCATAGTACAACCCTTAAAATGGAGATCACAACAAATAGTATCTCGAAAAATATGCCATTTTCAAGTAGACTGCAGGAGTAGGGAATGTGTTCCCTTAAGGGTAATCTTTGGGTGGCCTGGGGTATGGAGGGCCAGAATCAAAATAATGCAGGGTACACCATTTCCTTATGCCATCCTGTTTCCTCTCTCTACCACTCGCTTCTGTCCATCCATCCCTCCCTGCCACTGCTTTCACCCACCTCCCTTTCTCCTATTTTTATGGTCAAGGGTAGAGCCAGCCTAATACATTTTGGCACCTGAGGCAAGCCAGGAAAGAAGGTGGGAATGAAGATCTACATTGGGAAAAAAGTGTGGGTAGAGACCAGCAGCACTTCCTATTCACCAAGAGGCTGTTTTGGTGGCAGCTTCAAGGGGGGATTGTGAAAGAGGTGGCAAATGCAGCCCCCAAGGAACATATCCCATCTGTCTCTACCACTGTGGCAGCAGCAGCAGAACCAGGCAATGCATCCCTTGGAGGGCAGATCTGCCGACCCTGTGGATCCTGCCACCTGAGGTGGACACCTCACCTTGCCTCATGGGACGAAGGCCAGTGGTACAGCATCCACTTTGCATGCAGAAGGTCCCAGATTCAACCCTTGGCATTTCCAAGTTGGGATGGGAGTGCCCTTTGTCTGAAACCCCGGAGAGCCCCTAATGCTCATTGTATGCAGTGCAGAAAATACTGGGATAGATGGACCATTAGTCTGTCTTAGTATAAGACAACGTCATATGCTCCTCTTCCTTGTCATGTGCATGAAATTTGGCTGAGTGCTAAATGGGTCCACCCCTGAATTAGAGAACTATATAGGACGAATATGTTTGGATGGGTGAAAATATGGGAGGACACAGCACCTATGCTATAGCCAGGTAGAGAGCTGTTCAATCGCAGGACATTAATATTTCCAAATATCCAATTGCCAGTCGAACCACAGCCCAATTGCAATTGATTGAGCACATCATTTTCTCATGTTTTCATATTTCTTTAAAAAGTTTACTTTCATTATTTCCCCCCAAATTAAAGTAGTACTTAATGATTCATACAAATATTTTTTAAAAAAAACTAAAAGGGAAAAAAGTGTTTGCTTACACTGGGTACTTGATAAGGGCATGAGAAGGGTGTTGGTTGAAGAAAATGTTGGAGAGCACTGGGTTTGAGATGTGAGACAGGATCCCACCAATGAGGAGATCAGCCGAATGGTGCCACTCATGTGGAACATCTTCAGGATTATTTCTGGTGCACTTAATGCTGTGCACATAGCACACCATGTTTGGAAGTAGCAGTATCAGAAGCACCAACATCCTGATGTCAAACTTCTCTCCACACAAGGAGACTCCTGGTTGAAAGATAGCTTGGGTGGCAGCAGAATCTGGGAATGTACTTCTCAAATGGACACGTTTCCACCTTATCATTATACGCAACTGTTTAAAAGTTTATATTGAATTCTAATTGAAAACAGAATCTTGAAATTTGCTCTACACAGAGAGAGAGCAGAATGACAAAAACGACAGAGACCTACCTCTCCCCCCCACCCCAGCTTAGCTGTTAATGGAACAAGGACTTTACTTATAACCATTTCAGATTTGCTTTTGGTATTTTGTTTTCTTATTCTATTTTGGAAATCTACTGGAGCTTTGAGCAGCTGAATTGATTATAGTGATTTTGATAATTATGTTGTTGTTTAGTCGTTTAGTCGTGTCCGACTCTTCGTGTCCCCATGGACCAGAGCATGCCAGGCACTTCTGTCTTCCGCTATAATTGATTATAGAGGGGGAAATAACTTTTGTTATGTTTTTGGATGCCATTATAAATCAGTAGCAAAACTGCTGAAGCAAACATATTTGCCAGATCATAGAATCAACCATTTGGTAGCTACCTAAAAGGTCATCAACTCCATCTCCCCTGAAGATATTCAAAATGCACTGCTACAAAATGCACTGCTACAAAAGCTGGGTATCCATCTTCTGCTTAAAAAACCTGTAATGAAGGGGTGTCTACTACCACCAAAGGCCATCTGTCCATTATCAGACCACTCAAATTTTCAGGAAGAACTGCTTTCTGATGTAGTAGGACTGTCTAATTTGATCCATTCTACTGCTGCACAATGGCAGAAGTAAGAGCAGGGAAATTTAGGATGACCTACAATGACTCCAATTTAATAATAAATGAGGAAATGGGGAAATGCTTTGGATAGAAATGTCAACAGTACAATTCATTTTCCCTCCTCTTATGATCAATATCAGCAACAGGACATTTTAGTGACGAACATACTCTAACATCTTTCCACACTATAAGTTGTTGTTTCTAATTGATGAATAATTTTCTTATATACCAGATCTTTAGAAAGATAATAGCATTTTTCTTCTAATCCTATTTTCAGTACTAGAGGCTTCTATGTACTTCAGCCCATACGACACCTCATGCTCTGTATTTCTTACTGTATTTGGGGAACAGTGAGAGGATCTCAACACCATGCCGGAATCTATAGAGCATGGGGAATTTCTTTATTTCTTTATAAAATTAAGTGTATATCTGAATTTCAGAATAAATGTCAAAGTGGTTTGCAAGTATTATGATATAATAAAAAGCACACAAAAAATGAAGAAAGATTACCAGCTGACTATTTCAGAACAATCTTCCCCAAAGGGCCATACAATGCAATGCACACATCTCAAGAAACTAATGCAGGTTTATGTTTGTTCCAGAATTTTGAGACTCATGAACTATCACCCTTCTCAACTTGGAAGGTGATAACCCCACAAGATATTGTAATGTACATGGCGGCGGCAGGGCGGGGAGAGGTTTCTTCATATAGATGTTAAATAACATGTGTAGACCACTGTAGAAGACCATGAGAGAAATGTCCTGATTCTGGGCAGTAGCGTCTTGATGCTAATCTCTGAAAATGGCCCAATATATAGGAGCAGAGCCTTTGCAATATGTTGTTCTCAGTCCCAATTTCATAGTGCTGACTGAGAGGAATAACATGGCCAATTGTATCAAAAGTCATTGAGGTGTCAAGGAGTGGGAGCAGGTTACACACAAAACCATAGAATCATAGAATAGAATCATAGAATCATAGAATCATAGAGTTGGAAGAGACCACAAGGGCCATCGAGTCCAACCCCCTGCCAAGCAGGAAACACCATCAGAGCACTCCTGACATATGGTTGTCAAGCCTCTGCTTAAAGACCTCCATTGTCATCAGGACCCACCCAGCCACTCTCTGCAGCAAGATTTAATAAGACTAGATGAGCAAGAATCAAGAGGGCAGTTAGCTAGGAATGGGCCAATCCATCAATGCTGGGGGGGTTTCAGGGTCTTATGTTCCTAAACTTATGTTCATCTTTCCATTTCTCCATGGAAAGATGGTTTTGGGTGGTTTTGGGTGGTTTTGGGTTTTTTTTTGTTGGTGCAAAAACTCAGTCACATTTTAGTGCACATTTTGCCTAAATGCACCATTTTAAACGGTTCAATGTATTGTATTGCTTGGTCACATGTCCAAGCTGAACTGGCTTAGGATCCAGTCTAAGTCTCAGACTTGTGGGGAGGAAAGATGACCATCTAGTCATTGATTGCTGACACTCCTTTTCTAGGTTTCTCCAATTATAACAACCAAAACAACTTTAGACAGCTTAGTCGGGGAGGCAGAATGTACCATATCTTGTCTGTTTGGCCCAAAACCAGACGTAGGTCCTAAACTTCTGTTCAAAGAAAGCGGATTCCAAGGGAATTTGCTGGGTTACAGCAAAAAGCCTTCAATACTGGGCTGAAGTTGCACAGAATACTCAGGAGAACAGAGCTGAGTCATATCTGGCTTGACCAGCTTCTCCAGTGAAATTTCAATGATACATAACAGGTTGGTCCATTCATACATAATCAAATCATGGGTCAGCATGGTTTTATCGTGGATAACAGGAGAACCAATGGATGGCTGGGGACTGTGGTAGAGAGTCCATTAATACAAGGTATAAGTGCAAGCTTGATAGAGTGCATGTAGATATCTGTCTGCTATGCCTACCTCTCTCCTCAGTTACTAAGATAGGTCATCCAACAGCCACCTTCTCCAATATCCTTCTTCCAAGACACACCCTGCCAGAAGAGTTCAACACACCATCTATCAACCTGCCAGGCCACAAAGGCATCCATCCTCAATGGTCAGATCACATATAGCCCACAATAAATATGCCCACCCTCCAGCTGAGGAAGGCATATATTCTACTGGCATTCCATTCCACCTGTTGCCTGAAGCATAAATAATCAGTTTTCTACACATTTCTCACATCCAGGGGTTAGAAAATGCTGTGGGACACCTCAGTCTCTCTCACATGCTTAACTTTGCAGGAGTGATGTATGAACATGACTCAATGTGTTCCAACATCCATTCAGATTTTCTTCTGTTACTTTCTGTTACACTGCAATTGGTTTGTTTTGGCTTCTGTTTTGTTACATACATATTTTAACTTAGCACACAATAGAAACATGTAACTCAACCACCAACAGATATTTACAAATATGTTATCTTCCCTGTATGCTTCCTTTCAGAGTTAGAATAGGGTTGGATTCTACTCATTACTAAGAATTTATTGAGAACATTCTCCAGGTTTTGGTGGCTATGGGTTTCCCATATGGGTGGCTATGGGTCTCTTGGACCAGATGAACTCTGAGTTGCCTTCCAACTCCAAGATGTAAATAAATATGTTTGCTTCAACAGTGTTGAAGCAAACATATTTTCAGCAGCCTAAAACACTGCACAATTTATTACCTTCCTTGTATTATCAAAATCATTATAATTAGTTCAAGTGACCAAAGCCCCAGTGGCTTCACAGAAGGTAGTAGGAAGAAAAAATTAACTTGAAAGTCTGAATTGATTATAAGCACCCCAGTGTTCCATAGACAGCTAAGGTTAAGAACTAGGGAGAGGCAGGACTGTGATTTGATCTGTTTCCCTCTTTCGTTGTAGTGCTGAAATTTCAAATTGTTGTATCTATATTGTCATTCAATGTATGCTTTTGTGATATTGTTGCGGTTAAGGATAAGGGGTGGGGTAGATGTCCCTTTGAGTAGAGTGTTGGCAGAGCCAGCTGCCACTCAAACCATCTTGCTCAGATCAGGTCAATAGCAGTAATAATATGGTAAACTGAGAGACGTGGGAGATTTCATGTGTGGATGGAAGCTTGCCATCAGGATGGTGATTTTTCTTCTTTTGCTTCCAAACATGGTGTGCAAAGTGCATAGCATTAGCTGCACCAGAAAGAAACCTGTGCATGTTCCAAATGAGTGGTATAAGCCGGGTGATCTCCTCATTGGTGGGATGACATCTTTTATCCATTACATTTTCCCTGAAATTACATTCAACGAGCAACCTTCCCCATTACTGATTGAAGACCTTTTGTAAGGAATTGTTTCCTTCTATAAAACTGCACTCTGTGTTTGTTTGTTTGTTTGTGTGTATGTGTGTGTGTGTGTGTGTGTGGTGTCTTATGTTTCTATAGTTGACTGCCTCTTTGAATTCATGTTTCCTTGATTTCTTTGAAAAAGACTACAAATAGTTCCCGTTATCTGCCTGCGCTCTGTGTAAATTCACTGATTCAAATGTAAAGAATTTTGTCCAAACTTCTCTATACACTCTGCAGATTAAGATATCTGAACAGCCAGCATTTGCCCCCTTCCTTCCTTCCTTCCTTCCTTCCTTCCTTCCTTCCTTCCTTTCTTCCTTCCTTCTTTCCCTCCTTCCTTCCTCTTTGCTGGTTGACGGCAGCCTTTTTCAGGTAGAAAACCATGCAGGAAGGGAGGGAGCAAGACCAGATGAAAGACAGAGCAGGAGAGTGCATAGCATTAGCTGCACCTGTATGGAGCCTGTATGGGTTGCACATGAGTGGTATGAGCCAGGTGATCTCATTGGTGGGATCACATATTTTATCTGTTACATTTTACCTGAAGTTTTATTCATGAAGCAACCTTGCCCAGAATTGATTATCTCACCTTTGTAAGGAACGGTTTCCCTCTATGAAAGTGTGTTGTTTTATGTGTGTTGGGGTGTGAGTGTTTCAATGATTCTTTACATTTATATTATTGGCGACATGTTTCCTTGATTTTAAAGACTATATTGCCATTTGAACCATTGGAAACATCAACCTATTGTAATTCAATTTGAGCAGAAATTCAAAATCTTAAGCATTCTATCATAGTATGCAGGAAAGATATACTTTGCATTGAAAATGACAGCCCTTAAGTCCCTTGATTTATTTCATAATTATATTCACTTTTAAAAATAACCAAATGCCAACAGCTACTGTCAAAAGAATCTGCTAAGGGACCAAAAGAAGATCCCATAAAAGAATTCTAGAAGGGAATGGGTTTTCATTTATTCCTTTCTTGAAAGAGTTAACTAAAGAGAATCTAAGAACCAAAGCAGCAAAACAAAAAGAAGAAAATTTGTTCTTCTTTTTCATGCTTTCTTTACTAAATGGTCTTCTGGAAAGAAGCCACCAAGATATGTGAAGAAAAATGCAGTTTCTTCTCAAACTGCTGCTCAATAGCAGATTCCCACTTGCACATTGGAATTTTCCACTTCTCTCATTTGCGACCTCCCCTCAAAACATGCTCCCAGAAGGCTAGAGGACTCCCCCTGACCCCAGGGAAGATTTCAAGGGCACACAGAAAGAGGAAAGAAGGAGAAGTTTCATTGCATAAGTGGACCTCCACACACGTATTGTTGGATAAATCTACATTGATTTTATTTTGTACTATATGTCCAAGATTGCTGAAAATGGGATATACTAGAGTATAGAAAAGAATTAATTAAAGCGGGGTTTGTTTGTTTTGGGGACCATCTGTGTTACAAAGCAGCTTAATAAAGGGATCAGCACTGTCTGTCTATAGGGAACAGCTTGGCACCTGTAGGTAGTGCTGACAAAGACCCCACTCTGAAACATTACCAGTTACCAGTGTAGAAAATGCTGAGCTAGATAGGCTGGGCTCAAAACTGGCTTTGAAACTTTAAAAAGGAAGCTGCCAAAGCTGAACAGATAGTTATGAAGATGATGAAGTTTTAGGATGTTTTGGAAAGTGGCAATGATTCCAAACACAGAATCACACTTCTGTGGTCTGTTGATGTTCATGGCATAGTTCTTGCCAACCAGACTTACTGAATGACTTTGCTGGTTGTGCCCCTTCTTTATAGTTCGACAGCTGCATATCTCAAATCTAGACAGTAAGAGCTGTCTGACAGTAAGAGCTGTTCGACAGTAAGAGCTGTTCGACAGTGGAATTTGCTGCCAAGGAGTGTGGTGGAGTCTCCTTCTTTGGAGGTCTTTAAGCAGAGGCTTGACAACCATATGTGAGGTGTGCTCTGATGGTGTTTCCTGCTTGGCAGGGGGTTGGACTCGATGGTCCTTGTGGTCTCTTCCAACTCTATGATTCTATGATTCTATGAGAAGAAAATGGTATTAAAATAATTATGTGCACTGTTTAATTATCCAGTTAATTTGTTTATTTGCAGCATGGTGACAAAGTTCTACCAGCATATCCTAGCCTTGGTGTTCGCTGTTGAAGAGATCAATGAGAATCCCAATATCTTGCCCAATGTCACACTCGGGTTCCACATCTATGACAGCTATTGTGACTCAAAGATGACCTACTGCAACACTCAGGATCTGATCTTTAACTCTCACAACTTTGTACCCAACTACAAATGTGGCATCCAGGAAAATGTAATCGGAGTCATCGGGGGACTAAGCTATGAGACCTCCTCAAACATGGCAGACATCTTAGGTCTTTACAAGATTCCACAGGTATGATTTGAGTATCCAAACAATGGAAATCTCTCCCTTTCGTGTAGGAATTTGATTATTCATGTGCAATAAAATGACTGTTTGGTCGTTTTTCCTTCAGAATTTTGGTGGGGCCTCCTTCTTGAGAAAAGAATGCCTTTTCAAACCGAAAACCTCAGGTTATGTCAGATGCAATCCCTATTGTATTTCTTTCGTGTTTCATTAGGTTATGAATTCCACTGCATACTTGTGGTGTTACTGTCAGGCTACTGTATGAGTTACTAACTTCCTCATACCCAGATCTTTTTCATGAGTGACCTTAGGTTTTCAGAGGGGCAAGAGTGCCTCGATTGTTGATTGTCTAAATTCATCAGCACCACTAGGATATTAATTCTTTCCATGGGTGGCTTAGCGAAAACTACTTTGTAGACAAATTAGGAGGTCATCCAGACCAAATTAGACCACAGGTCAGAGGTTCCCATCACTAACCGTGAGATTAGAGAGTATTTGACAAGGTTTTAAACAATATGATGAATGCCTCTTTCCATGCTGAAATGCCCTCTTCTTCCTTTTCTTCTTCTTCCTTTTTAGATTTCATATGGTTCATTTCAACCAGAATTGAATGATCAGTTGAGGTTCCCTTCTTTTTATCGCATGGTCCCCAATGAAGCTCTTCAGTATCAAGGGATTGTTGAGTTACTTGTGTATTTCAGATGGAAATGGGTAGGTCTGATGGCTATAGATGATGAAGGTGGAGAACATTTTTTGCAGACCATAGAGCCAATGCTTCTGCAGAATAAAATCTGTTTAGCATTCATAAAACGAATTGGTACCAATTTGTATACCTATTTTACTGAACGTAAGGTAGTCTTGGAAACACAGGGGCTTTTCCCAGCTTTTGCGGTAAGCAAAGCTGATACAGTTATTATATATGGAGAAACTTCTTCTATTTCATGGTTACCATATGCTATAGAAGGGACTAGAATACTTCAAGTAATGCATCCTGAATATCAGGAGAAGGTATCTGCAGCAAAAGTGTGGATTACAACAGCCCAAATTGAATTCACATTCTCTAAGCTTCACAATTTGTTTTATGCTGAAATGCAAGAGCTTCATGGTGCTCTGTCCTTTGCAATTCACTCAAATGATCTGCCCGGCTTCCAAGAATTTCTTCAGAATGTACGTCCTTCCTGGGCAAATGAAGATGGTTTTATCCGTACTTTCTGGGAGCAAGCATTCAAGTGTAAATTTCCAAATGCTATGGAGCAAATAGACGACACATACAGATGTACAGGAGAGGAGATGCTGGAGAGCCTTCCTGCTCCTTATTTTGCAATGAGCATGACTGGCCACAGCTACAGTATCTACACTGCTGCATATGCTCTGGCACATGCCTTACATATCAGGTACTCATCCAGAGCCAACTACAGAACAGTTGAGACCAGTGGCCGACCATCTCCTCAGACTGTTGAACCTTGGAAGGTAAAGTTTCCTGTGGCAGACTGTTCAGTTTGCATGCAACACTGAATTTTCACCTATTACTATTGATGCCTTTGTATATTGCATATTGGCATTAAAGTGAGCAAATTTTGGAATTTGTCACCTCAAAAGTTAATGCATTTAATGAATACAAGTATGCCTATAATGTAAATTTATTTGTTCAATGAATGTTTAGAATGTATTTGAAGAAAATAGACTCTCTGGGGCAGCACATTCAAAAACCTGAATTTCCACTAATTTCGCGATTTGCCACTCTCTTCCCATATCTGCTACTGAAAGTTGAATAAACCTTCATTGTGAATTTCCCCACTCCCAACCAAGAAAGTGAATTCAAATCTATCTAGGAAAATTACCTGAACCACCTTAATGATAATATTACAACACTTTATAGATTTTTTATTAGAACTCTCCCTTTCTCTCTCTAGCTCCACTCATTCCTTCAGAGGATGTCATTCAACAACAGTGCTGGAGATGAAATTACGTTTAACAAACATGGGGAATTAGTAGGTGGATTTGACATTAGAAACTTGGTGACTTTCCCAAATAGATCCTACATCAGGGTCAAAGTGGGGAAGATGGATCCTCAGGCTCCTCCAGGCAAAGAGTTTTCCATTTATGAGGACAGAATCAAATGGCACTGGAACTTGACTCAGGTAGGGAAAGAGCCACACTGCCTCTCAAGTATCAATATTCATGATCATACAATAAAATGAGATGTCTATAGATGTACACTGGCAGAGAAAGGGGGGTGCGGTGGGTGTGGTCCACCCCAGGTGTCATCCTTGAGAAGGGTGACATCACTGCCCTGCCCCCTGGGACACTTGCCATGGGTGTCGCTCCCCTGGGATGTGCCCCTGTGCATGGCTAGCCCCGCCCCCACGCACACAGTCACTCTGAATGCCAGAGCACCTATGCCGGGAGTCTGTAGATATAACAAAGAAAAAGGCAAAATTGATTAATATATTGCATACATTTGAAATTCACTGGGAAACTGTTGACAATTGATAAAAGTTTGTTAAAGAAACTGAGGAATGCAGCAGTGTCATCTTGCATTGAAGAGGGGGCCTGATGTTGCACGCATGCAAGGTGCGTGTGTGACGTCACACACGCAGCATGCAACAAGTGCTTGTGACATGGCACGGTTGGGAGCAGGCCGCACCAAGCACCCTGTGCCACACAGTTGAGAGAAGACCAGGTGCTGTGCACCCCACGCTGAATCCAGAGCACCCCACTCTGTGCTGTTGTGAGCCTGTTGGCCAACACCAAATTAGCCAAAGCCGTTAGGGTTTCAGCTAGTGACTCAGATACCTTACAGTCCAGGCTAGCTAGGCTTTTGTCCTCTTACTGAAGTCTCACAACCAGGCTTCTAGGTCAGTCTTCACCACTTGAAGCTGTTGATCTAGCAAACCCATTGAGAGGACTTCATTTCAGCAAACTGCTGCTCCATCTGCTGCTAGCTTTGCTGCTTTATCGGCGTGTTCCCGTTCCTCCCTCCATTTAGAATCAGGACTCTTTGATCACAGGCTCTTCTCCAGAAACACAAATCTAGATTCTAACACCAGTGTTGCATGTCACCCCAATGTCTGAGTGGTGTGAGATTCCAGGGGTTCCAGGGGTGGTGTTTCTTTTGGAAATGTGGCACAGCAGAGACTATGGTGTCTTTAAGAGATATGGTTTACTTACACATATATACAACCTGAACCTTCAGTGAAATCAAACATTGCTCTGAAATATTTCTCTGGCTCTCTCCATTCTGCTGCTTTACTTTTCGGTCAAATCATTCCTCCAAACTCTGTACTCTAAACTCTGGCTTTATCTATTGAGGGAGAAAACCCCACCCATTTGCCACCTTGCGCCAAGCCCCTTTATCCCTCTTAATGGTTCATCATCCAGGCTATCACCACACCAGGAGGCTGCCCTGGCAACTCCAAGAATTAGAAACCTTGATTAAATTCTAACACTTGTTGGATCCAGGGATTAGAGGGGTCTGGCACCCACCTTAACACCCCAAACTCATAACAATATCAACAATTTCTAACGTCTTCAAAATAATATATGGAACAGAGACAATTGCCTTTTAATACAGAAATTAAAATTTCTGTTATTACATTCATTTTTAATATAACCAGTCAAGACAGCCAAGAAAAGTTTTAAGTTTTTCTTATTGATTGCAAGGTTTTATTTTACAGTCAAATGTGAAATAATTATTTTGAAAGCAAAAACTGATAAACTTTAAATTGTGAGTTAACAATGAACATTCAAATGGCTTGCTACATCCTGCTTTAGCTATTCCATTAAATTATTTCCCATCTGTATTATTTTTATTAATGTTATATCCTGAAACATTTATATGGAAGGGAGAAATTCTAACTACGGAAAGCAGTGTAAATTACACTTTATTAAGTTTAGAAACGTCTAGTTCAAGTCATTCTGTTTCTGGCATGGAAAAACTTCCGTACTTTAGATGTTGCTGAAATACAGCTCCTATCATCCCTGGCCATTGGTCGTAACTGATGAGGCTGTTAGGAGTTGTAGTTCAGCAACATCTGGAGGGTAAAAAGTTTCCCACACCTGTTCTAGGTAGTGACATTAAAAGTAAAGGTAAAGGTACCCCTGCCCGTAAGGGCCAGTCTTGACAGACTCTAGGGTTGTGCGCTCATCTCACTCTAGAGGCCGGGAGCCAGCGCTGTCCGCAGACACTTCCGGGTCACGTGGCCAGCGTGACGAAGCTGCTCTGGTGAACCGGCACCAGAGCAGCACACGGAAACGCCATTTACCTTCCCGCTAAAAATGCCATTTACCTTCCCGCTATTTATCTACTTGTACTTAAGGGTGCTTTCGAACTGCTAGGTGGGCAGGAGCTGGGACTGAACGATGGGAGCTCACCCCGCTGCGGGGATTCGAACTGCTGACCATGCGATTGGCAAGTCCTAGGCGCTGAGGTTTTACCCACAGCGCCACCCTGTCAGGTAGTGACATTAGATCAGATGTTTTACAAATTGTACTATTTGCTGGGCTAAGTGTAGGTACAATGGGGACGCTGGTGGCACTGTGGTCTAAACCACTGAGCCGCTTGGGCTTGCCAATTCAAATACCCGTGATGGGGTGAGCTCCCATTGCTCTGGCCCAGCTTCTGCCAACCTAGCAGTTCGAAAGTACACCACTGCAAGAAGATAAATGCCATACTATTTTGTGTATAATACTATGGTTTTTTTTACTCAAAAATAATGTTCAAAATCTGGGCTCGTCTAATACACGAATAGTATCTCCCCCCATTTTTTAAATTGGAGTCCCCAAAAATAAGGGGCATCTTATGCATGGGGCGTCTTATAGACAGAAAAATACGGTAGGTGCCGTTGTGCCGGGAAGGGAAACAGTGTTTCTGTGTGCTCTGGCTTCCATTATGGTGTCCCGTTGTGCCAGAAGTGGGTTAGTCATGCTGGCCACATGACCCAGAAAGCTTCTGTGGACAAATGCTGGCTCCCTTGGCCTGAAAGCCAGATGAGCGCCACAACCTCATAGTCGCCTTTGACTGGACTTAACCATCCCAGGGTCCATTAACTTTACCTTAACTAGGTACTACAATATTCCAATCATCATCTGAGTCCTTTATTTGTGTGCCCACTACATAGAGGTCTGGAGGGTGAAAACATGAGAACAGGTGTTTACTGTGGTGGCTCCCGATTTGTGGAATTCAGTCCCCAGGGAGGCTCGCCTGACACCATTTTTATATATTTTTGGGTGCCAAATAAAAACATTCCTCTTCAACCAAGCTTTTGGCTATTAATGATCCATGGCCTTTTAAAGTGTGTGCATGGGAGTATCCAATAAAATTAATAATAATATAATATAATATAATATAATATAATATAATATAATATAATATAATATAATATAATATAAATCTTCTTTAGTGTTCAAGATGCTTGATCTAGTAGGTATTTCATCCAGTGATTCTGGCACCTGTTCTCTTGAGCATATTTTATTCCACGTCATTTGCACTTTCGTTTATTGGTGCTTTTTACTGATATAAGTTCAATTTCCTGGACATTTTCTGAATAATAAATTTCCCTTTGGATAGGTACCACCTCTTTCAGTATGTAATGACAACTGCCATCCTGGCTACCATAAGAAAAAAAAAGAGGGGGAGAAATCTTGCTGTTATGATTGTGCTCCATGTCCAGATGGGATGTTTTCAAATGAGATTGGTAGGACTTGTCATATAAATATATATCAAAGATTACATTCCTCCCCCCAAAGCAAGCTGGGGGTTATCTTCAAATAATGGTATAATCAGTCCTCCCCCCCCCAAAAAAAATAATGTTTAGGGGTACTTTCATTTTCCTACACATAGTGAAATACTGCCCCTCAAGGAGGCCAAACTTAGATTCACAAAATGTTTAGGGGTATGCGTACCCCTGCATCCCCCCAGAAAAAAAAAGCACTGGGTATAATATATAGTTTTTGTTATTTACCTACAAAAGTTTTATGCATAGTTCTTGTTAAACATCTTGAGTAAAAAAATACGCAGAAACCCAGGTGAAACATTTTAGCACCAGCAAATTCCCAAGTAACTCTGATGTGATGATTGCAAGATCTGTTGGCTGCAAAATGTAAAAGAACGTTTCATTAGTACTATTTGTTTTTTTGGGTTTTTTTGTTTTTATGAAAAAGTTGTGGAAAAACCCTTTTAAATACAAAGGACCCTTTTTAGGCATCTGTTGTGAGCTTCTCTAAGGAAGTCCTCAAAGCCCCCAAAGTTCCACACCCCCAATTTGGATTCATCTGGTGGATCTCTATCTCCTTAGAAATGTAGAGACCTAGAGGTATTTCACATAGAGATCCCAAGCAGGTTCCCTTTTGAAAGCATAGTCTCAATTATTTGCATCAATGTTAGGTGGGCTTCTGCTAAGACAGCTATGATAAGAACAATTTCCCATGCATTTAAATTGCTGTTCCTTTTCTCTCTAGACATGGAAATTTGTGTCCCTTGTCCAGATGACCAATATCCAAACAAAGGAAAGGATCAATGCATTCCTAAGATTCCAAACTTCCTGGCTACTGATGACACTTTGGCTATTGTTCTAAATTTCTCTGCAGTTTTGTTAGCACTGATTACAGTGCTGGTGTTTGGCATCTTCATCAAATACCAGGACACTGCCATAGTCAAGGCCAACAACAGAAGCCTCACCTACATTCTCCTCATCTCCCTCCTCCTGTGTTTCCTCTGCTCCTTGATGTTCCTCGGAAGGCCTAATGTGGTAAACTGCCTTCTCCGACAAACTGCTTTTGGTATAATTTTCTCTGTCGCCCTCTCTAGCATCTTGGCCAAAACCATATCTGTGGTTTTGGCATTCATGGCTACCAAACCAGGATCCAGGATGAGGACATGGTTGGGACAAAGGCTGACATATTCCATTATCCTTTCCTGCTCCAAAATTCAAATAGGGATCAGTACACTGTGGCTGGCAACCTCTGCACCGTTCCCAGATGTGGACACATACTCAATGACTGAAGAAATTATATTGCTATGTAATGAAGGCTCAAGCATCATGTTTTATTGTGTCCTGGGCTACTTGGGCTTCCTGGCCTTTCTCAGCTTCACTGTAGCTTTCCTAGCCAGGAAGTTACCTGACAGTTTTAATGAAGCCAGGTTCATCACTTTCAGTATGTTGGTCTTTTGCAGTGTTTGGCTCTCCTTTGTTCCTACGTACCTGAGCACAAGTGGAAAATACATGGTGGCTGTGGAGATCTTCTCCATCTTGGCTTCCAGTGCTGGGCTATTGTGTTGCATATTTTTCCCTAAATGCTACATCATTTTACTGAAGCCTGAGTTGAACAACAAAGATCAACTGATCCGAAGAAAGCTATAAATAATAGAAGGGTTTATGCTTCCAATTTTTTTCTTGGTATTCTACACATAATGTAGAGATGTATAAATAAGCAGGGACTAATTACAACAGTTTTTGTTCTGTGGTTTTGCATAGGGATTTTAAAAAGAAAGAAAGAAAATCCATGAAAATAGATGCAATTCTCACCAAGAGGCTAAAATGTTAACAGGATATGCAATTCAGTGCAAGTAAGATATATGAACTCTTTGTTCCTTGATTGGCCAATAAGTTGAGAACAGGAATAGAAAAGATGTATATTACTGTGGCAGAGTTTTTCAGAAAATTACAGTTGATGTTAGAGCTCTGGTATAAATAGAATAAACTCCAGGAAAACTAGAAGCTGCAATGTTGTAACCATGAGATGAGTCGTCTTTATTACTAACCAGTGGCTTAAGATTTGGCCAACACCAACATTAAGTTACAATATGTTCCTATTCACACAATGTGGCTAGATGTTTCCTCAATATGCTATGATTTTTTAAAAAATCTGCTTAATTTTATTGATTGGTTTTACGGATAGTAGTGCCCTGTTGTGACCTGCCCTTTGATTGTTTTGTGATGAAAGTTAATAAACTAGTAAATAAATTGGGAACACATATCGACTGTGTTCAATTGAATGTGTTTCTTTCTGTCTCTTTCAATTGGTTTGTTATTTACCCCTTCCCAAAAACCTCACGGCCTTACTCAGTGCAGGGAATTGGCTGGGCTAACAAGTAAGTGACAGTGGTTAAAGGCTGTTAGCAGAGGGAGAGCCAGAGAATAAAGACATCAGATTGGAGCTCCATTACCAGGTGCAGACTGCAGTGGTCATAGATGACAGTTTACTGACTATAATAGATTCTGAAGCATTCTTCAAATCCCATCATACTTTTAGTAATAAATTAAAATAGTAGTAATAACACTAATAATGCTATTTGAAATTGTCTATTCTACAAGAAGAGAATTTCTGTTTGAAACCTATGCCACATTTGGTGGGACCTGAGTTAAGCTTCCCAAGCTTCATTTAATTGTTCATTTATGGCATTCAAAAAGGTTGTCGACCTGCCCCACACTGCAACAGGCAAGTTGTGACAAAACAATAACCCCCATCCCCAGGGGGAACCTTGAAGTTCCCTTCCAACTCTGTGATGCAACAAATATGTTTCATTCAAAGAAACCATATATTCAACAGGCAAGAACTTTGCAGAAGTTATTATTTCCCCTGCAATTATCTAAATTAGTATAATCAATTCAATTGACCAAAGCTCCAGTGGCTTCACAGAAGACAGAAGCAGAAAACATTCAATTGGAACATCTGAAATGATTATAAGTTCCCCAGTCTTCCATAGGCAGCTAAGATTAGGGAATAGAGAGAGTTAGGGCTCTGTCATTTTGACCAGTTTCCCTCTTACTTTGTAGAGCTCACATTTCAAATTGATGTAGTTTAATTGGCATTCAAGATATGCTTTTGTGATATTGTTGAGGTTAAGGTTAAGGTGGATAGGAGTCCCTTTGTGTAGTGTGTTGGCAGAGTCAGCTGCTATGAAAGTCATCTTGCTCAAATGAGGTCAATAGCAGTAATGATATGGTGAACTGAGAGACGTGGGAGATTTCATGTGTGGACGGAAGGTTACTATTAGGATGGTGATTTTTCTCCTTCTGCTTCCAAACATGGTGTGCAAAGTGCATAGTATTAGCTGCAGCAGAAAGAAACCTGTACGTGTTCCACATGAGTGGTATGAGCCAGGCGATATTCTCATTGGTGGGATGGCAACTCTTATGCATTACGCCATCCCTGGATTGTCATTTGAAGAGCAACCTTCCCCATTACTGATTGAACATCCTCTGTAAGGAATTGTTTCCTTCTATAAAACTGCACTCTCTCTCTTTGTGTGTGTGTGGTTTTATGTTTCTATAGTTGACTGTCTCTTTGAATTCCTGTTTCCTTTGAAAAAGACTACACACAATGCCTGTGCTCTGTGTAAATTCACTAATTCAAATGTAAAGAATTATGTCCAAACTTCTCTATACACTCTGCAGATTCAGATATCTGAACAGCCAGCACTTGCCGCTTTCTTACTTCCTTGCTTGTTTGCTCTTTGCTGGTTGACATCAGCCGTTTTCAGGGAGAAAATCATGCAGGGAGGGAAGGAGCAAGATCAGATGAATGATAGAGCGGGAGATATCAGACAAATCACTTCTTTGTCTCTTTTTTGTTGGTTGACTGCAGTCTTTTCAGGAGGAAACCATGGGGACATGGGGTCAGATAAATCCAAGATTATAAATGTTCCAATAGGAATAAATTTCACGCTTTCATTCCTAAATGGCTTTCTAGCTAGAAATACCAAGCTATGTAAAGATAAATGCATAGGGTGAAAATCAATGCACATTTCCACTTGTGCAATGGAGCTTTCTCCTAATCTCATTTGGATTACTCTCAAAATCTTTTCTAGAAGGTTGGAGAACCATTCAGAACAATTTTTGAAGCGACAGTCCATGAGTGGAAGTCCAATCTCACTGTGTTGGAAAACCCACATTGATTTCATTTCACACTGTATCTTTATTTGACATCTCCAACACTACATAAAGAATGTAAATTTTAATAATAGTAATAACAACAACAACAACAAATGGAAATACTAGATCATAGATATGAATTAATTAAAGCATCCTTCAAAGAAGCAGGGTTTGTTTGGTTTTTTGAATGATTTATGCTATAAAACAACTTACTAAAGAAATCAGTACTACAAACCATTAGACACAATTGTTCTGTCTGTGTCTGCATACTGGGAACAGCTATAAGGAAGTGTTCCAGGACATGCTTTTCATGGAAAGGGTTGCAGTTTAAATTATTAGCATCTACTGGTAGGGCTGACAGACTCACACGCTACAACATGAAAGTAAACGATATAAAAAATGCTGAGCTAGATGGACTCAAAACTGGGTTTCAAGTTTTTAAAAGGAAGGTGTTGAAGGTACACAGACAAGTATGAAATTGATGCACTTTTAGGAGATTTCAGAAATTACCAGTGATTCCAAACACAGTATCATACTTCTGTGACCCAGCGGGTGCCCAAAGCTGAAATTGTCTAGAGTTAAAAAAGAATGGATGTAATATTACATATGTACAGTGAAATTCAAGGAAATATTTCTTATCCTCTATGTAGATTGTTCTACCGTCTATATATTCTGAGTTACAATAACTCTGATCTGGTTGAATGGAACTCCAAAAACAGAATTATATCATGCACAAGTCTAATAACCATAACATAGCTGTTTTCTTGCCAACAGGATTTAGCTAATGACTAACTTTCCTGGCTGTGCCCTCTCTTTATAGCTGGGCACTTTTAGCTCTTGGATATAGTTGAAAACAGTGTTAAAATATTTTACTTTAATTTTCCAATGAAATTGCAAGTCCCTTCATTTGCAGTGTGGTGACAAAGTTCTACCAGCATATCCTAGCCTTGGTGTTCGCTGTTGAAGAGATCAATGAGAATCCCAATATCTTGCACAATGTGACTCTGGGGTTCCACATCCATGAGAGCTACTGGGACCCAAAGATGACCTACCGCAACACTCAGGATCTGATCTTTAACTCACATAACTTTGTGCCCAACTACAAATGTGGTATCCAGGAAAATGTAATAGGAGTCATCGGAGGACTGTGCGCTGAGATCTCCTCAACAATGGCAGATATCTTAGGTCTTTACAAGATTCCACAGGTAGAATTTGATTATCCAAACAATAGGAATTTCCAATTTTCATGTAGGAATTTGGTGACACAAAAAGTGAAGTCTGTATTTTTTCTTGTTATTATCCTGTCATCTGGCACAATGAAGTGGGTGGCCTATACAGAACATAGTAATATTCTATCTATCTGTCATCTATCATCTGTTTCTATCTATCTGTCTATCATCTATCATCTATCTGTCTATCATCTATCTATCTATCTATCTATCTATCTATCTATCTATCTATCTATCATCTGTCTATC
The DNA here is from genome assembly GCF_965153285.1 of Podarcis tiliguerta. Taxonomy (NCBI): domain Eukaryota; kingdom Metazoa; phylum Chordata; class Lepidosauria; order Squamata; family Lacertidae; genus Podarcis; species Podarcis tiliguerta. The sequence goes on along the minus strand of NC_139546.1, from coordinate 42,325,802 downwards.
TATCTATCATCTATCTATCTATCTATCTATCTATCATCATCTATCTATCTATCTATCATCTATCATCTATCTATCATCTATCTATCTCTCTATCATCTATCTCTCTATCATCTATCGATCTATCTAATTGTACGTGGAGAATGACAGCTCCTGGTTGTGACTTTGTGGGGTATATATGTAAGCGTTGGCTGTCAGGGCTTTCCAGTGACATGAATGATTTCGCAGTCTGGTTCTCTTTCCTGCAGAATTTTGGTTGGGTTTATTTTTGGAGAGAATGCATTTTAAAAAACGAAACTTTAGGCAAAGTTAGATGAAAGCCATACTGCATTTCTTTGGTGTTATATTTGGTAATAATTTATTGTTGGGGAGTAGATTCATGCTTCAGTTCTGGAGAGACCAACCGGGTATGTAAGCTTCCTTGAGGTTTTTTCTCCATTGATTCAATTTGATGCTTGACTGACACACTTATGAATTTTACTGCACATTTTTGGTGTTACTGTCAGCCTATTGTTATTAATTCTCTCACTCACAGAAACCCCTGGTTCATGCAGCTGGGGCATTCCTTTGTTGATCATCCTCTTCCTTGTATAGCATATTTCATTTATGGAAGATAGCATTGCTGATGCTCTTTCATGTATCAATGGGTAAGAGTGTCAAGTTTTGCATTGAATGCGGGAAATGGTAGTCATTCTGTCTTTCTGTTTCATGCTTCTATTCCTACATGCTTTTTTTGAAGGTGGAATTTCAGATTGGAAAGATGGATATGTGCCAAGGTTTTAATTAATATACTGAACGCCTCCTCCAACATTGAAATGGTGCACTTTTGTTTGTTTGTTTGTTTTAGATTTCATATGGTTCATTTCAACCAGAATTGAATGATCAGTTGAAGTTCCCTCCTTTTTATCGCATGGTCCCCAATGAAGTCCTTCAGTATCAAGGGATTGTTGAGTTACTTGTGTATTTCAGATGGAAATGGGTAGGTCTGATGGCTGTAAATGATGAAGGCGGAGAACATTTTTTGCAGACCATAGAGCCAATGCTTCTGCAGAATAAAATCTGTTCGGCATTCATACGCCGAATTCGTACAAATTTGCATGATGTCCTTGATCCACAAAAAGTAGCCTTAGAAACACAGACAAATTTGCCAGCTTTTGCGGTAAGCAAAGCCGATGTGGTTATTATATATGGAGAAACCTCTTCTATTTCATGGTTGCCATTTGCTATAGCAGGAACTGTAATGTTTCAAGTAACACATCCTGATTATCCGGAGACGTTATCTGCAGCAAAAGTGTGGATTACAACAGCCCAAATTGAATTCACATCATGTGCCATGCTAAAGATATTTAATATGGATATGGAAGGGCTTCATGGTGCTCTAACCTTTGCAATTCACTCAAGTCATCCGGGAGGCTTTAAAGAGCTTCTTCAGAATGTACATCCTTCTTGGAGAAAGAAAGATGGTTTTATCAAGGAATTTTGGGGACAAGCTTTCAGCTGTAGCTATCCAGACACATGTACTGGAGAAGAGATGCTGGAGAGCCTTCCTGCACCTTATTTTGCCATGACTATGACTGGCCACAGCTATGCTATCTATAATGCTGTCCATTCTCTGGCACATGCCTTACATATCACATACTCATCCAGAGCCAACTACAGAATAATTGAGGCCGGGGGCCGACCATATCCTTGGAATGTGGAAACATGGAAGGTAAAACTCCCTTTTGTAAAGTATCCAGTTTACATGCAGTTATTGCTCTGGTGTCTCCCCTTCTGGGATGCCATTGGGAGGACTGCACCCACTTGAAAGCAGCAGATAGATAATGGAAGGACCCTCAAAGAGAGTCTGGGAATTGAAGCACCCCCAGGTTGGGAGAATGGCAGAAGAAAGGAAAGTTCCCAGGAGAGACCTAAGAGGCTTTGCCATTGTCTGTGGGTGACTGAGATGAAGCGCTACTTCAGGTACAGAGAATGGAACCTTTGAATGGTGACTCCCAGCCTATGAAATGCTCTTCCCATGGAGGCACACCTGGCATTACTGGCTCCCTTTAGGCACCAGGAAAAATGTTTCTTCCCAGTCAGGTTTTGTACCTATTGGATGTGCTCCATTTCAGCTTTGCACTGCTTTTAGTTTTTGTACTATATTGTAAGCTGCTTTTTGTAAAACCCAAGTGACCTATAATTCAATAAATAATAACTGGATCGTATCTATATGCCTGGTAACACTTACAAAGAATTGTAGCAGATGAGTAAAGCAGGGCTTACTCTTTCAGAAACCATGCAGATTCTGATTAAGTGAATCAGCCTGTAATCTCCAGGGTTTCCCTGGACCCCTTTCTCAAAAAGTTAGTGTTATATTGGACTATCCTCAAGCATGGAGCCCGATCTTAGGGAGAAGTTACATATTTTAATTAGCAGTTCAGCAAATTCATATTTGAGCTCTTAAATAACTCAGGTAGATGCCATCCAGGACAGGTAATTTGTCAATTTTTATTTTGTCAATAAGGCCTTGAACTTATTTCAGGTCAGCACTATTCCCCTCAGTTCCTCAAACGTACTCGCTGCAGAGGGCAGCTCAGGCACAGGGATTTGCCCCATGTCTTCAACTGTGAAGATTGATGGGGGGGGGGGAATCATTCAGTTTCCCTGAAAACTCCTTATTTTCTTTTAATACAGGTTTGACTCATTTGTCACCCAAGAGTGCAAGTACCTCCTTAGCAAGATTCTTGCTACTCAGCTATATTAATAATGTGTTCCTCTTGCTCATTATGTTTTTAGCAACGTGCACAGTGCACTTATCGCCTTCTTGCATTTATTTTACCAAACTTTTGTTCCTTTTCCCCTGCTCATTTCAAAAGGAATTCACTTTTCTACAGAAAGCCTCCTTGCTTCAAGTAATGGCAAGAGTCTGAGTTTTCTCCTCTAACACACTTAAATCCTGCATTTCCACTTATTTGATGATTTACCACTCTCTTCCCAAATCTGCTACAAAAAGTGGATTACACTTTGTTGTGAACTCCTCACAACAGAGAAAAAGCATGAAAATCTATCTAGGAAAGCTGCTTGAATAACCTTAAAGATAATATTAAAATTCTTTATAGACTTTAAATCTCTCTCTTGCTCTTTCTAGCTCCACTATTTCCTTCAGAGGAGAGAATCCAAGCACCTCCTTAGCCAAATTCTTGCTACACAACTATTTAAATAATGTTTTACTGTTGTTCTTTGTGATTTTAGCAATGGGCACAATGCAATGTTTTTTAGCTTATCTTATTGCTGACTTGCATTTATCTTACCCAAGCTTGTGTTCCTTTCCCCTCCTCATTTCAACAAGAATCATGTTTTCTAGAGGAAGACTTTTCCTCCCTAAAAATATTGGGCAGCACATTCAAATCCTGAATTTCCACTGGTTTGATTATTTGCCACTCTCTCCCCATCTTCTTCTTCTCTCAATCTTTATGTGCCCCCTTGCCCAGATTATCCGGAGCTTTGGGCTGGGCTGTCACCAATATGCTGATGGCACTCAGCTCTATCTGGTGATGGATGGCCACACCGACTCGGCCCCAAACACACTGACGAGATGCTTGGAAGCTGTGGCTGGATGGTTTCGTGGGAGCCGACTGAAACTAAATCCTTTGAAAACAGAGGTCCTATGGCTGGGTCGGGATGGCATGGGGATGAGGGACCAACTCCCTTCTCTTGCAGGGACCCAGTTAGTGCCATTGCCTTCCGTTAAGAGTTTGGGTGTAATCCTTGATGTCTCCCTTTCCATGGAGTGGCAGGTTACAGCAACAGCCAAGGTGACATTTTTCCACCTTCGCTGCATCAAGCAGTTGGTCCCTTACCTTTCCCGCCCCGACCTGGCCACAGTGATCTATGTGACAGTCACCTTCAGGCTTGACTACTGTAATTCGCTCTATGTGGGGCTGCCCTTGAAGCTGTCCCAGAAACTCCAGCGGGTGCAGAATGCTGCAGTGAGGCTCCTCACGGGGTCTCTGCCATGGGAGCATATTCACCCAGTGCTTTTCAAGCTGCACTGGCTCCCAGTGGAGTACAGGGTCAGATTTAAGGTGCTGCTTTTGACCTTTAAAGCCCTTCATGGCCTAGGACCCTCATACCTATGGGACCGCCTCTCCCGGATGCCCCACGGAGAGCCTCAAGGACCATAAATAGCAACACCCTAGTGGTCCCGGGCCCTAAGGAAGTTAGATTAGCTTCAACCAGAGCCAGGGCCTTTTCAACTCTGGCTCCGGCCTGGTGGAACGCTCTGCCTCATGAGACCAGGGCCCTGCAGGATCTGATTTCTTTCCGCAGGGCCTGTAAGACAGAGTTGTTCCGCCTGGCCTTTGGCTTGGAGCCAATTTGATTCCCTCCCTCCCTCTCTTTCTTTTTTCTTTTTCTTTTCCTTCTCCTCCTGCGATGAGGCTACATTTTAATATTTTAATGTTTCATTATTTTAATGTTGTATTTTAATTTTGTTTTTAAGTTGTAATCATTCAACTTGTTTTTATTATTGCTTGTAAGCCATTTTGAGCCCAGCCTTGGCTGGGAGGACGGGCTATAAATAAAAATTCTTCTTCTTCTTCTTCTTCTTCTTCTTCTTCTTCTTCTTCTTCTTCTTCTTCTTCTTACTGCTACCAAAAGCTGTTGTGATTTCATATTTTAATGATAATATTACAATGCTTTTTGGACTTTAAAACTCTCTCTCTCTCTCTCTCTCTCTCTCTCTCTCTCTCTCTCTAGCTCCACTCATCCCTTCAGATGATGTCATTCAACAACAGTGCCGGAGATGAAATTGCATTTAACAAACATGGGGAATTAGTAGGTGGATTTGATATTAGAAACTTAGTGACCTTCCCAAATGGATCCTACATCAGGGTCAAGGTCGGGAAGCTGGATCCTCGGGCTCCTCCAGGCAAAGAGTTTTCCATTAATGAGGACAGAATCAAATGGCACTGGAACTTGACTCAGGTAGGGAAAGAGCCATACTACCTCTCAAGTAGCAACATTCATGATCAAACAATAACACGACTAACCAGTAGTACCAGGAATAACATAAAATATACTTTGCCAAACCCCAATAAGCTTGTGACATACCCACTATAAATGTATAAGGTTCCCCATAAATGTATAAGGTTGTAGCTCCACCATCAAAGGGATGACGTTGAAGAGGTGATGCGCAAAAGCTCAGTGTTAGAAAAATGCTACCTTCAGCAATGCCTCCTGGACTATGGCCACAATGGTATTTATAGGAAGCTTCAGCCATATTTTAACTCAGACATATTCATCTTCACCTAGGTTATATTCTCATTCCTGGCACAATCCATCTGCATTTAACATCTTTGAATTAATCCAGGGGGGAAATACATAAGATGACTGGAACTTTGGCTGATAGGAATGCTAATTCAACAAAATATGGAAGGTCATAGGGTCTCCAACCTAGTTAATGGTATTAGATCAGATGTATAAATAGGTCAATTATTTGGTGGACTCATTATAGAAATTCTAATCTTTAATTATAAGATGCTTGACATAATCAGTATTTCATCCAGTGAAACTTGCACCTGTTCTCATATGGATATGCTATTCCATATCATTTACACTCCTATTTACTGGTGATTCTTACTGATTTAAGATCAATTTCCCAGGCATTTTCTTAATAATAACCTTTCCCTTTGGATAGGTGCCACCCCCTTCAGTATGTAATGACCACTGCCAACCTGGTTACCGGAAGTTTAAAAAGGAGGGGGAGAAATTTTGCTGTTATGATTGTGCTCCATGTCAAGATGGGATGTTTTCTGATGAGATTGGTAGGATTTACTGTTTTGCAAGTTAGCTGTTATTAACTTTGGGTGCCCCCCCCATTCAATTCATGGCATAATATATGGTTCTTATTGTTGATATAGATAAGCTTTATGGAAAGATCTTGTTAATATTATTGGAACTTTTAATATAATAGAAACACAGGTAAAAATATTTCTGAGTAACACTGATGTAATAATGGCATGATCCATTGTCTGAAAAATGTAGAACATTCCATTAATATTGTTTGTTATTTTTAGTCAGTGTGAAAAAAAATACTTTTAAAGCAGAAGACCTGTTATGAGCTTCTTCAATGAAGTATTGAGAGCCCCCAAGCATTCTCTCCTCCTCACATTTACCTAGTGGATTTGTGTCTCCTTAGAAATATAGAAAGGGACGCGGGTGGCGCTGTGTTCTAAACCACAGAGCCTCTTGGGCTTGCCGATCAGGAGGTTGGAGGTTTGAATCTCTGCAATGGGGTGAGTTCCCATTGCTCAGTCTAGCTCCTGCCAACCTAGAAATTTGAAAGCATTCCAAAGTTCAAGTACATAAATAGGTACCGCTCTGGCGGGAAGGTAAACGCCATTTCCATGCACTGCTCTGGTTTTGCCAGAAGCGGCTTAGTCATGACCTGGAAAAAACTGTCTGCAGACAAACACCAGCTCCCTCAGCCTGTAAAGCAAAATGAGCACCGCAGCCTCAGAGATGTCTGCGAATTGACTTAACTGTCAGGGGTCCTTTACCATTACCTTTTTAGAAATATAGAGACCTAGACGTTGTTCTCATAGTGCTTTCAAACAATATAGTTTCTGGCTCACCACTGCTCAGACTTCCGGAAAAGCACATCCTAAATAAGTCTCCAATTCCTCATCTAGTGCCGAGGGCCTTCTGGCGGTTCCCTCATTGCGAGAAGTAAGGTTACAGGGAACCAGGCAGAGGACCTTGTCGGTAGTGGCGCCTGCCCTGTGAAACGCCCTCCCAGCAGATGTCAAGGCAATAAACCACTATTTTACTTTTAAAAGACAACTGAAGGCAGCCCTCTTTAGGGAAGTTTTTAATGTCTAATGCTGTATTGTTTTTAATATTCAGTTGGAAGCCGCCCAGAGTGACTGGGGAAACCCAGCCAGATGGGCGGGGTATAAATAAATTTATTATTATTGTTGTTGTTGTTATTATTATTATTATTATTATTATTATTATTATTATTATTATTATTATTATTTCCCTACCTTTCTACATCTTTCACTGTTCCACACATTGGTTATGAATGTTCCCAGAAACCATTCACCCAACAGCGCTTTTCTTTTAGTTAATCTCCTTTGGTCCACCCCCAGCACCTATCCTTATCTCTGCCTTTGTCACACCTTACAGAATGTTCAACTTCTCTTCCAGGTGGTGCATACGAGAGAAGAAAACCTAGAGGACCTTTCATTAATAATATTTATTATTTTTGCCCATGTTGCAAAATTATCTAGCTTCCCCATAATGGATATCATTTGCACTGAATCTCTCTTTTCACTGCACAGCAGTTATTACTCTAAGACAGAGAGAAGGGAGTCAAGAGCGAGTACTCAAATACTCGCTCAAATACTCAAATACTCAAATATTGTTTGATTGCTGGCATTCCTTTTTTGGAAGCCAATTGTTCAGAAGTTTTTGTAACCCATGGTGACTCTATGTTAGGTGGACTCTTGAAAAGCTTGAGAACCATTTTCATTGAATTAAATTTCTTTTCCCACCCAGATATGGAAACTTGTGTCTCTTGTCCAAATGATCACTATCCAAACAAAGATCGGGATCGATGCATTCCTAAGATTCCAAACTTCCTGGCTTTAGATGACACTTTGGGCATTGTTCTAATTTCCTTTGCGCTTTTGTTGTCTCTGACCACAGTTCTGGTGCTTGTCATCTTCATTAAATGCCGGAACACTGCCATAGTCAAGGCCAACAACAGAAGCCTCACCTACATTCTTCTCATCTCCCTCCTCTTGTGTTTCCTCTGCTCTTTGTTGTTTCTTGGAAAGCCTAATGGGGTGACCTGTCTTCTGCGACAAACTGCTTTTGGTATTGTCTTCTCTGTAGCCCTTTCTAGCATCTTGGCCAAAACCATCTCTGTGGTTTTGGCATTCATGGCTACTAAACCGGGATCCAGGATGAGGAAATGGATTGGTAAACGCTTGGCTTATTCCGTAGTCATCTCCTCCTCCAGTACTCAAGTAGGGATTTGTATTCTGTGGTTGGGAACCTTTCCACCATTCCCAGATGTGGACACACCCTCAGGGACTGAAGAAATTATATTGCTATGTAATGAAGGCTCAAGCATCATGTTTTATTGTGTCTTGGGCTACATGGGCTTCCTAGCCATTGTCAGCTTCACTGTAGCTTTCCTTGCCAGGAAGTTGCCTGACAGTTTTAATGAAGCCAAGTTCATCACTTTCAGTATGTTGGTCTTTTGCAGTGTTTGGCTCTCCTTTGTTCCTACGTACCTGAGCACAAGAGGAAAATACATGGTGGCTGTGGAGATTTTCTCTATCTTGGCTTCCAGTGCAGGGTTACTAGGATGTATCTTTTCTCCTAAATGCTACATTATTGTTTTTAGGCCTGAGCTTAACAACAAAGAGCAGATAATGCAGAGAAATAAATGAATAATAAATCTGGGTATTTTCCCCCTGCACAGGAAAATATAACATAGCTACAGAAAAACTGGTACTATGTGAAATAATGAAAGTATTTAAGCATTTATTATTATTGTAGGGTTGTTTTGAGATAAAAAAAAAAATTATTTTTATTGAAGTTATATTTCTTTGTGGGAGCCAGACTGAAGCAATTATCATGGGGTTGTTGTGAAATCATTACTTTTTATTTTAAGTGAAGTTATAATCCTATCAAAATAGAGGCTTCCTTGTGGGACCCAATCTGAAGCTCCAAAGTCTATTTCTGTAACATATGAAGAAAGAGTTCATGTTTTTTATTTATATTTTGGGTAATCTATACTGAAATGTAAAATGTGTTAATAAATTGGGACTACGTGAAGAGTCTAAATTTCTTCAGAATTTTGTGGTGTGAAATGGGCTTTTTTAAAAGAAAATAAGATTCAAGTCTGATATATTCACACACACACACACACACACACAATTTGTAAAGGAAATATTTCTATTATTCAATACTTTATTGCCAGGGTATAATGAAATAATGCTGGTTTTATGTCATGATTTTCTGAATTTTATTAGTTGACATATATATCAGACATGAAATCAAGTCAGTTTTCAGTGCAAATCTTTTTTTTATAAAAAAAAATAATGTACAGTGGCAGCTCGGGTTACAGACGCTTCAGGTTGCAGCCTCTGCTAACCCAGAAATAGTACCTCGGGTTAAGAACTTTGCTTCAGGATGAGAACAGAAATTGTGCAGCGGCGGTACAGCAGCAGCGGGAGGCCCCATTAGCTAAAGTGGTACCTCAGGTTAAGAACAGTTTCAGGTTAAGAACGGACCTCTAGAATGAATTAAATTCTTAACCCGAGGTACCACTGAATCAAAAAATATACCTTCTGTTGATATTTACACAGAATGGTAGATCCCACATGAGCCCTTTGTTTCACTTTCTTCATGGTGTTATGAGACTTTTTGGGGGAGGTGATATGCTGAATGCCCAGACTCCCTTCTAATTCTTGGACCCTGCTTCTAATTCCTGGATCCGGCATGGATTCAATTGCTTGAATAGCCAAGCTAGGTTGGTAATTTCCTAGTTGATGAGTCATTTCCTTTTGGGAATGACCTTATGACCCAGAACAGAATGCCTGAATAATAATGCCTACCTGTTTCTGGGATCAACTCATAAACTCTACAACTGCCTCTTTTCCTTGCCGAACAAATCGGGCAATTATTTTTTGCCATTCCATTTAGGTCTTACTTGTAGTATCTACTGCAACAGATTCTGTACCATACACAGAACATATGCAACTTTATGGCAATACATTCATCTTAATCATGCTTATGTATCCTAATACAGACTCACTCCCCCCCCCCCCCCGTTTGTGACTGATTTGGTTTGGAATTTTTGCTCCCTCAGTTGTCATCAAGCAACAATTGGATGGGCAGCATTTCTCCCCCAGACCTGATGTTACACATCCCTCTTCATGGGACATTCTGGGGGGTGTTATTGTATAATCTCCATGATACCTGATGAACATGCCTAAGAACCATTTATTACGCACAATTATTGCTCAGCTTGCATTTCCCTTCTCTCTCTCTCTCTCTCTCTCTCACACACACACACACACACACACTCCACAGCAGAAATTTGTTTGGTCAGAAATCGTGTCACATTCAGATTGTGTACTTCTTCAGATTTGTGGCAAAAAAATGAACACACATAAATACTGCATGCAAAATATTATTTTATTTCTGAATATTTTAAAAATCCTTAGATATATAATTTCAACAAAAAGTTGTAAGTGTAGCGCAGTTCCTGGTGGATGACCCAAGTACTTATTAATATGTTCCTTTAAGGATCTTAAAATGACACCAGAAACTGTGCCATTATTCATTTATTTCTTCGTTTTAGCTGTTCCCTGTTGTTCAACTCAGGCCTCAAAATAATAATGTAGCATTTTGGAGAAAAGATGCAGCCTAGCAACCCAGCACTGGAGGCCAAGATGGAGAAGATTTCCACAGCTACCATGTATTTTCCCTTGGTGCTCAGGTAGGTTGGAACAAAGGACAGCCACACACTGCAAAAGACCAGCATGCTGAAAGTGATGAACTTGGCTTCATTGAAACTGTCTGGCAACTTTCTGGCTAGGAAAGCTACACTGAAACTGATGGCTGCCAAAAAGCCCATGTAGCCCAAGGCACAGTAAAACATGGAGACTGACCCTTCATTACATTCCACAATGATTTCTCCAGACACTGAGTGCATGTCCTGACCTGGAAATGGGGGAGATGTGGCCAACCAAACAGCACAAATGCCTAGCTGAGTAAGAGAACAGGAAAAGACAATTGAAAGTGCCAACCTTTTCCCCACCCATTTCCGGAAAATGCTTCCTGGTTTGGAGGCCATGAAAACTACAACCACTGTAATGGTTTTGGCCAAAACTGAAGAAATAGCAATGGAGAAGATGATGCCAAATGCTGTTTGTCGGAGCAGGCAGGTCACTTTATTGGGTTGTCCAATGAAGAGCAAAGAGCAGAGGAAGCAAAGAAGGAGAGCGATCAGGAGAATATAGGTAAGGCTTCGGTTATTGGCTTTGACAATGGGAGTGTCCCTGTGCTTAATGAAGACTGCAAGTACCAGAGCTGTGACCAGGGAAAGGTATAGAGCCAGTGTTGCTAAAGAAATACCCAAATATTCTTCAAAAGAGAGAAAGGTCTGGACTTTGGGGAGGCAGTGATCCTTTCCCTTATTTGGGTACTGATCTTCTGAGCAGCTGATGCAATAATCCATGTCTAAAAGTGGAAGAAATACCAAATTTAAAACTGATTTGTTTTCTGGAATAAGATACCCCTTTCAAACAGTTCCATATAATTCAATACTTGCAGCCACAAAAGACCCTAACCATATCAGAGCCTAACTATACATTCTTTATTAAGCTGTATGATGGGAATTTAGAGCAGTGTGTAGAACATAACAGGTATTCTAAGTATATTTTCCCCTAGGTTTTTTAAATTTTAACATTTTGAGTGCCTTATTTCCCCCTCCCTAACTTCATTCTATGTCTGTGTGATATTAGTTTTTTGCTGGTTTTAAATTGTCCAAACTGCTGTTCATCTTATTTTATGAGTTTAGGATGTTTTTTGCTAAACAAATTGCTTTTTTTTCCAGAGGGGATTTTAAAATTGACAGAGAATGTATTGGTTACCTCGAAAAGGCTCACCTCTTCCCTCCAATACTAAACATTATGTTTATCAGTCTGGAAGTGAAACAACAAAACCTGAAACTGAGGGTTGCATCCAGTGCTAGTCCTATGCAGAGTAGAGGTATTGAAATTAATGCACATGACTACATTATGTTCATCAATTTCTTTAAGTGGATCTACTCTGAGTAGGATTTGGTTGGATACAGCCCTAAAGCAGTAGTTTTCCACAATCTGCTAATCCCCACAGATATGCATACATTTATTTATTTGTAAATTAAAAGCAAATTGTGTGGCAAGTTCCCGCCTCCCCCTCGGAAATAAAGACACAGGACACCAGTATTTTAGGTTAATGGGCGAAAATAGGCCACAACTTTATTGATTACAGGAACTTGAGCGGTATTGGCTTAGGCATTGGTCCTATCGACTAACCGGCTTCAGCCCAATTACTTGAAGACTGGCAGGTGTTAACCACTAGTAGGGGGAGTCCTGCTGAGGCACGTCAACTAGGAGCTCCCCCGGGGTCACCACTTGGGGGCGTGCCTTAGGCCCACACCTCCATAGGCTTCAGACAGGGCAACACTGCCCGGAATCCTTTACCGGACTACCCTTCGATATGGGGGAAGGTGATGGCGCTTCCTCCCCCCCCCATTCATCTGCATAACAATACCCTTACCAATGCCTAACCGCCAATGCCGAGGAAGTTGTGACAATTTGCTACGAGGTAGGCAAAAAACCAAGTGCCTGGTGCCAACTTGCCAAGTGGAAAAAATTCCTACCAGGCCCCTTAACGGTGACCAACCAAGGTCCATGGCAATGTCAGAGAGCCAAACCTAAAGGGTGGGAGGGTGGGAAACCGGAGCAGCTGGGGTGCTGGAGTGGAGAAAGAGGGAAATCCTCGGCCACGCCAGCCCTAAATAGCGCGGGGCACGGCTCCTGGGCCAGCCGATTGGCTGGCAAGGGAGATGACGCGTCCGAGGTTTTCCTTATCAGCCCCCGCGCACATGGGGGGAGGGCATGAAGCCCGCAACCCCACGTCCTTTCCGGCTCGGAAGTGGCTTTTCTAAACGAAAAAAAGAAAAAAATAACCTGATGAGGCTCTGTGGACCTCATGATAGCATTTATAAGAAAGATAGATGGTGACACATCTGAAGAAGAAAGAAGGGAGAGAGGGAGAAAGAGCTCTACTTCAGCCTCTCACACTGAATAGTATCTTGGAGGCAGTGATGCACCAATATTCATATGGTGTAAGGTTAAAAACCTCTACTCCCTATTCAGTATCAAGAGACTTCACAAGGGAAGAAAGGAGAAAATGTGCATTTCGCCTTTCTTGATCTCCAGAACCTGCATCACTTGCAGGTTTCCAGGAGATGGGAGGGAAAGCTGTGTTTCCCCATTTCTCATAATAGAAACCCACTAAAACAATTACAAGACTCAGTGGTTGAGCCATGATCAGGAGCACGCTGGGGGTGTTCTATACAGATTGTGTTTCTTTTTTATCCATATGACTGAGCAAAACCATTTAAGATAATTGGAGAATGCCTGATAAACACATTATTTCATTTCTACTTCAGACAGCTACCAAGGAGGCAAAAAGCTCGGCATTGGTATATCATTCAGATTATACAACTTGTCACAAGTCACGCAGAATTGACTGAGTATTTGATCAGATCCATATTTCTTAATAATAAATCTCCTACCCTGCTGGTCTGAAATCTTCCCTTCCGGACACGAAGTGCAATCATAGCAACAAAATTTCTCCCCCTCTTTCTTTTTCTTGCTGGTACCAGGAGGACATTTTTCATTACACTGGGAGAAGGGACGTACCTGTTATTGAAGAAAGGAAAAGGTTACCTTCAGTTGCATAGACCTCATGGATCTATTCCAGTGAATATAGAAGGCTGAGAGTAAGGTCCATCACTCCACTGCTGTCAGCCATCCAGCTTTAAAGTATTGGTGAAATACCCTTTCTCAATTAAATTATTATGACTTAGACTTATGACCGAGAGAGACTCACCCAGTAAGAAGAAGAATAGATTTATTACGGCCACAGACCAGAACTACAGACATATACAACAATAAAAAACCATATAAATAGGTTAAAATTAAAATCTATAAGCTAAAACGTGATAAGTAATGAAGATACAAAACAATTAAAATATACAGGTTAAAGCCTTTAACCACAAATTTAAAATGTGCACGTTAAGACATTGGCCACCAGATTCATTCAGAGCTTGTCTCCTTAGTTTTATAGCAGAAACACAGAATTTAGTCACTTTCCCTGTCCTCTATTAGATATTCTAACTAGTGGTCATCAAATCTGCTTGGGATTCACTGCATGATTGGGGTGATAAGTATAGAACGGATGTCCCTATAAAAATGGCAATATTGTAGGATGTGAGTAAGAGTTTCAACTTCCTTCAAACCGCATGGGCATATTCACTCTGAGTATGGTTTATAAAATAATAAAACAACAACAACAACAAAGTCATAAGCTTTGTTTTAGAAAGAAAAGCTTACTTGACACCACAGTATGTAGGCTCATTAACTGCAAAAGTTAATCATGTAATGCATGAAGAATGACTTTTTATTTTTATGTTCAATATAATGTCTCCCAGGCTCCTTAAATGATCATGAACATTGGCATTGGGGGAAAAAATTCAATCCCTCTGTTGGCTGTGCAGAGTGGAGGTATGGCATGTAAATGTGAGCTGGTACAGGAAATAAGAGTGCGATATTATCATACTGTTGCTAGCATGGGAAAAGAAGGAGAATCAGGAGGAGGAGGAGGAGGAAGAGAAATAGGATTAAGTCACTTTCAACCTGACTGAAGTTTTGATGCCATTCAATTCTTGCGTCATCAATGGTGAGGTTTATGCCAGATGATACCTGCGGCTCCAACCTTCCCACTTTGACCCCGACATAGGAATTATTTGGGAATGTGATCAAGTTTGTAATATCAAATCCAGCTACTAACTCTCCATGTTCATTGAACTTAAATTCATCACCAATACTGTTGTTGAAAGGGATCCTCTGAATTAAAGAGAAAATCTAGATGGAAAGAAAAGGAGAGTCAAGGAACTGAGAACATAGAAAGACCCTGATTCATCAGACCAACGTTTCATCTGCTCTGGGATCTTGTTCTCACAGTAGTAAACCAGATGCCAATGCCAAGCTGAAACAGGACTTCGGCACAGCAGCCATCTCCCCATTTGTGACGCCCAGCAACTGACTTTGAGAGACAACAGTTCTTTTATTTTGAAAGCACTTTTTAAAAAACAAACAACAAATCATTGCACCATCTTCTTGCAACTGCTACCACTACTAGCACTCCCACAGCCACAAAAGCCTCATAGGAAGACACTATACATATGAGAGTGCCCTCCAATGAGATTTCTAAGAAGTGTGGCCTGAACACACACCACGCATCATGATTTTTTGAAAACAGCAAGCAGAGACACACCCCAAATATTATATTGTATCTCAGTGAAGACGGATCAGACACCATTTCCCCTTTTTAACATTGAGAGTCAATAAGAAGACATTACCTGCCAAGGTTCCACACTATGAGGGGCCAATCTTCTCCCATCCTCCTTTGCTCTTCTACTGAATCTTGATGAGTATGTAATATGCAAGGCATGTGCCAGAGCATAGACCGCATTATAGATACTGTAGCTGTGGCCAGTCATGCTCATGTCAAAATAAGTTGCAGGAAGGCTGTCTAATCTCTCCTCCCCAGTACAGAGATCATCAACATAGTCTGTCAAAACAGAACAGCTAAATGCATTCTCCCAGGTATCCTTAATAAAACCATCTCCCTTTGCCTTCAGAGGGTTGATAGTCTGAAGAAATTCTTGGAAGCCTTGAACCTTCTTTGAGTGAATTGCGAAGGAGATGGCACCATGGAGCGTTTGCATTTTAAAATCCCTTTGAACTATATGCAATGTGACATCCATTTGAGCTGTCATTATCCACACTCTCGCTATAGAACTTAACTCATAATCAGCAGCTGTTATAGGAAATAATGTTTTTACAAATATAATACCTGTCACCCATGCAATGGATGCAGTTTCTCCATATAAAACAATTACGTTGGCTGTGCTCCTCATGAAATCTGGCACAATGTTGAGAAAGAGAGTCACTATTTCCTCCATGCCGATGAAATGCACATTTTTTGGAAAAGTTTCTTGGAATGCTAAACATATTCCACTCTGAGAAAGCATGGTCTCAAAGACCTTTGAGAAATGCTCTCCAGCTTCAGTGTCCATTGTCATGAGCCCTACCCAGGTCCATCCAAAATGCAGAAGTAACTGGACAAATCCCTCATACTGTAGGATTTCATTGGGGACCATGCGGTAAAAAGCTGGGCGATTGCTTTGATCATTCGCAGCTGGTTCAAAGGAGCCATAAGAAAACTAAATGAACAAATGCATATAAATTTACAGACATTTCAGAGAAAGGGGTGGGAGGCTGTCATAGTTTGGAAGGGTTGGGGAAACGGCAGCTCGGTGATAAATCAGATACACTGCACAAAAAATGTGCTGCATACAGCCCCTGGCTTCTTTGTTACAGATGATGTGCAAGGTCTTTAACTCTTTTCCTATAGAGCCACCTTTGGGTGCAGTAAACTATATTGAGCTTGATGAACAACTTGTCTCAGCTGGAAGAAGGCAGCTGCTTATGTTCTGGGCAAATAAATTGAACATTTGACAGCTTCATCCCCTGAAGCTGTCGTACTTTGTGAAACAGTTTCTGAAATTAACTACAGTGTTAGTAGTAGTAGTATACCCCATAATTTTTCCCTGATGGGAGGCAGCTTACAGATAAAAACAAGAATGACTACAAACACGGGGGGGGGGATCATTAAAAACAATACAACATTAATAGAATAATAGAATAAAATAAATAAAATAAAAATAGAATAGAATAGATTAAAAACCATACATATAATCAGTTTAAGACATATAAATAATTACAACAGAAACATCACAAGCTCTTTCATTAAAAGCAGTCAGTTCCCCAAACCTGTTGGAACAAGAAGGTCTTCAACTGCTGGCAGAAGGACAATAAGGAGGGACACATTCTAGCTTCTCCAAAGAGGGAGTTCCAGGTGGTGCTTTATGGCTTTGGAAACCCCAATATTAACCTGGTGCAGATTCACCTATTTGTTATTGTTATCCTTCACCCTCTTTAAAAATTATTAAATTGCAGAAGGAAAGCAGAATGAGCAAGCAGCAGTAAATTATATGTTGGTTATGGAAATTTTCCATAACTAACACCAGCATATCCTACCTGTGGGATCTTGTAAAGACCTAAGATGTCTGCCATTCGTGTGGAGGTGTCAGATTCAAGTCATCCAATGACTCCTATTAGATTTTTGGGGATGCCACATTGATAGTTAGGGAAAAAACTATGTGATTTGCAGACCATGTCCAGAGTAGTACGGTAGGTTATCCTTGAATTGGAGCAGCTGTCGTAGATGTGAAACCCAAGAGTGACATTGGGCAAGAGTTTTGGATTTCCCATGATCTCATTAATGGCAAACACCGAGGCCATGATATGCTGGTAGAACTTTATACATACACTGCAAATAAAGCAACTAGTTCAAGAGGGTGCTGATGTTGTCACAAAACAGAGAAAAATATTATGTTGGGCATTGCGCCCACAGAATAAGCAACAATGTTGGGAGATGAATGCTAAGGGATTTTGTCACCAAGGCAGATAAACCTATGCACTTGTCAGGTGATTAAACTGATTAGTAACATAAAAAAACTCAAAGAGAACAAAACTCAAAGTGAGACAAAATGACTGACAGAGGCAAAAGCCAATGTTGGCCAGGAGGGAGGGGGAATACATTAATATCTAAGTTACGAGTAAATACAATGCTATATGTTCAAATAACTTGAACTAAGAAGCCCATTCAATAGTACATTACTTCCTGAATGACTGCAAATCTGTTTAACTCTTTTTCAGGTACTGATGGTTTTGCCAGAAATATATCAAATAAACAAATAAATATTCAAGAGGAAAGTTATAGGTAATAGCTAGCTTATGCAGAAAAAATATATGAAATGCAGCCAAGAAAACAATTACATTTGGTTTTAAAACAGAAGGCATGACTTAGTAGAATCCTATGTTACCTGATTTCCACATGGACCAACACGTTAAATCTGAGAAATAAAATGGATGACTGCAACCTACACCTTCCTTAACCCATTTCTATATGACAATGATGAAAATATGTATAGACCAGTAACTAGAGTGCAATCAGACCACAAAACATGGTTGAGTCAATATGTGCATTTTGCCTGTCATTTCAAACAATATTCACACCCATCCATTAATATATGAGATTCTCCCTCCCACAAAACTCAAAGCAGTTTGCCAACTTATATGCATATAGGATCTCTCTGTCTAAAGCAAACAGACAAACAAAGTAAAGCAAGCAGCTTTCATGAAAATGCATTTAAAATTAAAATGGATTCTTACATTGGAAAGTTAACCAGCTCCAATGAAGGGTCTCTGTCAAATAAAATATTGGGGAAAATGTAATGCATCTGAGATACGATCATACCAATTACAAACTCGTTTGGCTGGTACCACTCATGGGGGATTGAGAGGGGGTCTGTCAGGGCACAATTCATAGGTTGCCCTGTGCACACCAGGTGAGGAAGCAAGAAGAGCAGCAGTATCAACAACATTGCAGCACCTCAATTTCCTGATGGCAAATTTCCCCTCTAAACAGGCATTTTTCCTGGTCCCTCTATGGTGTCGCTATCTGCAAGAGCAAATTGGTTTAAGCAAAATGGTGCAGATTTAATGCGATTCCACCAAAACAGTTCTTATACACCTTTCTCTTAGCCTCAGCTGTGCTATAAAATTTTGCCTTGAATGGTAGATGAAAGGAGATACTCATTTGAAGCCTGACTTATACATAGAAAAAGGGAGAAATACGGAGAATGACAGAGCCCTGCCTGCTTTTAGATAATCTTAGCTGCCAATAGAACACTGTGGTATTTATGAACATGTAATACATGTTTTTTCCTATTGCAATCAGGGAAGCCATTGGGGGTTTGTCCCGGTGATTCAATCATAATAGTATGGATAATTATAGGGGAAGGATAACCATTTCTGCAATGATTCTGGGCTCTCTGAGGTTTCATGAGAACCAGAACTGCTGATGAAAACCAATTTGAAATATGTCACCTTATTTCAAAGCTCATTGCATCATAGTAGCTGTCATAGATATGAAAGCCAAGAGAACTACTTTTTAAAAATCTTTCATTTGCTATCCCTCAAGATAATCTGCTACTCTCTAAAGGGATAAGAATGTTGCAATGTCTGTTGAAACCTTTGTTTATCCCTCATTAGACTGCTGCTCAATGGCACATTGTTATTTGAATATTTCCCAAATGTGCACAAGATATTTTGAGGGGGAAAGTGTCAATAGAGATTCAGCTGCACTGTTTGTGGTCTATAAGTGTCACTGTCCACACATAGGGAATTGAGGGGCTACAATCTTTATTCCTTAATAGCATAAAGGTGAATTTATAGCATGGCTGAATCTTGTGGTGAAAGTTCATTGGTTAGTTTTGTTGTTTCTATTAGCAAGACAAGAAGATGACCCCAAAGACAGGAATGGGAGAAGTCTGGGTTTTCTTCTGTTTGGGTTAAGCAGCTGGTATATACCAGTATATACCTCTGTAAATTTTATGGGGTCTTCCAGGAGCATCCCCTAGTATCTGTTTTTATCTGTGCCTAGATTGCTCATAGATGCCATTACATACATTTCTGGAAAATATGCTACAACCTCTACATAATTTGTCTTTTTAAAAAACAAAACAAAACAACAACAAATATTTCAATCATCTCTAGACCATGTAAACATGAATAGAGATTGAGCCTAAATTAGTTATTAAGTAAGTAGGCAAACATTCCAAAGAATTTTATTTGATTGGGATCTGAGAGGAGCTAGGTGAGAACTTTAAAGTGGATTACCAAAGACCACACTTTCCACAGTGCTAAATCTACCAACAGTCACTTCAGAGGAAACAAAAAAATGTGGCAAAACAAATAGGACTGAACATTTGATATTTTATCATTCCCCCCCCCCCTTATTAGTTGGTGCATATTATTCAGATCATACATCAGCACAACAAGAAAGCATTTGGATGAACAGTTGTAATCCAGAAAATGAGCACTGGAGGCAAAGATGAAGAAGATCTCCATGGCCACTATGTACGCATTTTCTCTGGAGCACGATTGTCACAAAGACAGAGAAAGACCAACATGCACAAACTGAGAACCAGTGATCCTTCAGATGTTATTAAATTCCGACTTCCATCATCTTTGAATTTTGGTCATGTTGGCTAAGCCTGATGGGACTTGGAGTCCAACAATATCTAGAGAGCAGCCAAGTTCCCCATGTTTGTCCTAGATAATGACTGCAAATCCAAATTGAGCGATGAGGGCAATGTGTTTAACTTAACAGCACACATATTGGATGGGAAAAGGTAGTATGACAATAAAAGAAATTGAGCCAGTCTTTATTGGTTTATAGATTGTGAAATCAAAAAACATCATAAAGGCATTGCACAAAACAAAAGAGACAGCAGTGAAGACAATAATGCGAAAATCTGCCTTTTCAAAGGTGGCCCGTAACTTTTTAGTCTGTTCAACAAACATAAAGGAGAAGAGGCATTTGCTCCTGAGCAGGAACAAAATATATAGCATGTATCAAACTAAGTTTTACTCTTAGTAGATCCATTGACACTAACACACTAAGTTAATGATGTCCACTAATTTCAAGGGGTCTACTCTGATTAGGACTAGCTCTGGATAGAACCTATTTGATTTTTATTGCTTCCTTCTTATTAGCTGTTCCTTTTTGTTCAGTTCAGGCCTCAATATAATAATATAACATTTGGGGAAAAATATGCAAGCTAGTAACCCAGCACTAGAAGCCAAGATGGAAAAGATCTCAACAGCCACCATGTATTTTCCTTTTGTGCTCAAGTAGGTTGGCACAAAGGACAGCCAAACACTGCAAAAAACCAACATGCTGAAGGTGATGAACTTGGCTTCATTAAAACTGTCTGGCAACCTCCTTGCTAGGAAAGCCATGGTGAAGCTGATGGTTGCCATAATTCCCATGTACCCCAGGACACAGTAGAACATGAAAAGTGACCCTTCATTACATTCCACAATGATTTCTCCAGTTAGTGAGTTCATGTCCAAATCTGGGAATGGGGGGAAGGTACATAACCAAATAACACAAATGAGAAACTGAGGGAGAGAGCAAGCCAAGACAAGAGAATATGCCAATCTTTTCCCCACCCATTTCCGGAAAATGTTTCCTGGCTGGGAGGCCATAAAAGCCACAATCACTGTAATGGTTTTGGCCAAAACAGAAGAAATAGCAATGGAGAAGATGATGCCAAAAGCTGTTTGTCGCAGAAGACAGGTCCCCTTCTGAGGCTTTCCAATGAAGAGCAAAGCAGAGAGGAAACAAAGAAGGAGAGAAATGAGAAGAAAGTAGGTGAGGCTCCGGTTGTTGGCTTTGACGATGGGAGTTTCCCTGTGCTTAATGAAGGTTCCAAGTACCATAGCTGTCATCAGAGAAGAAAGAATAGCCAAAGAAACTAGAGTAATGCCCAAAGGTTCATCAAAAGTGAGGAAGTTGTGCGTCTTGGGGATGCATTTATCTTGTCCCTTGTTTGGAATGTGATCTTCTGGGCAATTGATACAATAATCCATGTCTAAAAGAAGAACATATGCTTCTTAAACACTCTTCTATTTTCATGAACAATGAGCATCTTTCCTGGAATTCATCTTAATAAGTAGTTATTAGTAATTATTACCAAAACTCTGAACATGTGGCTACCGTCCATTCTATCCTCCTAACCTAATATGGTTATTTAAGGGTTTTGAGGTACAGTGGTACCTCACAAGATGAATGCCTTGCAAGACGAAAAACTCGCAAGACGAAAGAGTTTTTTGTTTTTTGAGTTGCTTCGCAAGACGAATTTCCCTATGGGCTTGCTTCTTAAAACCGTCAATGCATTCCTATGGGAAACCGTCAATGCATTTCCTATGGGAAACCATGCTTCGCAAGACGAAAAATTCACAAGACGAAAAAACTCGCAGAACGAATTAATTTCGTCTTGTGAGGCACCACTGTATTATAAATATTGGCTTCTATTTGAAAAATCACATGATCTACCAAGAACAATTAATTATTTTAGGGATGGGTTGAAATGAAATGCGAAATACTGTAGTGGTTGGCAGGACATCCAGGGAAATTGTCCAAAATTTTGGTTGTACTTCTTCCTCTATGTCGTTTTGTTCTTCAAAAATATATTATTAATTCTTTCACATCTTCTCACACTTATCACACTTACAGGCTTCTTTGCATGGTAATATTACTAGAAATGTTATGTTTATGATGAATGACCTTTATCAGGAGAGAGACAGGGAAAGGTGACCCTGCTTCTCTAACTTGATCTCTCGGTGGCTTTCCATACCATTGTTTTGTGAGTATAGATGAACAGAAGCCATGCTACATGGCAGTGGCTATTTAATAGCTATATAGAGTCATTAAAGATAATAGCTATATAAGGCTTGGGCTGCAGCTTTCGGAGGGAATCAGAATAAAGACACATATCACACATAGGATGGAGTTCCTCTACCCAGATTTACCCAAGGGGATGGTTCTCATTTCTAAATGTAATCAGAGAACAAGTGTGTCATATCTTTGCTATAGTTTTGTTTCTGTATCTTTAATAAAGCTTCATGTTCATTGCCGCTACAGTGTATCACTGAATCTCTATAAAAGGAAACTCTCCTCTTTGTGAGACCTACAGTCCTGACCTGTCTGAATTGGCCTAGAATGAGCCTTTCGTCACAAAACTTTAACCAATACATTTGGCTCAAGCAGGCAATCACTCACAGTTAAGCCCTAAATTTCTCTTCACTTGAACCAACTGCATTTAGGTGAAACTCTGTTTTTGTAGCGTTTCCCTTAACTACTCTGGTGAATGGGGCACGTAACTGAACTCTATCATCCAGGGGAGGACACGCTCAACAGCAGCACCAGGAATTCCCCAATTATGGGATTGACTGGATTCCATTTGTCTTTGGAAGCAGACAATTCATGCAGAGGGAGAAAGGCACAGTCTATCTAAGCCTTGTCAGTAACTTTGGTGTGGGTATGTGGAGGAACAATTGTAGGCATTAATAACGACACAGGCTAGACATTCTGTCATCAGTAATCACAGATTCAGCTGTCATTTCATTATATCCATGTGTCTTTACAATGTCTAACCTACCTTTCTTGTTTGAGAACATCCCTTCTGGACATGGAGCGCAAATGTAGCAGCAAAATTTCTCCCCCTCGATCACTTTCCTGCTGTAACCAGGCAGGCAGTTCTCATTACATAAGGAGAAGGGAGGCACCTGGTTTTAAACAAAGGAGAAAATTAGCATTCAGAAAATGTTTCAGAAGTGTTGATTTAGATATTATCAACTATTACACATCTGATGATATCCAACAATGATATCCAATCCACAATGTGCAATAAAGCCATTTCCCTTCCCCTGGGAAATGAAGTTGCGGACTGGTCATGAGCCCACCCCATGGGGGGGGGCAGGGCTGGCCCCCGCATCACAGGGAGCCTCTGGCTGCTTCACTCCTTGGGCTGACCAATCTGGTTGGATGGGGGGACGTGGCTTATGCCATTTAAGCTGCTCAAGGTGGGAACTCGGCCCCTTTTGGTTCACGCTCACACAGTTCTCCCTCCCTCCCTATAGTTAGGCTCTTAATCCTTTGTTGAAGGTGCCTGGTAGGATATTTTTCCACTTGGAAAATTGGCACCAGCTACTTGGTTTTTCGCCTACCTCGTAGCAAATTGTCACAACTTTGTAAGGTTTGGCAGTTAGGCACTGGAGTATTCAGTTGGAGGTGAATGGACGTAGTGGCCCTCACCTATCCCTCCTGTTTCAAGGGTATTCCATTAAAGGAATCGGGGGGGGGGCATCCGAAACCCAGACAGGGGCTAGGGCCATGGCATGACCCCTATCGGTGACCCTGGCGGAGTTCCTAGTTGATGTGCATCAACAGGGCTCCCTCTACTGGTGGTTAACCCTTCTGAGACTTCCTGCAGGTGGGCAGGAGTTAGATATAGTCGGTTTGGTTCCAGTGCCCAAGCCAATACCACTCACATTCTGTAACCAATAAAATTGTGACCATTTTTAGCCCATTAACCTAAAATGCTGACATCTAGTGTGTTTATTCCAACAGTGGGGTGGGTTTGGGGCCTTGCCACGCAAATGCATATGCAAAAACAGATGGTGTATACAGTAGGGGTCTACTGTATACCCCATCTGTTTTTGCATTTGTGGTGGACATGTAAGGCCTTCTGGGAGATGGTAAATAATGAAATAATAATAATAAAATATTTCAAAGGTCTTTGATAAAAAGACCAGAAGGCTTTCTTTTAGGAATAAATGAGTCAGATGTACCCAGAGATCAAAGGAATCTGTTTCTCTATACAACTGTGACAGCCCAAATGGTATATGCCCAGAAATGGAGGGAGGGAACAGTGCCAACGAAGGAGGAGTGGCAGACAAAAATGATGGAATATGCAGAATTGGCATGCCTAACTAGCAGAATAAGAGATCAAGAGGAAAGGGTATTTCAGGAAGATTTGAAAATGTTTATAGAATTTTTGAAGAATCATTGTAAACAAGTTAAAAAAATTAGCAGGATTAGAGTGAATTCAGAAGTAAAAATTACACTGAGACAAAAGGAAAAAGGGGTAATCAGAAGGAACCATGGAAGGTGGGAAGGGAAGTCAATGTATAATTTAATATTTTGCTTTGTATATGTGATTGTGTGTGTGCATTTTCTATGTGTGGTGAGAATTATCCATCTAGCTCAGGCATCTCCAACCTTCGGCCCTCCAGATGTTTTGGACTACAATTCCCATCTTCCCTGACCGCTGGTCCTGTTAGCTAGGGATCATGGGAGTTGTAGTCCCAAAACATCGGGAGGGCCGCATGATGGGGATGCCTGATCTCGCTAAACAACTGTAGAGATAAAAATCCCCAAGCACAGCATAATGGGCATTATCCCTTTTCTTAGTAAGCAGGGTAGATTACAACCATTTAAAACTGATTTCAGCCACATATATAGGGTGTGTTCTGAAAAAAATGATCTGTCTACTGCCTTTTGTACTAGATGAAGTTTCCAAGTCATCTTCAAGGGCGGCTGCACATAGAATGCACTGCAATGATTCCATATGGAAATCAGCAGGTCATGAAATACCATGGCCAAGTCATCTCTATCCCAAAGAGGCTTAGCTGGTGAACCTAGATGAAGCTAGAAATAGGCACTTCTATGCACTGAGGCCACTAGGGCCACAAGTGACAATGTTGTATCTGGGGCTACCCACAATCTACAAACTGGCTCCTTCCAGGGGAGCGCAAGCCTATCAAAAAAGAGGCCATCTTCCCATTTCTAGAACTCAACCTGGAATACATAACACCTCTGCCTTTTCAGCTTACAGTAAGAATCAATGACACATTGCATGAAGAGTCTCTCCATTGGTTGCCTTAAATATACAGTGGTATCTCAGTTTACAAACTTAATCCATTCCGGAAGTCTGTTCTTAAACCGAAACTGTTCTTAAACCGAGGCGCGCTTTCCCTAATGAGGCCTCCTGCCGCCGGTGCCCTTCCACCATTCGGCTTCTGTTCTTAGGCTGAGGTAAAGTTTGCAAACTGGGACACTACTTCCGGTTTTACGGAGTTTGCAAACTGAATAGTTCATAAACAGGGCTGTTCTTAAACCGAGGTACCACTGTACTGACTAACCACTCAGTGTATAATCATAAATCCCGTTCACCTGAGTCAAATCTCTGTGCCATTCCATTTTCTCTTCATTAATGGATAATACAGCTCTTTTAAAATCTTGAGGATCTAGTCTTCCCACTTTGACTCTGGCATAGGAGTTATTTGGGAAAGTGGCCAAGCTTGTAATATCGAACCCAGATGATAATTCTCCATCTTTGTTAAACATGATTTCATCTCCAGCACTGTTGTTGAATGAGATCCTCTGAAGCCATGAATGGAGCTACCGGAAGAAAGAGAATAGAATAGCATTTTAAATATTGAAATATTCTCACTGAGAATATACTTTTTCTATAGATTTTACATTAAGAAAGCAATTTCCAGACACTATAACTGTTATGTGAAGAAAAAAAATTAGATTTCATCTTTACAAAATAGTACGGCTTATATTGAGTAGATTGAATATGGTAGACCCAAGCTGACAGATAAAACATAGAACATGGAGATATCTATCAGGTGCCATACAAGCACAATTCAATTAAATTCATTTTAATACATTTGCAGAATATCAATTGTTCAAGACTATTTTGATTGAAATAGTCAATGAATGAAGTTCAGTGTTTCTGAATAATCTGAATAATCACAAATGGGTTGCTTTCCCTTTCACAGATATTTGTAGATGGTACTTTCTACGTGCCCCAAAGTGGCGATAATTGGATTTCATGGCTTCATTTGTAGCATAAAGGATAGCCAACATTGTTTAAACATATCTAATTTACATCTGTACATTGTCAACAATTATATGACACTTTTGGATATATATTTACAATATTAGGAAGAGTGCATTGTAGTTTTTTATAGAATTATAGAAGATTGTGTCACTTAAGGAGAATTCCTATGTCAAAATACACTGGAATGTGGCTAGCTTGCTTTGCAGTGAAAAGAATTTAAAAAGATTCACAAGAAGAGGAGTCCCCATTTTCTGCTAGGCATAATGGCAATTGAACATCACACATCTGTAATATACATTAGACCTTTGACAGCGAGGAGCTATTACCTGCCAAGGTTCCACATTCAGGAGATCTAGTCCACCCTTATTCTTCATTGTTTTGTCTTTGGATTTAGATGTAGAAATTCTATGTAAGGCATGTGCCACAGCATACACAGAATTATAGATACTGTAGCTGTGGCCTGTCATGCTCATTTCAAAAAAAGGTCCAGGAAGGCTCTCCAATCTCTCTTCTCCAGTACAGGATTCATCAAAATCTTGCAATAAACAATCAAATGCTTGTTCCCAGAAATCTTTGATAAAGCCATCTTCTGTTGAACTGGAAGGGTTTATAAACTGAATAAAATTTTGGAAGCCAAGATGTTCATTTGAGTGAACTGTAAATGAAATTGCTCCATGAAACATTTGAACATCCCACGTCCTTTGCAATAGAAAGAATGCAAAATCAATTTGAGCTGTTGTAATCCACACCTTTCCAGGAATCATATATTCTTCATATTGAACATCGCTTAAAGGCAATAACTTTTTCCACCACAAAATGGCTGCCAACCACCTAATGATGGCTGTTTTACCATATATAAGCACTGCATTGGCTTTGGTTTTTCTGAAACCTTTAATGCTATTCAAAATGTAATCATTCATTTCAGCAAGGTTGTGGAAACGCATTTCATCTGGAGCTCTGTTGGTGAAAGCTGAACAGATCCCGCTCTGGGAAAACATGGGCTCCATAGTCTTCAAGAAATGCTCTCCATTGTCATCATCCAAAATCACGATTCCAACCCATTTCCATCCAAAATGCAGAAGTAAATGAATAATTCCCTGGTACTGAAGCTCTTCATTAGGGACCATGCGGTAAAAAGAAGGAAGATCAGTTTGCTCATTCACGACTCGTTGGAATGAGCCATATGAAAACTAAAAATTTTAAAAAGGAGACATTTCAAGGAAGGGTCATACTTAGACTATAATCCTATATATATATAAAAGGTAAAGGTACCCCTGCCCGTACGGGCCAGTCTTGCCAGACTCTAGGGTTGTGCGCTCATCTCACTCTATAGGCCGAGAGCCAGCGCTGTCTGCAGACACTTCTGGGTCACGTGGCCAGCGTGACAAGCTGCATCTGGCGAGCCAGCGCAGCACACGGAACACCATTTACCTTCCCGCTGGGGGAACTGCTAGGTTGGCACCCCGCCGCGGGGATTCGAACCGCCGACCATGCGATCGGCAAGTCCTAGGTGCTGAGGTTTTACCCACAGCGCCACCCGCGTCCCATACACATACACACACACACACACATATATAATCTTCAATTAAGTCCAATTGATATAATAAGGTTTCTTACTGAGTATACCTGGGACTCAGCTAGATTGTTGTTGTAGGGTTTTTTGTGTTTTTAAATGTTTTCTATGTGTTGTATATGCAATGTAACACTGTGGCACCAGATTGTGCTGTGGAGTCTCATCTTTCCCTACCAGATTTCCCTGTATGAACTTGCAACATGTTTAACTGAATCACTTCTTTGACATGTGTAGATCCAGCCTTGGATAGCTTTATTTATTGAGTGAGTGAGTGAGTGAGTTATTACTTATGGCCCATTAGCAGTAGGAATCTATGATGGGTTCGAGTTTTAGACACCTGCATATCTTTAGAAATTTGTCTGTACCAACATACCGGCATCTTTCCCCCAAAGTCAGATTAAATGTCTTTCAATCAGAAGTGTTAAACGGCAGAATGAGAGGTATCCCTTATCAAAAGAAGGATCTGTGTGTGCTCTCAGGATGTTGACTGTGTGAGGCATATTTTATTGCTTTGAGGACAATATGATCAAGTGAGGGAACTATTGACTGGCAAATTGGCCGGGTCAATCTGAAGCCTACAATATCAAATATATTCTGAACGACAAGTCCAACGATAACTTGGCCATGGCAAAGTTTCTTTCAGTACTCATACGAATCAAAGATCAACTAAACAAATAACACTTCGGTCTCCCTTCCCTGGGGGGTTGTCTATAAGAGTCTGTATTTTATTCTGTATCTATGTTATGGGTCGTTGGACCACAATAAAGATTATTATTATTATTTAAGCTGCAATCCTCTGCAAGCATGTACCAGTGTAGCCTCTGTTGAACAGTGAGATTTATTTCCAAGTAAATAGGGTTGCAATGTTAATTTCTATCCTGCCTTTTGATTGAAAAGTACT
This sequence comes from Podarcis tiliguerta, assembly GCF_965153285.1. NCBI lineage: Eukaryota > Metazoa > Chordata > Lepidosauria > Squamata > Lacertidae > Podarcis > Podarcis tiliguerta. Next base: position 42,297,101 of record NC_139546.1, on the reverse strand, counting down.
GACTGATGATGGGCTAGCTGTACTTTGCTGTGATGGGAATTCCAAATTCCAAAAGACTTGAAGGCCTACATGTTATCAACCCTCATATAATTTAGAGTGAGGGAGTTTCGGATGTATCCACAAACTACAGAATAGACATTTCATATCCATGTATTTCATCCTATCTTTCCCCAATCAAAAATGTCAGTCTTGAAATTGCTATCTGAAAGAGGAAAGGGGAAAGAAGAAAGAAGAGCAGATGCATGAGATTAGAGAAGATCCCATAGACCCAACCCATGAATCCTACCTGGGGAATCTTGTACAGGCCTAAGATGTCTGACATGTGTGAAGAGGTATCGGAATCCAGACCGCCAATGACTCCCATTAAATTCCCCTGCCTGCCACATTTGTAGTTAGGGACAAACCTACGTGACTGGAAGAGCAGGCCCAACGTGGTACGATATGTTATCCCTGCATCATAGTAGCTGTCATAAATATGGAATCCAATAGTGATATTTGGCAAAAGCTTAGGGTTTTTACTGATTTCCTGGACAGCAAACACCAAAGCCAGGATGTGCTGATAGAATTTTGTCACCACGCTGCAAGAAGAATAGGATGTTTCATTGTAGAATTCTGAAATGCTTGAACAGTGCATGAAATTGTACTTTCCCCCCCAGATCTACAGGTCTGCTCTGCTTTAAAATAGATTACATTGCCTGGGATAGGGACATAACTGAGCAAAGGTAATTCCTTTTGCAATGCCTAATTACTCCTTTACATTCAATTGGGTGACACTTTGCTGGCAACCTCCTCCAAATCAATTACAAAATGCAATTTAGGAAGTTGGGAGCTGCCATTTCCAGTTACAAAAATGAAGACTACCTGACACAATGCCACCCCATGACCCACTTGGCCACACCTTTTCAAGTACAACTATAAGGAACCGTCCTCCATGTTCCTGTGATTCAAAGCACATTTTCCCACAGTACTGTTGCCTTTGGGATACAGTATGTGAATAGTGCTCTAGGAACATTTCTTTTTTCTTTTTTCCAGTTCATCTTTATTGGTTTCTTTTAACAAGCATTCATGAAATCACTTTGTAACATCTAAGTTTTCCTGTTACAGTTGTACCTCGGGTTACAAATGCTTCGGGTTACAGACTCTGTTAACCCTGACATAGTACCTCAGGTTAAGAACTTTACCTCAGGATGAGAACAGAAATCAGTGGCAGTGGGTACCTCAAGTTAAGAACAGCTAAAGCTAAAGTGGTACCTCAAGTTAAGAACAGTTTCAGGTTAAGAACGGACCTCCAGAATGTATTAAGTTCTTAACCAGAGGTACCACTCTACTAAACATGTGATTCTAAAACATAATAAAGATAACAAAAATATGCACTTAATCATTTAATTCATAATAAACATAATAAAGAAAACAAAAATATGCACTTAATCATTTAATTCATTTGTACTCCATTTGCACTTGACTTCCCTCACTTTCTTACTTGGGTCCTCTATTTATTTATTTTTATTTGAATTCCCAACATAACATATCTATATATTTGGTAGCCTACTTTTCCTCTGTATTTTAATAATTTTTCTTACAGGAGTTATTCTAAACCAGTCAAAATATTTAATTCTCCACAATGGTCTTTTAAAAGGTAAAGGTACCCCTGCCCATACGGGCCAGTCATGTCCGACTCTAGGGTTGTGCGCCCATCTCACTTAAGAGGCCGGGGGCCAGCGCTGTCCGGAGACACTTCTGGGTCACGTGGCCAGCATGACGAAGCTGCTCTGGCGAGCCAGCACCAGCGCAGCACACGGAAACGCCGTTTACCTTCCCGCTATAAAGCGGTACCTATTTATCTACTTGCACTTAGGGGTGCTTTCGAACTGCTAGGTGGGCAGAAGCTGGGACCGAAAGACGGGAGCTCAGCCTGTCGCGGGGATTCGAACTGCCGACCATGCGATCGGCAAGCCCTAGGCGCTGAGGTTTTACCCACAGCGCCACCCGCGTCCCCTAATGGTCTTTTAGATACTGTTTAAATATATTCCAATCATTTCTGAATTTTTGTTCCATTGGATCTCTTATCTGCCCTGTCAGTTTATCCATCTCGGAGTACTCCATCAATTTAATCAGCCAATATTTCTTTGTCAGTAAGATCTCCACTTTCCAATTCTGAGCGATCAAAACTCTTGCTGCGCACATGAACACTTTCTTTAGGTCTCTTGGAATCTCACTCCCAATAATTCCTAAAAGGAATGCTTCAGGCTTTTGGGGAAATGAGACTTTGAACATCTTTTTTAATTCATTATAAATTAAGCTTTAGGAACATTTCGTTGTCTGCATGAACAATGGCTTCTTGCCAATATGCACACATTTATTCACTCACTCACGGGTCAGCAGTCATGCAAACAGAAGGAATTACCAAAGTATAGAGAAAATTCAAATCTAGGGGGTGGAATCATATCTTACAGTGGAACATCAATCTGCTCCTGAGATGGGGGTTTCTGGAAGTCAACGCCGGGTACAAGATAATAGATATAAGACACAATCCCACCAATTAGAATTTCACCTGGCTGGTGCCACTCATGTGGAACATGAACAAGATCATTCGCAGCACACATAACATTGTGTGCTTTGCACACCACGTGAGGAAACACCACCACAAGAACCATGAACACCACAGTCACCATCCTTCTGATGTCAAAGCCGCATAGTTGATTTCCAAATGGTTCTCCGTAGACTAATCAATAAATTCAATTCATCCTACTTTAAAGAATACACTTTAAATTTTAGCGGACTGCCAGCCAATGCACTAGTTAAGGAGACTTGTGTCCACTTTTAGATTTACAATCTAAAGGATTTCTAAGGCATTTCTGTATTTTAAGAACAGTATCTGAATGCTTGACTGATCTATACAGTGAAAGGGGGAAACTGACAGAGTTTGAAATGACATGGCCCTGCCTGCCCTTAGTCGCTACACTTGGGTGTATCTAACCCAGTGGGGCTTTATATTATTTCACTTGCTTGTTTATTTCCCTCCCCCCCCCCATGCCTCTGGGAGGAAACTCTGAGCTTTGGATTTGCCATTGAAATAATGACTGTAAGTTTGATAATTATAGAAGAGATAATAACTGCTGCAGTGTTTGGGGGCTTGGCATTCCATCAGTAGTAACAGGGTTGCGCTTAGAGGCCCCCAAGCCCTTCCCCTGTAAATAACTTCACACAGACACATAATTTTAGTTTAAGTTATTGGGCAATAATTTAGGCCACAACTTTATTGATTACGGCAAAAGTGAGTGGTATTGGCTTAGGCATTGGCAACAGACTGTAACTGACTCCTGCCTCTCTGGCTGGTAGTCTGAAAGGGTAAACACCAAACGAGGGTGCAACTTCAATGAAGATCAGCCAAAACTCACCCGGGGTTCCTGTCATCCTGGCATGGGTCTAGGCTCTCAGACAGACCTCAGACAAGATCCAGGACCCCCAGATTCCTTTACCGGAACACCCTATTTCTGGAGGAGCAGGTGATGGCTGCACCTCCGCTTCCCACACATTGCTGATCCAATGCCTAATCGCCAACCCTTACAAAGTTGTGACGATTGCTAAGGGGGTAGGCGAAAACCAAGTGGCTACAGCCAATCTGCCAAGTGGAAAAATTCCTACCCAGTCCCCCTTCCAAAACAGGTGACCCAATCTGAAGCAAGGCCAAAGAGCACAACCTAAAATTAGGGAGGGAGGGTGTTTGGCAGCGCGAAGCAAGTGCCTCCAATTACGTTGCGCTGCCACTTTAATACACCCCGGGAATCACACCATACATCCAGATTGGCCCAAACAGCCAGGCATGATCCCAGGGCCCAACTGTTAAGACTTGGGCCATGCCCAACAAGAACTCACCCTGTGGGGGTGCCTTAGGGGCCTGAGCGCAACCAGGACCCACGTTAAGGAGGATCCCATTTACTGTATCAATGGCTGACATAACCATGTTTGTGAAATGTCAACATAACTTTCTGCTGCTCCACAGTGAGACTACCCACTGTGGTCACCACAGTGGTGGTGAGCTCTGAATGATAAACTTAGACAGAAAGCACCCTTGCTTAGAACAGAAATGGCAATATTATGATGGGCATTCTCATACCCAAATCCCATGTCCAGTCCAAAATCCCTCTCCACTTTACTGCTTGGATTGTTGCATGCAGATGTGAGAGGAAGTGCATTTGTTTGTCCAAGTCCTTGTTCAGTTGACTGGTTACCACAACCAATGTACAAAATAGGATGTTCTTGCAGACTGGGTATTGCTTTAAAGTTAATGGGGAAAGCTGGTTGGTCAAAATAAACTAATATAAGCATTAGCACCCCAATCCCCTGAACATTTAGCTAGGTAAAGTGACTCCTGACCATTAGGTCCAGTCATGGCCGACTCTGGGGTTGCGGCTCTCATCTTGCTTTATTGGCCGAGGGAGCTGAAGTATAGCTTCTGGGTCATGTGGCCAGCATGACTAAGCCACTTCTGGCGAACCAGAGCAGCACACAGAAACACAGTTTACCTTCCTGCCAGAGTGGTATTTATCTACTTGCACTTTGATGTGCTTTTGAACTGCTAGGTTGGCAGGAGCAGGGACTGAGCAATGGAAGCTCACCCCGTTGCAGGGATTCGAACCACCAACCTTCTGATCGGCAAGTCCTAGGCTCTGTTGTTTAACCCACAGCGCCACCCATGGCCCATTTAGCTAGAGCACATTAAATGCCCACAATGTCCTTCTTCGTTTTCCCCTGCTGAGATTATGCCACATTCTCCACAATGACCTGGAACTAGAATTATTTGTGAGATTGTGAGCAATGGTTTTGCTTTGTGAAAGGAGAGAGAGAGGAGGGGAGGAGGAAAATATTAGAAGGAAATTCTGCAAAGTTAAATTATTTTCTGAGGGAGAAAAAAGGGGGCTTCTGAGAAATTTTGGCTCATTGCCACTCAGTGGTCTGTACTCTTCACCTAGATTATGTTACAAAATTATAAACTAGACTGGTTTTGTGTAAGTTAACCTGCCAGAGAAGTATTTTAATATCCTGCATTGCAGGGTGGAAATGCTGCACAGCTACTCTTGCTGCTCCAACTGGGTGGCTATGAGATCCAGGTTGTATAAAGTAACTCCTGAATTTGTGTGTGAAGACCCCCTAACCACCCCCAAAATAAATCACAACAGACACAGAATATTTGTTTAGGTTTTGGGCATTAATTTGGCCACAACTTTCTTGATTACAGTATGTGAATGGTTGCTTAGGCATTGGTTCAGACTACCTGAACTGCACTCAGGCAGGAGCAGGACTGACAACTGGACACCGCCAGAGCTCAGTAAGGGAAAACATACTGGAGGAGCACAGAGGTGGAGTTCCATCTCTTAGTTCACCCCAGATGCTCCCAGGGACTCTGGCATAGCCCTACTCCTGATAGGGGAATGGACAGAGTAAATTGAGTCCCTGGATTCCTTTAACGGAATTCCCTAGCAGCAGCAATGGAGGGGCAGGCACAGCCAACCACATCCCCTCTTCCAAACAATGAACCAATGCCTAACCACCAACCTTACAAAGTTGTGACTATTTGCTACACGGTAGGCAAAATCCAAGTGGCACCAGCCAATCAGCCAAGTGGCAAAATTCCTACTGGGCACCCGCTCCAAAAGCAGATGACACCTAGACAGACATAGCAAGGTCAAAAACACTGCCCTAATTATAGGGAGGGAGAGCAGGGGATCTGCTGCATGATTCAAAAGAGAAAGCTCCATGCATCGTGCAACACTTTAAATAGCCCCTAATACTCCAATCAAAGCCCAAACAGCCAAATTTTCTACCTCAGCAACAGAGGTGCAGCCAATGGGGTGCTGTCGCCATCCAACCGCCCCCCCCCAGCAACGAGGAGGCAGTTTAGGTGATCTGACTGCAACATGTGGCTCTCGATGATGGAAGATATGTAAACCAAGTATTTGCAACCAACTATAAATAAGCTTTCCTCTAACCTACATGTGAGGTAAAGCACATTTCCCCACAGTCAGATTGTCCTTTTAGATGCAGGCTGCTTTTGAACTTTTCAATTTTCATTTTTTTTTTTTAATTTTTGCTTCAGCAGTTGTTGCTGTCTCATTCATTTATTCATAGGTTGTTGTTTGTTTTGTTTGTTTTACTCAGGCATTTAATTTCTGATTAGTTGGGTCAAGGTTTTCCCTTTTTGGAAATAGGCATGATTTAATGGTTGCTGTAATATTGTTTGATTGTTTGATTATGTAAGCCATTCTGTGCAACTGACAGTTAAGGGGTGGGGGATATAGCAAACACACCATTTGGAAGGGATAAAGTTGGAATCACTTATGAAATATAATCAAAGCACATTTCAGGGAGGAGGGAGAAACAGTGGCTTACAGTGGGGGGTCTCTTGAGGTCAACATCAGGAAAGGATAATAAAAGATACAATCCAACCAAGGAGGATTTCACCTGCCTGGTGCCATGTATGTGGGACAGGATCATTTGCAATACATTTAAAACTATGGAATTTGCACACCGTATGCAGGTGGCGCTGTGGGTAAAACCTCAGCGCCTAGGACTTGCCGATTGCATGGTCGGCGGTTTGAATCCCCGCGGTGGGGTGCGCTCCCATCGTTCGGTCCCAGCGCCTGCCAACCTAGCAGTTTGAAAGCACCCCCGGGTGCAAGTAGATAAATAGGGACCGCTTACCAGCGGGAAGGTAAACGGCGTTCCGTGTGCTGCGCTGGCTTGCCAGATGCAGCTTGTCACGCTGGCCACGTGACCTGGAAGTGTCTGCGGACAGCGCTGGCTCCCGGCCTATAGAGTGAGATGAGCGCACAACCCTAGAGTCTGGCAAGACTGGCCCGTATGGGCAGGGGTACCTTTACCTTTACCTTTACCTTTATGAGGGAACAGCACCAGCAGCACAAGCACCAGAATAAAAACCCTCCTCCTCATTGCAAAGCTTTACAGTTACCCTCATAGGACAGAATCATAACTCAGAATAGCCGTAACAGATTGCAGAACTGGATCCAAACTAACAAAATGAATTTTAATAGGGAGGTTTTGCACTTAGGCAGGAAGAACTAGATGCACAAATATAAGATGGAGGAAACCTGGCTTACTAGCAGTACATTGGAAAAGGATCTAGGGGTCTTGGTGGACAAGCTTAACATGAGTTAACATGTCAGGAGTCCTGGTCTCAGCTTGATAACACAGTAAGTATAGCTAATTAAAAAGGAGGATTTATTGCAAAAACAAACACATAGCTCGGGACGGCTCTAACAAAGCCTCTGGCACCATGATTCAAGATGACCTTTCTGAAGACTGCTTCTGGTTTGACCAGAAACAACTGAACTTCCACTTCTTACGTCTTTTGTTTTGCTTCCTATCTTGCAACCCTCCCATTCGCTGAGACCTTGGACTGAGAGGGTCAGCTCCCGCCTCTTCCCCATTCTCTGAGAGGCTGTCTCTTAACTCTTTCCTGCACGTTTGTGCTTCCGGCGAGCTTTGACTGCGTTCTAGCCTGCCCTCCGTTCCTGTCTTATCAGCTTGCACGTCAAGGTCGGGAGGAGCCAGAATATGCAGCTGCCGGATTTCCTCTGTCTGACTAACATAAAAGCAGCCTCTCTGTTTCTGGCTGTTTTCTGCAGTGAACTGCAAACTTTCGCTAGGAGCTGGCTCATTCCTGACAAACAGTATGATGCAGCAGCAAAGAAAGACCTAATTCTATTCTAGGCTGCATCAACAAATGTATAGGGTCCATATCAAGGAAAGTAATAGTACCACTCTATTCTGCCTTGGTCTGATCACACCTGGAATACTGTATCCAATTCTGGACACCACAATTGAAGAAGGATGTTGACAAGGTGGAGTGTGTACAGAGTAGGGCAATCAAGGTGATCAAGGGTTTGGAAACCAAGCCTTAGGAGAAACAGTTGAATGGATTGTGTATGTTTAGCCATAATATGTTTAATATCCTTAAGGTATATAATTGCCATCTTCAAATATCTCAAGGGCTGTCACATGGAAGATGGAGCAAGCTTGTTTTCTGTTGCTCTGGAGGGTAGGACTCAAACCAATGGATTCAAGTAACAAGAAAGGAGATTCCACGACTAAACATCGGGGGGGGGGGATTCTGCCAGTCAGAGCTGTTAGACAGTGAAAGGGACTCCCTCAGGAAGTAGTTGTCTCATCTTCCTTGAAGGTTTTAAAGCAGAGGTTGGATGGCCATCTGCCATGTGTGTTTTAGCTGAGATTCCTGCAATGCAGGGGTTGGGACTGGATGACTCTTCCAACTGCACATATTCTATATTATTTAATTGAAATAAATCGAGCAGAGAAATACAATAAAAATAATAGGTATACAAGTACAAATACATAAAAGAAATATATCAGAAAGAGATTAAAATTAGATAAGTTGAGTACTTAAGAGCATTAGGAAGACCCAATTTGATGTTGTACCATGGAGAGTAAAACCTGTGAGTCTATATTTCTTGTGTTTTGTACATGATAAAATCCCACCAAACCGCATAGAGTTTTTCACACTCTTCATAGCCTTTGGCAACATATTATTGAGGGGTGAATTTTTCAGCTAGTGCTAAACTACACATATTTCCATACTGGAGCAGGCTGCAAGTACTGAAAGGTTTTCCATATTTTGACAACTGAAGTTCTGGCAGTAAGCAACATCTATCCACTATAATGATTTCAATAGTTAGATTGTTACTTATTTCTCTTTTTTAGCTGCTCTTTTGAGTTGAGTTCAGGCTTGAAGACAATGATATAACATTTTGGGGAGAAGATACAACCCAAGATCCCTGCACTGGAGGCCAAGATGGAGAAGATCTCCACAGCCACTATGTATTTCCCTTTGGTGCTTAAGTAGGATGGAACAAAAGAAAGCCACACACTGCAAAACACCAACATGCTGAAAGTGATAAATTTGGCTTCATTAAAAGTGTCCGGCAGCTTCCGAGCAAAGAAAGCCACAATGAAGCTGACAAGAGCCAGCAATCCCATGTAACCAAGAACATAGTAGAACATGTTGGCTGAGCCTTCATTGCATTCCACTATGACTTCTTCAGGCAGAGAGTGCATGTCCAGATCTGGGAAAGGAGGGTCAGTACAGAGCCATGCTATACAAATACTTGCCTGAACAGAAGCACAACCAAGAACAATAGAGGTTGAAAATCTTGTCCCCACCCATTTCCTCATCCTGGATCCTGGTTTGGTGGCCATGAAAGCCAGAACCACAGTGAGGGTTTTAGCCAAAACAGAAGAAACAGCCACTGAGAAGATGATACCAAAGGCAGTTTGTCGTAGATTGCAGGTCAGTAACTGGGGGCGCCCAATGAATAGCAAGGAGCAGAGGAAGCAGAGCAGGAGGGAGATGAGCAGGGTGTAGGTGAGATTCCGGTTGTTGGCTTTGACAATGGGAGTGTTTTGATGTTTGATGAAGATTCCAAACACCAATGCTGTAGTTGCAGAAAAAGCCAGAGCCAAAAGAGCCAAACTGATGCCTAAAGGTGCTTCATAAGATAAGAAGTTTTCTTTCTTGCTGATGCACTGGTTTCTCTCTTGGTTAGGATACCGATCTTTTTGGCACTGGAAGCAGTCATCCATATCTTGCAGTATAAAGAAATCAAGATTACAGTTATAGTATTTTCAGTCTCACTGAGATACAAATCTTTATGGTCTAGGATCAGGAAACTGTACCATAATTCAGTCTAATTTACAGTCTACACAATAACAATCTTATCTTTTTCATGAAATTGTTAGAGTGTTAACATGTTTTCTCTTTAAGGTAAGCTATTTTTGGAGGCTTCTTTCCAGTGGATAATTAAATGAGAATTAAATCTAAATAATAAGCTCCATGAATATTTGTTTGTGTTTACATGTGCATAGAATTGAAAGTTGGTGTGCTTAGAGGAAAAAAGTCTAGCAATAAGAACTTTCAAGGTATTTGGATGAACAAATTTTCATTAAGCATTAATGTTTCACAGCTTACCAGTAGAAATGGTTGTAAAATAGGAAGGTTCATTTACCAATTTTCACAGCAATTCCTATCCCAGAAAGGAAGCGTAATATCAACTGAAGGTGCTAATATAACCTAGTTAACACACCTAGGAATATGGTCAAAAAAATACTCTTGATTTGACAATTATTGAATTTTGGTGATCAAGTAAGTTGCTGTCCATGCAATCCATGAAGTTTTCAGGTGTGGAGGTAAGCAGAAGATATGCTGGTTAGCAATTTATAATATTGTTCATGATAATACACTTGTACAGTGGTACTTCGGTTTAAGAACAGCCCCGTCTGTCCACTAAACTGGAAGTAGTGTCCCGGTTTGCAAACTTTACCTCGGTCTAAGAAGGGAAGCCGAATGGTGGAAGGGCACCGGCCACAGGAGGCCTCATTAGGGAAAGCGCTCCTTGGATTAAGAACGGCTTCAGTTTAAGAACGGATTGTATTGTATTTGCATGGTAAATATAATTCACAATGAAAAAATTGTATTGGGTAAAGAAGGAGGCAGTTAGTAATTGACTGTTGGTTGGTTATTCTGTTATTGCATCTTTTACTGAGAACGCAGGAATGTGGTGATTTCAGGGAGACACTGTCTGTAGGAGTTTTAAAGGACAGGAAAGCTATGGATTATTAGTTTATGCTTTACTATGAAGGAGTTTTTTTTTGGGGGGGGGAGAGAGAAAACCATCTTTTGGATTCAAGGGACAGAATCACATTGCATTTATTAATATATATACAGTATATACAGTATATACCTATATACAGTATATATATGAATAATACTTGTTGTTCAACTGTTGACAACCTGACAAGTAAAGATTTATCTTCAAGTCTTTTGTAAGCCATCTATTCTATCACAAAAAGCTAAAAAACAAACAGGCTCTCAATATATTTAATATGCTATAGCATACAGTCCCCTACCTGTCTGGTTTGAAATCTTCCCTTCTGGACATGGAGTACAATCATAGCAGCAAAATGGTTCCCCCTCTTTCCTTTGTCTGCTGTAACCTGGGTCGCAGTGGTCATTGCACAAGGCAAGGGGCACCACCTGCCCATAAAACAGAAGGTATTGCATGCATTCTATTCTCTTTGTGTTTGTTCTTTGCCTTTTCATCGACAGGGTGTTGCATTGAAATAAGGCACGCAGAGGGTTGTTTTTTTTTTAATTAATTAGCACCACTAACTTTACAATGGTTGTGACAATTACCAATATTTGTGGATATTCAACCCAATAAAGATAATACAATCATAGAGTTGTAGGAGACTCTGAGGATCATGTATTCCAACCCCCTGTAATGCAGGAATATACAGCTGTCCTATAAAGGGATCAAACTTGTGACCTTGGCATTATCAGCACCTTGCTCTAAGTGGGATCATCTTAATAGATGGTCCTGGTTGTGGGCATGCCCTCAACCCGGTCCCCCCCAGCCTGGCGTGGGTGGAGCCATTACCCTCATGCCAGGGTGGCACCATGATTACCCAGGGCTATTGCCCAATCAATTTGAGTAAGTTAGTCATTGGGGGGGGAGTATAAAAGCAGAAGAGCAACATGTGCCAAGCACCTGCTTCTCACTGCCAAACACACACCCACCCTCCCTTTAATTTAGGTGTCATCTGGCCTTGCTTTGTACTTCAGTTGGTTATCCGTCTTGGGTAGGAATTTTTCCATTTGGCAAATTGGCACTGGCCACTTGGTTTTACCCTACCGCTTAGCAATCGTCAAAACTTTGTAAGGTTTGGCGGTTAGGCATTGGTTTATTGTTGAGTGGGGGAGGGGAGGCCGGCCATCACCTGGCCCTTCATTGTCCAAGGGTATTCCGTTAAAGGAATCTGGGGCCTGGATCCTGTCTGAAGTCTGGTTGAGGGGCTAGGACCATGCCAAGCCTCTGGGAACACTGGGGGAGATACAGGCAGGTCCCCCAAAGCAGCTCCCCTTTGGGTGGTTACCCTTACAAAGGGGGCAGGAGTCCAATATAGTCTTTTGCTAATGCCTAAGCCAATACTGCTCACATTTCCTGTAATCAATAAAGTTGTGGCCAAAATTTGCCCAATAACCTTAAATAAAAAATCTGTGTCTGAGTGAATTTCATTATTCTAATGGGGGATTAGCTTGAGGGTCTTGACACGCAACCAACTGAGCCACTCAGCTAGTAAATGGTTCAGGGAAAGAAAATGTGCAAGACAATGGACCTACTGATATGTGTTTCCCTTTTATAATATGTTTTTAAAGATGAGAAGTGGCAACTTGGTTCCTTTAAAGAAACGAATCACAGAAATGAAACTAAAGATTCCTACGAAGCACAATTTTGCATTGCATGAAGACTGTGCTTGTTGCATGTGAATGTTCTTATTCTAAAACATTTATATAATTATTGGATTTTTAATTCACATTACGCATTAATAAACAGAAATCAATGCAGCTAAAAGGAACTCCTTCCATAGGGTGTAAATGATTATCAAACAAATTTGATGAATATCTACCTATAGACCTCAGAAGCTGCAATAGGGTCCTACCTGGTTAAAACTCTGGTGCCATGTAATGATCTTCTCATCAATAGAGAAATCACTGCCCAGTGGAGCTTGAGGATCCATCTTCCCAACTTTCACTCTTAAGAAGGACTTATTTGGGAAAGTCACCCAGTTGATAATATCAAATCCACCTTCTAGCTCACGTTTTTCATTAAAAAAGAAGGTGTCCCCTGCACTGTTGTTAAACAAGATATTCCTCAGGAAAGGTTGAAGCTTCAATGGAGGAAAGAGAATGGTAAATTGTGTAGAAATAGAGCACATAGCACAAAGCTTCTGTTTTCTCATGCTGGGATCAATTCCAGTATTCGTTGAAACTCCCCTTGAGTTTTTTGGGGAGACATGCCTGTTTAGATTCCATTTTTCTGACTAAGAAGCATTTTTTGCCTAGAAGAACTAGCTGCCTTCATTAAATGTTAGTAAACCTTTTTAGTTTTTTTTTCAATTTTGTGTGGTTTATTCTTAGAAACAGGTAGAAATTGAGGAAAGATCAGCAGAACACAAATAAACAGGGATAAATTGTGAAATTTCCTAATTCCTAGCTTCCAGGACGGTGCAAATTGCATAAGTGGTTTTACTCTGCTAAAAAACGGGCTTCACAGGCTGTTTGGCCTCATATTTCTCCACATATGTTGGACAGGAGGTTTAAACTTTCATTTTAAGTTCAACATTTCCATTCAACCTTTTCAGCACCTGCTAAAAACATTCAAACATTGCAGTATTAGCAAGACATTTGACTTTAGTTTGTCGGCATGCTTCCATTGACCTTAATACAACAAAAACTCTTGTACTGCTTATCCAATTTCACCAAACCAATGAAAGTGTGTGTTCCTTAACAAACCAGAATCAAGAACTTCAGTAGTTTTTATCACAATTGGATAGAATTATTATGGCATGTTTGGGTAGAAAAAACAAGGTTACAAGTGTGTCTGTTAGCACTTTTAAAGTTAATTGTAGCATTTTATACCAGATCTCCTTGAAATTGAAACTATCTATTGATAGCATCAGAAATATATAACAAATATCCTTAGTTTATTAAGAAACAACTTTTTATTAGCAATCCATTTCTGCAGCTTATAGTCAAGGAACCATCTGTTTGATTCTCACCTTCACTAGAAGCTCTTCAGTGCCTTTATAACACGGGTCGGCAAACTAAGGTCCAGGGCTGAACAAGGCCCGCCAGGGTCATAAATGAGTCCTGTGGAGCCTGCCGCCCACTTCGTCTGGTTAGCTCCAGTTTAGTTCTGCAGAGAGGTGCTTTCCTGGGACTACATCTCCCAGCAGGCTCTGAGGTTGCTCAGACTTCCGTGACACTGGCCAATCCGAAGCCTTAGCAACCTCAGGCCATTGGCCGGTTTGAGGTGAGCCGGCGGCCAATTGCGACCCTTCCTGAGGCTCGCTGTTTCAATTGGGGCGAGGCGCAGGGCAGGGCACCTTGTTGATGTCTAGCTCTGAGAAGAGAGGAGTAGAAGGAAAGGGGTGGGAAGAAGTGGGAGCAGAGAGCCTGTGAGGAGTGAGGAGGAGGAGGACTCCTCTGTGCTGCTTGGTGGTGGCACATGAGTGCATGGTCATGGACACCTTGGAGTAGAGGCCCTTCCTGGCTGGGTGGCTGCGGCCCCTCTGTGCAAGCTGAGACCCAGTGCTGGCAGGGATCCCCACCCCCAGCCCAGCCCGCACTGTCTGAATGTGGTGAATGGAGGTTTCTCAGTCGCTCTGTCCCCGAGGAAAGAAGGAAGGATGGGGGGGGGAGGCGTGTGTGTGTGCATGCGCACGGTCTGGCCCACCACAAGTTCTGAGGGACAGTGAACTGACCCCCTGCACAGAAAAAGTTTGCTGACCCATGCCTTATAATAATAAATACATACAACTTTCCAAAGAACCAAATGAAAAAGCAACATTCTCTGTGGATGTGGAAGCCTCGGTATGTGTTCTCCAAGATTTAGTCTTATGCTTGGGCTATTCATTAAAAAAAGAGATCTGCTTTCCATGCTAGACATTACCTGGAAATGTGGCTTTTGAGGTCTCAGATAGTTAGCAAGCACCATCTCTCCCTGTTTGGTTCTGGGTGCCAACATGGCATGCAAAGCATGTGCCACAGCATAGACGGCATTGTAGATGCTGTAGCTTTGGCTGGTCATTTGCATTTCAAAAAAAGCCCCAGGAAGGCTCTCCAGCTTCTCCTCACCAGTGCAGGATTCCCCCTCCGTTTCCACATCTAGAAACTGGCAACCAAATGCCTGTTGCCAGAAGAACCTGATAAAGCCATCGGCCTCAGAGTGGGGATTTAGGTTCAGGAGGAAACGGTGGAACCCCTTAACCTCACTGGAATGAATGGCAAAGGATAAGGCACCATGGAAGTTTTGTATATCCAGATCTTTGTGGTATAGTTCCGATGAGAAATCCCAGTCGGCAGTCATAACCCACACTTTGTTTATGGGACTCGCACTCACCATTATGCCTATTAGTAGCAGCCATTGCAAACTTGTCTTGGTGTTCTTGTCTGCATTGACAACAAATACATTGACTTTTGCTTTGCCTAGGGACTCGGCCATTCTCCGATATTCCGCCATCATCCCCAAATCACTAAGATCCCTGTGGGTTACCAATCTCTCAGTGACAGCTATACAGATGCCATTCTGGGAAAGCTGGCTTGTCAACATTTTCACAAATGTTTCTCCTTTATCGTCAGCTGTGACAAATATCCCAACCCACTTCCACTGGAAATAGAGAAGAAGCTGAACAATTCCAGTGTATTGATGTGCTTCACTGGGGGCCATTTGGTACAAGGAAGAAATATGGTCTTTTTCACTCACCGCTGGAGTAAATGAAGAATAGGTGATCTAGCGAAGAACTGAGGGATTTTTAATCACCAGATAGGATATTTATGTGTCTTTAAGTAATCAAACACATTTTTAGTACATCATGCTTCAGCAGAGGGAGAGATTGGGACCAGAACCATTCCATTAATGCAGATGAGAGGTCAGTTTTATTTAGGTAATCCTCATCTACTTTAGGTTTTCCATTTAAGTTGGCAATCTCAATAACTTTCTGAGTTTAAGGATTAGTTTTTGAATTTGGTTTTCCTCATCCTTGCTCCTCATTTTCCTACTTTTGCCATGTCTTATAGGCAGTAGTGGCTGGTGGAGTGGGTCCTTTGTATTCTGAGCTTAATATATATTTCCTAATAAATTTATTTACTAATAAACATTAATCTTTTGTACTACTTTCGAATTTCCTTTAATACCAATACCAATCCAACTTTAACATCCCTCCCCATAAACCTTTCCTGTCTCCAAACCACATTGACAGTGATGCAACCTAAGAGTTTTGCCATGCCAAGTGAGGGGGAACTAGTCTGGCTTTGCCACTGAGGATCCACTGGTGGATCCCAACCTGCTGTCATAAAGATTACAATTCTGGTTTCTTCATACCATATACCCTCAGTGGCCTGCTAGGGAGTGGATCTTAATTTCTCCTAGCCATGGCATACTGAACTCTGAAAGAACAGGATAGCTTTTGTTTTTGTAAATAAATAAATAAGCAAGAAGTATTTGTTTTAGCCTGCCAAAAACATTCTCCTGTCCTTCTCCCCCTCCCAATGCCCTGGGAATATACACTAAGGCTAAATCATACACAACAGTTGTGGAGTCTTCATTCCAGCCACACTCTTCCTACCTGTAGAATCTTATAAAGCTCCAAGATGGAGGCCATATGGCTTGAAGTTTCAGAGTCAAGGCCCCCAATGGCAGCTACCAGCTTCTTCTCCAAACTACACTTGTAGTTGGGGATGGTTTTCCTATGATGAGAGATGAGGTTCAAAGTATTCTGATAAGTCATCTTTGCATCACTGTAGCTGTCATAGATCTGGAACCCCAAAGTGATGTTGGATAAAATGTTGGGGTTCTTGTTGACCTCATTCACAGCAAAGGCTAAGGAAAGGACATGCTGGTAGTTCTTTGGCAATGCGCTGAAACAATACAGAGATTATGCATGTGGTAGTTTTCCTTTCAATGCAATTTGAGCTAATGTTCTCCCCTATTCCTACTTAAGGACAGTCCATACAATGGTCCCATTTCATTGACTCTAGTCCAATCTACTGGTGGTCTGCCTGTCCTCTCTACTACAAATCCAACTAGTCACCTGCCAACATAGAGGAGACTGCTTTTTGATCATACTATCACGTTTATTATCTAATTTTTATTATTTACCTACATAACCAGGAGCTTTCCCCCGAAAAGAATAAAAATCATGTCCTTACACATATTCATCATCAGCTGCTTCCTTTGGCTTCTCCTCGAACCCTATTGAAGTGAAGACAGGTTCAAGGAATTGTGAAGTGATGCCACCAATAACAAAGTGCCCTGGCTGATAATACTGGTGTTGGGTGTGGAGGGGATCAGTCACACAATGCAAAGCAGAACATGCCAAAAATAGAGGGAACACCGTGATTAGGACCCAGAAGGGTAAACTTAGCATTATTGAGATGAGGAGCTTCTCCTCATAACCATAAATCACCTGTTTAAGTCTGAAATGCTTATCCTCACGCAATGTCAGCATAGAAGCTCTAGTCTCTGTGTATAAATGGTAGAATAGCTGTCATTGGCACTGGGGTGGTCTTTTTAACATTCTGCTGTTTCTCTGCGGTATATGGGCTTCAAAATACCATATGAATACTGCTTGAGAAAGAATGAATTGCTGTGTCTTAAGATAATAACATGGTACACAGTCCCAGAGGGGTTGCTTGGTCTGTGGCAACATGTGTCGCAGAAGCATTGAACAAAATATGTTTTGCCCCCTTGAGAAGATATTATTTGTTGCATTGCAGATCAGGCAGAGCACCTGGTTTCAGGAAGATCTGAATGAAAATAATAGTGGATTAGCCAGGCCATGGGAGAAAATGGAAAGGCAATGTTCCATTATGCTCCAGAGAAGGGAATGTTCCACAGTATAGAAAATGCCGTGCATGAAAAAGTGGTCAGGTCCAGCATCTTGACTAACAAAGGAAGGAAGAAATAGTTTACTGAGAACATGTGGTTAATATGTGGTTGCTTTTCTGTTTTGCAAACATGATGTCCATTAGCATTGAGCACTTTGTTGCTCGCTGTCTGGTTGCCAGAAAAGCCCCTCTGTCTGTTGTCTGATGCTCTAAGCAGAACCAGGTACAGTGAAAGAAGTATCAACTTAATTGCTCCGTAATCACGGAGTCAGCACACGGCACACCTATAAGATAAGCACATCAGTTGCAGAAGCTAAAGTTCTGTCCTCTCTCCCCCTTATTTATACCTCTGTCCTTGATTTTTTTTTCACTGTGACTCAGCTTTCTTAATCTTTCTAGCCTTTTCCAATCCCTCCTTTCCTGTGCTGGGAGTGGAGCAGGGGAAGGAGCTGAATCAGGACTGTATTGCAGAGCAGGAGACACAGTCCCTGCTCCTACTCTATCAGCATCTGTGGCTACCTCAAGCGTCTCCCCTTCACCCTCACTATCCGCTAGTGATTGCTCCCTGTCCCACCAGTCTGAACCTGGTTCAAAGTCCCCTTCACCCTCAGGTGCCGCCTGGCTGCCACTACTCTTCCTCATCCAGCCAGACCATGACACTCACTGTGTGCAGTCTCAGGACTTGCCTCAGAGCATGGCCAGGTTCAAGACAAAGCCTCTTTCTTGCCTACATGAGGGATTAAGTTTTCAGATCAAAGTGATATGTGGGGGGCAGCAGGTATAAAGGAGATATTGGGGCTTCCGGGTTGGCGCGCCTGGCAATGGCGGATTTCCTCCGTCTTGGAGGGGACCGCTCTCCGGAAAGAAGGGTCTGACCGCCTACGGCGAGGCTGAGACCCGCTAAAAACCACGGTCGGAGAAAGACCGTGGGCTTGGGATCCAGCTCGTGCCATCAGCGCCTCCCCTACTCGCGGGGAGACCCGGTTTCGGGGCTCCGGAGCAACGTGGGGTGAGCGGCGCGGCACTTCGGATCGATCGCTGTTTTCGGGGAGTGAAGCCGCACAGCTGCTGTCAGGAAGCACCAACTTTTCCTGTGGACATTTGGACTAAAGAAACTTTGTAAGTAATGGAAATTGGATTACAAATTACTGGAATTCGGCACTAGATGGAAGGTTAAAACAGGAAGCCCACCTTCCACTTTGTAGAAAGATCAAGGCAAAAGTGAGAGAACTGGAGCCTTTAAAAAGTACTTTGCAAGGAAACAAATCTGTCACCTAAGCCTTATAAACCCCCCCTCGGAGGCAGGGGAAGAGTGGGAGATTGTTTCAACAGTTTTTAGCCCTGCAAAGCAGTGTAACTTGACTTTATTTTCTACCGTCTCAAGCCCGGGACCGGGCTGCCAAAAGGAGAAAAAGAATTCTTACAACTAGAAAATAATTATCAAGAAGGAACAGATCAAGGGAGAATTGAATTTTCTTGTTCTTTTTTTGGAAAGGAAAAAGGGAGCGGAACTATAACTGTTATGGAAAGTTGGATGAAAAACAATTAAAGGGAACTGTAACAGATTGTTGTGGACTGTTACAGAAACGCATATTGGATTGTTATATTGTTACACTTTTGGATGGAAATTTCCCACACAGGCTGCAATCCTGCAGACTGAATACAAGTAACTGACCTTGACAGCAAGATAACATTGAAAGAACAAGCTTGGGAACATGGCAGAAAAAATAACAGCTCTGTTTGAACAATTTCAAAAAAACCTGTCTATTCTGGAATTTGGTATCTCTGAATTGAAGGAAAATGTATACGTCTTGGCTCAACAAGGAAAAAAATTAGCAGAACCGGCTCAAGAAATGGAATCAACTCAACAAGGACGGATATCTGAGAAGATGGATCAAACAGAACAGGCTCTGTCTTTGCAAGAGAAACCGTCTGTGGAAATTATAGTAATAGAGCCTCAAATTGATGGACAAAAAATGGACTACGAGAGTAAAGAGTCTAAAGGACAGATTTGGAAAAGCAGTGCCATATATGGACTGAGTGACTCAGGCTTGATAAGGTACATTTTGGAGGTTGGCACTTTGAGAAAGTTTGAAGAAGTGAAATTTAGAAATTTTAAAGAGAGTGTGGAGCAAGCTTTAGACAATTTTTCGGTTTACAAGAGGAATTATAAAGTTTGGGCAAGCTTGTTCAAGAAGGTTAAATGAGACGTTGAGGGGAAAGTGTCTTGGGACTTAATTTTAGGCTCGAAAAAGACTCTGCAGACAGGCCAGGAAGATGACTTAAAGGCCTCGGATATAAGACAACCTGGCTGATTGATTGACCTTATGGATTGGAAAGACTTTAAAATTTGTAAAAAGGACTGGCAGTACCTGAAACCGGGGGGGAAGAGATGGTGGGATAAATTGGAAATTTTAAAGTAAAATTTAATGTAACATGGTTTGAATAAGTATTTTTGGGGGATGATGGAAGGAATTTATTTGGTTCCAGGGATTAAGATAAGGAATATGAAACATTAGGATATAAGGGTATATTATTACAGGGTTTAAGATTAGAAGATTTAAGGTTAATTTTCTTTTTCTATTATTATTTTTCTTTTTAATAGGGGTAAAAGTAAATAAGTGAAAAAGCAGTAAAAGCTGCATGGAATTTGCCGACTAGATTAAAAACTGGTATACAGAGAGGGAGGTGGGAGGAGGCTGAGGGAACAAGTCAAAAAAGAAGGAATTTGAAATTTTGTGGTGTTTGGGTGTTTTTGTGTTTGTTTTGGGGAATTTTTGTGCTGGGGGGTGGGGAAGAGGGTTTCTTTTTTTGGGGGGTTTTATTTTTTTCTTTTTTACTATTTTATATTCTCTCTATTTTTTTCTTTCTTGTGGATATGTTTTTGTTTTGATATTATGTTATCGGAAAAATCAATAAATATTATTATTTTTTTTAAAAAAGGTATAAAGGAGATATTTGTTAAAACACCCAAGGAAAACCCAGATCAGAGCTGCATATCTTAAATAAAATGATAATGTGGTGCAGGGGAGTGTGGGCAGTGCCAGAGCACCTCACAGTAAAGTGTGTGGCATGATAGAGGCAATGGCACATCCACTCTTTAAGAAAACCTTTTTGGACCCAGAAGCTACGAGCCATAAACTATGACCCAGTGACAGGAGTACCAAGGGGGGGTTGGGGGCTTCCCCTGAAAATTTTCAAGGAAGGGGCAGGGCTCCCATAACATTTCATGGCAGCCATTGGGGCGCACGACAAAGGGGATGCTCGCGTCACCCCACTTTGCCACTGCAATTGATGGCACAAGGGCCACATGATGCCAGTATGCTGTGACCCGTGCGTAAGCCATGGGGCATCTGCATGACATGTCAACACACCCCACAGTGTGTGCAAGTGAAATCAGAACACCCCACGGCATGTGTGCATGGTCTGCTGACATCACACTGCCCAGGCAACCCCGATCACAGGGGCGAGGCAGCGTTGATGCCCAGTGACAAATAATCTTTTTGGGGCAAGATACTTGAGATGGTGGTGGGTGTCCAGCTCCAGGTACACTTAGAGGACACTGAATGTCTGGATCAATTTCAGTTTGGTTTCAGGCCTGGTAAAGGCAAGTATACTGACTCGCTTGCCCTGGCTGATGATATTTTCAGGAGAGAGAAGGAAGGAGTGCAACCCATCACATTGTTCTTGGTTGTCTGCCAATGTGCTCAGGCTAGTCTTTAAAACACTAAACAACTGAGAGTACATTTCCTTCTCTACAGACTCGCTTCAATTTTATCATCTCCTAAGAATCACCTTCTAGGTAGTTTCACTACCCTCAGACATATAAGGGTAGGTTGGTCTGGGAAAAAGCATTCTCTGTTGTGGCCCTTGGAATTCCCTCCCCACAGAGGGGGCAGTGTGGCACCATAGCTACACAGCTGGACCTTGACCTTTGACATTTGAGATATGTCTTTTCCCACCCTATTTGTGGGATTGCTATCAACCTAGATTAGTCCAGGATCCCACCATCCACAAGAAAAGAACACACATTTGAGAACTATAACCCTGATCAGGTTGACCTCCTTATACATGCCCCAGGTGAATAAAGAAGGAAGGTGTGAGTACATCTCCCATTGTTGGAATCGCTTTCTCCTGCTTCCATATATTTTCAAATGGACAGACAGCATATTAATGCAGAAGCAATGGGTAGTAAATGTTTATTTTCAGAACTAAACCAGCTGTTTTATTATTAATATTTGCTTAAGAGTTGAGAATGTATTGCCATGCACTGCAGCTTCCTTGGGAAATTCCGCATGTTCCAAAGAATAAACATCTGCTAAATGAAACCAAATTATTTTATTTTATTTTTAAAATCACTTTTAAGGGGCAAACTCTATCCAGAGATCAAAATTGTGTCTACAGGATACAGGAAAAAAAATATTCCATCTCCATTGATTCTGGAATAAAATATGATGTACATGCAGCCTAAGGCATCATTCTTTAGACAAAAGTGTAGAATATTCTGAGGAACACAAGAGCATTTATAAATCTGCCGTCACTGACAGAAGCAAAACATCATACCTTCAGGCTATAATGGGACACATTGGAAACATTTGGTATTCCTACATAAATGGAAGCAATGCCTGTTCCAGTCAACTGTGCTTACTTTGGAATTGGGTTTCGTCTGATAGATTGTTACCTATTTCTCTTTTTTAGCTGCTCTTTTGAGTTGAGTTCAGGCTTGAAGACAATGATATAACATTTTGGGGAGAAGATACAAGCCAAGATTCCAGCACTGGAGGCCAAGATGGAGAAGATCTCCACAGCCACTATGTATTTCCCTTTGGTGCTTAAGTAGCATGGAACAAAAGAAAGCCACACACTGCAAAACACCAACATGCTGAAAGTGATAAATTTGGCTTCATTAAAAGTGTCCGGCAGCTTCCGAGCAAAGAAAGCCACAATGAAGCTGACAAGAGCCAGCAATCCCATGTAACCAAGAACATAGTAGAACATGTTGGCTGAACCTTCATTGCATTCCACTATGACTTCTTCAGGCAGAGAGTGCATGTCCAGATCTGGGAAAGGAGGGTCAGTACAGAGCCATGCTATACAAATACTTGCCTGGACAGAAGCACAACCAAGAACAATAGAGGTTGAAAATCTTGTCCCCACCCATTTCCTCATCTTGGATCCTGGTTTGGTGGCCATGAAAGCCAGAACCACAGTCAGGGTTTTAGCCAAAACAGAAGAAACAGCCACTGAGAAGATGATACCAAAGGCAGTTTGTCGTAGATTGCAGGTCAGTAACTGGGGGCGCCCTATGAATAGCAAGGAGCAGAGGAAGCAGAGCAGGAGGGAGATGAGCAGGGTGTAGGTGAGATTCCGGTTGTTGGCTTTGACAATGGGCGTGTTTTGATGTTTGATGAAGATTCCAAACACCAATGCTGTAGTTGCAGAAAAAGCCAGAGCCAAAAGAGCCAAACTGATGCCTAAAGGTGCTTCATAAGATAAGAAGTTTTCTTTCTTGCTGATGCACTGGTTTCTCTCTTGGTTAGGATACTGATCTTCTTGACACTGGAAGCAGTCATCCATATCTTGAAGCATAAAGAAATCAGGATTACAGTTTTAGCATTTCCAGTCTCACTGAGATACAAATATTTATGGTTTAGAATCAGGAAACTTTGAATTTTACTGCACTATAATTCAATATAATTTACAGCATACACGATAGAGAAAAATATCTTTTTCAGGAAATTCTTAGAGTGCTGTAAAATTCTTAGAGTGTTGTAAATGGTTGTAAAATAGGAAGTTTCATTTACCAATATTCACAGCCTTTCCTATCCCAGAAGGGAGGCTTGACATCAATGGAATATCAACACTGCTAATATAACCTAGTTAACACACCTAGGAATATGGTAAAAAATACTCTTGAATTGACAATTCTAGAGTTTTGGTGATTAAGTAAGTTGCTATCCATTCAATTCATGCATTTTACAGGTGTGGAGGTAAGCAGAAACTATGTTGGTTGGCTGTTTATGATATTGTTTGTCAGCTTCTTCCGGGACAGCAACAACAACAGAACATTATCTTCCTCTTGATATAGCAATTTCCATCACAGATGTTACAAATGTTAGTATTTTTATTGTATTTCCATTGTAAATATATTTCACAAAGAATAAATGGTATTGAGGAAAGAAGGAAGAGGTTTTTAGTTGGCGGCTGGCTGATTATTCTGTTAGTTGCATCTTCTGTTAGTTGACTGAGAACGTGGGAGTGTGGTGACTTCAAGCAAACACTGTCTGGAGGAGTTTCACAGGACAGGCAAGCTCATGCTCTGCTATGAAGCAGCTTAAAAAACAAAAAAGGACTAAACCATCTCTTGGGTTCAAGGGACAGAAACACATTGCATTCATTAATATATATTTACCTGTCAAGTAAAGTTTTATCTTCAAGTCCGGTCTATTAGTTCTCAAATAGCTAACAACAAACCCTCTCTTGGGTTCAAGGGACAGAAACACAGTATAGCTATCAATATCAATATCAATATCAATATATATGAATGAATAATACTTGTTGTTCAACTGTTGCCAACCTGACAAGTAATGATTAATCTTCATGTCTCGTGTAAGGCATCTATTCTACCACAAATAGCTTAAAAAGTTGATATACTGTACCATACAATCCCTACAAGAATAGGAATAAGAAAAAGAATATGTTATTTATACCGCACTCATCTGGCTGGGTTTCCCCAACCACTTTTGGCGGCTTTAAACAGAAGATTAAGAGAAATTGATGAACTATGGAAATTGGCTAAACTGACATACAAACTGTGAGATAAGGACAACTGTGGCTTTGAAGAAGAATGGGAACTTTTTTCAAATTACTTAAGAAGACAACAAAATGAATTGGAATCCTTGGCAGGTTTTAAATAAACATACACAAATTTATTGATTGATAACACGGTAGATAGATAATTTAAGGATTTGTACAATTTTATAATATGCAGAGAATAACATGTGTGGAGAAATCAGAGAGAGGAGCTGAGTAAAAGTCTTGGAGGGGAAGGGAGGGTTTGATGGGGGTAGGGGAAAAGGGAAAAATAATGAATATGATATGTTTTGATATTTTGTTATGTTGAAATTGTTAATAAAAAACTTTTTTAAAAAAATACATCAAAACATCAGTCATTAAATACTTCCCGAAACAGGGCTTCCTTCATATGTCTTCTAAATGTCACATAGTTTATTTCTTTAACATCTGATGAGAGGGTATTCCACTACTGAGATCGGCCTCTGCCTGGTTTCCTCTAACTTCGCTTCTCACAGTGAGGGAACCACCAGAAGACCCTCAGAGCTGGACCTCAGTGTCCAGGTTGAACAAAGGGGGTGGAGACGCTCCTTCAGCTATACTGGGCCAAGGCCGTTTAGGGCTTTAAAGGTCAGCACCAACACCTTGAATTGTGCTTGGTAACGTACCTGTCTGGTTTGAAATCTTCCCTTCTGCACATGGAGTACAATCATAGCAGCAAAATGGTTCCCCCTCTTTCCTTTGTCTGCTGCAACCTGGATGGCAGTGGTAATTACACAAGGCAAGGGGCACCACCTGCCCATAAAACAGAAGGTATTGCATGCATTTGATTACATTTTTGTTTGTTCTTTTCCTTTTCATCAACAGGGTGTTGCATTGAAATAATGCACTCGGAGGGTTTTTATTATTATTATTATTATTATTATTATTATTATTATTATTATTAATTTGCACCACTATCTTTACAATGGTTGTTTCAATCACCAATATCTGTGCATATTCAAACCAATAAATATATATATAGAATCAAAGAATTGCAGCATTGGAGGCGACTCTGGGGATAATGTATTCCAACCCCCCACAATGCAGGAATATACAGCTGTCCTATAAAGGGATCAAACCTGTGACCTTGGCATTACCAGCACCTTGCTCTAACCAACTGAGCCACTCAGGTACTAAACAGTTCAGGGAAAGAAAATGTGCAAGCCAATGGACCTACTGATATATATTTCCTTTTAAAATACATTTATACAGATGAGAAATGGCAACTTGGTTCCTTAAAAAAAAAAAAAAAGAATCACAGAATAAAAATTTAAGTTTCCTACGAAGCAAAGTATGCATTGCAGGCTTTCTGTGCTTGTCGCATCTGGATGTTCTCATTCCAAAACATTTATTTAATGACTGAGTTTTAGCTCTCATTCCACATTAAGAAAAATGACATCTCAAACATAGCAACAGCAGAAATACAGTGGGTAGGCAGAGTTGTATGGGAACCAAGGGAATGATATTAATTTACAATTCCCTGATTCCTAAAAAGTTCTTCCACGGCATTCCTACAAAGGCTAAGGCCCTTTGCTGCTAGGCACACCACACCAACTACCTTCCACTGGTCAACAGAGCTTGGTACAACTAGAGAGTCTAGGTATTACGACCAGTGAATGAGGGCAGAGTTTTAAACCCTGGAACCAAGATCACAATAGTGACATGTAAACAACCCATCCCTAACCATACAAAGAATCAATGCAGCTAAAAGGAACTCATTCAGCAGGGTGTACATGATTATGAAACAAATCTCATGAATGTCTATAGACCTCTGAAGCTGCTGTTGGGTTCTACCTGGTTAAAACTCTGGTGCCATGTGATTATCTTTTCATCAATGGAGAAATCACTGCCCAGTGGAGCTTGAGGATCCATTTCCCCAACTTTCACTCTTAAGAAGGACTTATTTGGGAAAGTCACCCAGTTGATAATATCAAATCCACCTTCTAGCTCACGTTTCTCATTAAAAAAGACGGCATCCCCAGCACTGTTGTTAAACAAGATATTCCTCAGGAAAGGTTGAAGCTACAGAGGTTGAAAGAGAACGGTAAATTAGGTAAAAATAGAGAAGACACTACAAAGCTTCTGTTTTCTCATGCTGGGATCAATTCAGACCATTTGTTGAAGCTCCCCTTGAGTTTTAAGGGGAGACATACCTGCCCAGATTCCATTTTAGAAACTAATTTTGTATTTCGTAATTAAGAAGCATTTTTTACCTAGAGGTAGTAGCTGCCTTATTGAATGTAAGTAAACCTTTTTAGTTTTACAAATTTGCTTGGTTTATTCTTAGCAACAGGTAGAAACTGAGGAAAGATGAGCAGAACACAAATAAACATGGATAAAATGTGTAATTTCCTGATTGTGCGTTTTTTTAGCACTTTTGAACTTAATTGTGGTATTTTCTATCAGATCTCATTGAAATTTGAACCATGTATTGATAGCATCAGAAATATATAAAAATTAACATAGTTTCTGAAAAGATGACTTTTTATTAGCAATAAAACCCTTTTTAGTTTTACAAATATGTGCAGTTTATTCTTAGCAACATATATAAACAGGGGAAAGATCAGCAGTTCATGAATAAACAGGCAAAAAATGTGTAATTTCCTAATTTCCTGTTTCCAGTAAATGGCAAAAGTGTATAATTTGTTTTACTCTGGTAAAAAGGGGGCTTCTCAGTGTGTATGGTCTCATATTTCCCCACACATGTTGGATAGGAGGTTTTAATTTTAATTTACAAATTTAATCCTCAATACATATCCATCCAAACTAAGTTCAACATTTCCATTCAACTCTTTTCAGCACCTGCGAAAAACATTCAAGCATTGCAGTATTGGCAGGACAGTTGACTTAAATATGCCAGTATGCTTCCATAGAATTTAATATAACAAATACTCTTGAACTGTTCATTGAATTTCACAAAACCAATGGAAGTGTGTGTTCTTTGACAAACCATATTAAACATTACCTGGAAATGCGGCTTTTGAGGTCTCAGATAGTTACCAAACACCATCTCTCGCTGTTTGGTTCTGGGTGCCAACATGGCATGCAAAGCATGTGCCACAGCATAGACGGCATTGTAGATGCTGTAGCTTTGGCTGGTCATTTGCATTTCAAAAAAAGTCCCAGGAAGGCTCTCCAGCTTCTCCTCACCAGTGCAGGATTCCTCCTCCATATCCACATCTAGAAATGGGCAACCAAATGCCTGTTGCCAGAAGAACCTGATAAAGCCATCGGCCTCAGAGTGGGGATTTAGTTTCAGGAGGAAACGGTGGAACCCCTTAACCTCACTGGAATGAATGGCAAAGGATAAGGCACCATGGAAGTTTTCTATATCCAGATCTTTGTGGAATGGCTCCGAAGAGAAATCCCAGTCGGCGGTCATAACCCACACTTTGTTTATCGGACTCATACTCATCATTCTACCTATCAGTAGCAGCCATTGCAAACCTGTCTTGGTGGTTTTCTCTGCATTGACAACAAATACATTGACATTTGTTTTGCTTAGGGACTCGACCATATTCTGACATTTCTCTATCAACCCATTATCACCAAAACCACTGCGATTTA
This sequence comes from Podarcis tiliguerta, assembly GCF_965153285.1. Taxonomy (NCBI): domain Eukaryota; kingdom Metazoa; phylum Chordata; class Lepidosauria; order Squamata; family Lacertidae; genus Podarcis; species Podarcis tiliguerta. The sequence goes on along the minus strand of NC_139546.1, from coordinate 42,269,218 downwards.
CCACTCTCTCAGTGACAGCTACACATATGCCATTCCGGGAAAGCTGCTGTGTCAACTTTTTCACAAACGTTTCTCCTTTATCGTCAGCTGTGACAAATATCCCAACCCACTTCCACTGGAAATAGAGAAGAAGCTGAACAATGCCAGTGTATTGATGTTCTTCACTGGGGGCCATTTGGTACAAGGAAGAAATATGGTCTTTTTCACTCACCGCTGGAGTAAATGAAGAATAGGTGATCTAGCAAAGAACAGAGGGTTTTTAAATCACCAGGTAGGATATCTGTGTGTCTTTAGGTTTTTTATTCAAGCTGAGTTCAATAACTTTCTGAATTTAAGGATTATTTTTTGAATTTGCTTTTCCACATCACAGCTCCTCATTTTCCTATTTTTGCCATGTCTTATAGGCAGTAGTGGCTGGAAGAGTGGGTCGGGGGAACTTATCTGGTCTCTTGGTCTCTGTGATTTTCAGGGAGGGCAAAATGGATGGGAGAGAGGTTTGAACCGTGCAAATGCATTATGGTGAGTGCTGGATCGGATACATTAGAGGAATTTTCATCACACCACTGAGCTGCTCTTCCCGGCGCCACACACAGGAAAGCCGGGCGGCAGCACTGCCATTGAACCATGAGCTTTACTTTCGAGGGCAGCAGAGGATTTTAGGAGGGGGCCTGGGGCCTGAAGGGGGTACCCAAAACAGGCAAGCTTTCACTGCTCCACTCACTTGAAATTTCAGCGTTCATGACATAGGAAATGGCCAGGTAAACAGATATGTCCGTGGAGGAGGGTCAAGATATTAACTGATATGCATCATAATCAGCTGGCAATTACTGACATGATTTTCTACAGATAACTAATTCATTACTGCAAATGGTTGAATTCTTTGTCACAGCATTTTCCTTGAGGCAGAGGCAGTGTTTAGCACAATCAGCTGGTGATTACTGACATGATTTTCTACAGATAATTGTGTTATTAAAAAAGAAGAAGCAAGACTTATTTGTTTTAGCCCGCCAAAAACATTCTCCTATACTTCTCCCCCTCCCAATGCCCTGGGAATATACACTAAGGCTAAATCATACAAAACAGTTGTAGAGTCTTCATTCCAGCCACACTCTTCCTACCTGTAGAATCTTATAAAGCTCCAAGATGGAGGCCATGTGGCTTGAAGTTTCAGAGTCAAGGCCCCCAATGGCAGCTACCAGGTTCTTCTCAACACCACACTTGTAGTTGGGGATGGTTTTCCTATGATGAGAGATGAGGTTCAAAGTATTCTTATAAGTCATCTTTGCATGACAGTAGCTGTCATAGATCTGGAACCCCAAAGTGATGTTGGATAAAATGTTGGGGTTCTCGTTGACCTCATTCACAGCAAAGACTAAGGAAAGGACATGCTGGTAGTTCTTTGGCAGTATGCTGAAACAACAGAGGGATTATGCATGTGGTGGGTCTTCCTGCTTCTGCTGGACAGACCTCATGTTTTGAAAGTGGATAAACACACAAAGGCATTATCCCACAAGATTCAAATTTGAGGACATGCAATGAAATTGAATTTTGAAAGATCGAGGGGAGACAAAAGAAAGTAAACACTTAGGTGAACTATGAAATTTATTCCCACAAGAGTTACTAATGGCCAACAAGTTATGTGGCTTTAAATGAAGATTTGACATTTCTAATGAGGGATATAGCTTTTAAGCACAGTGGCTATGTTCTCTCCCTGCCATTGGAGGCACCATGCCTTTGAAGCACAGTTTCGGGGAATAGGAGCTGAGAAGACTGCTGTAATGCTCAGGACTTGCTTGTGGGTTTCTCATGGCCATCTGGTTAACTACTGTGAGATCACAGTGTAGGGCTATATAGGCCTTCGGCCAGACCCAGCAGGGCCTTTCTTACATTTGCTGGTTCTTATGACCTCTTTGTGGAGAACAGGATGAAATGTATGACACAACTGCTGAAGGGCAGAGTAGGAAGAAAGAGAAAAATATGGCTGCAGATGAAATACGAAATTCAAAGGATGTCAGTGTTTTGGTTTTAAAAAACATTTCAGGAAATCTGAATTAGTTAAGTGTGCCTTTCAATGTAAATTGAGCTAATGTTCTCCCCTATTCCTACTTATGGACAGTCCAGGCGATGGTCCCATTTCATTGACTCTAGCTCAATCACCTGATGGTCTGCCTGTCCCCTCTACTACAAATCCAACTACCCACCTGCCACCACTGAGGAGACTGCTTTTTGATCATACTAGCATGTTTATTAGTGGGACGCGGGGGGCGCTGTGGGTAAAACCTCAGCGCCTAGGACTTGCCGATTGCATGGTCGGCGGTTCGAATCCCGGCGGCGGGGTGCGCTCCCATCGTTCGGTCCCAGCGCCTACCAACCTAGCAGTTCGAAAGCACGTCAAAGTGCAAGTAGATAAATAGGGACCGCTTACCAGCGGGAAGGTAAACGGTGTTCCGTGTGCTGCGCTGGCTCTCCAGATGCAGCTTGTCACGCTGGCCACGTGACCCAGAAGTGTCTACGGACAGCTCTGGCTCCCGGCCTATAGAGTGAGATGAACGCACAACCCTAGAATCTGGCAAGACTGGCCCGTACGGGCAGGGGTACCTTTACCTTTACCTAGCAAGTTTATTATCTAATTTTTATTATGCACATACATAACCAGAAGCTTTTATCCCCAAAAGAAGAAAAATCATGTTCTTACACTAATTCATCAGCAGGTGTTTCCTTTGGCTTTTCCTTGAAGTCTATTGAAGTGAAGACAGGTGAGAAGAATTGTGAAGTGATTCCACCAATAACAAAGTGCCCCGGCTGATAATACTGGTGTTGGACGTGGAAGAGGTCAATGACACAATGCAAAGCAGAACGTATCAAAAATAGAGGGAACAGCATGAGTAGGGTCCAGAAAGGTAAATCTAACATCTTGAGTGTGGAGGTCCTCCTCTCAAAAATAAAGCACCTGTTACAGTCTAAAATACTTATCATCACCCAGTGTCATCACCTTCTGTCCTGTTGCCCTCCATCAGCTCTAATTTATGTTTATAAATAAATGGTAGAATAGCTGTCACTGGCACTGGGGTGGTTTTTTATAAGCATTCTGCTGTTTCTCTGTGGCATATGGGCTTCAAAATACCATATGGATACTGCTTGAGAAAGAATGAACTGCTATGTGTTTAGATAATAACATGGTACACAGCCCCCGGGGGGGGGGGGTTTGCTAGGTCTGTGGCACCATGTGCAGCAGAAACATTGAACAAAACATGTTTTTCTCCCTTGAGAAGATATTAATTGTTGCATTGCAGATTGGGCAGAGCACCTGGTTTCAGGAAGATATGAATGAAAATAATAGTGGATTAGCCAGGCCATAGGAGAAAATGGAAAGGCTGGTGTTCCATTATGCTCCAGAGAAGGGAATGTTCCGCCATCCAGAATATACCTTGCATGAAAAAGTAGTCAGGTTCAGCATCGTGACTAACAAAGGAAGGAAGAAATAGTTCACTGAGAACTTGGCCAGTGTTAACATGTGCTTGCTTTTCAGTTTTGCAAGCATGACGTCCATTAGCATTGAGTACTTTGTTGCTCGCTGTCAGCTGCCAGAAAAGCCCCTCTATCTGCTGTCTAAACCTGGCACTGTGATTGCAGAAATCAACTTTATAGCTCAAGTAATCAAGGCGTCATCACACGGCACACCTATCAGATAAGCACGTCAGTTGCAGAAGCTAAAATTCTGTCCTCACTCCCCCTTATTTATACCTCTGTCCTTGCATATATTTTTTTAATGTGACACAGCCTTCTTAATCATTCTAGCCTTTTCCCATCCCTTCTTTCCTGCACTGGGAGTGGAGAAGGGGAAGGAGCTGAATCAGGACTGTATTGTAGAGCAGAAGACACAACCCCTACTCCTTCTCTCTCAGCACTTGCTGCTACCTCAGGCCGAGAGGTTTCACCCTCACTCTTTGCTGGTCCCACCAGTCTGAACCTGGTTCATAGGCCCCTTCACCTTTAGGTGCCTCCTGGCTGCCACCACTCTTCCTCATCCAGCCAGTCCCTGAAACTCACTGTGTGCACTATCAGGACTTACCTCAGAGGATGCCTGGGTTCAGGATAAGGCCTCTTTCTTGCCTACATGAGGGATTAAGTTTTCAGATCAAAGTGATCTGTGGTGGCAGCAGGTATAAAGGGGATGTTTACTAAAACACCGAAGGAAAACCCAGCTCAGGGTTGCATATCTTAAATAAAATGAAAATGTGGTGCAGTGGAGTGTGGGCAGTCCCAGAGCAACTTACAGTAAAGTGTGTGACATGTTAGAGGCAATGGCACAGGCCCTCTTTAAGAGAACCTTTTTGGACCCAGAAGCCATGACCCAGAAGCTATGAGGCATAAGCTATGACCCAGAGACAGGAGTACCAAATGGGGGTTGGGGGCTTCCCCTGAAAACTTTCAAGGATGGGGCAGGGCTCTCTCAACATTTAATAGCAGCCATTGTGGTGTAGGCCAAAGGGCAAGCTCGCGTCACCCTACTTTGCCATCGCAATTGAGGGGGCATGGGCAGCATGATGTCAGCATTCTGTGACCCGTGCGGAAGCCATGGGGCTTCTGCATGACATGTCAACACACCCCACAGTGTGTGCTAGTGATGTCAGAACACCCCACGGCATGTGTACATGGCCTGCTGACATAACACTGCCCAGGCAACCCCGATCACAGGGGCAAGGCCGAGTTCATGCCCAGTGACAAATAACCCCTTTGGGGCAAGATACTTGAGATGGTGGTGGGTGTCCAGCTCCAGGTACACTTAGAGGAGATTGAATGTCTAGATCAATTTCAGTTTGGTTTCAGGCCTGGTAAAGGCAACTATACTGACTTGCTTGCCCTGGCTGGTGATATTTTCAGGAGAGAGAAGGAAGGAGTGCAACCCACCACATTGTTCTTGGTTGTCGGTTTGTTCTGCAAATGTGCTCAGGCTAGTCTTTAAAACCCTAAACAACTGAGACTACATCTCCTTCTCTACAGACTCTCTTCAATTCTTTCATCTCCTAAAAATCACCCTCTTGATAGTTTCACTGCCCTCAGACATATCAGGGTAGGTTGGTCTGGGAAAAAGCATTCTCTGTTGCGGTCCACAAAGGGGGCAGTGTGGCAGCATAGCTACACAGCTTGACCTTGACCTTTGACATTTGAGATATGTCTTTTCCCACCCTATTTGTGGAATTGATATCAACCTAGATTAGTCCAGGATCCCACCATCCACAAGAAAAGAACACACATTTGAGAACCATAACCCTGATCAGGTTGACCTCCTTAGACATGTGAATAAAGAAGGAAGGTTTGAGTACATCTCCCATTGTTGGAATCACTTTCTCCTGCTTCCATATATTTTCAAATGGACAGAGAACAGAGTAATGCCGAAGCAATGAGTAGTAAGTGTTTATTTTCAGAACTAAATCAGCTGTTTTATTATTAATATCTGCTTAAGAGTTGAGAATGTACTGCCATGCACTGCAGCTTTCTTGGGCCACGTGTTCCAAAGAATAACCATCTGCGAGGGCTTCCGGGTTGAGCGCGCCTGGCAATGGCGGATTTCCTCCGTCTCGGAGGGGACCGCTCACCGAAAGGAAGGGTCTGACCGCCTACGGCGAGGCGGCGACCCGCAAAAAACCACGGTTGGAGGAAGACCGTGGGCTTGGGATCCAGCTGGTGCCATCAGCGCCTCCCCTACTCGCGGGGAGACCCGGTTTCGGGGCTCCGGAGCGACGTGGGGTGAGCGGCGCGGCACTTTGGATCGATCGCTGCTTTCGGGGGAGCAAAGCTGCACAGCTGCTGTCAGGAAGCGCCAACTTTTCCTGTGGACATTTGGTTCAAAGAAACTTTTGTAAGTAACGGAAATTGGATTACAAATTGCTGGAATTCGGTAGTAGATGGAAGGTTAAAACAGGAAGCCCACCTTCCACTTTGTAGAAAGATCAAGGCAAAAGTGAGAAAACTGGAGCCTCTAAAAAGTACTTTGTAAAGAAATAAATCTGTCACCTAAGCCCTTTAAACCCCCCCTCGGAAGCAGGGGAAGAGGGGGAGATTGTTTCAACAGTTTATAGCCCTGCAGAGTAGTGTAATTTGACTTTATTTTCTACCGTCTCGAGCCCGGGACTGGGCTGCCAAAAGGAGAAAAAGAATTCTTACAACCAGAAAACAACTATCAAGAAGGAACGGATTAAGGGAGAATTGAATTGGATTTTTTTTCCCCCTTTTTTTTGGAAAGGAAAAAGGGACCTGAACTATATGTTATTGAAAGGTGGATGAAAAACAACTAAAGGAAACTGTAACAGACTGTTGTGGACTGCTACAGAAACGCATATTGGATTGTTATATTGTTAATACTTTTGGATGGAAATCCCCACACAGGCTGCAATCCTGCAGACTGAATACAAGTAACTGACCTTGGCAACACGATAACATTGAAAGAACAGGCTTGGGAACATGGCAGAAAAAATAACAGCTCTGTTTGAACAATTTCAAAAAAAACCTGTCTATTCTGGAATTTGGTATCTCAGATTTGAAGGAAAACGTACATAGCTTGGCTCAACAAGCAAAAAAAATTAGTAAACCCAGCTCAAGAAACGGAATTAACTCAACAAGGATGGATATCTGAGAAGAATATGGATCAGACAGAACAGGCTCTGTCTCTGCAAGAGAAATCGTCTGTGGAAATTACAGTAATAGAGTCTCAAATTGATGGACAAAAAATGGACTATGAGAGTAAAGAGCAAGGACAGATTTGGAAAGGTAGTGCCACATATGGACTGAGTGATTCAGGTTGGATAAGGTACATTTTGGAGAATGGCACTTTGAGAAAGTTTGAAGAAGTGAAATTTAGTAACTTCAAAGAGAGTGTGGAGCAAGCTTTGGACAATTTTCTGGTCTACAAGAGGAATTATAGAGTTTGGACAAGCTTGCCCAAGAAGGTTAAAGGAGACGTTGAGGGGAAAGTGTCTTGGGACTTAATTTTAGGCTTGAAAAAGACTCTGCAGACAGGCCAGGAAGATGATTTAAAGGCCTCGGATATAAGACAACCTGGCTGATTGATTGACTTTATGGATTGGAAAGACTCTAAAAATTGTAAAAAGGACTGGCAGTATCCGAAACCGGGGGGAAGAGATGGTGGGATAAATTGGAAATTTTTAAGTAAATTCAATGTAATATGGTTTGAATAAGTATTTTTGGGGAATGATAGAAGGAATCTATTTGGTTCTAGGGATTAAGATAAAGAAGAGGAAACATTAGGATATAAGGGCATATTATTATAGGGTATAAGATTAGAAGATTTAAGGTTAATTTTCTTTTTCTATTATTATTTCTCTTTTTAAAAGGGGTAAAAGTAAATAAGTGAAAACACGGTAAAAGCTGGAGGGAATTTGCCGACTAGATTAAAAACAGGTATACAAAGAGGGAGGAGGAAGGAAGTCGAGGAAACAAGTCAAAAAAGAAGAAATTTGAAATTTTGTGCTGTTTGGGTGTTTTTGTGTTTGTTGTTTTTGGGAAAGGGGGAGGAGGGTCTCTTCTTTGTTGGGTTTTTTGTTCATTTTTTTTCTTTTTTATTATTCTTTTTTTCTTTCTCTTTTTCTTGTGGATTTGCTTTTGTTTTGGTGTTATGTTATTGGAAAATCAATAAATATTATTTAAAAAAACAACAACAAAGAATAACCATCTGCTACTAAAATGAAACCAAATTATTTTATTTTTTAAATCACTTTTAAAGGGCAAACTATATCCAGAGATCAAAATTGTGTCTACACTATATAGGAAAAAAGAATTCCATCTCCATTGATTCTGGAATAAAATATGATGTACATACAGGCACCATTCTTTAAACAAAGTGGAGAATATTCTGAGGAACACAAAAGCATTTATAAATCTGCCGTCACTGACAGAAGCAAAACATCATACCTTCAGGCTATAATGGGACAAATTGGAAACATTTGGTATTCCTACATAAATGGAAGCAACGCCTGTTCCAGTCAACTGTGCTTACTTTGGAATTGGGATTCATCTGATAGATTGTTACTTATTTCTCTTTTTTAGCTGCTCTTTTGAGTTGAGTTCAGGCTTGAAGACAATGATATAACATTTTGGGGAGAAGATACAACCCAAGATTCCAGCACTGGAGGCCAAGATGGAGAAGATCTCCACAGCCACTATGTATTTCCCTTTGGTGCTTAAGTAGGATGGAACAAAAGAAAGCCACACACTGCAAAACACCAACATGCTGAAAGTGATAAATTTGGCTTCATTAAAAGTGTCCGGCAGCTTCCGAGCAAAGAAAGCCACAACAAAGCTGACAAGAGCCAGCAATCCCATGTAACCAAGAACATAGTAGAACATGTTGGCTGAGCCTTCATTGCATTCCACTATGACTTCTTCAGGCAGAGAGTGCATGTCCAGATCTGGGAAAGGAGGGTCAGTACAGAGCCATAGTATACAAGTACTTGCCTGGACAGAAGCACAACCAAGAACAATAGAGGTTGAAAATCTTGTCCCCACCCATTTCCTCATCTTGGACCCTGGTTTGGTGGCCATGAAAGCCAGAACCACCGTGAGGGTTTTAGCCAAAACAGAAGAAACAGCCACTGAGAAGATGATACCAAAGGCAGTTTGTCGTAGATTGCAGGTCAGCAACTGGGGGCGCCCTATGAATAGCAAGGAGCAGAGGAAGCAGAGCAGGAGGGAGATGAGCAGGGTGTAGGTGAGATTCCGGTTGTTGGCTTTGACAATTGGAGTGTTTTGATGTTTGATGAAGATTCCAAACACCAAAGCTGTAGTTGCAGAAAAAGCCAGAGCCAAAAGAGCCAAACTGATGCCTAAAGGTGCTTCATAAGATAGGAAGTTTTCTTTCTTGCTGATGCACTGGTTTCTCTCTTGGTTAGGATACCGATCTTCTTGGCACTGGAAGCAGTCATCCATATCTTGCAGTATAAAGAAATCAGGATTACAGTTATAGCATTTCCAGTCTCACTGAGAGACAAATATTTATGGTTTAGGATCAGGAAATTTTGAATTTTACTGCACTATAATTCAATATAATTTACAGCATACACGATAGAGAAAAATATCTTTTACAGGGAATTCTTAGAGTGTTAATATGTTTTGTCTATAAGTTAAGTTATTTTTCAGTGGATACTTTCCAATGGATAATTAAATCAGAAATAAATCTAAATAATAATTGTCAGAGAATTTTTGTTTACTAACTCATACAAATTTTTGGTGCCTTTAGAGGGATAAACTCCGTCTGCTAGCACTAAGAACTTTCACGCTATTTGGATTGAGAAATATTAATTAAGCTTTAATGTTTCACAGCTTACCAGTAGAAATGGTTGTAAAATAGGAAGTTTCATTTACCAATATTCACAGCCTTTCCTATCCCAGAAGGGAGGCTTAACATCAATGGAATATCAACAGTGCTAATATAACCTAGTTAACACATCTAGGAATATGGTCTAAAATACTCTTGAATTGACAATTCTAGAGTTTTGGTGATTAAGTAAGTTGCTATCCATGTAATTCATGCATGTTACAGGTGTGGAGGTAAGCAGAAACTATGTTGGTTGGCTGTTTATGATATTGTTTGTCAGCTTCTTCCGGGACAGCAACAACAACAGAACATTACCCTTTCCGTGATCTCCATCTCTTCCTCTTGATATAGCAATTTCCATCACAGATGTTACAAATGTTAATATTTTTATTGTATTTCCATTGTAAATATATTTCACAAATAATAAATGGTATTGAGGAAAGAAGGAGGAAGTTGGCGGTTGGCTGATTATTCTGTTAGTTGCATCTTTGACTGAGAACGTGGGAGTGTGGTCAAGCAGACATTGTCTGGAGGAGTTTCAGAGGACAGGCAAGCTATGGATTATTAGCTCATGCTCTGCTATGAAGCAGCTTTGAAAACTAAAAAGGACTAAACCATCTCTTCGGTTCAAGGGACAGAAACACATTTCATTCATTAATATATATTTACCTGTCAAGTAAAGTTTTATCTTTAAGTCTGGTGTAAGGCATCTATTTTTTTCTTAAATAGCTAACAACAAACCCTCTCTTGGGCTCAAGAGACAGAAACACAGTATAGATATCAATATCAATATCGTTATATATGAATGAATAGTACTTGTTGTTCAACTGTCGCCAACCTGACAAGTAATGATTCATCTTCATGTCTTGTGTAAGGCATCTATTCTACCACAAATAGCTAAAAAAATTGATATACTGTACCATACAGTCCCTACAAGAATAAGAATAAGAATATGTTATTTATACCACACTCATCTGGCTGGGTTTCCCCAACCACTTTGGGCGGCTTTCAACAGAAGATTAAGAGAAATTGATGAACTATGCAAAATTGGCTAAACTGACATACAAACTGCGAGATAAGGACTACTGTGACTTTAAAGAAGAATGGGAACTTTTTTCAAATTACTTAAGAAGACAACAAAATGAATTGGAATCCTTGGCAGGTTTTGAATAAACATACACAAATTTATTAATTGAAAACATGGTAGATAGATAATATAAGGATCAATACAATTTTATAATATACAGAGAATAACATGTGATGAGAAATCAGAGAGAGGAGCTGAGTAAAAGTCTTGGTGGAGCAGGGAGGGTTTGATGGGGGGGAGGGGGAAAATAATGAATATGATATGTTTTCATATTTTGTTATGTTGAAATTGTTAATAAAAACTTTTTAAAAAATACATTAAAACATCAATCATTAAAAACTTCCCGAAAGAGGGCGCCCTTCAGATGTCTTCTAAATGTCACATAGCTGTTTATTTCTTTGACATCTGATGGGAGATCGTTCCACTACTGAGATCGCCCTCTGCCTGGTTTCCTGTAACTTCGCTTCTCACAGTGATGGAACCACCAGAAGACCCTCGGAGCTGGACCTCGGTGTCCAGGTTGAACAAATGGGGTGGAGACACTCCTTCAGCTATACTGGGCCGAGGACGTTTAGGGCTTTAAAGGTCAGCACCAACACCTTGAATTGTGCTTGGTAACATACCTGTCTGGTTTGAAATCTTCCCTTCTGGACATGGAGTACAATCATAGCAGCAAAATGGTTCCCCCTCTTTCCTTTGTCTGCTGCAACCTGGATGGCAGTGGTCATTACACAAGGCAAGGGGCACCACCTGTCCATAAAACAGAAGGTATTGCATGTATTTGATTATATTTTGTTTGTTCTTTTCCTTTTCATCAACAGGGTGTTGTATTGAAATAATGCACTCGGAGGGTTTTTATTATTATTATTAATTCGCACCACTATCTTTACAATGGTTGTTTCAATCACCAATATTTGTGCATGTTCAAACCAATAAAAATATATACAGAATCAAAGAATTGCAGCATTGGAGGCGACTCTGGGGATCATGTATTCCAACCCCCCGCAATGCAGGAATATACAGCTGTCCTATAAAGGGATCAAACCTGTGACCTTGGCATTACCAGCACCTTGCTCTAACCAACTGAGCCACTCAGCCAGTAAATGGTTCAGGGAAAGAAAATGTGCAAGCCAATGAACCACACTGATATATATATTGAAATACATTTATACAGATGAGAAACGGCAACTTGGTTCCTTAAAAAAAAAAAAGAATCACAGAATAAAAATTTAAGTTTCCTACGGAGCAAAGTTTGCATTGCATGCTTTCTGTGCTTGTCGCATCTGGATGTTCTCATTCCAAAACATTTATTTAATGATTGAGTTTTAGCTCTCATTCCACATTAAGAAAAATGACATCTCAAACATGGCAACAGCAGAAATACAGTGGGTAGGCAGAGTTGTATGGGAACCAAGGGAATGATATTAATTTACAATTCCCTGACTCCTAAAAAGTTCTTCCACAGAATTCCTACATAGGCTCTAACCCTTTGCTGCTAGCCACACTACACCAACTACCTTCCACTGGTCAACAGAGCTTGGTACAACTAGAGAGTCTAGGTATTACGACCAGTGAATGAGGGCAGAGTTTTAAACCCTGGAACCAAGATCACAATAGTGACATGTAAACAACCCATCCCTAACCATACAAAGAATCAATGCAGCTAAAAGGAACTCATTCAGCAGGGTGTACATGATTATGAAACAAATCTCGTGAATGTCTATAGACCTCTGAAGCTGCTGTTGGGTTCTACCTGGTTAAAACTCTGGTGCCATGTGATTATCTTTTCATCAATGGAGAAATCACTGCCCAGTGGAGCTTGAGGATCCATTTCCCCAACTTTCACTCTTAAGAAGGACTTATTTGGGAAAGTCACCCAGTTGATAATATCAAATCCACCTTCTAGCTCACGTTTCTCATTAAAAAAGACAGTGTCCCCTGCACTGTTGTTAAACAAGATATTCCTCAGGAAAGGTTGAAGCTACAGAGGTTGAAAGAGAACGGTAAATTAGGTAAAAATAGAGAAGACACTACAAAGCTTCTGTTTTCTCATGCTGGGATCAATTCAGACCATTTGTTGAAGCTCCCCTTGAGTTTTAAGGGGAGACATACCTGCCCAGATTCCATTTTAGAAACTAATTTTGTATTTCGTAATTAAGAAGCATTTTTTACCTAGAGGTAGTAGCTGCCTTATTGAATGTAAGTAAACCTTTTTAGTTATTCAAATTTGTTTGGTTTATTCTTAGCAACAGGTAGAAACTGAGGAAAGATGAGGAGAACACAAATAAACATGGATAAAATGTGTAATTTCCTGATTGTGCTTTTTTTAGCACTTTTGAACTTAATTGTGGTATTTTCTATCAGATCTCATTGAAATTTGAACCATGTATTGATAGCATCAGAAATATATAAAAATTAACATAGTTTCTGAAAAGATGACTTTTTATTAGCAATAAAACTCTTTTTAGTTTCACAAATATGTGCAGTTTATTCTTAGTAACATATAGAAACAGGGGAAAGATCAGCAGTTCATGAATAAACAGGCACAAAATGTGTAATTTCCTAATTTCCAGTTTCCAGTAAATGGCAAAAGTGTATGATTGGTTTTACTCTGGTAAAAAAGGGGCTTCTCAGTCTGTATGGCCTCATATTTCCCCACACAAGTTGGATAGGAGGTTTTAATTTTAATTTACAAATTTAATCCTCAATACATATCCATCCAAACTAAGTTCAACATTTCCATTCAACTCTTTTCAGCTGCTAAAAACATTCAAGCATTGCAGTATTGGCAGGACAGTTGATTTAAATATGCCAGTATGCTTCCATAGAATTTAATATAACAAATACTCTTGAACTGTTCGTTGAATTTCACCAAACCAATGGAAGTGTGTGTTCTTTGACAAACCATATTAGACATTACCTGGAAATGTGGCTTTTGAGGTCTCAGATAGTTACCAAGCAACATCTCTCCCTGTTTGGTTCTGGAGGCCAACATGGCATGCAAAGCATGTGCCGCAGCATAGACGGCATTGTAGATGCTGTAGCTTTGGCTGGTCATTTGCATTTCAAAAAAAGCCCCAGGAAGGCTCTCCAGCTTCTCCTCACCAGTGCAGGATTCCTCCTCCATCTCCACATCTAGAAATGGGCAACCAAATGCCTGTTGCCAGAAGAACCTGATAAAGCCATCAGCCTCAGAGTGGGGATTTAGGTTCAGGAGGAAACGGTGGAACCCCTTAACTTCACTGGAATGAATGGCAAAGGATAAGGCACCATGGAAGTTGAGTACATCCAGATCTTTGTGGTATGGTTCCGATGAGAAATCCCAGTCAGCGGTCATAACCCACACTTTGTTTATGGGACTCATACTCATCATTCTACCTATCAGTAGCAGCCATTGCAAACCTGTCTTGGTGTTTTTCTCTGCGTTGACAACAAATACATTGACGTTTGTTTTGCTTAGGGACTCGACCATATTCTGACATTTCTCTATCAACCCAGTATCATCAAAACCACTGTTGACCACTCTCTCAGTGACAGCTACACATATGCCATTCCGGGAAAGCTGCTGTGTCAACTTTTTCACAAACGTTTCTCCTTTATCATCGGCTGTGACAAATATCCCAACCCACTTCCACTGGAAATGGAGAAGAAGCTGAACAATACCAGTGTATTGATGTTCTTCACTGGGGGCCATTTGGTACAATGAAGAAATATGGTCTTTTTCACTCACCGCTGGAGTAAATGAAGAATAGGTGATCTAGCAAAGAACAGAGGGTTTTTAAATCACCAGGTAGGATATCTGTGTGTCTTTAGGTTTTTTATTCAAGCTGAGTTCAATAACTTTCTGAATTTAAGGATTATTTTTTGAATTTGCTTTTCCGCATCCCTGCTCCTCATTTTACTACTTTTGCCATGTTTTATAGGCAGTAGTGGCTGGTGGAGTGGGTCAGGGGAACTTATTTGGCTTCTTGGGACAAGAGTCTTTGTGATTTTCAGGGAGGGCAAAATGGATGGGAGAGAGGTTTGAACCGTGCAAATGCATTATGGTGAGTGCTGGATCGGATACATTAGAGGAATTTTCATCACACCACTGAGCTG